>NC_084493.1:29485949-30090000 GCF_030035675.1 Rhineura floridana
TACATACACCTCCATCCCAGTTGCTCCTCTCCATCCAGGCAATCAATAATCATAGAACTATAGAGTTGGAAGGGGTCTATAAGGCCATCGAGTCCAACCCCCTGCTCAATGCAGGAATCCAAATTAAAGCAGACCCAACAGGTGCCTGTCCAGCTGCCTCTTGAACGCCTCCAGTATTGGAGAGCTCACCACCTCCCTTGATCATTGGTTCCATTGTCATACTACTATAAACAGTTAGGAAGTTTTTCTTGATCTTCAGTTGAAATCTGGCTTCCTGTAACTTGAGCCCATTATTCTATGACTTGCACTCTGGGACGATCGTGAAGAGATTCTGGCCCTCCTCTGTGAGACAACTTTTCAAGTAGTTGGACAGTGCTATCATATCTCCCCTCAGTATTCTCTTCACAAGGCTAAACATGCCCAGTTTTTCAGTCTCTCCTCATAGGGCTTGGTTTCTAGTCCCCTGATCATCCTCGCTACCCTCCTCTAAACTACTTCCAGTTTGTCTGAATCCTTCTCAAAGTGCAGTGTCCAGAACTGGACACAATACTCAAGATGAGGCCTAACTAGTGCCGAATAAAGGGGAACCAATCCTTCATGAGATTTGGAAACTATTCTTCTGTTAATGCAGCCTAAAATAGCATTTGCCTTTTTTGCAGCCACATTACACTGTTGGCTCATATTCAGCTTGGAATCAGCAACAATGCCAAAATCCTTCTCACATGTAATATTGCTGAGCTAAGTATCCCCCATCTTATCACTGTGCATTTGGTTTATTTTTCCTAGGTATAGAACTTTGCATTTATCCCTGTTAAATTTCATTCTGTTGCTTTCAGCCCAGTGCTCCAGACTATCAAGTTCTCTTTAAATTTTGTTTCTGTCTTTCAATGTATTAGCTATCCCTCCCACTCCTGTATCATCAGTAAATTTGAAAAGCATACTCTGCACGTCCTCATCCAAGTCATTAGTAATAAATGTTGAAGAGCACTGGGCCCAGAACCAAGCCCTGCTGTACCTTGCTCATTACCTCCCACCAGTTTGAGAAGGAACCACTGATAAGCACTCTTTGAGTACAATTCTGGAGCCAACTGTGGATCCACCTGATATTTGTTCCATCCAGCCCACATTCAGCTAGCTTGCTAATAAGAATATCATGGGGCACTTTGTCAAAAGCTTTGCTGAAGTCAAGATATATTATGTCCACAGCATCCCCACAGTCTACCAGGGAGGTTACCTGATCAGAAAATGAGATAAGATTAGTATGGCAGGATTTGTTCTTGATAAATCTATGTTGGCTCCTAGTAATCACTGCATTGTTTTCAAGGTGCTTACAGATTGACTGCTTTATAATCTGCTCCAGAATTTTCCCAGGGATCAGTGTCAGGCTTACTGGTCTGTAGTTTCCAGGCTCCTTTTTGAAGATAAGGACCACATTAGCCCTCCTCCAGTCATCTGGAACTTCACCCGTTCTCCACGATTTCGAACGTGGTTCTGAGGGTTCTTCAGCCAGTTCCTTCAAGAAGCTTGGATGCAGTTCCTCAAGCCTGATTTGTACTCATTCAAAGTGATTAGGTATTCCTTGGCCATTTGTCTATCAATTTCAAGCTTCAATCCAGCCCCTTCAACGTCATGTTTCCCAGGCGGGTCATATATTATAGACATAGTCATCGCGGCATTATCAGAGTTCAAGGCCCATTCCAGTCAGGCTAAAGCCCTCAAGAAGGGCACAGAGCAAGCTTGTTGAGATGTGTAGTCTAGAGATAGAGGGTGTTGCCTGGCAAAGGTCTCGAGGGCCAGAGGAAGATGCCTGGGGAGTCCCTTTTGTCCTCCAGCCTGAGATTCCCCACCCCTGGAGTAAGCAGGAGGAATACCTTCCTGCTAGGCTAAATGTATGAACATACAAAAATAAATCCTACTTGACCCCAAAGGGTGACCCGTACCCATACTAAGGAAGGGAAGATGGGTGCTGTAAACTGAAAGAGGCTGGAGTGGATCCATAGTATTCTTAAATGGCCTTCGCTCCCTCAGCCCTTTCACCAAGGCTGTACATGGGCCACCCCACCCCAGGTCCCCATATTGGGCCAACTCAGACCTACCTGGAGACCACCCATTCTGGGTCTGGCCCCAAATCAATTTTGGGGTAGGACTGATGTTCAGTTACAGGAATTTTATTTATTTATTTATTTAATTTGTATCCCACCCTTCCTCCCAGCAGGAGCCCAGGGCAGCAAACAAAGCAACAAAACACTTTAAAACATCATAAAAACAGATCTTAAAATACATTAAAACAAAACAGCATTAAAAACATTTAAAAAACAACTTTAAAAAGGGGTTAAAACATTATTAAAAAGCATATTAAACAATTCTGACACAGATGCAGACTGGGATAGGTCTCAACTTAAAAGGCTTGTTGAAAGAGGAAACGTCTTCAAAGGGCGCCGAAAAGATAACAGAGATGGTGCCTGCCTAATATTCTTAAATATTAAATACTAATTAAAGAGCCAGTGTGGTGTAGTGGTTAAGGTGTTGGACTATGATCTGGGAGACCAGGGTTCGAATCCCCACACAGCCATAAAGCTCACTGGGCGACCTTGGGCCAGTCACTGCCTCTCAGCCTCATGAAAACCCTGTTCATAGGGTCGCCATAAGTTGGAAACGACTTGAAAGCAATACATCTACATTTTTAAATGTGCAGTCAGAAGGGGGCAGGGGAAGAGGTATATCTTGCATTGCCTTCCCTCCCCCCCACCGCCCAGTCAAGAGCAGGGGGAGTTCAATCCTACAGGGTGTGGCTCCAGCCCACAGGACTCAGTCCTCCACTCACCAGCTGGTGAGAGGAGGATTCAGCCCTGCTGGGTCTGTCTCTTTCCCAGTGAGTTCCCTCTGGGGAACATGCCAGCAAAGTAGACCCTTGCAGCCGCCCAGCCCTCTGACAGCCCCAGATTGCTCCAGGTGACCCAACACAAACCTGGGTGATTTGGGGCTGTCTCAATCCAACTCAGCCCAAGTCTGGATTCCCTTGAATCTGCCCAATTTGGTTTAGCCCTAGCTAATGCACCCACAAGCCACTCCGGGTGTGCCTCAGCTCCCTCTGTTCCACCTGCTCCAATGTCCCGTGGCCCAACACTGAAGAAGTCTGAGTGGGGCAAAGCAGCAACATGAAGAGAAAATGAATTCATGCTTCCAACGTGTCCACGTAAAAAAAAAAACAAAGTCGCCCATTTCTGCAGATTTTTGCATTGGGATCTATGAATTCACGCATTTAAATTACACAGCTTTATTCGGCTCATTTCAAATCTGGCATGCGTGAGGATGAAAGTATTAGAAGAGAAAGAAAGAGAGAGAAAATGTGTGTGCCAGTTGCTTTTGCAACAGATAGCGCTTTCAGAGCAGCTGTTATTCGGGAAAAGATGTATTCACGCACACAGATACCATCGGCAGGCAAGGTTTTAAATATTTACTGTCCAACTACCAATCTTCATAGAGAGCGACTGGGGCCAGTGAGGAGAGGGGAGGCAGAAAGGACCAGGCTTGCGAGGAACATCATAAATACACATGTGTTTTTTATGTATCACCTAGAAACAACCAATGAATATGGAGTTTGACAGATGCTCAAAGAGGCGATATGGGATTGGTGGTTACAAATACAAGGTCACTGGGAGGAACAGACAAGCAGTAATTCAATATGCATCCTAGCTTTGAGCAGTGGAGATTGGCAGCTCCGATGTCAGTGGGGCAGTGAATCCACTCCAGGTTTTATTCCAAACTTTCAGGGAGCTGTCTATGTTGTTGTTTTGGTACACAGGTGGTCAGCCCTGGCTAATGGAGAAATAGCTTTGTTTGGCCAAGATAGGGATTGGGATGAAATTCAGATCAATTCACACTGAAAACCAAACCTAATTCACACTTCTTGAAACAATATGTGAACCAAAATGCAGCTGTGCTTTGAAATTCATGTTTCTCTGAACTTTGCAATGCAGTTCCCTGGCCAAGTCGTGTGTACATAAATGCATATACGCCAGTAAAGAGTGCACAAAAATGCATATATTAGTGAAAATAGTGTCCAAAAATACATAACCCTGGTTTTTGACATCTAAGATGTATATTTTTAGGACTCTGTTGGCGTGGAAAATTCTCCCTCTTCTGAGGTTTATGTCTGTTATAAAAATTGTATCTCTCCCTAACCTTTTAGGCTTGTGCTCTGTGTTAATTCTTGGCAAAGCAATGACATCTATAATCTGTTGTAACTGCCTTACTTTATCTAAAACAAAGACAGAGAATGTTCCTTTAGAGATGATTTCAAAGATGCATTTAACCACTGGTCACAAAGTGTCTGTTTGAAGGGGTGATAACATTAGGGTAATCTAACAAGAACAGGAAGACAGAAAGGATGAGACTTCACTTTCTGGTTCTTTTGAATACGTATGTTCCCTATATTACGTCTGTTTACATCCTCGTTTGATGACTCTGTCTTTTGCAATGTTTACAGCTTGCCATGCCATGTTGATCTATAAATTGTTGCTGTTTCCTGAATAAAGTTGTCTTTCTGACCAAGGTTGCACTCTCAGTTGGACTGGGAGCTTCTTTGGGGCAGTTCGAACCTTTGATCAAAGTTCTATTGTGTTTGGATCATGTTTTCCTTCCTCAGGGTCCAATTGCACCTCGAGTCTTACCTGGGGAAGGTGGCACAGCGAGATAGCCATTGAGATATCACCCATCAACTCGTCCTATTTTTTGGAATGTTGCTGTTTTTAATTGTTTTCAATGATGTAAGACAGAAGTGGGTTAAACAAGGCCCACAACTTTACTGGTTACATAAATCATAGTCTGGCAGCCCACTTGTTGGATAAAAACAGAAAAGAATTGTGGGGCCTGGGTCCCACACTGGCACAGGGTGTTCTAGTGGGTCCTGCCTGCCTCTTGGAGTATGTGGCAGCTGTCCTTGAGCCTCTAAGTGGGGGTCAAGGCCTTAACATGCCACTCTCAAGGACTCCTTATGGTATCCCCTCATAAGCTATGGATCCTGCTCAATGCCCTCTGCCACACACACAAGCTGTGACAAATCTTCAACAGGAGCAGCAAATGCCCACATGTGCTCTTGATATGAGGAAGGTGAAAACCTCATGACCCTGCACCAGTTGTGGCTTTGAGTTACATTTCTTCTTGACCCTGTTAACTGGGAGCATATCAGGGGTCCACAGCACCAGATGTACTGCAGCTTGATTAAAAGGAGGAAGCCTTCAGATTATTTGATAAACCATTAGTTGTCAGACCGTGCACACAGATGTTTGACGAATATGTGGACTTCTTTGCCCATCTGTGTTCTGATCCAAGCACTGGTCTGGGAGGAGCTAATCAGGCGATTTATCTCTAACATGCCAAGAAAATGACATCCTCTCCCTCCCTACATGAACAAGGTCATGAAACAAGCTGACTTAGCCTTGTGGTGAAGCAGCCTCTATTTTAAATGATCTGTGGTGTGTTGCAGTCATCCTATACATACCGCATTGCCAGATATATCATTTCTAGATGTTTGCAATAGAGTAATGCATGAAATATGAATTGAGAGCTGGGTATTGTCTTGTCCTAACCACGAGTGATAGCAGGAGCCCATAAGGCCTGACGGATGCCCAAGGAAGGCTTCATCTGAGGATGGGGAACTCATGGCCCTCTGAACATTGCTGGACTGCAACTGTCATCACCCCTGATCTTTGGGCCATGCTGGATGGGACTGATAGTCCCACAACATCCCCACCTCAGGTGTAGACCAACAGGTGGCAAGCAGGGTCAGGCTGGAATAGTTGGGCCTTGGATACCAGAAAACTTGCTCCAGAAAGATCCCGAGCTCATTTTTAATCTCCCTTGGGCTGGGCTGCCCTTCCAAGGTTCCATTTGCTCTGTGAAGAGTGGAGAGCCTTAAAGGGGTAGCTCCCTGGCCAGGAACATAACACTCTGTCACCTCTTTTGTGTTTGTAGCAGTATAAATCCTGAAAGTATTTATTATGGAATAAAATAAAACAAAAATATATCAATATAACAAAATATTGCTGAAGTCATAAAAAGTTTTTTACAAAAGTATATAACAAGAACAATATATAAATATGAATATTGTCTTCTTGTGTGGAACAGAAATAATAGAATAATCAATTTCTAATGCTGTAAGGATATTTTCAAGAAGGTCCAGCCATTTAAAGATGGTCCAGCCAGACGCGTTTCGACACACAGTGTCTTTTTCAATGGCCTTAAAGATAGAGAGAGTATACAGCACAATGTAATTTATGCCTTAATATAAGAAAATATTTGATAGAAAGAATATAATGTAAAATATACATACTATAAAAACAGCTCTCAATATGAATTGAATATAATACAGTATATTATTACAGGATATGTGAACATAAAAGTTGTATCAGAAATTCGAGACGTAATGCCCCTCTAGTTAATCATTTTATTAATCAGGGTCATACTGAATCCGATTTAAAGTTTTGGATTATAGAAAAAGGTAAAGGAATAGGTAAAAATTTCAACAATTTTCTGCTAAGAAGGGAGTTATTTTGGATTTATACTTTAAAAACCATAAGCCCATATGGTCTCAATGAAGAAATTAGCTGGCTACCCATTCTATAATTTCAATTTATTTCATCTCATTTATTTTCTTTTATAAGACGATTGCACTTCCATAGCATAGTTTCTAAGCAGAAATATAATTGATGTATGTATTGCACTTAGCACTTGTTTGGTTTCTTTAAAAATTTAGTATGCAGTATTACTCATTGTTATATCTCTTTAAGAAAATCCACACAGATGTATTGGTGCTCAGTAATTAACCAGAACATCACAGCCTTTTGGCCTCAATCTGTATAAAAAGAGCATCAAAAACAGAGCTTAAAAAAACTTGTGGACAAGGATAATGCATTATAAGCATTGATTGCAATGTAAGTTTTTTTAAAAAAAATAACTCTTTTCTCTTTTATGTATAAAAATTTTGTGATATATTCTTCTTGTATTAATTCTCTTACTCATTCATGTGTAGAGATATGTGCAAGTCAGGGAGGGAGGTGGGGGACCAAGTGATTGGAAGATTGAGCGGCAGGCGCTGGAAGGGTGCTGTTGGCAGACCACGCCAGAATAGGGGAACGGGGGATAGATGAATTATACCCATCCCCTGTTCCGGGTCTGCCCAAAACCAGATGAAAACTGGGGGACGCAAGGTTCCTACCGACCTTCGACTGTTGTTATGTAATGCCAGGTCTGTGGTACAAAAAACCTCGCTCATCCATGATATGATCTTGGATGAGCGGGCAGACCTGGCATGTATCACGGAGACTTGGTTGGACGAGGCCTCTGCTCCCATTCTTGAGGCCATGTGTCCACCAGGTTTCCGTTATGCACAGCAGCCGAGGGTGGGTAGGCAGGGAGGGGGCGTGGCAGTCATCTATCGAGAGTCCTTGGTTTTTGCCAGACTCCCTCTCCATAGGACTCACTTTGTTGATTGCATGTACTGGAGGTTGGGCCCGAAGGGCAGTTTAGGGATCCTGCTAGTGTACCGCCCACCCCGCTGCACGGCAGATTCCCTGACCGAGGTGCTGGAGGTGGTCTCGGCTGTACGGCATTGTCCCCAGAATTGTTAGTGCTGGGTGACTTCAACGTGCATGCCGAGACCACTCTCATTGGAGCCCCTTGGGATTTCCTGGAAACCATGGCTTCCTGGGAACTGCACCTTAGTAATAAGGGGCCCACCCATGTAGCCGGTCATGCTCTCGACCTGGTGTTTGTCCTGGAGGGGGAGAGAAGTGCTCTGAAGTTGGGAGTGGTTTATTCCACCCCTGTGTCATGGTCAGATCACTATCTGGTAAACACAGACTTCTCAATGCCGCACCCCCTCCGCAGGGGTGAAGGACCTATTAGAATGGTCCGCCCCAGGCGCCTGATGGATCCGGATGGATTCCTAACTGCGCTTGGGGAATTGGAACCTGCTGAAGGTCGCCCGGTCGAAACCCTGGTGAGGGAGTGGAATGATGGGATCACCAGGGCATTAGACCGGGTGGCTCCGAAACGTCCTCTCCCCCTGAATAGAACTCAGTTAGCACTGTGGTATACACCACGGTTGCGTTCTCTGAGACAGGAGGTGAGACGACTAGAGCGCCGGTGGCGGAAATCCCGCTCCGAAGATGTCCGGACACAGGTTAGAGCAGCAGTAGCTGCCTACCAAGTGGCAATAAGGGCAGGAAAGAAGGCTTTCTTTACTGCCTCTATTGCGTCTGCGGAGTGCTGTCCCAGGAGGCTGTTCCAGGTGGTCCGAAGCCTGGTCGGTCCAGTTGCCCAGGAACCCTTGGAACAGTCAAAGGCCTCCTGTGACATATTGGCAAAGCATTTCGCCGATAAAATCGAACACTTATGGAGCTCGATTCCGTGCGCCGTGGATACAGTAGATGAACCAGAGTTGGCCAGTTGCAGGCCGGTAAGTTGGGATCGGTTTCGGCTTCTCCCTTCTGAGGATGTGGACAAGGTGCTTTCGACTGTGAGGCCTACCACTTGCCTAACTGATCCTTGCCCATCATGGCTCCTTGTGAGCTGTAAAGAGAAACTGGGCATGGGGATTAAAGCGGTGGTAAACGCATCCTTATACGAGGGTGTGATGCCATCAGCCTTCAGGGAGGCAATTGTAAAACCCATCTTAAAGAAGCCCTCCTTGGATCCCCGAGTTTTTAATAACTTTCGCCCTGTTTCGAACCTTCCATTCTTGGGCAAGATCATTGAGCGAGTGGTGGCCAACCAGTTGTCAACACACTTGGATGAAACAGATTATTTGGATCCATACCAATCGGGTTTCAGGACTGGTCACGGAACGGAAACAGCCTTGGTCGCTCTGGTGGATGATATGAGGAGGGCATTGGATAGGGGAGAATTCACCTTCCTTGTCCTCCTCGATCTCTCAGCGGCTTTTGATACTGTTGACCACAGTATTTTTTTACATCGCCTGGAGGGATTGGGAATTGGAGGTACTGTATTGCAGTGGTTCCGTTCCTTCCTCTCTGGTAGGTACCAACAGGTAGCATTGGGGGAGGAGGTTTCAGACCCTTGGCCTCTCAATTGTGGTGTGCCACAGGGCTCTATCCTCTCTCCCATGCTATTTAATATTTATATGAAGCCGCTAGGGACAATCATCAGGAGATTTGGGCTGCAGTGTCACCAATATGCGGATGACACTCAGCTCTATCTCTCGTTTAAATCTTCACCAGAGTTGGCTGTGGAGACCTTGTCCAAGTGCCTGGAATCCGTGAGTGGATGGATGGGAAGAAACAAGCTGAAGCTGAACCCTGATAAGACCGAGGTGCTACTCGTGGGGGACAAGGGAAGGTTGGGAGATGTTGACCTGATGTTCAACTGGGTGAGCTTACCCCTGCAGGACCAGGTCCGCAGCCTTGGGGTTGTTCTTGATTCCAGGCTGTCCATGGAGGCTCAGATCTCGGCAGTGAGCCGGGCAGCCTGGTATCAACTACACCTCATACGAAGGCTGCAACCCTACCTTCCTGCTTATCAGCTCCCACTGGTAGTACACGCCCTGGTCACCTCTCGATTAGATTACTGTAATGCGCTTTACGTGGGGTTACCCCTGAAAATGGTCCGGAAATAACAACTTGTACAAAACGCGGCGGCTCGATTACTCACGAATAGCCGCCGCCGGGATCACATCACGCCTGTGTTGTTTGATCTACACTGGCTTCCAATTGTTTTCTGGGCCCAATTCAAGGTGTTGGTATTAACCTTTAAATCCCTACACGGTTTCGGCCCAGTTTATCTAAAGGAGCGCCTTCAACACCACCAATTATGTCGCCCGACAAGATCAGCCACACAGGGCCTTCTCTCAATCCCGCCGACAAAAACAGCTAGATTGGTGGGTACTAGAGAGAGGGCATTTTCAGTGGCGGCCCCCACCCTCTGGAACTCCCTCCCACAAGATCTCCGGCATGCCTCTTCCCTAAATGTATTCCGTAAAGCCTTAAAGACCTGGCTCTTTCAACAGGCCTTCGGGACTCCCGGGGAGGGCTAACTGCTATGATTGAAATGCCTCGTATCCGGTTTTATTATTATTCTCGCTGCTGTATTGTTGTATGTTATATTATTGTATTTTGTATTGTGTTTTAATTGCCTACTTGTATGTCGCCTAGAGTGGCCATTGGCCAGATAGGCGACACATAAATTAAATATATTATTATTTTTTTTTTATATCCTATAGAATTCATTGGATACTGTATTATATTCAATTCATATTGAGAGCCGTTTTTATAGTATGTATATTTTACATTATATTCTTTCTATCAAATATTTTCTTATATTAAGGCATAAATTACATTGTGCTGTATACTCTCTCTATCTTTAAGGCCATTGAAAAAGACACTGTGTGTCGAAACGCGTCTGGCTAGACCATCTTAGACTGAAGCTTAATCCAGACAAGACCGAGACGCTGTTAGTGAGTGCCTTCTCTGCCCAGATGGTGGATGTTCACCCTGTTCTGGATGGGGTTACACTCCCCTTGAAAGAACAGGTTCGTAGCTTGGGAGTTCTTTTCTACCCTTCCCTGTCTCTTGAGGCTCAGGTAGCCTCAGTGGCACGGAATGCTTTCTACCATCTTCGATTAGTAGCCCAGCTACGTCCCTATCTGGACAGTGACGACCTTGCCTCAGTTGTTCATGCTCTGGTAACTTCTAGATTGGACTACTGCAATGCGCTCTACGTTAGGCTGCCCTTGAAGACAGTTCGGAAACTACAGTTAGTCCAGAATGCAGCGGCCAGATTGTTGACGCGGACAAGAAGGTCCGCTCATATAACACCTGTTCTGGCCCGTCTGCACTGGCTTCCTATTTGTTTCCGGGCTAAATTCAAAGTGCTGGTTTTGACCTATAAAGCCTTACACGGCATGGGACCGCAATACCTGGTGGAGCGCCTCTCCCAATATGAAACTACCCGTACACTGCGCTCAACATCTAGGGCCCTCCTCCGAGTACCATCCCATCGAGAAGCTCGGAGGGTGGTGACTAGAAATAGGGCCTTTTCGGTTGTGGCTCCCGAACTGTGGAATGGTCTCCCCGATGAGGTGCGCCTGGTGCTGACGCTGCTATCTTTTTGGCGCCAGGTGAAAACCTTTTTATATTCCCAGGCATTTTAATGCGTACTATTAATATTTATTGATGTATTTTGCTGCTGCTTTGATTATTTTTGTTTACGTCTGTTTGGTTTGATTCTATTGTATTATTGTATTTATATATTTTCTGATTGTTTTATTGTTATGTACACCGCCCAGACAGCCCTTGGGCTTAGGGCGGTATATAAATTAAATAAAATAAATAAATAAATCTTGAAATGGCTGGACCTTCTTGAAAATATCCTTACAGCATTAGAAATTGATTATTCTATTATTTCTGTTCCACACAAGAAGACAATATTCATATTTATATATTGTTCTTGTTATATACTTTTGTAAAAAACTTTTCATGACTTCAGCAATATTTTGTTATATTGATATATTTTTGTTTTATTTTATTCCATAATAAATACTTTCTGGATTTATACTGCTACATCCACCTTAATTTTCTACTTCTACCTTTGACATATATTAAGGTTCTATTTTACTTGTTTTGTTTATACCTCTTTTGTGTTGCCTACCCTGGTAAACAGGAGGCCCAGGTGTAGAGACAGTCAGTCCCTCAGGGGGATCTAGGATCTCAGAGGATGTTCTCTCTAGACATTCCAGTTTGGGACCATAGGTGTAACAGGCTCTTGGCTGACAGACTCCACCTCAGACTCAGTGTTTGGGTCTGGATTCAGCACCTCATGGGCTTGCAGCACTAGCCTCCCTGATCCAGTTGGCTCCTCATCCTCTGGACAAAAAATGCAAAAACCAGAGAGCATCCAAAATATATCTCTGACATATAATCTCCTTTGTTTTGGGGGCCTTCTTCTCTTGGCTGTTGCTCATGGCCAGCATTATAGCCAGTCCACGGTGGACCAATTGCCCAAGCATTTCATCAGCAATCCAAATTAGCTACAGCAGCTAAATGGAATGTCATTGTGCAGATACAATATATTTCTGTTCTCAGTCAACAAGGGGAGGTCACCATCTAGTTCATGAACTTCCAGAGGCATTTGATTGGCTGCTTCTGGAAACAGGATGCTGAACGAGGGCAGGGGCCATAGCTTAGTGGCTGAATGGATGCTTTGCACGCAGAAAGTTCCAGGTTCAACTCCCAGAATCTCCAGTTAAAGGAGTTCATGCGCAGAGGCTGAGAAAGACCTCTGTCCAGCTCCTTGGAGACATACTGCCAGTTAAAAATAGGCTTAATACACCATAGTTTGACATAGAATAAGGCCATGTTCTATGAATATGACTAGATGAAAACATAGGAAGAGCCCTGCTGGATCAGGCCAGTGACCCATCTAGTCTAGCATTTTGTTCTCACAGTGGCTAACCAGAGGCCTACAGTAAACCCCAAAGCAGGAACCAACCAGCACAGCACTCTCCTCTCCTGTGGTTTCCAGCAACCAGTATCTAGAAGCATATTGCCTCCAGCCATGAAGGTAGAACACAGCTGTCAGGGTGAGTGTCTTTTCTGTCAACCTTGGTCTTTCGCATCAAGGGAATCCTTTATTCTTTCATGATTTCTCACACTTACATGCCAGACACAACTCCTGACCAAATGCAATGTCAATGAGCTCTTGGACTCAGAACAGCCACATGTGTGGCACAGTCCTAGTGCAACAGTTATACCACTTTATTCATATCTGTCTCCCTCCAATCAGAAAGCTCATTGTCACCAGTTAAGATATGCTTTCAGGCATGAAATCCACACATACATTAAGAACTTAAGAAGAGTTTGCTGGATCAGGCCATTGACCTACCTAGTCCAGTATCCTGTTCTCACAATGGTCAACCAGAGGTCTGTGGGAAGCCCACAAGCAGGACCTGAGTGCAAGAGCACTCTCCTCTCCTGTGGTTTCCAGCAGCAAGCATTCTGAGGTACAGTTGCACAAGAGGGCTACAGGTGAACACCTGAACATTTGAGTCTATTCTAACTCTCTCTGTCTCTCTCACTCTCTGTGTGATCGTTTTCAAACCACACGATACATCAGCAAAGGCTGGAAGAACTGGATACTCCCAAAGCGTAGAGACAAATCCATTTAATAAGCTCACAATAGCAGTCTAAATATTGAAAATGTCTGCAGCACAGAAGATGGAAAATAATCCTCCCCCATCCACCTGCCACTGGGGAGGGTGATGAGGAAGAATGTGTTTAAACAGGAAAAAAAATGGATTTAGTTTAATCCAGAGGGTGGAACTAGTCATTACAAGGGATGTGTGGCTGCTAGCAAAATCCATAGCTGTGAATCTTTTATTCCCCTCATGCAAGTAAAATTGTATGATTGCCAAGCTGAGAAAAACTCTACCCCTAAAATGGAATATCACCACCCCATTCACAGGTGGCATATTTGGGGGTCTCTTGAATGATGGCGTGTGTGTGTAAGCCAAATGCTTCTCGTAACCAAGTGGCTGGCAGTCGTGTGTGTGTGTGCGTGCACACACACACTCACATGCATGCACACCTTAATCCTCACAAATTTTAGAGTGGGGCTAGTCTCTCCAGATCCCGGTCCAGTCAGTGTGAATGGTCAGGAAATATGGGAGTTTGCAACACCTGGAGAGCACTACATTGGCTAACCTCACTGTAGCATGCTGTGACTCTGGTCCTGCTTGCAGGCTCCCCATGGGAATCTGACTGGCCATTGTGAGAACAGCATGTCGGACTAGACAGGCCACTGGCCTGATCCCACAGGCCCTTCTTATGTTCTTACACTGGATACCCCTGTTCTAGGTGCAGATCTACACCATACAATTTAAAGCTCATCTAATGCACATTTAAAGCACATGACTACCCCCAAAGAATTCTTGGAACTGTGGATTCCCCCTCAGAGAGCTACAACTTCCCAGCAATCTTAACAACCTGCAGTTCTCATGATTCTTTGGGGGAAGTCATGTGTTTTAAATGTGTGTTGGATGTGCTTTAAATTATGGTATGGACCTGCTTCTGTCAGATGGGCTTCAGAATGATGCTCTATCATCATGGAGTGATGTGTGTGTCTGTGTGTGTGTGTTTGTGTCTCTCTGTGTGTAGTGTGTGTGAGAGAGAGAAGAGTATACTAGGCACCACCCTGCCTATTTCAGAACTCTCTTTCCCATAATACAATTGAAAATAAATTTCAAGATTGTTCCATGAACCAACTTATGTGGTCCATAAGATATGCATAGGGGCAGAAGTAGTGGTGGACTGAAAGCTCCACTTTGCTGGCAAAATAAGACATGGATGGTTGGTTTTAATTTACAGTGCAAGAAAATCTGATGTAGCACGGAAGTCCTACAGAGCACCAGATGCAGCTATAACTAATGGCAAAATCCAGAGCACACCACAATCTCCCACCCTCATGCTTAAAGATGAAATGATTCTGCTCTTTTACTTGATCAAGCATGCAGAGGAAAACAGCATGGGCAGCTGACGAAAACAAGTGTACTGCAATTGTCACATGCAGTGGGAATCTGTGGCACACCTGGGCAGGAACAGGAGGAACCAACCACCAGGCTATGTGATTTTCCTGCCTGCCTCTCCAAGGCTGTGGTGTTGCCCAATCCTTGGGAAGAAACCATAGGCTTTTGATTGCATAAGAACATAAGAAGATGCCCATCTATTCCAGCAGTCTGTTCTCACAGCGGCCAGCCAGATCTCCATGGAAGATCTGCAACTATAATCTGAGTGCAAGAGCACTCTCCCCATCTGATTCCCAGCAACTGGTGTTCAGAGGCATAATGCCCTCAACAGTGGAGATAGAGCATAGCCATCATAGCTAGTAGCCATTAATAGCCTTATCCTCTATAAATTTGTCTTATCCTCTTTTAGGCAAATTCCCTAAAATTGTACTGCAGTGTGCCCTGGAGTGACTGTGGACTTGCCTTGTGACACAGTGACTGAAAAATTTGGCCAAGCTCCCTCTGCAGCTCCTGTGATCCTTTGGATGCAAATCCATGTCCTCTACCACTGAACTACGTCCCCTTCCCAAGAATAATCTCTAGAACTGAAATTAAATTTTGTATCTAAAAAGTAAATAAATAAATGAAAAAGAAAAGGGAGGATTTCACATTTTGATTACATTCTGTAATTCAAATTTGCCATGTGAAATTGGGCTGCAAGAATTACAGAAACAGTCATTTAAGATTAGAATGTAATTTTAATTGGCCAACAACTGAGTGGGTCCATTGCTTTTGTGTCATTGTGTAGAGGACAGCAAATGAGGATGCTCCTTCCACTCACATCAAATTAAGTCATTTCCCCCAAAGTCAGGAAAGATTAATTCCATCGCCTAACTAGGGACGTGTTAAAATTCCACCCAATTTGGATTTGGTACCAAATTTTCCATTAATTCACTTATTCTCAATTCCTGAGGATCAAATTTTAATGTAGCAAATTTTGTGGCTATTTTTAAAACCTGTCTTTTAAAAAAAAAAAAATCCACCTCTAAAACATTGATTGTAAGAATAATGTATTGATACTTCCTTTTAAAAATTGACATTTTCTTCAACGTATCAATGTTTCTAAATGAAATATCAATATTTCATGAGAAATATCAGTATTAATATCTATATTTTTCCTGAGTGAAAAAATATGAATCGGTAAGAGCAGCAGCTAGCAGATACAGAACAAACTTGAATCAATGCCAGCCTGTTAGTTGACAGAATGCTTTTGAGCCAGCACCAGCCAACAGATCCCATCCCTACTCCCAAATCTTTACATTATCCTTTAAGTTCTGACCAAACCAATTCTTATACCCTAAACATCATTTTCTGGGAATGGCTGGGGTCAAAGCAGCAGTGCTGATGGTGATGTCACTCTGGACAAGGCTGAAAAGAAATATTAAGGTCCCTCTTTCCCTCCCTTCCCTGGCCAACACTTAGTGATAGAGTGCTAGACAGGCCCAGGTGACTCTTTGAAAATGCACCTTCTTCAAGGGCTACTGATATTGCCAGTCCTTGTAACTGCTTTTATAAAAAGAAAGGGAGATTCAGAAATCAGGTAGTACCTTGAGTTGGTGGGTAGTTGGGTGGGCGTTAGGTAAGCCAGGAATTCTTCTCCAGTTCAGATATTAATCCGAGCTGAAGAAGAATTAAAGGCTTTTGCAATGCTTGCCTCCTCTTTCAGTTAAGCACTACAACTTCCCAAAACACATTATTGGTCTTGAGGACAGTGAGCTTTGCTAGAACCTCTAGTGGAGAAAGGCTAACCTCTGCCTCAATTTGTCAGAAGCTGATCATTAGTAGTAGAATGTCCCCCTATATAATATCTGAGTTTTTTATTTACACACACGTATAAGCCACTTTATTTTTTTAAGAAAAAAACTCTAAGCAGTGTACAACACAAAAGGAATAAACAATATCACGAAAACCAAAAGATCACATAAACCCAGTAAAACAGCAGGTATAACAAGCATGTAAAAACAAATAAAAATAGGAGTTCAGAGAACTCAAATGAAAGCATGGCCTGAATTGCTGAGTCAGGGAAAAATTGTTGGGTATTTGGGGTTGTTTTATTCATTTTGTTCTGTTGTGTTGTATTATCTTTGTTTAGATGCAATCCACCCTAGGACCTTACAGTGAAGGATAGGTAACAGATATCACAACAGTAGTAGTAACAGTAGTAATGAATATCTATTCTATTTCAGAATGAGATTAAAACAAAAATGGATTTTTCACAGAATGAAAACCTGTCCTTGTGAAAATAATGGAAGTGTCAAACTTTTCATACAGCAGAAAGCTATAAACACACCAGGATGTCATTGGAAGCAGCTTTACTACTGCATCCATCCTAAAAGCCGGGAGAGACTCTCATTTCATCGATTGTCTGTGCCCACCTCCCAGCAGATGAGATTTTTAAAAACAAAAAAATGCTTGAAAGGGAGAGATGCAACACAATGGC
Source organism: Rhineura floridana (assembly GCF_030035675.1). Lineage (NCBI taxonomy): Eukaryota > Metazoa > Chordata > Lepidosauria > Squamata > Rhineuridae > Rhineura > Rhineura floridana. The sequence continues at coordinate 29,502,968 of NC_084493.1, forward strand.
AAGGCTGAGATCTGCTGTCTCTTGGTCTGCCAGGAGAGCGTGGGGGCACCCAAACCCACCAAAATGCTACAACTAAAAAAGAAAACCAAAGAAAAGTTTTTGGAGAAACGGGAGCTGGGTCAGGCCTGGTGTGGGATGGAGGAGAAAGCTGTTTAGACTGCAGCCTTTCCCCAAGAGTGAAGTTGAGCTTTGAATTATATTATTCACAGCAAAAAAGAACTTTCAAGAGTTAACATTTGCTCATTTCTTTTATTTATTTATTGTATCACTACTGTACAATATTATATAACTATGGTAAAAGCTAGATACAGCTATAAAGACAAATAATATATTTTCAAATAAATATATCAATAAAGATTCCCATAATCAAAAAGACATTATTTCCTATTCCTGTTCAGGATACCATTGACTATTAATCATATGCTACACTGATCCTGATCGGCACTCCCAAACCATAATTTTTTTAAGATATCCATATCTTTCTTTCCAACCAAATTCTGCACAGAGTAGACCCACTGAAATTGATAGAACTACATTAGTCATTACATTTAATTTCACAGGATCTACTTGGAGTATTTTTTAAATTTTATTTTTAAATAAATAGACCTCCCCTCCAAAAAACCCTCTCTCCGTGCACGTGTATCCCTGAAGTAGAAGAAATGTTTGACTTTCTTCCAGACTTCATTCTGATCAGGGATAGCTAGCCTGCGGCCCTCCAGATGTTGCTGGACTTCAGCTTTGTTTTTATTATTTATTATATTTATATTCTGCCTTCCTTTCATCATGGAACCTAAGGTGGCATACAGGTGGTACCCAGGTGGCTATGGAGTTCCCCATGGAAATAAACCAACATCCACATAAGCTTTTTCTCTCTGCTAGACCTCATGGGCATCCAATGCGGCTGAGTGTTACAAGATGCAGAAGGTACTTTTTCAACACGGTACATAGGTAAACTATGGAATTTGTTCCCACCAAATGAGTGACGGCCGCCAACTTGGATAGCTTTAAAAGAGGATGATAGAAATTCATGGAGGAGGTGGCTATCAGTGGCTACTAGCCACAGCAGTATGCTCTCCCCCTCCACTGTGAGAGGCCGTATGCTTCTCTGAATGCCTGTTGCTAAGAATCACAAGTAGGAGAGTGCTGCTGTGCTCAGGTCCTGCTTGCCGGCTTCCCACAGGGCAGGCATCCCATTATTTATTTATTTATTTATTTTTAAAACTTATATACCGCCCGACTAGCAATAGCTCTCTGGGCGGTGAACATAGATACAATAAAATACAATATAATACAAAACATCAGTCTAAAATCAAATTTCACAATCTAAAAACAGCAAAGGCTAAAATCAAATTACAAACATTACAATCATTAACAAAAAATTAAAATGCCTCGGAGTAGAGAAAGGTTTTAACCTGGCGCCGAAAGGATGATAGTGTCGGTGCCAGGTGAACCTCCTCGGGGAGACTATTCCATAGTTTGGGGGCCACCACTGAGAAGGCCCTTGATCTTGTCACTGCCCTCCGGGCCTCCCTATGAGTCGGGACCCGGAGGAGGGCCTTCGTAGCAGACCGTAGTGTACGAGCCGGTTCATAGCGGGAGAGGCGTTCCGACAGATATTGAGGTCCCGCGCCGTATAAGGCTTTATAGGTTAATACCAACACTTTGAATTTGGCCCGGAAGCGTATTGGAAGCTAGTGCAAGCGGGCCAAAACAGGTGTTATATGGTCAGACCGCTTCGTTCTTGTTAGCAGTCTGGCCGCCGCATTTTGCACTAGCTGTAGCTTCCGAACCGTCTTCAGAGGTAGCCCTACGTAGAGCGCATTACAGTAATCCAAATGTGAGGTTACCAGAGCATGTACTACTGATGTAAGATCCTCCTTACTCAGGTAGGGACGTAGCTGGGCTACCAATCGAAGTTGGTAGAACGCATTCCGTGCCACAGAATGAGCCTCAAGTGACAGGGAAGAGTCTAGAACGACTCCCCGACTACGAACCTGTTCCTTTAGGGGGAGTGTAACCCCATCCAGGACAGGATATGTATCCACCATCTGATTGGAAAAACCATCCACCAACAGCATCTCAGTCTCATCTTGAGTCTCAGTTTGTTAGTTCTCATCCAGTCCATTGTCACGTCCAGGCAACGGTTGATTACACTCCCTCTGTCTCTCTCCCGACATAGATCATCAAACAGGGCGACCAAGGCCGTCTCAGTGCCGAAACCGGGCCTGAAACCCGATTGAAATGGATCTAGATAATTGGTTTCATCCAATAGCGCCTGGAGCTGGTCAGCAACCACTCGTTCCAAGATCTTGCCGAGATATGGAACATTTGCCACTGGTCTGTAGCTGCTGAAATCCTCTGGGTCCAGGGAAGGCTTTTTCAGGAGTGGTCTCACTGCTGCCTCCTTCAGACAGCCAGGGACCACTTCCTCTCGCAAGGAGGCATTTATCACTTCCCTGGCCCAGCCAACTGTTCCCTCCTTGCCAGTTTTTATTAGCCAAGAGGGGCAAGGATCTAGTACCGAAGTGGTTGCACGTACCTGTCTAAGCACCTTGTCCATGTCCTCGAACTGAACCGACTGAAACTCATCCAACAAAACATCATAAGACTGTGCACCAGACACCTCACTAGGGTTAACTGCTGTAAAATGAGAGTCTAGGTAAGTGTAGGATGCTGGACTAGATGGGCCTTTGGCCTGATCCTGCATTTGGACTGTGTCACACTCCCAACAACCCCATTCAGAGTACCACAGGCAGGGCCGGCTATACCATTAGACAGAGCCTCAGACTGCAGATGCAGGGGACTGGCAGTGAGATGGTGCAAGATAGAGCTGTGTGTGTGTGTGTGTGTGTGTGTGTGTGTCCTTGCCCTGCGCCCCATAAACTAGCCTCCTACCTTGGAGTAAGTTTCACCTGGCAGTCTAGTTGATTTCTGCGGTCTTGTTTTTGGACTCAGACACCAAAATATCATCAGCCATCCCTAGCCTCAGGGACCAAATTTCCAAATGGGCTTGGGGGGGGATTAGCCATTTCCCTATGTGTGTGTGTGTGTGTGTGCATGGTGTTTTGATTTGCTAAGCCCCATTGCAAATCCAGCAAAGGAGAATTTGTCCATTACTAATGACAACAGGTGTTGGCTGCAGATCATCATCTGCTGCAAAAACACAAACTGGGCCTGTAAATTGCTTTGGGGCTTTATCAACGATGCTAGCCATAAATAGGAAGATTTAATGTTATTACAGGAAAGGATTAATGGTGTTATTAGAAGCATAAATCTGAACAGGAGGCACCCATCTCACTTAGTCACTTTCAGATAGGCAGAGCTAGACATTCTTCATCACTGTGCCCGATTTTCTGGAATCACACAACAGACCCATGGCTTGCTGTGGTTCTCTCCATCTGGCTTCATTTTCTTGCATGGGGAATACCATACAGCCGGCCCTATTGTTATGCAGAATGAGGAGGTCATCTTAGACAGCTGGTTTTTGGTTTATTGAAGGGCAGCAAATTGTTAGTTTCTATAAACTACATATATCGTCATATTCTTACTTCCAAGAAAGCAAAGAGGCACTTGTGGGGTTTTCTTCCTCTGGCAAAACAACTTGACCTTTCTTGCTTCCTAGGGCTCTGCATAGCTCCCCTGACCCAGTTCAGGGTCCCAGATCACACCCCTGACCCAAGCCAACCCCTAGAAAACTCAGCCCAGTCTGGATCTGGTCCCCAGCCAATTTGGAGGCGAGACTAGCATTTAATCAAAGTTTTTTAAAAACTCTAATTAAACACATGGTTGGGAGGTGGTCAGGGGAAGACAAAGATGCTGAGACCAGGAGGGTTCAATCCTGTGGGGGTGAGGAGGATACCACTTAGGGTTGCCAAGTTCAATCCCTGAGACTGATCCTGTATCTTTAGGGGAAGAGAAAGTCAGCCAAGTGCAGGTGTTCTTGAAACCCTGTAATGGGCAAAACCACAAGGTGGAATTCTCCCTTCTCCCTGCACAACTTTTAAAGATACAGAAGTCCCCTGGGAGGCTGGGCCTGGCAACCAAGAGGTCTTTTGTATCTTTAAAAGTTGTGCAGGGGGAAGCGAGGATTCCACCTTGTGGTTTTTCCTATTACAGGGTTGCAAGAACACCTGCACTTGGCTGACTTTCTCTTCTCCTAAAGATACAGGATCAGTCTCAGGGATTGAACCTGGCAACCCTAATACCACTTGTGCATCTACCTCTGTATTGCCTACACTGACCAGCTGGTGAGTGAAGAATTCAGTTGTGCTCCAGTCTGCTTCACTAGCTTGTTCCCTGCATGGAGCGTGCTTGCAGAGCAGACCTCTGCAGCCTTCCCACCCAGCGCCTCATCCCTGACAGCCCTGGTTGGCCCATCCTGACCTGGGGCTGTCTCAACCCAACTTGGCACAAGCCGGATCCTCTGAATTAGGGACGGGGAGAATATCCGCTAAATACTGGATTCCGACTGAATTCAGCAGTCTGCTATCTTTCAGACTGGCACTGTTTTTTTGTGGCGGGCCGTGGCTATAATCAGAACGGATTCTTCCCCCTGATTTTCCGTAATTATCGTCATAATTTCCTCTAAACTGATGCATCCGTAACAGTGTGTAAGTGTGTTAAATAGGGAAAAAATAAACCATGGGGAACACACTAATCATTTACATATGCATTTACAAGCCTGGCGCCAACACTGTTATCTTTTCAGCACCAGGTGAAGACTTTCCTCTTCTCCCTGGCATTTTAGCATGTGTTTTTAAATTGTTTTTTAAAAAAATTTAAACTGTGTTTTTAAATTGTTTTTTTGTGTTTTAAAATTTGTATATTTGTTTTTAATGTTTTTAATTGCTGTAAATCACCCAGAGAGCTTTGGCTATGGGGTGGTATATAAATAAATAAATAAACATTAAGCAATTTTTTTCGCAACCAAAACAACATCAGAAAGTGCCAAAGCAAGTAGAAACAAAAACAAGGGGCTGATTGGGATCTAACGGTGGACTATTGGAATACAAGCAGATCAGAACTAGGCAGTGAACCCAATCCTCCCCTGAATCAGCATCATTTGCTTTGGGATTCCGCCAAATCTGGTGCACAGTCCAAATGGGTAGTATGCAACTTGACGTGAGCTGTGGAGGAACACCTTGGTGCTCTGCCTCTAGCAGCAAAATGTCTTGGGCTGGGTCTCAGAATATGGTCCATCTTATGTATAAATATAGCCCAAAATGGAAGGTACGGAGTGATCAGGGATTATGGGAGTTGTAGCCCAACAACATCTGGAGAGCCCCAGGACCCCATCCCTTGATATGAAAAAAAATCAGTTTTTTAAAAATGTGGGAAATGCATATAAATCAGGAACATATGTAACTGAATCAAATCTTATAAGTCAGACTACTGGTCCACGTATTACCCACACTGACCCGCAGCAGCTCTCCAGGGTTTCAGGCAGGGAACCCGGGCCCTCTGCATGCAAAGCCGAGGCTCTCCCACAGAGCTACAATTGTTTCTCTGAAATCAGATAGTTGGTGCCAGATCACCATTTCTGAAATCCAGCCCTGGTCTGCAGTGGATATCTTGCAGAGCCCAGAAACCCTCCCTATGCTACCTCTTCTTTCTAAACATTTCCGCTTTGGAAAAGGACAGTGGTCCAGTGGTACAGCACATGCCCAGATTCAGTTCGTGGCATCTCTAGAAGGTAGGGAAAGACCTCTGGGAAAAACATCTGCCTGAAATTCTGGACAGCTACTGCCAGTCAGTGTAGATTAGTGGTAGCCAATATAGCAACTTGGCTACAGTAATCTATGCTCTGGGAATGTTAAGGCTGGACTATTGCAATGTGCTTGATGTGGGGCTGCCTTTGAAAATGATTTGGAAGCTTCAGGTAGTGCAGAATGCAGCTCCCTGACTGTTGACAGGTTCCAGGAAAACAGATCATATAACACTTCACTGGCATCAAAGTGCTGGTTTTGACCTATAAAGCTCTTTATGGCTCCAGAGTAGTGTTGCCTGTTCTCCAGAGACTCTGTTTCACCCAGAGACTCTGTTTCTTGGGGTCCTCCATAGGTCTCCACAGCTGGTATAGCACAGTGGGGAGGAGACCCTGGCTGGGAGTCCAGAGTCCAGAGTCTGTGAGTTCAAATCCTCGCTCATGTCTCCTGGGTGTCAAGGGCCAGCTAAAGATCACCCCATAGCAAATGGCTCAGGGGTTATGTGCCCTGCCACCTGTGCAGCCGTGGGCAAGCTGCAGAGTCCCAAGGAGCCCAGTTGCCCCCCAGCTGGCCATTGCAGACAAGGAAGGGGCTGGCTTGTGCAGCTGTGGCAAGTCGGGATCGACTTGAAGGCAGCCCATTTCCATTGCCATAGGTCACCAGGTTAGCCACCCCAATCACCAGATTTCTGGTTGGCCAGGGGTGGGGGGGGCGCATCAACAGGTCTAAATATCACTTCCCCAGGGAGAGTTAAGCCCATTGACATGTCCCCAGCTTCAGATCGGCAGAATGAAGAAGCTCCCCCCGATCTAATGCAGCTGGTTCCGAGGCAAGGGGGCATGACAACAGGCCCAAATCTCCCTTCCCCAGGAAGATTTAGGCCCATCAACATTCCCCAGGTTTTGAAGCCAGCTGCATTTGATCAGCAGAGCAAGGAAGTCCACCCCTGATCGAATGCAGCCAGCTCTAAAGTCGAGGGGTGCATCAGTGGGCCCCAAACTCCCTTCTCTGGGGAGATTTAGGCCGGTTGTTGCAATGCCCCTGGCTTCGGAACCAGCTTTAGGGGTGATGGGACGCAGCTGGCTCTGAGGGCCCACCCCATGACATCACTAGGGCCCACCCCTGAAATCTCAGGGTTTGGGATGCTTCTGACCTGGCAGCCCTACATCAGGACCCCAATAGCTTCTAGAACACATCTCACAACAAGAACCTCCCTGGACCCTTAGATCTTCTTCTGAGGCCCTTCTTCAGGTCCCCCCACCTCCGAGGAATGCTCAGTAGTGAGAACAAAGAAGAGGGCCTTTTCAGTTGTGACTCCCCATCTATGTAACACCCTCCTCAGTGAGGTCTGCCTGGTGCCTTCTTTGACATCTTTTTTGTACCAGGTAAAGACTAGGGATGGGGAGAAATTTGATTTCGTTTGCAAAGCTGAACCCATTGAATTCACACTTTTCAAACAACATGAGAACTGAAACACAGTCATCCTTCAAAGTTCACACTTTTTCAAATTTTGCAAGACATTTCTCCAACCAAACAGTATCCAAAATTCAATGCTTGCAAAAATGCATATGCATAAATGCGTTGTAAGTTGCTTGAAGACCTTTGGGTTACGAGCAACTAACAAGTCTTATTTTAATAATGCCCTCAAGGAATTGTTGGACTGCAGCTCCCACCAGGCTCAGCTAGCATGGCCAATGGGCAGGGATGATGGGAGTTGAACTTCAAAACATCTGAAGGTACCGTATTGGCTATCCCTGCTGTGGACAATACTGTGCTAGGTGGATCAATGGTCTAAAAAGTTAAATGAAGCAGCTTGTAAACTTCTAATTTGGCAGGGAGGGCTCCTAGATCCATTTCACATCAGGCCAAAATTCAGAAGTGGGGGTGTTTGAACTCCAAAAATCTGGAGTTGAGTCTACATTATCAAGGTCTATATTTACTACATTGGTAGGAATAAAAGAATGGCTTCTTTTTCTACAAAGACAGAAGAAAACTCATATTAATGGATCCCATTATTCCTAAGAAAGCCCCATTTATTGCTGTAAAAGGAAATGCAACTGGAATTAAGATACATGGACCTTGGCTATCGATCAGATTAAGCAAAGAGTCTGTGATGTTAATTTTTCCCTCTCATTGTTCATGTGGGTTATGAATTACTTTCACTGTAAATAAATTATTATGATACCCAACTCTGGTTTTTCCCTACTGAGGTTCTGTGAGCTTTTCCCATTCATCATGGATTACAACAGGACCTCATTAGCTTAAATTAATATAGAGCTTAGCAGGCACTGTTTATTAGTTAAATGTTTCTTGTAAATTAAATTGCTGGTCCTTAAGGTTCTTGTTCCCATCAGGTTCACATTTCAGCTACTCATTAAAGTATTTACCTGCTCACTCATATACTGGCCTTTCATTGGCATACATAGCTATGCCCACAGTTAGGTATTTATTTATTTATTTTTATTTTATTTAATTTAATTTATATACTGCCCTAAGCCCTAGGGCTCTCTGGGCGGTGTACATACAATAAAGCAATCAAAATATATAAATACAATAACACAATAAAATCAAACCAACAAAGGTAAACAAAATAATCAAACAGTAGCAAAATACAACAATACATATAATAATACGCATTAAAATGCCTGGGAATATAAAAAGGTTTTCACCTGGCGCCAAAAGGATAGCAGCGTCGGCGCCAGGCGCACCTCATCATAGGGACCATTCCATAGTTCGGGAGCCACAACCGAAAAGGCCCTATTTCTAGTCACCACCCTCCGAGCTTCTCGATGGGATGGTACTCGGAGGAGGGCCTTAGATGTTGAGCGCAGTGTATGGGTAGTTTCATATTGGGAGAGGCGCTCCACCAGGTATTGCGGTCCCATGCCGTGTAAGGCTTTATAGGTCAAAACCAGCACTTTGAATTTAGCCCGGAAACAAATAGGAAGCCAGTGCAGACGAGCCAGAACAGGTGTTATATGAGCGGACCTTCTTGTCCGCGTCAACAATCTGGCCGCTGCATTCTGGACTAACTGTAGTTTCCGAACTGTCTTCAAGGGCAGCCCAACGTAGAGCGCATTGCAGTAGTCCAATCTAGAAGTTACCAGAGCATGAACGACTGAGGCGAGGTCATCACTGTCCAGATAGGGACGTAGCTGGGCTACCAATCGGAGATGGTAGAAAGCATTCCTTGCCACTGAGGCTACCTGAGCCTCAAGAGACAAGGAAGAGTCGATAAGAACTCCCAAGCTACGAACCTGTTCTTTCAAGGGGAGTGTAACCCCGTCCAGAACAGGGTGAACATCCACCATCTGGGCAGAGAAGGCACTCACTAACAGCGTCTCGGTCTTGTCTGGATTAAGCTTCAGTCTGTTAGCTCCCATCCAATCCATTATCGCGGCCAGGCAACGGTTTAGTACGTTAAAAGCCTCACCTGAAGAAGATGAAAAGGAGAAATAGAGTTGTGTGTCATCAGCGTACTGGTGACAACGCACTCCAAAACTCCTGATGACCGTACCCAGCAGCTTCATATAGATGTTGAAAGCATGGGGGACAGTACCGATCCCTGTGGGACTCCACAATGGAGAGTCCAGGGTGTCGAACAGTGTTCCCCAAGCACTACCTTCGTTGACGACCCACCAAGTAGGAGCGGAGCCACTGCCAAGCAGTACCCCCAACTCCCAACTCTGTGAGTCTCCCCAGAAGGATACCATGGTCGATGGTATCAAAAGCAGCTGAGAGATCAAGGAGAATCAACAGGGTCACACTCCCCCTGTCCCTCTCCCGACAAAGGTCATCATACAGGGCGACCAAGGCTGTTTCGGTACCAAACCCAGGCTAAAACTGGATTGAAATGGATCAAGATAATCAGTGTCATCCAAGAGCCCCTGGAGCTGGCCAGCCACCACCCGCTCCAGAACCTTGCCCAGTCTGGTGCAGCCTTCTCCTGAGATCCTTCTGATGCTTTTGACTTAAACTCCCATCACTCCCAGCCAGGATGGCCAATGGTCAGGGATGATGGAGTTATAGTTTCATCCAATGATTGACATCTATAAAATTATGCATGGCATGGAGAGGGTGGATAGTGAGATTTTCTCTCTCTCTCTCTCATAACATTGGAGTTTATGGACATCCCATGGAGCTGAATGCTGGAAGATTCAGGACAGACAAAAGAAAGTACTACTTCGTGCAGCCCATAGTTAGGCATTGGAACTTGCTCCTGAAGGAGGCAGTGATGGCCACCAACTTGGATGGCTTTAAAAGAGGATTAGTCAAATTCATGGACGATACAGCTACCTATGGCTACTAGGCATTATGTCTATGCTCTGCCTCCATTGTTGGAGGCAGTATGCTTTTAAATATCCACTGGTGGAAACCTGAGGAGGGGAGAGTGTTGGTGCACTCAGGTGCTGCTTGTGGGCTTCCCGTAATGGGCATCTGTTTGGCCACTGTAAGAACAGGATGCTGGACTAGATGGACCATTGGCCTGATCAAGCAATCCCTTATGTTCTTAACAGAATTTGGAGGATAGCAGGCTGGAGAAAGCTGGTCTGCTGGATCAAAAACAACTGCCTTGAGAAAGTGACAGTGCCTTGAGCTTTTCCCAATTTTTTTTTTGCTTAAGCATTTATTTCATTTATAACCTGCCTTTCTTCCATGCTGAAACTCAAGGTGAACACTGGGGTTTCCCAAGAGATTTAAAAGAGGATTTGACAGATGCATGGAAGATATCAATGGCTGTTACGCATGATGTCTGTGCTCTGCCTCTATGATTGCCAGCAGTATGCTTCTGGATACCAGTCGCTGGAAACCTCAGAAGGGAAGTGTGTTCTTGCGCTCAGGTCCTGCTTGCAGGCTTCCCTTTGGCATCTGGTTGGCCACTGTGAGAACAGGCTGCTGAATTAGATGGGCCATTGGCTGATCCAACAGGCTTGTCTTATATCTTTCAGGCATAAACATACCAGCTAAGCAGGACTGGTATTTTTCTAGATGGGATTTTCTAATGTAACAATTCAAGAATGCATCTTGAATTGCTAAGCAAAAAGATCTTGAGGAGTCTGCAGAGCATGGCTAGTGAAGGAATGGCCTTGGAAGAGGGGTGCGTATGTGGCCTGGAGACAGCCAGAAAGGTGAACAAGAAGAGGCTGGGGGGGTCACATTTGGCCCACAGGCTGGAGATTTCCACCCCTGCTTCTAAATACAGGGAAATCTGTGCTGGGGTGGCCATGTGTCCTTCTCTGCACAAGACAGTCCTTTAATTTGTCCTGTCACAATCCTATCAAGCAGTCCAATCAGAGGACACTTGGTTGTTTGAAGGTGTTCTATTTTTGAAGGGTTGTCCAGTGCAAGGCTGACTCATAGATAAATAATCCCAAGAAGGAAAAGCAGGGGCCTTGAAGTTGCCCTTTCCCAGCATCTGGACAACAGACTGAGCAGGCACACAGGTCATCTGGTCAGAGCCTTTCCCATTGTGGTGAAATGTATTGTATTTCTTTTTAAACAATAGCATTGCTCCAAACACACATTTGCAACTATACATATAAATTAGCCTCCACACACCTATTATCTATATAAATTAGAATATGCATCTATACATATAAAAACCATATGCAAATTGTATGCAAATAAGGACCCTCTTTTGTTTACACAAGTGGCCATCCTAATCGTACAGAATTTTCCAAGTAAAAGATCTTATTTCATCTGAAAAGTACCAAAGGAGGACTAATAACACAAGAGCCCTGATGGATCGGATGTAGGGTCTATCTAACACGGACGAATTGGTCACAGGAATTAAAGCGGTCGGTACCTTGGGGGAAAGTGACCACGTAATGCTAGAATTCGGGATTCTGGGGAAAGCCAAAGAAGAATATAGTCAAACATGGACCTTGGATTTCAGGAAAGCCGATTTTAGCAAGCTCAGGGAAATGATGGGTAGGATCCCGTGGCTAGATAGACTAAAGAAAAAAGGAGCCCAAGAAGTGTGGGAGTTCATGAAGAACGTATTACAAAAAGTGCAATCGCAAACAATTCCAAAGAGGAAGAAAAATGGAAGACATCGGAAAAAGCCAATGTGGCTACACGGAAGACTGGTGGAGGAGGTAAAAATAAAAAAGAGCATGTATAAAGAATGGAAGGAAGGACGCATCACCAAGGAAGAGTACCGACGAGCGGCTCAGGCTTGCAGGAATAGCGTAAGGAAAGCTAAAACCCAGAATGAGCTGAGGCTGGCGAGGGAAGCGAGGAACAACAAAAAGGGGTTTTTCAGATATGTTCGAAGCAAGAGAAAGACCAAGCAAACGGTGGGACTGCTGCTCAATGAGGATGGCAAAATGTTGACAGATAACGAGGAAAAGGCAAAACTGCTCAACACCTATTTTGCCTCCGTTTCCTCCCAAAAAGGGAACAGTGTGCAACCTTGCATCAGTGGGAGGGCAAGGAGGCAGCAGAAAAATGGACATGAAGAACTGGCTGTGGAGATGATTGTGCGAATCTGTCAGTAATTGCTTCTGCATCCAATTCATCTATGCTGTGGCTTGCCCTCATCCAACGGGGCAGCGGCTGCACCTTCTCCTAGAAGATCAACATGGCTGCCAAGTGGGGGGCTGCCGCCATTTACAACTGCAGTGGCAGCATGGGGAATGACATCCAGGCCATGACCTACCCTGCTTCTGTAGGACCGGCTGGTGCTGGGGAAAACTTACTTGTATTTTGCCATCAGAGAAGCTGATCAGAAGTTCAATTGAAGGTGTCGGACTTGCAAGCATAGAAGGAAAGAGAGTGAACCAACTCACAGCTTTTGTTGGGGGTAACCTGAGATGCTTCTGCCGCTCCAGGCACCTGTCATCTATGAACTGGACTCCCAGAGATAGATATATGTATTTTCACTGGACGTAATTGCTGTTTTTTAACAATGTTATTTTTTATTTAATTTTGTAAATTGTATTGTTTTATTGATGTATTCCTGTGTTTGTGTTTTTCTTCTAAGCCGCCTTGAGGGCCTTTTGGCCATAAGGCGGGGTATAAATAATAATAATAAATAAATAATAAATAATAAATAGTAGCAATCTCAGTAAGGGGTCGGGACTGCAGTTCGAGATTGATAAGGAGATAGTCAGGAAATACCTAGTTAACCAAAATGAGTTCAAATCTCCAGGGCCTGATGAACTGCATCCCAGAGTTTTGAAGGAACTTGCGGATGTACTCTCGGAACCTCTTGCCATCATCTTTGAGAAATCCTGGAGAACGGGAGAGGTGCCGGAGGATTGGAGACGGGCAAATGTCGTCCCACTCTTTAAAAAGGGTAAAAAAGAAGGTCCGGGGAATTACAGGCCGGTCAGTCTGACTTCAATACCGGGAAAGATATTAGAACGGATAAAAAAAGAGTCCATTGGCAACTATCTAGATGACAATGCTGTGATTAGAAGGAGCCAGCATGGGTTTGTCAAGAAAAAATCCTGTCAAACTAATCTCATCTCTTTTTTTGATCGGGTCACTAGCTTAGTAGATGGTGGAAATGCTGTAGATGTCATCTATCTAGATTTCAGCAAGGCGTTTGACAAAGTCCCCCACGACCTTTTGATTAGCAAACTAGTCAAATGCAGACTACATGGAAATACTGTCAGGTGGATTCACAACTGGTTGGAAAACCGTACTCAAAGAGTGGTCATCGGTGGCTCTGCTTCGGACTGGAAGGAGGTCTCGAGTGGAGTGCCACAGGGTTCTGTCCTGGGGCCGATACTCTTCAACATTTTTATCAATGACTTAGATGATGGGGTGGAGGGAAGCCTTATGAAGTTTGTGGATGATACGAAACTGGGAGGGATGGCTAACACAATGGAAGACAGGAATAAAATCCAAAGGGACCTGGATAGACTAGAAAATTGGGCTGAAATTAATAAAATGACATTCAATAATTTGTTAGTCGCTTCTTTTCAACAGTAGAACTCAAAGCGACTTACAACAAGAAAGCAAAAACACAATAATTGAAATAACTTATAACAAGAGCAACAATTGCAAAACAATTTCAAACAAAATAATACAACCATAATAAAAAATAACAAATAGCAAATATTACAATATAAGAATTAATACCACACTATAAATATAACATATAACAGAAGGCCACATTACACAACCAGTCAGTAATGCAAAAGCAGAAAAAGAATGAAAGCAGCTTCAACTCTTCTTGTTCTTCCGCTCCCAGTAACTGATACTCAGTTTAGCATTCTACCTCTGAATGTAGATGTTCCATATAAACCAGTATGGATAATGGCTTCAGACATTCAGCTACCTCCCCCCCCGAATGTTGGATCCTCGTATAAAGCCCAATTTAGTGCCCATCTTGCAACAGTGAGTTCCATAAATTAAGTATAGATCATAAGGCCCATCATTCTCAACCAGCAGCTCTTCCAGCCTTTGCATCTGGACTGTTTTTTACTCCCAGGCAATCTCTGAGGTACTGGAGCCAATCCAGTGAGTTGCTGGCTAGGAACCGGCTTTGAACTCAGGTCAGGAGTCCAATGGCATGAATGGAACAATGCTAGCGCTCAAGAGTTAGGAGCAATTTAAATCACCAGCTTCTCCAGGTATCCTGAAGGTGTACTTGCATATCTCTGCAAAGCTAACTTGCAGGGCTCTGCTGAATTTCTCACAGGCTCTCACTTTATGTTTAACAGGAGGAGGATCCATTTTGAGCATCATCCATTAGGACCAAGTGAGCATTTGACAGCAGTTGTCCCAGAGAGCCTTACAAAGATGCCCAGCCGTCCTTCCTGTGGATTGAGAAACCTTTGGTGGACCTAACTGCATTATCAAAACACTAATTGCCCCTGAAGCAGAGCCCTGAGGCCAACCTAGGACTGCAGGAACAAACCAGGAGATACCAAGCTGCATCATTCTGCAAGGTTGAGGTTAGACAGGCTACTGTGTAGAGAATATGACAAGTGCTTCCTATTTTTAACAAGATCTCTGATTCTCTCAAGGTAACTATGCAGAAAAACCGATAATGAGGGTATCTCAAGAAAAGGAAATGCAAAGTTCCCAGCGGAAAAGTCTTAAATTATAGCTTATTATATGTTAAAAAAGTGCTTAGTTACACATTTAACTACCCGGGAGCCCCTGCTGTGAAAGACTTTACATAATGGAATACAGGAACAGGCATTGAGGTTGCATCAACTCTCTACTGTTCACAAAATCAACTGCTCTAGGTTGTTTTGGCTTCTTATAGGGACAACTGCTCTCTGTGCCCCTGCTGCTCTCCAGGGCTTGTTCTTCTCCAATGCAGGAGAAACCCCACAGGGGATCAATTCATGAAAGCCTCTTCAGGATGGCCAGAGGTGGGCCGTGGTGGCGAAGGGGCTGACCCACGTGAGGGTGTTTGGGCTGATGTGCAAGAATGTATCAAGGTTTGGGACCCTCGGGCCAGGCAGGGGCTGGATGTGGCTCTCTGGCTTTGGTATCTGGTCCTTGGCACTCTTCCCAGCCCACACCACCTCCCCAGCCATACCCCTCACTGGCCCTGCTTGTGTTTTTGCCTGGCTGGAATGTGCTGTTGATCTCCGATAGTGCCACTTCAGTGGAGGTTGGCCCATGAGGGTAAAAGGGGGACTGCCCCACCGGCACAGCCAATGAGAGTCGCAGTCCTGAAACATCTGGAGGGCCGTAGGCTCTCCACCTGCCTGCTTCCTTACTTACATCCAGTCCAGGGGGTGGCACTAGTTGTCAACTTCCTCGGTCTCAGGATTGCCCTTATAGAATTCAGCCAGCAGGAGGAGGAGGGCTTACTCGAATTGCCTGACTCTGTGTGTAATTGGCTGTGCTCCACTTACTGTTGGTCTCTCTGCCTTCCGCCCTACCAGTCCAAGTGGGAACCAGCCATCACTGTGCTTCTTCCTTGCCTGGATGGAAGGCAGAGAGGTGAGAGAGTGTGGAGAAATTAACCTACTGTACAAAAGGGAAATTTACATGCAGTGTTCTGCTCACTTTTGCCTCTGGACCTGCCAACCACTGGCAAGTGGCCCCCAGAAAGTTACCGAGAAGGTAATGTGCCCCTCAGGCTGAAAAAGGATTCCCCACCCTGAGATATATGAAATAAAATATGCATCCAGCCTCTTACACCAGGCATGGCAAACCCCCACTTGGGAGCTTGATCCAGACTTTAGCTATTTTTTTCCACACACCTCAAAAACCCCACCAATTTGGGTGGTGCCAAAAAAGTAGAAAAAGGTAGACATGGTTCTGGGGTGGACAAAGAAGTGAATACCTCTCAACTCAGCACAACACCCAGATGAGAGTTGATGATAGGGAGAATTGCATCCCCATCAGCTGAGAAGGGAGATTAGCTGTATCCTAAGCAGGGTTGGGGGAGAAATTTGATTCAGTTCACATTTCAAGCCGACTCTATCAAATCTACACTCTCCAAAACAGTATGAGAACCAAAACACAGCCATCCTTTGAAATTTGCAGTTATCTGAATTTTGTGATGCGGTTCTCCAACTAAACAAAGATTACCAGAAATGCATGTATTAGGGGACAGCGTGCGTATAAATAAATATATTAGTGAAACTAGCATACAAAAATGCATTACATTAGGGGAAATTGCTTGCAAAAATATGTGCATTAGTCAAAACTAATTTTCAGGAGGATTTTTTTAAAGAAAAATTGAAAATTGCTGCAGAAATGTGGAGAACTCAATTTAAGATTGTGAAAATGAGAAACTAAGAGAACTGAAATGAATGGAGCCTTCCATCCCTAATCCTGAGCATGTATATTTTTAGGACCCACCCTATTTTGTGATTTTAGGTTGTTTTTAATGCCATATTTTAAAACTGTTGCAACCCGTCCGGGGACTTCGGGTGAAGGGCAAATATTTTTTTTTTATTATTTATATCCCACCCTTCCTCCCAGTAGGAACCCATACTACATTAATAATAATAATAATAATAATAATAATAATAATAATAATAATAATAATAATAATAATGGGAGTCTGCATTTGAGAATGGTTGCATGCTGTCCCTGGAGGGTTGAATTCAGCCTCCAACCCCCTCCCAAAAGTTATTCACCCTTGCTTTACACTGTCAGGTCTGTCCTCCATTCATGCAATGCAAGTGCAGTGCCCAGTCTATCTGAAGGAGCGCCTCCAGCATCATCAGTTATGCTGCCCAACAAGATCAGCCTCAAAAGACCTTCTCTCTATCCCATCAGCCAAAACAGCCAGACTGGTGAGGACTAGAGAGAGGGCTTTTTCAATTGTGGCCCCCACCCTGTGGAATTCCCTCCCAAATGATCTCCGTCATGCCCCCTCCATAATGAGTTTCCACCGGGCCATGAAGACCTGGCTCTTCAGGCAGGCTTTTGGGGTGGGCTAGATTTTATCATTATTGTTTTCAGTTTTTTAATGTCTTTATATTTGTATGCCTATTTTGTATGTTGCCCAGAGTGGCTGGATAGCCAGCCAGATGGGCAACTAAGAAATTCAATAAATAAATAAATAATTATCTTTGTGGGCCCTTTGTAAGCCTCTTCCTCAATCTTCTGGATCACAACAGGAACACCAACTTATGTCAGGATGAGTCTGCCAAACTGAGTGGTTGCACAGCCAAGCCACATCTTGGGTGGCTCTGCCTCTCGTTAATGGCTGTTAGGACTCAGGGTTTGACATGAAGTTTTAGCTTCTTTCTCAGGTTTCCCAGGAGGAGGAGTAAAATCTGAAGGGCCAAGACTATCGTATGCTTCATTTGATGAGAGCTGTTGCTATTAGCTTTGTCCCTGTGTCCATCTGTCTTTACCCTTACGCCACGAATGATAGCCACAGATTCTGCTCCCGAACCAACAAGAATGACCTCCACTAAGCTCTGCCCTTGCATTACTAGGCTCCACCCCTTCTCTTCAAGACTCCTCCCCCTCTCTAGATCTGAAGCCCCAGAAATCTGGCAATCCTAGCTTAGCTAGTTTTTAGGTTTCTGTTCAAAAGATTATGTTTCCTAGAATGACAGTAAATTAACCTTGTTGTCAGATAGGCTGAGGGGTGTGAGTGTTTTGGAAAATGAATAACCTGAAAACTGGAGCAGGGGGGGGGGAACCATATGCTGTTTCTTAGTTGCGCATGCCACACTTTGGGGGCAATTACTCCCCATTTCAGAGTCCAGTCCACGTCCACTGAATGGGAAGTATAGTCACTTTGCAACCATGCCAGAGCTCCAATTTGTAAAGCCATTTGCCCTGCTTCGAAGAAAAGAGGGAGAGGCTGATCTTTCTGGACTCAATTTAATTTATTTACTACAGCAGCAAAGGCAGTCTGATTTGAAAAGTAGGACAAGAAGAGACACAAAGAGAATGGGGTGGAGAGTGCAGTTTATATGAAAAGGAATCAAAAGCACATCACCAGCAGTGGACTGCGAGCCCATTAATCGCTCCTCTCACCTCGAATGACCTTGGGATGTGAAGAGGACATGCTGCAGTAATATTGAAAGAGATGAAGAAGCCAAAAGCCAAAAAACTATGCATAAGTACAAGGAAAATGTGAAAGGAGTTTACTTTGTTATTCAACTGTGCACCAGTGAACATGCCTGACCTGGAAAGATGTGCTAAGCCTGGTCTAAAGGAGAGATTTCTCATGATTTAAGTGGAAGAGCACACAGGTGCAGAAATGTGAAAGGAGATCCACAACCCATCAGCAAATTCCAAGGAGAGGCAGGTGGTGAAACAGCAGGTCAAAAAGGAACCAGCAAACATTGTTGCTGACCATCATAACATTATCTATAGGGAAGATCACCAACCTTTCAGGGGCCCTGCTCAGATTTGCAAACCAGAGAAACTAAGAACATAGGAAGAGCCCTGCTGGATCAGGCCAAAGGCCTATCTAATCCAGAATCCTGTTCTCACAATGGCCAATCAGATGACCGCGATGGGTAGCCCACAAGCAGGACCCAAGTGCAACAGTTCTCTCCCAGCTGGTATTTTCTAGCAACTGGCATTCGGAAGTGTACTGTCTCCAACACTGGAGGTAGAACATAGCTATTGTAGCTACTAGCCATTGATAAGGAACAAAAAGAAGACACCCTCCGGTGCTGCTGGTGATGGGTTGTTTGTTAAGCTTAACATATTTCAGAGAACTCTCCTTTGTCAGGAGCCACAAAAACCACTCATTTCTTCCACTCTAACAAACTCTGGATCAAAAATGATAACAAGTTGTTCTTATTCTTATAATGTATCCATAAATAATGATCTTCCCTCACTTTTTTTCCTAGTAGCCATTGATAGCCTTATCCACTTATCATAGATAATCTATTCCTCTTTTAGAGCCATCCAAGTTTGTGGCCATCATGACATCTTTGGGAGCGAATCCCACAGTTTAACAATGCACTATGTGAAAGAAGCCCTTTCATTTGCCTGTCCTGAACCAAATCTTTTAACATTCAGCTTCACTGGATGGCCTCGAGTTCTATTGAGAGAGTTATCCACATTCTCCACACTGTCGAGAACACCACACACAACCTATTCTATTTACTACAGCAGAATGCTTATTTCACACCTAATTTCATCAGGGGAGAAGAGAATCTGCAGGCATCAGAAAGGCCTGTGCAAGTGTGCTTGCAGGTGCACACAGGTGACCCCTGCTCTATAGCAAACTTTCTCCTTAAAATTTGGGAGACAGGAGATAAATGCTCCCCTAAAAAGGCCACCTTGGGCTCTCATTTTTTTCACCAGTGTGTTTCATGGTGGTGATGTTCATCTCAACAGCAGTGCTTCTCTTGAAAACTGGAGGCCACCCTTCCCCCCCAGACACACAACTCCCTCATAATGATGCCATGTGGTGCTGAAGATTCTTCTGGGGCTGTATTCTGGGGGCCCAGATGTGCTCATGTGCTCCAGGACACTGGTCAAAAAGCCACACAAAAAGAATCTTTGTACACCACTAGGTGCAATCACATCTAGTTTGTTTTATCAATGGACATGTGTGTTAGTACATGGGGTGGGGTGACCCCTGGAGATCTCTCACTGCTCAGAGATTGGGGTGGTGCACAATGAGAGAGAGAGAGAGAGAGAGAGAGAGAGAGAGAGAGAGAGAGAGAGAGAGAGAGATTAATAATAATATTAATAATGAACATGATGGTGAAGATGGTCTGAAAAGGGCTAGAGAGAACTTAGGATACTGAAAATTTTGGAAGAATGCATTGGAGCTGTGATTTTGTGGCATAATATGAATGCTTTGAAACGGGTGCAGAACAAGAAGAATGGACTTTACATGTCCTAATGGTCACTAAGATACTTATACTTCAAAACTGGGAGGGCAAATACCTGCCAACCATTATGCAATATGGTTTGATGATCTAAACACCCTTGCTACATTTGAGTGTCCTTTCCAACTTTGTCTGGATAGAGATTTGGATGGCATATATTAGTCTATACTTGTAAATTAAAACAGATCTATTGATATTTAAATGTTTTGTTAACTTGAGCTGACAGGGTTTTTCCTTTCTTTCCCCCCTTTTTCTCTTTTTTTTACTTAATGAAATTGTAAAAGTAATTAAAAATAATTAAAAAACAGGGATGAAGAACCTGTATGTGGCCCTCCAGATCTCTCAGCCTGGCCCTTGGGACTCTCCCTAGGCTACACTCCCTCTCTTCTGGCCACAGCCCTCACCAGCTCTGCATCACACTCTCTTTGAGTGCTTTTGCCTGGCTAAATGTGACCTTGAACTCTAATAATGCCTCTTGCCCATCCAGATGGAGGATCACATCTGTGTGTGTGAAAGAGTGTTTGTTGAAACTAGCCGCTTGTACAAAATAAAGAATCATTGCTCTGCCCACTTTTACTTGTGGCCCCACTCACAACTGGAATGTGGCACTCTGGAGGCTGTCCAGAAGGGAATGTGCAGAGCTTGGAAAAGTTACTATTTTGAACTCCAACTCCCATCAGCCCCAGCCAGCATGGCCACTCGACTGGGCTGATGGGAGTTGTAGTTCAAAAAAGTAACTTTTCCAAGCTCTGGTATGTGGCCCACATTCTGAAAAGGTTCCTCACTCCTGTTTTAGAGGAAGAGACATATGGCAAATCTACTGCTGTAAAACAGAGGAGGGGTGAAAACAGAAGCAGGCTTTCTGCAGAATGCCTTTCTTCTTCTCTCCACCTCCATGCTCTTCCAACCTTTGCTAGTCATTGCCCAATTCCTCTCTCTCACACACACACAAATTCCCCGCCAAGGAGATTTATTATTCAGGAGAACATCTTGATTAGAAAAGGCCCCAAGGCATTTTACAAATAAAAAAAATCCTTTCATTAGGATGTTGTTAACTTTTCAAAGAAGAATTTTAATTTTTCTCTTCTTTTAAAGAAAAGAGAACATTAAAAAATGTACAAGGCTAATCAAGCCACATTTATTCTGCCAGCATTTCCTACCATCAGTTTTTTCCTCCCCTCCTCCTCCCCCCCTCCACTGCTTGCCCAGCTCTGAACTCTGCAAGGAATTAAGAAACATTCAGAGTTTGCACATCTCTTCAAAAATTGCTATTGTTTGCCCAGGATGTCCTCTTCGCTGCTGCCCACATTGCACAACTTAGGAAGCTGCCTTATGCCGAAGCAGACCATTAGTCTATCTAGCTCCATATTGTCTACAATGACTGGCAGCAGCTCTCCAGGGTGTCAGGCAAGGAATCTTTCCCGACTCTACCTGGAGATGCCAGAGATCAAACCTGGGACATTCTGCATGCAAAGCAGATGCTCTTCAACTTAACTATGGCCCTTCCCCATAAATTATACTTATTTATAGTCATTTGTTTATGTATTGTTTCATTTATAGCCCACCTTTCCACCAAGGAGCTCAAGTTGGCATATACGGTCTCTCCCCTCCCTTCTTTATCCTCACAACAGCCCTGTGAAGAAGGCTAGGATGAGACCCAATAATTGGCCAAGGTCACGCAGTGAGCTTCATGGCTGCACCAGAATTTGAACTCTGGCCTTCCAGAACATAGTCTGACACCTCTGTGCCACACTGGTTCTCAGCCAAACTTAGGCTTGTTCTGCAGTGTAAATCAGAGCAGTTTTTTTCAAAAACTAACCATATGGTAGAGATCCCCTTAGGGATGGGGGATAAAATAGTTTGGTTCATATTTTAATGTGAACCTGCCTAATTCACAGTTTCTGAACCAATACATGAATCACAACTCAGCTACTGTTTGAAATTTGCACTCCATTTTGGAATGCTGCTCTCCCTCCACAAAAATATGTCCAAAATGTGTATATTGGGGAGAGTGTGCACAAAAGTGTGTATATTAGCAAAAATAATATCCAAAAATCAATTATTGTAGGCAACATTGTGTACATAAAATACATATATTAGGAAAGAGAGATGCACAAAGATGCATAAGAATGTTTTGGGGACTTGCTTAATCACAAAACTGATGTGGAAATGGGAGAAACTGAGAGGAGAAAAATGAGAAACAGAGAGGAACTGGAATGGATGGATTTGGCTACCCCTAGATCCCAACCACCCCCACAACATAGTCTATAGAGATCCACTATATCTCCTCTGGGTTCCCGATTCCAATGCAGGAGCTAGGTGGTGCATTCAAGTTAGCATGCCGCAGTGACCAGAATGCTGGACTTTGATCAGGGAGTTCAGAATTCAAAACCCTGCTGAGCCTTGAAGGCCATTGGTTGACCTTGGGGTCACTCACTCTCTCTCAAACCAACCAGTGATGGCTGGTGCCCATTAGGACTGGTGGGCCAGAAAGAAGGGAGGCCAACAAGCAGTCAGAGCTAGAGCCAATGATAGGCAGTGCTGCACCCATCCTCCTCCCTGCTCAGTTTTGCAAGGGCAACAAAGAGAATAAGCAGGAGGAAAGTGACAGCCAGGGCCATCCCCTGGACTAATTGTATGCAAGACGGCAGGCAGGTGGGGGCTGCTCAAGAGCAAAGTGAGAGTGGTGGGGCAGTGTTCCATTTGCCCCTAAGGGACCCACCTCCACTGAAACTAACCTACCATTCAGGACTGTCATGAGGATAAAGTGAGATGACAACTGTTTACACCACTCTGAGCATATTGGTGGTATGGCAGTGAAAAATCTCTATAAATAAAGAATATATCTGACCAATCCAATTTCTCTGATTGGGGGCGGGGGGAGTTGGCAAAATGTGCTGCCATATTTGGGGGCATCTCCATATAATGAGGAGTGTCATCTCCCTATCTCTCTTTTCTTTCCATTTTGCTGCCACTTTGCTGTGGTAAATTCACATCTCTTGTGTCAGTTTTCTATCCTCCTGGCCTAGCACCATTCCAGGGGAATTGTAGGGGAAATGATGTCCTGGGGCAAAGACAGGAAACAGGAAGACAACAATTGTAGTAGCAGTTCTCACTGTGGCTTTGGTTTTTTGGTTTGTTTTGGTAGAGGAGGGGGAACAAATTCCACTCTGTTCCAAATCTCTTTGGAGTACTTTCAGCTCAGCTCTAAGGCACACCAAGGATGCTGCTCCAGAACGGAAGCCCAATTCCTGCCCTTTGGCCCCAAACACCTGGATTCAGCATTTTCAGCCTCCATCTCCAGCCTCAGCTTGGAGTAAAGGTTGATCACTGAGGAGGAGGCAATGAAAAACCATTAGGAACAGTTTATTTTGCACCAGTAGGCTGTGCTTACAATGCCATTTATGTCCTGGGAGAGCTCATTAGCCTTGATTGCACCACAAAGCTTGCTACAGAGTGTCGGAATGCTCTGCTGAATGGAAAAGCGTCAAGATTGCTCAGTGGAAAGGAGGGTAGAACCAAACATAACCACCAGAAGCGCTGCTGTGCTGCTGTGAACCTGGCAGTCCAAACCTATTACTTCTTTCTTTAATTACGATCACCCCAGCAATCCCAGGACTGCCCAACAATCAGAAAACGTCCAGCTTTCATTTGGCACTGTGGAAGTAAGCATCACCAGAGCTGAGCGATGGGAGGAAAGGAGGTGGCCACAGACTTACTAATGTGTCCAGAATGTGTATTTGAACTCTGAAAATGCCTGGATGGAGGATACAAAGGGGTGTGTATAGAAACTAGAGGTGGGTTGGTGACACTTGAAAGTGTTTTGTTGACCTAACAGGCAGTATAGATTTGAGTTTCTTCTTTGTCCTCTATCCATTGATTTTACTGGTTCAATTTTTTTCCTCCCAAAAAAATCAATATTAATATTGCTATTTTGAAAAACCATTTTTTGAAAGGAAAGCAGCTTTGCAGCCGCCTCCTCCTCTGTTGTTATAGGCTTGGCTTGCTTTCTCCCTGCTTGGGGCTTGGATTAGTCAAGTGGAGGGGTGGGGAGGGAGAGAGAGAGAGAGAGAGAGAGAGAGAGAGAGAGAGATGTACTGCTGTGCTTAAAATCAATAAAATAACAATATATACAAGGGAATATTCGGGGAGGGGGGAATCCAGTGTCAGGGGTAAACCACTGAAGTTTGGAGCAAAAAGGATCAGTCTGCAAAGATGGAGAATATGTGGATCATTGAAAAATCTGGTGCTAAATTCAAATTCAGAGGAATTCTCGTCCATCCCTAGAAGAAAGTAGCTTACTGTACAAAGGTTACATTTACATTCATTGCTCCACCCACTTTTGTCTCTGGTCCCACCCACCAGTGGCATGTGACCACCACCCCCAGAAGGTTACCTAGAAGGGAATATGGCCCTTGAGTGAAAAAAGTTCCCCACCTCTGCTTTACCTGAGCTTTTCTCAGCTTTGCCTGGAAATGCCAGGGATTTAACCTGAGACCTTTTGCATGCAAAGCATGTACTCTTCCAGTGAGGCATGTGCTCAGTGCATCCTATGCTTTCCAGATTTCTAGAAGCTACAGCTCCCATAATACTCAGCTGCATTGGCTGCAGTGGGGACAAAGATTCTACAACCGTCTTTATGCCATATAGGGAGTCCTCTTTGCTTTTCCCAGTAAGTAAAGCAAATTTAGGTAGCCCTAAACATCTATATGCATTTTCAACTAGAAAAAAATGGGTTGGGGAAGGGATGTAGGTATAAAAAATGCTGGCATCTGAAATGTCCTGTGCATTTTGAAGTTTTCCACCTCCACTAATAGTGCAACCTTATGAACATTTACTCAGAAATAAATGTCATCACATTCAGTGGGGCTTGCTCCCAGGAAAGTGTGCATAGGATTGCAGCCTAAATTTCATATTGTGGAATAGGAAACCTTAAAGCTAAAATATTCAGAGCCTTGCAGAATATTCAGCATCAACACAAGAGGAGAATTTGTTGGGAGCAAATTTAAATTTTTGTTCTAGAACATTATCAATAAATAAGAAGGGTGCCTCAGGCTACATCTAACAAGCAGCCTCAATTAAAATTCTTAAACAATTAAATCTGCATTGTCAAAGTATTCCCCAAAATCATTTAGTTAACAGAAGCAGGACTGTTTATAATTTTCTGTTTCAGGAAAAAGAAACAAAATCACCAGGAAGGCTGAGCAGGCTTCGGTGAAGAAGCTTGAGAGAAGCCAGGCAAACACCACAGAGATAGTCCAAAAATCAACTTGCTAGACTGAACCATTAAGCGTGGCAAAAGACAGGAAGAGCCTGGAGTTATCTCCCCAGGGGACAACAGAATGGAAGTACTTTCCTTTGCATTAACTAGTACCAGCTCACACGTGTCATATTATCTCTAAAAGGGCTCCCTTTCTTCTTCCTGTGAAAAAGACACCATCTTCTTCATCTGGGTCCACACAATTGCTCTCCAGTGAAATTAGTTTCACGAGAACACAGCCAAAGTGACAATTGCAGCATTTTGTCTGTCTTCCTAGACTGAGTTCTTCCACATGCTGTCAACCTTAATGAGATTTTCCCCCTCTGTTCCCCTAGTTGTGCATTCAAAGGAATGTGTGAGGGCTTAAACTAGGTTGGGGAAATGGCCGTATGAATGCCCACAACGACACTATGTGCACGCACTGCATGTGCACCATCCCCAACATTCCTGAATTAAGTGAAAAGATCTGAAAGGGATTTGTAAGCAGGGAAAGGCAAATCTGTTAATTTCAGTTTCTCTCAATTTCTCATTTTTTCAATCTTAAATTCTTTCCTAGCCCTACCTGAAACCCTGGAGAGCCACTAGCAGTCAGTGGTAGACAATACTGAACTAGATGGACCAATGCTCTGACTCAGTATAAAGTGGCTTCCTGTTCCTAAAGCATGTTTGGCTCCATGCTAGCAATTGTGAGCTTATACTAGTGATGGGCTCCTTTTCTGCAATAATTGGATTTGCCATCAGATTATTATTATTTCTGATATTTTCCGTCTTTGTGGAGAGAATTTTAAAGTAGCAACTCTCCATGCCTTGTTTCCCAATTTTTTTAATTCACTTTGAAATCATTGATAGTTTGCATGATACTTTTATTGATCTACTTTCTATGTGAGCTCTTCAAATGTATATTCCCTTTCACTGATGTGAGTGCAGTGTTGATTGTAACTGACAGACAGAAAGCAGCAGGGGGGAATGCAGTGCTGATTGTAAGCACCAGGGGGGAAGACATTGACTTGATTATCTCCCTTAATCCGCTCTGCAATGCACTTGAAAAGAAATGTAAACAGACAATAATTACAGAGTTCAGAATAAAGACAGATACCAGTTGAATAAATAGCTATTATAATATTGATAATTCTCTGCAAAGCAAAAAAAAATCAGAAGAGAACGGAAAAATGAAAAGATATCAGAGGAAAAAGGAACTGGATTGCTAACAACCACCAAGGGGGCACACTTAAAAATGGAATGTAAAAAAGGAGAAGATTCCATCCCTAGTGTGTACTAGGTTGTTGTACTAGGGTGTACTAGGGCAGCAGCTCTGTTAGCCATGTCCCTAAGTTCATAATTACCTGGTTCACACCCTGAGCCTTTCCAGGTTATAATGTTTAAATGCATCTGAAAAAAGCATGCAAAACCCAATCTTGGTTAGTTTTTACATGGTGCTTAAAAACATACTATGTTTTATCAAAAAGTATTGCAAGTTTTGTTTAAAACTGCTGCTTGGGAGGGGGATAACAGGTTTGTATTATTTGCACTTTAATTATCTTCTGTAAGTTGCCTTGGGAGGGCTTTGCCCTGAAAAGTGGCATACAAGTACTTTAAGCAAGCACAAACCTAGGACAACCTTTTCCAATCTGGTGCCTGAACTGACACTCCCATCCTCTTTGATAATTGGCCATGCTGGCTGTGGCTGATGGGAGTTGTAGTCCAACAACAGTACCAGTTTGAGGACGGCTGAGCTAGGATACCTTTTATCCAGTTAGCACTCGGTCAAAAATAGAGCGATTAGAACTCTCAGGTGGAAAGAGTACTACTGCACTCCAGTTCCGCTTGTGGGCTTCCCAAAGGCATCTGGTTGGCTGCTGTAAGAATAGAATATTGGACTACATGGGCCTTTGGCCTGATCCAGCAGGGCTCCACTTATGTTCTTATCACCCACTTGGTTTCATCAGTAAAACTGCACCACATACCTTGGAGGACATTGGTTGGCCCACATTCAAATCTAGGGCTCTGATTCAGAACCGTACAGCCACTGAGATATTGAAATAGAGGAAATGTGTGGATACAACTGTGCTTCCATCATCAAAGTGAATGGGGAGCCATGTGGGGTCAATGGATATGCATAGGTATATCACACATAGCTCCCACATCCAGGAGAAAAATATTTGGATTTGATTTTATATGACGGGTCACACTCAAAAAGGCATCTGAACAATATTGTCTTCCCCTAGCAAACTACTGAAGAGGATTTGTCAGAGCCATTTTAAATTCCCATCCTAACCAATGCAAGAATACTTAAACATGCATGCCACCTACTGACACCCAAAGAAGCTGCAACTACATGGGTAACTGTGTGGTAAATATCTGTAACTAATACTTAAAGGTTGGAAAATTGCTAATCATAACAATAAGGCCAATGTGCAGGAGCTGAAACTTAAATCAGAGGCAACCTCTTTGGCATGAATTCAGAAACAGATTTCTTAACGGTCACCTCCACAGAAGCTTGCCACAGGCTCAAGCAAATTGTTTCCTTCCCTGGACTTCAGCTGTAAATAACATAATGAGTATCTTGACCTGCAAAGACAACCTGAAAGATTGTCTTATCCCTTATATACCCAGTCAATCAATGTGCTCTGCAGGTGAGGGCCTCCTGCAGATACCATCTTATCGGGAGGTCCGTTCCGCACAACATAGGAAGTGGACCTTTAGTGTTGTGGCACTGACCCTTTGGAATTCCCTCCCCTTAAATATTAGACAGGCGCCATCTCTGTTATCTTTTTGGCACCTACTGAAGACCTTCCTCTTTCAACAAGTCTTTTAAATAGAGACCTTATCCCAGTCTGAGTCCATGTTAGAATTGCTTTTTAAGATGTTTTTAAAGTAGTTTTTTTTTTAAAAAAAGAAAATGCTTTTAAGATATATTGTTTTAAGATGTTTTTAAACATGTTTTGTTTTAAGATCTTTTCAAATATTTTATTTTAAAGATATTTTAATGTGCTTGTAGTGTTTTTGTTTACCGCCCTGGGCTCCCTCTGGGAGGAAGGGTGGGATATAACTTTAATAAGTAAATAAATTAATAAAACCAAGGACCTTACTATCAAAAATTGCATCTCTCTTACCCATTTTTCAAATATTTGTTCCACGCAAAGTGGCAACAGGACTTCGAAGCAGCCTTCATGGCTACACTCACCTATTTTTGTGCCCAGGTTGGAGTAAAGTTACAGTGCCTTCCTTCCTCTAGGAGCAGCTGGTGCCCTCTGAACACTGTCATAGCTCCAGTTTCCCTGGACAAGGTTGGGAGTCAGGATGGGGCAAGGCAGCCATGAGATTGGTGCTCCATGGATGCACCGGAGGAGCCAATACAGGTCTCCTGCCAATGCATCCATGCAGCCCCAACCTTGTCACCACCCTGCCCCAACCCAGCCCCATCCAAATAAGTTGAGAGGAGGACATCTCCTCCATGGATTTCTCCGCCACACTAGCCACTAAGCAGCCCCGGATCACTGAAAGGTGGAGCAGTTCCACCCAGAGTGAGCTGGGGCTATCAAAAGGAGGGTGGTCTGGCAGCGAGGAGGCAGCCTGCATGTGCCTCTGTCTTCCTGTCCCCCTCCTGACCCCAAGATTAAGGAGGATTTTAAGCCTGATTAAATGTACAGTTGGGAGAGGGGAGAAATGAGAGCCACAACTTCTTCTCTCCTCCTCCCAAGGCCCCCAAATCAGTTTGGGGCCCAGATCCAGGTGGAGTTGACCCCAGATCATCCCAGGCCAGATCCAAAGCATTGTTATATAGGGAATTTAGAAACATGTTGAAGAAAAGACACAATGCTTAACTTGGTGGTTTCACATTGTGTCCTGGACAGAGATGTGAGAGTACTTTTAACTTGAAAACTATCAGGGTTCTGTGGCCACTCCTTTCAAGAATTTGCAAAACTTCTAGGGCTTTGGGCAAGTGCTCAAAAGGAAGGCAAACATACACTCATCTTCTCCTTAGCAAGCTAAGGTAATGAGGGAAGGATATAAAATCCTTACTGTTGCTTTCAAGGGGAGGTGACCATAGGCTGGGGTTCACCTCTTTTGCCGGGCAGGCTGCCATCCTGCTTAG
Organism: Rhineura floridana; assembly: GCF_030035675.1. Taxonomy (NCBI): domain Eukaryota; kingdom Metazoa; phylum Chordata; class Lepidosauria; order Squamata; family Rhineuridae; genus Rhineura; species Rhineura floridana. The sequence goes on from NC_084493.1 coordinate 29,532,272, forward strand.
CCAGTTGCGGAAGCTGAAATGATCCCAAGCTAGCTCAAAAATGCCATTTCCTATTGGGATAATGGGAAGCAGAGCTTCAGAAAGCTAGAATTCCCTCATAAGAAGATGAGAATTCCCAGGGAGATACCAGATAGGTAATGAGTTGGTCTTCTGATTAATTTGGAAATTCATCTTCTAAAGGTTTATAAGGGCTCCTGTGCATCTCCCCAGCTATGCATGAGTAGAGTGATTACAAGGAGATACCATCTGCAGCCAGGAGTTTGTCTGAACACACAATGTTTAAAAGTGAGGGCAGAGGCAGATGCACACAAGCAAGCCCTGCCTCCAACAGCCCTGTGGGTGTATGACCCCATGCACATCAGCCCCAACCTTCCTCTTTTGAGTGGGAAAGGTCTGTAGGGTGTTTTTTTTAAAAAAAAAAACCCACCCCACATTCAGTTGAGCACTAAATAACCCTCTGTGTTATCAGGGTCCCTAGTTGCATGGAAGGTTCTACTCATATTCAAGTGAACAGGGATAGCCTAACATTTGTTGTCTATGTTCTAGCAACTTCAGGGTTTGATTACTGCAATGCGTTATACATGGGGCTTCCTTTGAAGACCGTTTGAAAGTTGTAGTTGGTGCAAAATTCAGCCAACAGATTGCTGACTGGGACAAGATGGACTGAACATGTAACACCAATCCTGCAACAACTAAATTGTCTACCAGTTAATTTCTGGGCTCAATTCAAAGTGCTAACTTTGAGTTTTGACCTATAAAGCCTTATACGGCATCCCAATACCTCAAGGACTGCCTTGCCCCACACAAACTAACCCAGATCCTACATTCATCATCTGAGGCCCTTCTTCATGTGCCCCCTCCAAGGGAAGTGCGGAGAAGGAAGTGCAGGAACATAAGAATGAGCCTTCTCAGTGGTGGCTCCCCACATGTGGAATGTTCTCCGCAGGAAGGCATGGCTGGCACCATCACTATATATTTTAGGTACCAGGCAAAAACATTTCTGTTCTCCCAAGTTTTGGATCTTAATTTTCTTATCTTTTAGTGGGGTGGGGCTAAGTTGGATCAGCTGTGCCCCATATATATCTAATGAGCATTTTAGACTGTTTTTCTTTCTTGTTTTTACACTTAATGTTTGTTTTGTATAGCAAACATTTGTCTGGTACAGCACAGTGGGGAGAAGAGCCTGGCTGGGAGTCCAGAGTCTGTGAGTTCAAATCCCTGCTCGTGTCTCCTGGGTGTCAAGGGCCAGCTAAAGATCACCCCCACAGTGAGTGGCTCAGGGGTTATGTGCCCTGCCACCTGTGCAGCTGTGGGCAAGCAGCATAGTCCCAAGGAGCCCAGTTGCCCCCCAGCTGGCAGTTGCGGACAAGGAAGGGGCTGGCTTGTGCAGCTGTGGCAAGCTGAGCAGGGCCTAGCCAGCTGGGGAGGACTAGCCTCAGAGGGAGGCAATGGTAACCCCCCTCTGAATACCGCTTACCATGAAAACCCTATTCATAGGGTAGCCATAAGTTGGGATCAACTTGGAGACTGTCCATTTCCATTTTTGTTTTGTAAGTTGCTTTGAGTTCACCTTTCTGAAAAAAATCATCATCATCATCCCCTGAAGATCTTTCCCACTCAGCGCAGAAAGGGCAGGGGCGGTGTGCACAGGAACGTTGGGGGTGGCACTTGCATGTATGTTCCTGCCCCCATTTCTGCTTTCAAACACTGCATGTTCAGGCAAATATTTGAAGGTAGCCACTGCCTAAGCAGCTTCATGCATGCCTTGGCCACCACTTGATAATCAAGATTTTGGTAACAACATTTGAATTTATTCCACTGAAACACAGAGGAGGCTGAGGGCTCTGATGTCAGGGGGGCAGTGAATCTACTCCACATTTCAGTCCGAACTTTCAAGGAACTGTCCAAGGTGTATCACTACTGTTTCACACCAAGGATGGAAAACCAATGGCCTTCCAATGTTGTTGGACTCCAATTTCTACCACTCCCAGCCATGTGTCAATAGTAAGGGATGATGGAGAGTTAGAGTCCAACAATATCTGGATGACCACACACTCTTTGGCCCTTATTTAAATGAATGGCAGCAGCTCTCTAAGAGTTTCAGATTGGAATCTTTCCCAGACCTTCCTAGAACTCTGGGGATTAAACTTGGGGCCTCCCACATGCAAAACGTGCTCTGCTGCAACTTTTTGGGAATCATCACAGCTGAAAATTTGTGAGCTAATATCGAAAACACTTTACTTTTCAATGATAAAAAGGATGTAAGAGTGCAACCATTGATTATTTGTTTGTTTGTTTGTTTGTTGAGCGGGCACCCAAAACAACTTCAATGTTGTTAAAAACAGCAACTTCAATTTGAAAGCGAAATACATGTGTATCTCTCACCAAAGTTATCACCTTCATCCAGTTGTGAAGACCAAGGTCATCCCTGCACCTTAAGATGTCCTTCCTAGATTCTGTCTCATTTATCTCTGCTTCCAGAGTAGAGATTTTCTTCTCTCCTTACTCTCCTTCGGAAGTCTCTCTCTCTTAACCCTGGCCCACTTTGCTGGCCCTCCCCACCTCTTCATTTCTTCCTAGCAGGTCAGCAAGCACAGCAAGACACAGAACAAGGAAAACAAAGCTTGTTCTCTGGCCTGCTTTGCAAAAAGCTTCATGTCGAGCTGCTGCATTCAGCTGCTAAAGAGAAAAAGATTCCGATTGACCAGGCAAAGTGATTTAGAAGTTAATAAATGTTAAGGGCTGGTCCATAAATCACACTGCCCAAGACGTGACCTGGGCAGAGGGTTTAACAAGGCAGCAGGAGGGATTTTATTTAAAAGCCATTTGTCTGGAAAGGCCCAATGCAAAAAGAGTCAAATAACTCTTTGGGAAAAACACTGCTGCTAAAAAGGAACTGTTCAAGACCCAGAGTGGAGAAAGTGCTTGCAAGGCAGCAACCTGCAGGATTGAATCCTCTGGTCACAGGGAACATGCTGGTGAAGCAAATCCCTGCACCCTTCCCACTCGATGTCTTATGCCCTGACAACCCCAGACCATTCCAGGTGGCTGTCCTGGAGTGATCCAGGACTGTCTTGACCTGACTCGGCCTAAACTCTGATCCCCCTGAAACAGGCTGATTTTGATGCACAACCTGAACATTTATTTATTTGTGCATACGTTCAATATATAGTCACCCTATAAATGATGCTCTCTGGGCAGCCTACAGGGATCAGTAGGAACCAGGGTATTGAGTAAGAGGCTATAGTGTCACCAGAGGAGGAGCTGGACCAGGCTCCTGGCTCTAAGCCTGATGTTTATGATTAGGGGACCACTCAGTCTGAGATTGGTATGCAGGAACCCACTGAACCAGAGTCCTCACGGTCACCTTCCCACTGATCCAAGGAGCTGTATGCTCCCCATACTATCCCACCAGTCCAAAAAGTACAAGCAGCACACCAGGCAGGATGCCATGGAGTGAAAGAGAAGTGCCTTTCTTTAGAGGGATGGCCCTTTAAGAGCCTGTGGTTCTCCAACAAAGGGGGTGGAGCACAGGAGAGGTGTGCCAGAGACAGAGGCTCAAAAAGCTTTTGTCAAAGCATGTTCTTTGCTAGGAGCTGTCCTTGGTGCTGAAACAACGAGCTGATATTGCACCATGGGCTCTTCCACAGGACCAGGACCAGATAAACCACATTACAACAGAGCACAGGGGGAAAGGAACTGCCAAAAGAAAATCTATTTAAAAACTGAGAGCAGTGGAATAAAATCCATGAAGCTAAAAGCAACATAAAGCTATAACTTAATTTAAAAGGTCTTTGTCAGGATCCCAGTTTGCTTTTTTTTATTTTTAGAGAAATCCAACCTCATCAGGTATCAGAAATCCTGCCTTCTCCAATTTTAACCAACAGAGAACTTAGGAGCAGCAAAATTGTGCTATAGACCCAAGACCACTCACTTGTACTCCTGAATCATTCCCATGGATTCACACATGCAACCAGTAATTCAGGTGAGGATATTCACTCCGTCTATCTCATATATTAAATGACAACTCATTTTCTGAATGCTGGTCTTTATGCAGCCAAAACTGAGGAATCAACAGGCTTGGAGGAACACTAGATCTTGCAGAACTACAACACAGCTTTGGGGAGGGGGACAACATAGCGCAAAGAGGCCTGAGCATGCTCAGTAGCCATGAAATGCTGACAGATCAAATGGAAAACTGGGAGGGGAATGGAACCGAGTACGAGTCTGGAACCCTGAACAGAAGTCATTCTATGCTGCAACATTTTGTTGCAGATTCTACTTGCCATCCTTATATAATACTAATACCACCAAATCCTTTAGTTCCTATGAGTATGAGCATGACAGGATGCTTAAAAAGCAGTTACAGAGGTAATGGAAAAGCAGGGAGAGGGGAATGGAATGGAATATCCTAGAAAAGGGCATGGAGGGCCGAAAACCTGAACAGAGCTGCTTCACAGTGAAACATTTTGTTGCAGGTCACACTTCTAAGATGGCTGACTGTGAGTATGTACAGTATGTAAAAAGCAGGGATGGGTAACCTGCTGGTTTCAACACCCATCATCTCTGATCATGCCAGCTGAGGCTGATGGGATCTGGAATCCAACAACATCTGGAGGGCCACAGGCAATAGCAGCTGATGGTTTCATCTAGCACCTCGGACAGACAGGTCCTTGAAAGTTCAAACTAAAACCCAGAGTGGATTCGACTGCCCACTGACATGGAGCCACCAGCTGCCGGTGGCCAAAGGTTCCCCAGCCCTGATTTAAATGGCATGATAGAATAAATGCTAGTAAGTGACTGTAGACATGTAAGAACCTATAAACAGTCATCTGGGAAGGTCCTTCCAACAGTAGAGAAGCAACAAGAACAGAGGAGGACAGCTCCCAAGGAGAGAGTAGTCCTTTCACTATATAGATCCTAAAACATACGTTTTCACTTTCTTGGAGAAATGACTGCCTCTCTCCCTTTCTCTCTCTCTCTCCAGGACCCGTCGTGAACCAAATCAAGAAATTGCCTCTTTAGCTGAAGTGAAAAATCACTGAACAGGAGGCTTCAGAAATGAAGAGCCAAGTGTAGTCCGTGAGAGTAAAACTCTAATGCACTCAAAGAAAGATTGGAGGAAGGCGGGGCTCAGGGGAAGATAGCATCCTTGAGTAGAGCAATGGTTTCCCAGTGAGGCAGTTAACCCTTAGCTTGGAGATAATTTGCAATGGAATCTTGCCTGTAAATCTGTGTCTGTTCAAAAGCATCTGCACTTATACATGTCAGCAACAATAAATGGCTTACTCTCGGATAGTAGTGTAGTGGCAAATTCAGAAGTGCAGTGTCCCTTCATATTAGTCACAGTCACACCCCATCATCATCATCATGTGCTGGGTTCAGATCCTTGTTCATGCCTTCTTTCACAACAACAGACATCCCTGGGAACCAATCAGACTGAAAGGGGAGAATGTTAGCTACTGAGAAGTGTCTTCTCAGTGAAGAGACTTCTCAGTAGCTGACTCACCTCCATTCCCTCTGATTGGCTCCAATTGGCAGGAAATGACAAGTAAGCAAGTTAGAAGACTCTTCTCAGTGGCTAATACACACCCCTTTCATGTGGATTGGATGCTGGAAACATAGGAAGCCGATTGGGGCCCTGCTTCCCAAAAGGTTAGGGGTCTATGACCCCTCAACACCTCAGACAACTATAGCCCTGCTCTTGGATTATCTACACCTTGCATGGCCACCTGCAGCATAGGTTCATGTGGTGGAGGAAGAGGGCTGTGCTCCCCTCCAGAAGTTTTCCTAAGGGAAATTTAGAACCGTGCAGTGGGATGTGATCTTTATTTGTGTACATAGTGCATACTGCTACAACACACCTGTGCATTTTCCTTTTGTGTGTGTATGCACATTTCAACATGGGAAAGTAGGAAGTACCTTAAGCATGGCCTTCATCAGAAGCCCTCCCTCCAGGTGTTCCCCCTGCCCCGAGGGAGGTTTGAAGGGCTGAAGTAAAGGAGAGGACCTTTTCAGTGGTGGCTCCCTGCTTACAGAATGCTTTTCCCAGTGAGATCTCCTGACACCACTATTAACATCCTTTTGGTGCCAGCTAAAAGCTTCTCTTTTATCCCAGGGATTTGATGGATTGTGATGATGTTTATTGATGATATGTTTTTGCTGAAGTTTTTGCTACTGTTTTATTGTGACAGTTTTATAGGTTCTTGTATGGCTTCAATTGCAATGTATTATTGTTGTTTTTAATGCTATGCTATGCTTTATGCTCTTAAAATTGTGTAAGTTGTTTGGAGATGTAAGTTGTAAGTCCGTTGTAGTAGTAGTAGTAGTAGTAGTAAATGTATTTCATCATTAGTCACTTTCCATAACAGTTTCAAAGCAACTTACAGAATAGAAATACAACAGTTTTGTTTTCTTTAAAATACACAACGCTAAGGCAATCCCTTCATACCCACTCCCAAAAATAGGCCCGCCCACTATGGACTAAACTCTAAAAAATACCACCAGCTGCTGCAAGAAAAATTAACACTCACATGCCTGGCAATAAAAGTAACATCATAATAGAAACTCAGGGAAGAAAGAGAAAATGTACAAATGTACATTTCAAATGCCTGGGCAAATATTAGCATCTTATCCTGGCCCACTTGGACTGGAATTTCACCCTTCCAGAGGCTTGAGAGAATTCGTTCAAATTAAAAATGACTCCCCTACCCTCACTTCCTGCTACGCTGCACTGTCCATTAGCCATACTTACCAGTCCCCCTTGGGTGGTGGTGCTGCTGGGGAAAGGGTTAGACAAAAAGATATCTCTAGAATTACCAGCCAATATATATCCTAAAAGAACTGAGACAGCAGAAGAGGTCCAGGAAGGAAGGAACCAACCAGTGATAGCTCTTGAGAATTAATAACAGGTTGAGCACAGCAAGGAGGAAAGAGCTGCCACTTCCAAACAATACCCGGCTAACAACTGGCATCTTTGAAGAAGCACGGCAACCCCTCCCCTCCCTTGCCTCAGGAAGTGTCCTCTAATCTCCTCAAGGTGTCGGCTGCTAAGGAGAAAAAAAAAACGGGGGGAGAATGCAGTGTTTATTCTGGGAGCTCTCCAGGGCATCATTAAGACAAATTATAGAAAATTAGAACAGAGAGCTGAACCCAGTCAAAACAATCCAGGCCCGCCCATCCCCGTCCCAGCCTCGTTAAGACTCTAAGGAGGGGAGAGAGATTGGCTTGGTGCATGTTGGCAAAAAGAAAGAAAGCAAAACAGGAGACATGGAATGCTAAGCATCACGGGGGTCACCATGCTCTGAGCAGGATGTTGCCTCTTTTGCTCAAGCATGGGACAATCAACCAGAGCTAACTTATACCCGGGATGAAAATTTGGGCCCTCTTTGGGCATTCAGCCTGGACATTTGAGATCAAAATGTTGTAGAGGGATGTGTGTGCAGTAGTGGCTAGTGCCCATTGAGACTGGTGGGGAGGAATGCAGGTAGCCCAAAAGTTGGGGGAGACCAAGCCAACCAGAATGTTACCTTCCTAAGCTAGTTTCTTCACCCTCACATCTCCCTCTCTATCCTCCATCCAGGTGCGCAAGAAGCATTATTAGAGGTCAAGGACACACTCCAGCTAGGCAAAAACACTCAAGGAAGGTGCAAAGCAGAGCTGGGGAGGGGTGTGGTCTGGAGGGGGTCCCCACATGGCCAGGTTGAGAATCTTGGAGGCCCACATTAGTCCTGAGATTCTCCATCTCTGATTTGAGGGGGGTTGCAAGTGGATTTGCCCCTGCAGCACATGCTTACAAGCTTCCTTGGGATTAGGAACCCTGATGAGAAAGGGTTCCTGATTGCAAACATGCTTGGAAGCTCATTGAGGACATGGAACAATGGGCTCAAGTTACAGGAAGTGAGATTTCAGCTGAACATCAGGAAAACTTCCCATTAGAGCAGTATGACGATGGAGCCAATTGCCTAGGGAGGTGGTGAACTCTTCAGTCCTGGAAGCGTTCAAGAGGCAGCTGGACAGCTATCTGTCAGGTATGCCTTAACTTCGATTCTTTCATTGAGCAGGGAGTTGGACTGGATGGCCTTATAGGCACCTTCCAACTCTACTATTATTTGATTGATTCTGTGAAGGCAAACATGCTTACAAGCCACTGTCAGAACTTGGCTTGAACTGTCAGAACTTAGGCTGAATACCTGAAGACGGACTGATAAGGACTGACCTGATCCACACCTCCCATACTAACATGAGGACCAGAATGCAGTTATCCACCAGACTGCACACTTTCCAAACATTCTAACACTACTCTTAAGTCAAAAAGACAGTGACTCAGGGGTAGGTGGGTGGGAAGAGTGTGAACAGGGTGACAGTTTTTGTCCAACGTTTTGCTCACTCTCATTAGTGCCAGGGGGCACCATTATTTTCTCAATCTTCCTTCTAACCTCACTTTGATTTGGTTTCAGGATGATGTATTCAGAGTGAGGGCAAAAGGATAAAGTAACGGTCCTATCTGGAGAACTCATAAATGAAAGGAACACTAAAAAAAAATCCACTCGGCAGTAAGAAAAGAGAATGACTGAATAGGTGGTGGCAATGAAAAGATGGAGGGAGTGTGGCTTGGGGGGGGGGAAATCCCCCCATGCATGTTCTTTTTGTGACTGTTTGGCTCATCCCTAAATTAGAGCTATGGGCAAATGACCCTGTTCAAATGAAGCTCTGGGGCAACACATAGCCATACATTTTCAAAGACCCTGCACTTAAAATCCTAAGCGATATGGACACTCAGAAATGTCTGTGATATCAACAACCTGTTCTTTGAGGTTGCATGTGCAGCTTCTCTATGTTACTGGGCAAAACCTATTGGTAGTTAGCAGGCAATTGAGCATGACGGAAATATCGAGACAAGGGTTTATCATTGCTTGGGCCTATTTTGAAGCTATTAAGCAAACTCATTGGGTCCAATAGCAAAGCATCCAAAGCAATCTCTTTTACAGCCCCTCTTTTTTCAGAACATATTGTTAATGCACCATTGCTATTGCTTCAGTTTCAGACTTGCTTTATGACATGGCAGTGCTCCAAAATATTCTATTGATTTTGACACCGTCACTTAAGATAACCAAGAGGCCCTGTGCCGAGTTCTCATCCATTATCCCAGCAATTCTAACAGCCTGGGTCCACTTCAGTAACAGTGTACACAAAGGGCTGTTTCCTTTGTTGCACCTAACACATTCTCAACACATTGCAAGTGGAGGAATTAGGGCATCTAGCCCCTTCAGCCTCCAGCAGTTAGGGGCAAACCTAACAGCATAATAAAGCTTCACCTACTGGCTACCTGCTACAACTACAAACATCTTCAAAACAGGAAGATAAGCAGCCACTGGTGTCAAAGGTTACTGATTAGGATCACCCATACTTGCTTGCCAGAGGAAGCAAGGAATCATCTTGCTTGCCAGAGGAATCAAGGAATCCCCTGTCCATGTGATCTACTTGCCTCTGTAAAGCTTTAGGGCATGGGTGGGGGGTGGAGCTTTTCCAGGCAGTGGCAGCGGTTGACTCCTTATCAATGGGGCAGTGGAATCTGCTCCAGGTTTCAGTCCAAACTTTCAAGAAGCTGTCCAAGGTGCTTCAGCTTCAGCACCTTGGACAGCTCCTTGAAAGTTTGGACTAAAGCCTGGAGTGGATTCCACTGCCCCACTAACATAGAGCTACCAGCCGCCATTGCCTCCAGGTATTGTTGGACCCCAACTCTCATCAGCCTCTTGCCCTGGTATAGTCCAGAAACAGCATTACAATTCATCTGCTAATTGTGAGAAGAAGGCTTCAGCTGTTGCTTCGGTATGCTCTCTATTCCATCTAGCATTATTTGCTATCCCAGCTCTTCCTCCCAAAGGAGAACAAACAACAAAGTCGAAAAACAATACAATCAGAAATAAAATATTTTTGAAGCATCAAGAACATATACAAACATTTTTAAACATTAAGAACACATAAAAACCATTTTAAAACAGCCACATACTCTCAAGCTAATACTTTAACAGCGGCCACCAGGAACAGCATCTTTCAGCAATCCAATGCCTGGGTGAACAGGAACTCCTCCTGAAAGTTAATAATGAGGGAGATAGATGCACCTCAGCAGGGAGGGCATTCCACAAAGGAGGAACTGCAACTGAAAAGGCCCTGTCATGGGTCAGTGCCAACTGGGCAGCACCCAGTGGTGGCACCATCAACAGAGCTTCCCCTGCTGATTGTAGGGTCTGAAGTAGTTGATATTGGGAGAGACACTCTTTGAGGTTTTTGGCCACAAGACATTTAGGACTTTGCGCATCAGTTGTAACACCTTGAATTGGGCCTGGGAGCTCACTGGCCCTTATCCGACTCTCCTGTCCGTCAGAATCATACTCATCCAGCTGCTTGGACAGAGACGTCTTTTGCTTTGTTTCTAAGGGACTCCACAACTGAAGTGGTGGCCCACTGACCTTCAGTTGTATTCAACTAACATTTCCTCAGAGCAAGCCAACTGAAATTAATGGACTTACCATAATCTTGGCCATTAATTTTAATGGGTCTAGTCTCAGTGAAACATTACTCAGAGTATTTAACAAACAAGGGGGGTTGCCCTCTTTGTTAAGACAAGCCTGTCCCAAGCCAGCCTGCTTTCATAGCAACTCATTGTCATCTTCATATCTGAAACAAAGCAGAGCTGAAGATGCACCTGCACACAGCACAACCACCCAGGTCAAGAAGTACAGATACTATCAGGTTGGTCATGGGCAGAAGCATGTGCATTTCCAAATCTTTTTGAACCACTCAAATGCCCTACCACTGGCAATCTAATTTCTGCAACCCAAAAAGCTGAAGTATGCAACCTGTATACACACAGCATTTTATTCTAGAATCAATGGAGATTACTTGTTTTTTCTACATAGCCCGCACACAATCGAGATCTATTGTATATTTTTAGTCCCTGAAAAGCATTTCTTGAGAAGCTGGTTTCATTCTGAAAATCAATAGTGTAGTGGCAAATTCAGAAATGCAGGGTCCCTTCATAATAGTCAGCCATGACTCCTTCTAAGATTACACAACCTTCTAAGATTATAGAATAATCTGGCCACCCTTGAATATTGTTTTCTGCTTCTCTATCACTGTCACCATTTGACTGTCCTTTCTCACATGTTAAACTCCTGCTGCTACCAAACTGTTTGATGATAAAGATGGGATACTATCATCAGGATTCACTATCTCTTCTTCTGCAATTACAGAACTCTCCACAACTTGGCTTTTTGAAGTAGGAACTAATAGGAACTCCTTTTACTCTGATTGGCTCCAACCACCAGAAAACAACAAGGAAGCAAGTTAGAAATCTCTGCTCAGTAGCTAACACACTTCCATTTCATGCTGATTGTCTGATAGGATGCAGGAAACATAGAGACCCTGCTGGGACCTGGCTTCCAAAAAGTAAGGGTCTAAGACCCCCTAAGACCCTGGACAGCTACATCCCTGCTGAAAATAAAATCTCATTGCAGACTGGTTCTGCATTACCCTGCAGCGTGTCTATCTGAAAACAGATGCAGATGGTCATGGTAATGGGAGATATATCCACACCTGCCCAATGATACTGTGGGTGGGCGTATAGCAAGATTGCAATCACCACTTTCTCCTTCATTCACCTGAGGCTCATGCAGGGAGGAAAAGGTGTGGCTAACCTAATCAGGGGGATGGTTTTCAAATGCATATCAAGCAGGACCGGCTCCAGGAATGCCGGGGCCCTTGGGCATCAGCTTGCCCTGGGCCCTGGTGTGTGTGCGTGTGCGTGTGCGTGTTCACATTCGCGCATGCGTGTTCACATTCGCGCATGCGTGCACCTCACCCCACCCCACCTACCTGTATCCTGTCTTTTACTATTGCTATTAATCAAGATGGCGGCCGTGGTTTGCCTAAGGGGATGAAGCCTCCGCCACCATCTTTGTTGATGGCACGCATACGTGCTAAGCGCGTGCGTGTGCGTGTTCACATTCGCGCATGCGTGTTCACATTCGCGCATGCGTGCACCTCACCCCACCCCACCTACCTGTCTCCTGTCTTTTACTATTGCTATTAATCAAGATGGCGGCCGTGGTTTGCCTAAGGGGATGAAGCCTCCGCCACCATCTTTGTTGATGGCACGCATACGTGCTAAGCGCGCGCATCTCTGCCATCAACTAAGATGGCAGCAGGGGCTTCAGTACCTTAGGGAAACCGCGGCTGCCATCTTTGTTAAGGGCAATGGTAAAAGACAGCAGACAGGTAAGTGGGGAGATGTGGGGGGACGTGGGGGACCCACAGATCACAGAAGGGGAGCGGAGGGGCAGCTGAGGGGCCCCCTGTAGCTCCAGGGGCCATCGGGCCAGTGCCCAACGTGGCCGCCCTTTAGAACCGGCCCTCATATCAAGTAACCACACCCACCCTTGTCAACGGCAGGATCTAGAATCAATCTAAATTGGAAGCAGCATGTTGAGGACGAGCATGAACAATTCCGGATTTTTTTTTTTTAAATACACATTTGCACAATAAACAAGCTACTGTGTAGGAATACTACATATTTCTGTGCATATATATATATTTTAAAAAACCCTCTCTTGTTTGCACAATTTACTCTAGTTTTGCTAGACATGGGTGTGGTCAAGGAACTAAGTAGAACACTAAAGTCTCACTTCTAGCTATTGGAAATGTTATCCAACCACCCTCTGGCCTCTGAAATCACATCAGACATCCTTCCATGCATAATTTTGCATCCTTATGGGCAAGAAACTTTAAATTAAAGTTTTCTGAAAGCTGGATTTAGTGTCTATTCTGCAATGTTTCCTGGGCTCTTACATAATCATGCTCTGTACACTGCCCTAGCCATGGGATGCTCTGCAAAGGGATCTAAATCTAATTCTGAAAAAAGAATCTACAAAAATAAATTGAGACCTTACCTTTGCAGAATCCCAGGATCCTGAATGGAGTTTCTGGACAGTCCTCTCCACCTGATGCTGAATTAGGCCAATGCAAACCAAGGTCCACTAGAAGCGCTGAGATCCTGGGGAAGAGAGCCAATTCCCTTGGGATGCTGAACACCGAGAACCGCTCATGACTTCTGGGTGTAAAAAACTGGAGAGAAAGGAAAAGCAGGAACTCAGAGACGTGTTAAGAGAACAAGGACCACCTGTACTGTAGTTTTTTTTAAAAAAAACACATTTTCAAAATGCTGTCTTTCCAGCTCAGGAAAAGTGTTACATGCTGAATGTTGTTCGGAGGGTGGGGAGAGAGATCATGCATTTTCAGCAGAATAAGGTGCCAGAACGGACTGTTTCGATGCTCTCTAGCATATTAAAAAAAAATCCCTGCAAGTAGAAAGCACAGCTAGAATCTTATGTGCTAATTTTAATATCTATATTTTTACATCCTCTGTGTGTGTGGGGAGGGGGAAGCTTGCACCTGGACACACACACTCCACAAATGGTCTTGGGTTTTAAAACAGGCAGCAACAGTAATAGCTGCAACTACAAATGATCTGCAATAGGCTGAAATGCTAGCTACTAAATCCCCTTCCACCAGTGCTGGTTTCAGTCAGTCCAAGATGCTAGAGTGTTTCTCCCTACAGCTCAAATTTTGGAGTATCTTCCCCTAGTTTGGGGGACTGAATTTGGAGTCAGTCATTTTAGACTCTGGATTCAGTGGCCTCAGAGGGGGTCCTCTTTAATGGCAACACAGATTACATCACGTAACTTCAAAATATGCTATGCCATCCCTGCTGCATTTGGAGTCCTCCTGCTCATTCTGCTGAGTGGGGTCCCCGACTTCTGCCTTAATGGCACCACTGGGATTAATCATCTTCTTCAACCTCCCAAAATGTAGCACCTTCCAGATGTTGTGGATTCCATCTCCCATCAGCTCCAGCTAGCAGGGCCAATTTCAGGGATCGGTGATGGCTGGTGCCCACTGGGATTAGTGGGGCAGAAGGAAGGGAGCCCAACAGTAGGTGGAGCCAGAGCCAACGACAGGCAGAGCCAACTGATTCTAGATTTGCCCCCTCCTCCCCCTCGAGTTCTACAAGGGCGACACTGAGACTGAGGAAGAGGAAGCTGGCAGGTCATGCTGCCACTCCCTGGACCAGCTGCAAGTTAGAAGGCAGGTGAGGGCAGATTAAGGTTGGTGGGGCAGTGCCCAGCTAGCCACAATGGACCAGGGATGATGGCAGCTATCACTCAAAATATCTGGAGGGTACCAGGTTGGGGAGGACTGTCTTCCTCAGAGACCACTCCCCCCCCCAAGCTATCACTTTGCTGTGCTCAGGGAGTTCTCTCCACATCACCTTCATCGAGTGTGTCACACATACCTCAAGCAGAGTCCCTGTCTCTATCTCTCAAGTCCCTGTTCTTCAAATTTGGATCCCCAGATGTTGTTGGACGACAACTATCATCCTTGGCCACTGGCTAAGGTGGCTGGGGTTGATGGGAGTTGTGGTCTAACAACATCTGGGGATCCAAGGCTAAAGAGCAGTGCCTCAAGTCTTGTGGCCTTGATATGAAGATGCTCCCTTTCATCTTCTAAAGATATCTTAGGATGCTCAGAAAATTATTTCCCTACACTTTCTCACTTAACTTGTACTGTGGCTGCGTACCCTGTCTCGAGACCCTGCCTAAACCAAGGGTGGAGAAACTTTTTCAGCCAAAAGGCCACATTCCCTTCTGGGCAACCTCCCAAGGATCACATGCCAGTGGGGGATGGAATGTAAGGCAGAAGTGGGCAGAGCAACAAATGCAAATTTTTACTCTTGCACAGTAGGCAGTGGCAGCTGGCGGCTCGAATGGCAGTGAGGCAGTGGATCCACTCTGAGTTTTACTCTGAACTTTCAAGGAGCTGTCCAAGGTGCTTTCAGCATCCCTCACTGCCCTCCATCCAGACTAACAAGAGGCATTATCAAGAACAGATTCCAGCCAGGCCAAAACACTTGGGGTGCGAAGCAAGGCCAAGGAGGGCTGTGGCTTTGGGAGAGATGAGACCTGGAGATAGTTCCAAGGGTCAGATAGTGAGGCCTGGAGGGCCACAGTTGGCGCCCTGGCCTGAGGCTTCCCACCCATGGCTGAAACCAATACCTCTTGCCCTGACCAGTATGTCATCAGGGGTAAATGCCACAGACCAATTTGTAAAGGCTTAAGGGTAAAGAACTGGGCCAGGTGGTGCTGTATTCAAGGACTCAGACTGGAGGAAGAGAGATTTTCAGCAAGATTTTAACTCTCACTCTTAAATATGATCAAGATTACATTGTAAACAATGTATGCAAGTTTTTGTTGTGGTGATATTTTTTTATATATCTCACAGTAACGAAAGTAAGGGCTGTCAGCCAATTACAAAAATGATAGTCAATTGACTAAATCTCACATATTTAATCTGAATCATACATACATCTGAATCAGTTTGCATATATGACAAGCAGTAGTTCAAGGGGACAAAATTCTCTGTCATTGTTTTTAGATTATATATGCATCCATCGCAGCTTTTATAGCCATCACCTTAGAAGAGACACTCCCCATTTCCTCTCACCTGGCAGGGATGCCTTCTCCTTTTAAAAAGGTTGACCCCTTGCCTTTTCAGACAAATGTCTTCACAAGGCAGCATACAGAAGTCATAAAAACATGTAATCAATCATTTTAAACAACAATTAAACCCCTTAACATAAGGGGAGAGAAGTGAGACCAGCAGATAATAAAAATAAAAATATTATTCAGATTGGGGGGAAAGTCTTGAGAGGGTTTTTAAAAACCACAAAAGTATGCGTATTGGTGTGGAACCACCATTGCAAAAGCCCTGCCTCCAGTATCCATCAACCTAACCTCTCCTATTGATGGGCTACACAGCTTATATTTTAAAAAATGCTACAAACCTAAAATCTGATACATTTTTAGTCGTACATGTTTAGTCAATCATTTTCTTCTGTTTTAAGAGAATAATAAATTGATTGCCCTTATTATGTTAAATGTTGAAGTGCTAACAGTAGTATTATTGACACAGGCCAAGACAGCCATATCCTCCATAACAAGGAGAAGCAGTGTGGTGTAATGGTTAAAGCATCAGACTAGGACCTGGGAGACCAGGATTCAAATCTCTGCCATGAAACTCACTGTGGTGATCTTGGACCCGTCACTCTCTCTCAGCCTAACATACCTCAACAGAGCTGTTGTGAGGATAAAATGGAGGCAGGGGACAACCATGCTGAGCTCCTTAGCAGAAGGCAAGATATAAATGTAGCCAATAAATTACATGAAGCAATCATGAAACAACAGTGAGAGTTTGCTTTGAAATCTATGTGTGTATGTGATGTGTACATACAAACACCAAATGCATATGTCCACGTAACTGATTATGGTTATGGCTGAAAGTGTACAGTTAAATGAGTTGGCCAGAAATGTAGCCAGATAGTAGTTATAATCTTATTTTTATTTATTTATTATTTATTTATTATTTGATTTATATCCTACCCTTCCTCCCAGCAGAAGTCCAAGGTGGCAAACAAAAGCACTAAAAACACTTTAAAGTATCATAAAAAACAGACTTTAAAATATATTAAAACAAAACATCTTTAAAAACTTTTTTAAAAAGTTTTAAAAATATCTTTTAAAAAAAGGTTTAAAAATATCCATTTTTTAAAAAAAGAAGGCTTAAAAACATCTTAAAAGGCAATTTCAATGCAGACACAGACTGGAATAAGGTCTCAACTTAAAAGGCTTGTTGAAAGAAGGTCTTCAGTAGGTGCCAAAAAGATAACAGAGATGGCGCCTGTCTAATATTTAAGGGGAGCGAATTCCAAAGGGTCGGTGCCACAACACTAAAGGTCCACTTCCTATGTTGTGTGGAATGGACCTCCTGATAAGATGGTATCTGCAGGAGGCCCTCACCTGCAGAGCACAGTGATTGACTGGGTATATAAGGGGTAAGACCGTCTTTCAGGTATCCTGGTCCCAAGCTGTATAGGGCTTTGTACACCAAAACTAGAACCTTGAACTTAGCCCGGTAGCTAACAGGTAGCCAGTGCAATTCTTTCAGCAGCGGGATGACATGTTGATGATACCCTGCCCCCGTGAGCAGTCTCACCGCCACATTTTGCACCAGCTGCGGCTTCGGGACCAACCTCAAGGGTATCTACACATAGAGCACATTAGAGTAATCCAGCCTGGAGGTTACCAGTGCAATGGACAACACTGGTCAGAGCACATTAGAGTAATCCAGCCTGGAGGTTACCAGTGCAATGGACAACACTGGTCAGGCTATCCCAGTCCAGAAAAGGCCACAGCTGTCTTACTAACCAAAGCTGGTAAAAGGCACTCCTAGCCACTGAGGTCACCTGAGCCTCTAGAGACAAAGATGGATCCAGCAGTACTCCCACACTACGGACCTGCTCTTTCAAAGAGAGTATGACCCCATCCAAAGCAGGCAACTGACCAATTATCTAAACTCGGGAACAGGGCCGGTTCCAAAGTGCGGCCAGGTTGGGCACTGGCCCGAGGGCCCCACAGCTCTAGGAGCCCCTGGGGGTCTCCTGGGGGGCCCTCTGTTTCCCTTCCGTGATCCCATGGATCGCAAGATGAGCTTCTGAACCTCCCGCCATCCTCTGCACTTCACCTACCTTTCTCTGCTGTTCGCGTAGGCTTGCCATCAATAAAGATGGCAGCCGAGGTTTCCGTAAGGGACTGAAGCCTCTGCCGCCATCTTGGTTGATGGCAGCAATGCGTGCGCTGCATGGCATCAACCAAGATGGTGGCAAAGGCTTCAGTCCCTTACGGAAACCTCGGCCGCCATCTTTATTGATGGCAACCCTGCGCGAACAGCAGAGAAAGGTAGGTGAAGCACTGGGGATGGCGGGGGATGGCGGGTGGTTCGGAACCTCGTCTTGTGATCTGCAGGATTGTGGAAGGGAAGCAGAGGGGCCAGGGGCAGGCTAATGCCCAAGGGCCCCCGCATTCCTAGAGCCGGTCCTGCTCGGGAACCACCAACCCACAGTTTCTCCATCTTGCTAGGATTCAGAGTCAGTTTATTGGCCCTCATCCAGCCCACCACTGAGTCCAGGCCTCTCCTGATTCAGATATTACAGAGAAATAGAGCTGGGTATCATCAGTGTACTGCTGACACTTCACCCCAAATCTCCTGATGACCGCTCCCAAGGGACAACATGGGGGACAAGATGGTACCCTGTGGCACCCCACAGCACAACTGCTAGGGGGCTGAAAGAAATCACCCAATGCTATTCTCTGAAAACGACCTTGGAGATAGGATTGGAACCACTGTAAAACAGTGCCTCCAATACCCATCTCACCAAGTCAGCCTAGAAGAGTACCATGGTCAATGGTATCAAAAGTAAGAGTAACAGGGTCGCACTCCCCCTGTCCTTCTCCCAATAAAGGTCGTCCATCAGGGTGACCAAGGTTAATTCAGTCCCATAACCAGGCCTGAACCCAGACTGGAATGGGTCAAGATAATCTGTTTCATCCAAGAGTAATTGCTGCACCACAACCCTCTCAGTCACCTTCCCTAAGAAGGGGGTATTTGTGACCGGTTGGTAATTGTCGCAAACCAATGGGTCTAGGGGGGACTTTTTCAGATATGTATCTTAAATATATAGCCTAAGAAAAATAATCCCAAATTAAGATTTTACCAGTAGCTTCGACAGGAGGCTAAGGCAGCATGAAGATTGAACACCCCACTACTCTCTTGTTTCTAGAAAGAGTTCTTGAAAGTTCTGACTGTGAGTGCAGATCCAAACTGTTGAGGCCTCCAGTGGTGGCTGGTGCCCATTGGAACTGGTAGGGTGGAATGCAGGGAGACCCAAAGCAGGCGGAGCCAGAGCCAATGATAGGTGGAATCAGAATCAATGAGAGGTGGAGCCAGCTCATTCTAGCTTTGTCCCCAACCTCCTGAGTACTACAAGGGGCAGCACTGAGAGGAGGAGGAAGCTGTCAGGAGTGCCACTCCCTGAACTGGATGTAAATAGGAAGGCAGGTAGGTGGAGGCTAGCAGTGCCCCATTTGCCGTAATGGGCCAGCCTCCACTGGAAACAAAACAACCAGGCAGCCATTGTAAACTAACTGAATCCACTCCATTGACAGTTATGATGTATGCAGATAATGTAAAATTGTTTTAAAGATTATCAGCCCAAGAGCTAAACAGCTGTGACTAAAATGCTCTGACATGGAGAATGACTAAGCGTAGAGAGCTAAGAAAGAGGCCAGAACAGAGATCTGGGACACCTGCAACTTGAGGTCACCTTACTGTGCATATCAGAATGTGGCATTCAGCTGCTAAAGCGCTGAAGCAGAGGTTCAGAGGATCCTACTAAAGGACATGCCTTGGATAAAAGGCTGCATTTCCCATTTTAAAAATGCAGATTAATGAAGATGTGTATCTAAACCATTAGTTCTCAGAGAATACCCCACATTGCTATTGCAGTGGTACTGACAAAATTATCAGTTTGACCAAAGTGATTACACCAAATCAAATGTCCAATCTCTGCGGGCAACCTGGGAGCAGATGATATGGAATAACTCCTTCATCTCTAAGACTTGCCAAGAATGTCCATCATTGCTCTAGGCAACACAAAACACAAGTCAATTAACATAGCAATCCAACTCAGAGGAAGCAAGTGGAATGGGAGCCAGCGGGAAAGTGTGCAGTGTCCAATTGCTGATCAGAAGCCTCTGGACTGGCTGAATGCTGGCTCAGCTGGGAACTGCAGACAGGGGCCAGAAAGTAAAAGTCGGCTCTCACGAATTCCCCTACTGGGGAGTAAGCGCTCTCCAGTGACTTCCATTGCAATTATTTTCTTCGACTGACCTTTTCCCCATTATAACTTTGGCCTGGATTGGGACCTGCAGGAGCACTCCAAATATGAGTGGGATGTGGCCTAAGCCCCCCCAGCCACTTCATCAACACCCCCCCAAATGCCCCCTTTTCAGGCCTTCCACTGGCTCCCCTTCCACCGGGCTGCTCTTCCCCAATGGACCTCTGGCTAAGTCCTGGCTCCGCCATGGCTGAACTGGGATGATGGGCTTCTGCCAGCATAACCTGGAGTAGCTGACAGAGACAGGACCCAACTATCTCAGCTGCGGGTCTGTCGTATCCAACTCCCCTCAGCCCTGCATAGATAGCAGTTGGACTGTCCCCTAAGACTGCAATCCAAAGCATACTTACCTGGGAGTCCCACTGAAACCAATGGAACATACTTCTGAGCAGACATGTATTGGATTGCATCTCAATACAATAAAATATAAAACACAACAATGACAAAAATATGAATACATAAAAATAAGGCTAAAAATAAAATGCTCAAAGCACAGACGCTAAAATAACAATTCATATCAGCTTTAAAATACAAAAAAACAAACCCTTTGAAGTTGTTTTCAAGGCCTGAATGAACAGAACGATCTTCACCTGACATGAAAATTTCACTGAAGCTACCAGGTGAGCCTCACTAGGGATAGTGCTCCACAGCCAGGGAACCACCACAAAAAAGGCCCTCTCTCTTGTTGTCACCCTCTGTACTACAGACCGAAAGTTGCTGATCAAAAGGCACAGGTGCAAAACACATCTGTATAGGGCAGAGGTGAAGAACCTGTGGCTCTCCAGATGTTCCTGGACTACAGCTCCCGCCTCTCTGAAGTTTGTGATTGCTTTAAAAAAAAAAATCCAAGAACGTGTATTTTAGAGGGAAATGCATAAGAAGGTGCCAATTTTAAGGGAAAATGCATACAATTTAAATGCAAATTTGGCGGCAATTTTTTTAAAAAATGAAAAAAAATCACATAAAGCAGGATGGGTTGAATTTATGACTGAACACATGCAAAACTGAAATGGCCTGGAAAGAGACTGATCCCTCCCTCCCTAGTAAATTGTAATGCATTTTTCCTTACTTCAAATGTTAAGGCCACATCATGAACAACAAGCAGACCCAGCCAGGCACAACTCATATAGGAGGCAGCCTGTGTTCAAGAGGAATAGTGTTGTGGTGAGGTCCCCCTCCCATGGTGAAGGTTTGCGTCTCCCTGGTGTTGCTCTTGAGCGGCTGAGATTTTAAATCAAATAAATCACACACCTGTTACAGTGGAGGAAGCAAAAAATACATTCTTGCCCTTTGAAACCAAAGACAGGATGTCCCAATTACCCAAACAGGCACAGTTCCTACCTTGCCCAGAGAATGGAAATTTAACGGCGACCCCTTTTACATAAGAAACCAGTGGTGGCTGGCGCCCATTGGGACTGGTAGGGCAGAAGACAGGGAAGCCAACAGTGGGTGAAGCCACAGCCAATGGCATGGGGTCCCACTAATTATAGTTTTGTTCCCATCCTCCTCTCTGCTGACCTCCACAAGGGCAATGCTGAGACTCAGGAGAAGGGAGATGACAGGCAGTGCTAACCCCTGGACTGGTTGTAAGCAAGAGGGCAGGCCAGTGAGGGCTGGCTGAGGGCAGATGGAGGTTGGTGGGGCAGTCCCCTCTATGCCCTAATGGAACAGCCTCCACCAGTTTGAGTGCAGTCAAGCATGACACATCCTAAGATTCCCAGAAGAAGGGAAACTATTGAAACAGGGAGAACAGAAGGACTTGGAGGTCCTAGAGCAGCTTAGGGGATGTCTCAGTTTGTTAATTTGTTTTCAGGTGTTCAGCTGGTGTGTGCTGTCTCTTACATTTTCAATTGCACCATAGCCCTGGCCCATTTCACCAAGATGTTCTGCATTTAGATTCCACCCAACATCCACTGGGTTCAATGCAGTAGGTGTGCAAATATTTGCAGAGGGATTCTTCCAAATACCTAGACATGTGCTCCACATGCTGCAAATGTATTTGCTGAATGTAGTTTCTGGGAAAACTTATGCAAATGAAAAGCAGAGCAAAGAGTTGGAATCCAACTCAGGCAAAGACTTGCATTCAGGGAGAGAGAAAAATTATATTATTTTACAATACTATAAACAGCAAACAGATCAATAGCAAAATAACACTGCACCCTTTTTTCCCCTTCTGTTACTAAGACAGTAGAAGCCCCCTTTCCAGTTCCTTATTGCTGATGCTAAGAACTTCACATTGGAATGCTGACCCCACAAGTACCGACCGACCTATATATTCTTTTCTCTTAGCAAAAGAAATAAAGTCATTTCACACAGCTAAATATGATTCTGATGTTGCCAGCTCCCCTTTAATATATGCTTATTAGCTTTTAGAACAATCACAAACAAAACCATGCCAAAATAAATAAATAAATTGTAGACTACAGCATAAATAATAATAATAATAATAATAATAATAAACTTGATTTCTACCCCGCCCTTTTTCCAATAGGACTCAGAGCGGCTTACAACTAAAAACAACACCATTAAAACATACAGAAATATACAATTAAAATAGAATTAAACTATGAGAAAAATTAAAACCATAAAACATACGTTAACAATAGTGGACAATTTAAAATAATAAAATCATATACTGTAGACACCAATCCTATGACATTTAATCTTGGTCATTCTCTATCCCAAATGCCCGTTGAAATAAAACAGTCTTTACTTGTCGCCGGAAAGACGGCAAAGAGGGAGCTAATTGCACCTCACTCGGAAGGGAGTTCCATAGCCTACAGGCGGCCACCGAAAAGGCCCTATCTCGTGTCCACGTCATATGTACTTGCGAAGGTGTGGGGAGCACAAGAAGGGCCTCACCTGAAGATCTCAAATCCCGGACAGGTTCATGTAGGGAGATACGATCTGTCAAATAGCCTGGACCTGAGCCGTATAGGGCTTTGTAGATCAAAACCAGCACTTTGAATTGTGACCGGAAACAAATTGGCAGCCAGTGGAGCTGTTGTAACAGGGGAGTTGTATGGTCCCTGTAACCAGCCCCGGTTAGCACTCTGGCTGCAGTTCTTTGTACCAATTTAAGTTTCCAAACAGTCTTCAAAGGCAGCCCCACGTAGAGCGCGTTACAGTAGTCTAAGCGGGATGTAACCAAGGCATGCATCACCCTAGTCAGATCAGGCAGGTCCAGGAACGGGTGCAGCTGGCGCACCAGTTTTAATTGAGCAAAGGCGCTCCTGGATACAGCAGTAATCTGGGCCTCCAAATTCAAAGCTGAGTCCAAGAGTACACCCAAACTGCGAACCTGAGACTTCAGGGGGAGTGCAACCCCATCCAGCACCGGTTGAATCCCTATTCCCTGATCTGCCCTCCGACTGACCAGGAGTACCTCTGTTTTATCAGGATTTAATCTCAACTTGTTTGCCCTCATCCAGTCCATCACTGATGCCAGACACTGATTTAGGACCTGTACGGCTTCCTTGGCTTCAGGTGGAAAAGAGAAATAGAGTTGAGTGTCATCAGCATACTGATGGCACCAAACCCCAAAACCCTGGACAACCTCTCCCAGCGGTTTCATGTAGATGTTAAATAACATGGGAGACAAAACTGAACCCTGAGGGACCCCATAGGTCAATGGCCAGGGGGTCGAGCAGGAGTCCCCCAGTACCACCTTCTGGGTTCGGTCCTCCAGGAAGGACTGGAGCCACTGTAACACAGTGCCCCCAAGTCCCATCTCAGCAAGGCGGCCCAGAAGGATACCATGATCGATGGTATCGAAAGCCGCTGAGAGGTCCAGTAGTACCAACAGAGACACACTCCCCCTGTCCAGTTCTCTGTGTAGGTCATCCACCAAGGTGACCAAAGCCGTCTCTGTCCCATAGCCAGGCCTGAAACCAGATTGAAATGGATCCAGATAATCCGCATCATCCAGGAATCTCTGGAGTTGAGCGACCACCACACGCTCTATTATCTTGCTTAAGAATGGAATGACAAATGAGCCTTAATAAAGTCTCATACCACAGTGCAAGCGAGTCTGTGAATGTCTATACAGATACATAATAATCAGTTCTCCCGCTGCGTATGAGCTCACACCAGAGAGACAAATGTGAAACCAGAGGGATCACCAGCCCTCTGATCACACATATCTGATGGGCAAGCTTCTCAGCTACCAGGATCTTCCAAACCTCACTGTATTGAACCATCTACGGACAACTCTAAAGAACCTTTTTTCCAATGTGGAGTAACAAGTCTAGCTGTGCAACCAACGTAAGGCTTACAAGCACTTTTGCTCACACCTGTGTATTGCCTTCTCCAAAACACAGAAAGCATCGGAACATAGGAAGCTGCCTTACACAGAGTCAGATTGTTGGTCCGTCTAGTTCAGCTTTCCATGGTTTCAAACGGGGTATATTCTCAGCCCTGCCTGGAGGTGGCAAAGACTGAACCTGGGATCTTCTGCATGCTAAGCAGATAATCTTCTACATGCAAAGCAGGTAATTTGCTATGGCAAATCAGTTCTGGAGTGTTCACAATAATCTGCATCATCATTTTAGACATTTCTCATAGCACTCCCTTCCAGAACTTCTCTCTGTGTGGACTTTTCCAGCAAGGATGCATAGAAGTCCCTTTTGCCCTTTTCCAACAAAGAACAAATCCCAATTCTGACTCAGCAACTCATATTAATATTCTAGGTCTGGCTATTGTAAAATGTAGCTCTGTCAAGGAAGATGAAAGGTTGCAGCAGCTGGGTGCAAGGACATTAGAAGAGCCTTGAAATATCAGACCTCACCTCTATGCTGCCCATCGTCCTATTTCTTACAAGTGCCAACCAGGTGCCTCAGGAAACCTCATAAGCAGAGCATGAAAGTGATAGGCGACTACTATTGTTGCCCCCCTGCAACTGACATTCAGAGATACACTGCCTCTAAATATGAAGGTTCTACTTAGTCGTCATGGACTATAACCCTCAAGAGTGGTTCCCCTGTCTGAGAAATTGGTCAACTGCCTGCACTGGATGGGGTTGCACTCCCCCTGAAGGATCAAGTATGCAGTCTGGGGGTCACTGGAGGCCCAGGTAGTCTCAGTGGCTAGAAATGCCTTTTATCAGCTGTGGCTGGTACAAAACCTATGATCGTTCCTGGGCCAGGACAGCTTGACCACAGTAGTTCAGGCATTGGTGATGTCAAGACTGACTTACTGCAGTTCACTCTATGTGAGGCTTCCCTTGCACTTGCCGTGGAAACTGCAGTTAGTGCAGAATACTGCGGCCAGATTGCTGATGGGAGTGAGATCCTGTCAGCATATAAATTTCTGCCCAGGAATCAGCATTCGTTGCCAATTTGTTACCAGACCAAGTTCAGGGTGTTACTATTGGTATACAAAGCCTTTTAACAACTTGGGACCAGAATACTTGAGGGAGTGCCTTACCCCATATGTGTCCACTCAAGCGTTTCCATCTGTGGAACTGGCACTGTTACAGGTGCCACATAATACTCGTTCTGCTCTTGTAAGAAATTGTTATTTTAGTGTGGCAGCATCTACTCTTTGGAACTCCCTGCCTATTGACTTCAGGAAGGCACCTGCGCTGTATTCCTTTTGATGCCTGCTTAAAACGTTTTTGTTTAGGAAAGCCTATAAAGGCATGAAGATGTTGATGTGTTTTAATTTTTGTTTATTGCTGTTTTAAAATGTTTTCATTACTTGTTTTTAACTGTTTTATTGATAATTTTGATGTTTTTTGTAAACTGCTTAGAGGTTTTCTACAATCAAGTGATATATAAATTTGTTGAATAAGGTACTCGTCCTCCTCTCCTTCTCCATGGATTTTCCTAATCCTTTTCAAAAACCATCCAAGTTAGTGACCATCACTAAATCATGTTGCAGTGAATTCCATATTTTTTCATGTATTTATATCCCACATTCTTCCATCATGGAACTCAAAGTAGCAATAATGAGGTTCCCAGGTGTCCTCCCATCCAGGCACTGACCAGACCCAAACCCACTTAGCTACAGCAAAGTGGTAGCCCATGTGCCTTTAGAACATACCCTGGGACCATAAAATATATTCATGTATCATGACCATCCCAAGTAACCTAAGACCAATCATTTCTTGATTATTTTCAATGACCCTGCTTTGATTAATGTTGTTGCATTTTGTATCACAATTTATTTGTTCAAGCTACTTTGAAGGCTTTGCTGGGAAGTGGAATAACGAAAGAAAAAGAAACTTAAAATACATACATTTTGATCTCCTCCTGCACAGCTTACTACCTGGGTCCTGCACTGCCTTCTCCTCCACTGCCATATTGCCAAGCTCCAGGGACAGTTATTTTTGCAATCCAATCTCCAGTACAAGGGCATTGCTTTGATCATTGCTCAGGGCCCTGAGCACAGCAAAGCTGGCCACTGAATGAGAGGATCTTTTCTACTTTGGTCATGCCTTTGCAACAGATGCAGAGCTGGGGGTGTATTAATGGATCAGATTAACCTAGCCTCAAGCTCCCAAACCCTTATTCATGTGAAATCAAACCACCAGGTTCTTTGCTACTACTGTATGGAAATGAAGTCATTTATAATCATTTTGCAAGACGTCGCCTCTTCCTCCCGCCTCCCCTGGCCTGATTGTTACTGTAGAGCTGCTCCCAGTTCACAATCTGCAAACCTCTTTTCCCAATGTCAGCTCCTCATTCAAACCAAATGCTTGGAAGAAGTGAAGGCAGGCAGACACATCTAGAAAGCTACACAGCCTCAGACACCTGCCAAAGCTCACATTTAGTTATCCACATATGAACATACTTAAATTGCATGCTTTGTGTATTCATTGGGTACCACAGTGGGTATTGTTGTTTTAGGGGAGGGGGTAGGATGTTATTTTCTTCAGTGTAGTGGTTAAGGTGTTGGACCACGACCTGGGAGACCAAGGTTTGAATCCCCACACAGCCATGAAGCTCATTGGGTGACCTTGGGCCAGTCACTGCCTCTCAGCCTCAGAGGGAGGCAATGGTAAACCCCCACTGAATATCGCTTACCATGAAAACCCTATTCACAGGGTCACCATAAATCGGGATCAACCTGAAGGCAGTCCATTTCCATTTCCATTTTGTGTCATTTCAGGGAATGGAAATCAGCAGATGTTGAGGTCTGCAAGTATGTAGGATCAGCTCTGGGTGCCACACTTTGAAGCCTATGAGCAATGCTGAGTAAAATTATCATCAATTTGCTGCTGTAAAAGGTTAAACGTGTGTCTATTAACATATATTTAGTTATCACTGACTGCAATTTTGGCATCTTACTACCATTCACCTCTCACCTTACAATTTTCTCCTTTATATACCTGCCTACTAAGATTTCACTTTATGCATCTAACAAAATGGGCATCACAAAATCTTATACCATAAAACTGCTAAGTCTTTATGATGCAGCAAGACTTTTTGTTGCTTTTGATACAAGAGTTTAGTACTGCTACCCCTCTAAAAACTTAAAGAAGGATATATTTATTTTAAAATGTTTTTAAGACAATTCATCTAATGATGCTATACTATATATTGTTGTGCACACCCTGATCTCTAGTCAGTGCAAGACTTTCAAGGGTTCCAGTGCTTACCCAGGGTTTGATTTCTTTGGAATGAAGATCAGCAGAGACTGTAGTCTCTTTAGGATACATGGTTCATTTACACATATATATAACCTGAGCACCAGATGGAGGGACTCACAGCATTAACAGACCATCGTATTTTGCTTCCCCATTAGGCTTTTGGGGAGGCACCCTATAGCCATCTTCCTCTTTTCAGTTCCCAGCTTTTCCTCAGACTCACACTAACACAGAGACCACTTCCTGGCCTAGCCAGATGGTGGTGGGGAGAGTGCTGCTCTCCTGAAAGAGTTCCTATAGCAACAGGACTTCACTGAACCAAAACCTTTACAAATGCTAATGGGGCACAACAGACCCATTAGCCTAAAGAAACTGGCTTTATCAGTACAGCAGGTTTCTCTGCTAAAACTGCATGCTTCATCTCTGCAGGCCCCGAAATATAGACTGGGAGGGGGCTAACAGATATCACACAGACCAACCCTGCAATCCACACGCACACACGCATATGCCTCCAACTTGTATAAAATATACAGTAAAGATGGTGCACAACAATATATATACAAGTACAATAGAGCATAAAATGCCACGAAACAAGACAAAATAACTATAAAGACAATTGGCTAATCAAGAAAAGTTGAACAGCCTCATAGGCTTGCCAGCATAAAAAGATCTTCAAGAGATGCCTGAATGTCAGTAGCACGAATGCCTGCCAAACCTCTGCTAGAAGAGTGCTCCACAGCATGGGACCAATGACACTAGTTGAAGACAGTGGGTCTCTGTAACATGGGGAGCAAATCAGAGTGTTCTCAGAAATCAACCTGGAATATAAAGGCTCAAGTAGTCCTTGAATTCTCCTGGACCCAAGTTGTTCAGGGCTTTGAATATCAGCACAAGAGCCCTGAACCTGTCCCAGTAGCATATAGGTAGTCAATGCAGATGTTTCAGCAAGGAGGTCACATGCTATCAGTCATCTGTCCCCAACAGCTGTGTAGCCACTGCATACTTACACTCTACTAGCCTGAGCTTCTGGAACAGACCCAAGGGCAGCCTCACATAGAGCATCTTGCAGTAATCCAGTCTCAGGTTTACCAACACATGGACAACAGTGACCAGATTATGACAACAGAGATACAACCATAGCTGGCATACCAGATGGAGCTAGTAAAAGGTACAATAGGCATGAATAAAAATTATCATATGAAACACTTTCCTAAAAGCAACAAACTAAGAGGCAGCAAAGCTATAAAACCCTAAAGGAGACTGAGCAGCCTAACCATTTAAAATGCCTCTGCATTTTTTAAAAAAAGTATTGTAACCTGCAGCCAAAAAGATTTATCTTAATTTTATTCTGAAGTATTTATACTCCACTTACTAACTGAAATTCTCAGGGCATCTTACATTATATTTAAGACACAATAAAATAGACTATGGTATAATATCATCATCATCAGATTTATGAGCCACCCTTCATTAGAAGATCCCAAGGCATGTTACAACAATGTAAATATAACGATTTGGAACTCCCTCCCAATGGATCTTCGACATGCCCCTTCCCTAGATATATTTCGTCGGGGCCTGAAAACTTGCCTTTTCCATCAGGCCTTTACGACCTTTGAGACTTCCAAGATGCACTAGTTCAATTGAACAATCTACTAAATACTGTAATTTTTGCATTGTACTGTACAGGCTATATTGTTTATTGTTTATTGTATTTTATCATGTTTTTATTGTACGCCGCCTAGAGTGGCCACTGGCTAGATAGGCGGCCTATAAATTAAAGTTTATTATTATTATTATTATTATTAAAATACAATATTAAAAACAGTTTAAAACAAATTACAATCATAACTAGAGTGGATCCTAAGAATATATCTCTCAAGTGTCAAAAGCCAGAGGAAAGAGATACATCTTCAGCATACAACCAAAGCTATATAATAAAGGTGCCAAAAGCACCTCTGTGGGGAGAAATTCCACAATTTAGGGGCTGCCACAGAGAATGCCCTCTCCCAGGCCGCCACCACCACCACCCCGAACTTCTGAGGATGGAGAAACTACCAAGAGGACCCCCCTCTGCTGATCTTAACATCTGAAGGGGCTATAAGGAAGGAGATGGTCTTTCAGATACTTACCAGGACAGGACAAATAGTTACCAGGGTGGAGCAAAGATGTATATAAAGGTTTTTTTCCCACCCTACTCCTCTGATGTTCCAACCACCACCATGCAGCTAAATCTACCAGGAACTAAGTCCCTGCTTAATTAAACATTATGGCTGACTATCGATACAAAACCTTGATGAGGGGTGGACCCAGATCATCCCAGGTCAGACTGGGGCTAATCCGAAGTGCCCGACTGGGTCCTGGATCAGATTGGGTGTGTGTGTGCACAGAGCCCTAGTAGAAAGAAAGAAAAATTAATATCAGTGGCACAGAGTGCCTTCTACCAACTTCGGTTGGTGGCCCAACTACGTCCCTATCCGGACAGGGATAACCTGGCTTCAGTTGTCCATGCTCTGGTAACCTCCAAATTAGATTACTGCAATGAACTCTACATGGGGCTGCCTTTGAAGATGGTTCGGAAACTGCAGCTTGTGTGCAGCGGCCAGATTGGTAACAGGGACCAGATGGTCCGAACATATAAAACCGATTCTGGCCTGCTTGCATTGGCTGCCTTTATGTTTTCGAGCTCGATTCAAGGTGCTGGTTTTGACCTATAAAGCGTTACACGGCTTGGGACCACAATACCTGATGGAACGCCTCTCCCAATACAAACCCACCCGTACACTACGTTCAAGATCAAAGGCCCTCCTCCGGGTGCCTACTCCGAGGGAAGCTGGGAGGCTGGCAACAAGGGAGAGGGCCTTCTCAGTGGTGGCCCCCAAATTATGCAACGATCTTCATGATGAGGTGCGCCTGGCACCAACACTGTTATCTTTTCAGCGCCAGGTCAAGACTTTCCTCTTCTCCCAGGCATTTTAGCATGTGTTTTATATTGTTTTAATTTTTTAAATTGTGTTTTAAATTGTTTTTTAAAAGATGTATCTTGAATTGTATTTGTTTTTAGTTACTGTAAACAGCCCAGAGAGCTTCGGCTATGGGGCGGTATACAAGTGTAATAAATAAATAAATAAATCTAGACACAGCACCAGGATGAGCAGAGCCCAGCATCCTGATGGGAATGCAAAATAGTCACCTCCCCAGTCATCAGATCAATCATTATAATTTGCTGTGTGGAGATGGGGCAATAGTCCCTCCCACACACATACACACACACACATAGAGCTGATTTGAGAGCATCTTCTCTGCTGCGTTGAAACCGCTAGTGATGGAAAGACAAATGTTGAAGAAAAGGGTGAGTAGGTTTTGTCCTCCCTTTCAACTTCCAAGGACCTCAAAATGTTCAGGACACCTCTAAAAAGTTACTCTGCATATCCAGAACCATGATTTTACATTCCGAGCCACTGAAATACTTTAATAAAATTTGATTTGTATTGATTCTAAGAATGATGAGAGGCAGATTTGAGTCCCAAACCAGATAATTATTTGCACCACTGCCCAAACTCCTACTCCTACTCCTACTCCTACTATTACTGCCCACCCTTCACCCAGAGGTCCTAGATCAGTTTACAACCATTTTAAAATACAGCATTAAAAACAATTAAAAACAAATTCATGGAAAACAATAACAAATTAGTCCATTTGTTTGAATGAGCCCTGTCTTTGATGCATCAAAATTGCAATATATTTGTATTTAGAACCAACATTTATTACAGGGGATATCATTGCTGCTGCCTCTTGTTCCCCGACAGCCACTGACCACACCTGTGTGGCTCCGTAAATATCACTAGGGATGGAGGAGGAACCCATTTCAAACAGATTTAGATGGAATTTGGTGGTTCCAATCCAAAAGAGCCTGGACCAGCCCACCTCCTGCACTGAGCACCTGATTATGTCTGAGTTGCTCATGCACTGTCAAGTTTGTTTTAAAGAAACACAATTAATTATATAAAAATGAATATTATTTGTATACCATGTATAAAAAAAGTCAAACTCCCATGGCGGACTATATTTATAAAACATAGTTTTACAGGTATTAATACATAACTATTATCATATAGTTATATGCACTGTTGTATTATTATTTATGTATTTATTGATTAAATTTATATTCCTCCCTTCCTCCCAGTAGGAGCCCAGGGCGGCAAACAAAAGCACTAAAAACACTCTAAAACATCTTAAAAACAGACTTTGAAATATATTAAAACAAAACATCTTTTAAAACATATTAAAACAAAATATCTTTAAAAACCTTCTTTTTTAAAAAAGCTTTAAAAACATCTTTTAAAAAAAGCTTTAAACTCATCTTAAAAGCAACCTTAAAAACTATCCATTGAGGGGCTGGTTACTTTAAGAAACCTAGAATGTATATGAATATTATGCAAATTATATGTAAAATAATGCATACAATAATGCATGCAAATGTGATCATGGCTCATATTATTAACAGAACTATTAAAAAATAACTCATCTTTTGTTGAGATTCAGGAGTGAGACAGGAATTAGGAGGAAAAAACCTCGTACAGATAAACTCAACATACAGATTTTCAAAAAATTCCATCCCTAAATATCAGCATGTTTATGTGACTATTGCCAATAAGAGAAAAATGATCATGGCACATGACATCACACCCAACATAGGTGGAAAAGGAACAATGCACTCTATATGCCATGACACAATGGGGTACTTTATGCTCTAAAATTCAGCCAGGATTCAAATGCTTGAATATAGAACTTACATTAGAGTTTATTCAAAGATACAGGCTGTGTTCAGTTAAGCCCTGCTCAGAGTAAACCAGTGGAAATTAATGAACCTAAGTTAGCCATGTCCATTAACTTCAGTGAGAGTACTCTGAGTAGGACTAGCACTGAATACCACACTATTTATGTAAACTCAGCTGCTCAATCCAGAACTGCAACAGGGTCAGTCTGCCCAATGCTAGTAAATGATGAAGTTTGAGGATATCAGATCCATGATTAAAACTTCCACTGATTTTATTATTCTTGGTGAGGTTTGGGCCCAAGTTAAAAATTCAAATCATTAAGAGCCCTTTTTCGTGTGTGCATTTGATGGATGTAGTTAATCTGAAGTCTCTTGTGGGGATGGAGGGTTAGAGAAGAAGAGATATTGGATTAATTCAAATATCTGATTTCAAGCACCACAGCATGGTCTAATTCAGTCTTCTCCTACCTGGTGCTCTCCAGAAGTTTTGGATGAACTCAAATCAAACTTCTGCCAACATGACCAATGGTCAACAATGACAGGAGCTGTAATTCCTTCAGGATTGTGGACTGGAGCTGGTATAGCACAGTGGGGAGGACAGCCTGGCTGGGAGTCCAGAGTCTGTGAGTTTAAATCCTCACACGTGTCTCCTGGGCGTCAAGGGCCAGCTAAAGATCACCCCCACAGTGAGTGGCTCAGGGGTTACGTGCCCTGCCACCTGTGCAACCATGGGCAAACGGCATAGTCCCAAGGAGCCCAGTTGCCCCCTAGCTGGCAGTTGTGGACAAGGAAGGGGCTGGCTTATGCAGCTGTGGCAAGCTGAGCAGGCCCTGGCCAGCTGGGGAGGACTAGCCTCAGAGGGAGGCAATGGTAAACCCCCTCTGAATACTGCTTACCAAGAAAACCCTATTCATAGGGTTGCCATAAGTTAGGATCGACTTGAAGGCAGTCCATTTCCATTTTTCTGGGACTGACTACAAGGCACTGTCAGAGAGGTATACCCAATACTAAAATCACAGAGGGCTGTATTTAGCTAATTTTTACTCAGAGAAGACCCTTTGAAAGTAATAACCATGACTAACTTTTATCCATTAATTTCAATGGGTCCAATCTGAGTAGTTAAGAGGCAACCCAGATAATCCAACCCTTGAATTGCAAACATTGTATTTAAAAAGAATTTAAAAGAAAATGTTGGTGCCTTCAGTTACATCATGACCTGTATAACTGTTAGGACTTAGCAGATGGCAATGGATGTGGATGGTGATGCCCACCCTGGACCAACACAAAATGCGTGGCCAACTTTCTCTACTAAAAAGGGTTCTTTGTGAAGAAAGTCTACAGTATTCCCTTTGTCTGTCTCAAAGGGACAAAGGCTCAGCTGGCGACTGAGTCTGGAACTGCAGGGAGCCTAGGATAACTTGGAAGATATCTAAAGTTAGGAGCAGTAGGTCACCCCCTGCAGCTTGTTTCATAACTGATGAGATCTCACACAATGGGCAGAGAGAGAGAGAGAGAGAGAGAGAGGGTGGGGTGGGGTGGGGTGGGGCGGGGTGGACTTGTCAGGGTAACACTGGACTGGGATTCAATGCTCTGTGTTGTGGTTCACAACCATGGGATGTGAAGTGCACTTGCACAGTGATGCAGTTAAGCAATGCAAACTCTGGATTTCCTGGTCTCATGTGCATGTGTATGTAGGGGGGCTCCCCTTTTTTAGCTAACAATGTTTATTACTTCAGTTGCATCAACATAGCAATGGAGGACAAATTTGTTCAGTCTGTTTTTTATAAAATGAACCAACCTAATTTGCCAGCTCCAGAGTTCTATGTGGACTGAAACACAGCTACCAATTGGATGATGTACTTCTCCAAGTTTTGCAGTTTTGCAATTTGAGTTCAAAATCCATGTGCACATTTCAGGAAAGAAATGCACTGAAAGCATAGAGAAAGAAAGGGGGAAATGGATACAATTTAAATACGTTTTCACTTTTTAAAAAAAATTCTGCAAAGAAACAGGATCGAATGACCTATTTGTTATAACAATTTCAACCAAACATTTGAAGCATCCTAAGTGTCCAGACTGACCCCTTGGAGCCTGAGTCATATGGGACCTCCTCCTCAGAAGAAGAAGGTGAGC
The DNA here is from genome assembly GCF_030035675.1 of Rhineura floridana. Classification (NCBI taxonomy): domain Eukaryota; kingdom Metazoa; phylum Chordata; class Lepidosauria; order Squamata; family Rhineuridae; genus Rhineura; species Rhineura floridana. The sequence continues at coordinate 29,566,619 of NC_084493.1, forward strand.
CTCCTATTCTTCAAAACTAACTCAAGAGCTTCTTGGATCAGAGCATCCTACAAGGAAGGGTGGGTTCACTGCTGTGAGGTGATCTAGGAGACAGGAAGTAGAAGCTTTGCTGGGGCAATCTGGAAGTCAGAACCAAAGACTGAAGGACTGAAGAATGCAGGAACATTAATAATAATAATAATAATAACAACAACAACAACAATAATAATAATAATAATTCCAAGAGGCCTATGAAGTTGTTTAAAATGTCTCTCAAGTAGCCATTTTAATGATTGCTTTGTATTGTTTTTAAACGTTTTTATGTTGCTGTACACCTCCCCGATGTTGTGCAAGAGGGTGGTATATAAATACTTTAATAGATAAATCTGGTGTTGCTCAAGCAAGGCTCTGCTGGAACAGGAAATCCTCTTATACTCCTTATATAAGTATATTTCTATACTTATAAGAAATCCTATTATACTGGCAGAAGGATCCAATGGAGCCAGTTTAGGGCTAGAAGGCAATTAACTGAGAAACCACCACCTATAATTCAATGCTTCATCACATGGAGAAGCTATAAACAATTACCCAGCAGTTCCTTATCAAGGGGCTGAAAAGGTCTACTCTAAATGCTCTGTTGCTGCCTCAAGGGTGCTGGTGCAGCACCTAGCATGCTCAGCTCCTTGCAGGGCTGGTGCCAGAGGGCAGCCAGTTCGGGCCCTGGCTGACGGCCCTGCAGCCCAGAGGGGCCCCTCCTTAGGGTGGGAGGCTAGCACTCCTGTTCAACAATCCATGGCAGCGTCAGCTCCTGACCTTGTGGATCATGTAGAGGGAGCTCCCAGGCATGCCCCCCAGTACAGACAGCGTGCGGGCTTCAATAACCCCCCACATGCCCCACCTACCTCTCCTGTCACTGTGAATGCTGTCTGTGCATGCCTGCCATCAACCAAGATGACAATGGGGGCTTCCCTAAGGGGCTGATGCCCCTCCATCTAGGCTGATGGTAGCATGTTCGTTATGCACGCACATCATTCACATGAGACTAAGTAACACAAGAGATAGATGGGATGTGTGGCGGGCACTGCAGACCCAGGGCAGGCTGGTGCCCAAGGGCCCAATCATGCGTGGCACGAGCCCTGGCTCCTTGCCTTAGCAATTCTCCTGCTATTGCAGCTATCATATTCTGGACATAGTTCTAGGGCTCCTGGCAAGAAAGCTCCCCATCTCACTAGCAAACTTCAAGCCAACCAGTTTCTGTGTTGGTGGAAACAGGACATTAAGAGCCAGGTGTTGATCACTAAGGAAGCATAGGAAGCTTATACTGAGTCAGAACATTGGTCCATCTAGCTCAGAATTGTCTACACAGACTGGTAACGACTCTCCAAGGTTTCAGAATGGGAGTCTTTCCCAGCCCTAACTGGAGATGCCGGGGTTTGATGGTGGGACCTTCTGCTTGCAAAGCAGATGTTCTACCACTGAGCTGTACCCCTTCACTTGGTTTAAATTCACCCCCACCTCCATTGTGATGGCTGACAATGCCTCATGGTACCTAAAAGTATCACTGATAATTGTGAAGTCTCACCCCGAGTCTCTCCAAGGCTCTTGATTCTGCAGCCTCCCTCTTGGAAGCTGCTGCCATTGCATTTAATTGTCCTGATCACCATGCATAATAGTTCTCTCTTTTGTGAAGAGCTACACACTCCTCAATGGAAGAAAGAAGATCAGAGAAAGCATTCTTCCCAGAAGCCAAGCTTCAACATCATGATCTTTCAATTAATCGCCTCCGTTCTTTTGGCATTAAGTGGCGACGATGGAAAAACAGAGTTTGGCTTCTATCAATGCAATCCGCTAACAACACAGCTTGAGAAAAAGCTCCTGAGTGTCCACATATTAAGTGTGCATTTGTAAAAAGCATGATTAAGCCTCTCATTCAGGAACAGGTTTTGTTTCAGAAAATTATTTGCAGTTGTTTTATTGATGATTGTTAATTACCTTATATAACTTGTGCTGCACCTATGAGATTGTAATATGTTATTGTTGTTTATTGTTTCTAAGCCACTGTGGGATTCATTTGACTGGAAAGTGACATAATCAAGCAAGCAACATAATAATGCAACCCATCAAATCATTTTCTTCTACATACAGTGAATGTTCTGGAGGTGTTCATGACCATGAAGAAGGCCCAGCTTTACAAAGAAGATCCACAAGCTGCTGACAGGGTATATCCAACAAGGAATTTCAGGTGTGTGATATCTGTCTGTCTGTCTAGCATGAAGCAAGAAACCTTCACTCATTCTGACCTTCTCTTTAAGTCCATGTTGGTTTACTAATGTAATTAACATTCACCAAGGGATTCTCTCCCCCTTCCCCCGCATCTGATCTGTTTGTATTGTGCTGGCATCAGTGAAGCCTCAAATGCCGACTGATTTAGCTGGACTAGTGGCATGGAATGTCCAGTTACTCAGGGACTCAGCAGATTTTATTCGAATGATTTCTCCATCTCCGTTTCTGGCCTGTAACACTTCTGCATGGGTTCACTCCTAAATCCATTCCATCCCATTTCTGCATCATGAGGCAATCCTAAGTGGAAGAGGAGAGAGAGAGAGGGAGGGAGAGAGCGAGTGCAAAGTGGCAGGCTGTCCATCACAGCTTGTGCCCATCCAGGTCAGGAGGAGGAGGGGTGATATTTTTCTTTCTTTTTTACCCCAGTAGATTTCCATTTTTGTACATTTTCCCTCCTGCCGTTGATTTGAAACCAATGAAAGCAATGAGGCAGCCCCAAGTTTATAAGCTTGATGCTTGGAGTGAAGGCGCTATGCCCACCTGCCCCAAGAACACCCAGATTCAGTGCTAGCAAAAAAGAAACCCTGCATTAGAACTACACCACTGGCATGTTGGGGGCCTCTGTGGTGGACATATTCATCCTGCTGATGCAGAGACGTGCCTGCCTCATCCTACCCCCCTCCAACCAGCAGATCTTGATGTTAGGACTGCTCAGGTTAATCAGCAATTTTTTTTGAAAAAAGTACCTGCACAAAATTTGCATTTAAATAAAAATTTCTAAGCAAATTTTTACTCAAAATATTATTTCTTTTAAATTAATATTTTATTTGAGATATTAAGATACTAGATGGTAGTCAACTCCACCTTGGTTTAAAAAATAATTAATTGCTATAAGTGAATATCATATTGTGTACAGAAATGTTATAAATATATATATTCTTCATCTAATCCTAAATACCACTGATTGTTTGATGAATGGGCTCTATTGCTTCAGTCATCAATAAATACATTTCAGCTCTCTGCAGATCTACTGAGTTTTTGCCTATCTTTTAAAAATCCTTACCAACTTATAACCTTAGCCATTGTGTTTCTTCACCCATTCTGTTATCACTGGAATGTGAGGCTTCCAATATTTCCTATAGCACAGTTTTCAGTGACCTGGTGCCCTCCAGGTGTTATGGGCTACAACTCCCACCAGCCATGACTGGAGTCCATAGAATCACAGAATGGCAGAGTTGGAAGGGGCCTATGAGGCCATTGAGTCCAACCCCCTGCTCAATGCAGGAATCCAAATCAAAGCATTCCCGACAGATGGCTGTCCAGCTTCCTCCCAATGAGTAACTACTTCTGATACTGCAGAAGTAAGAACATAAGAACACAAGAAGTGCCTGCTGGATCACGCCAATGGTGGGGATGGGGGAGAATATTAGCTAAATTGAATTTATTATTGTTGAGCCCAGGGGTGACGGACCCAGCCTCCTTCCCAAGGAAGGAGGGGGAAGGCATGAGTTTCAGAAGCCTCAGCCGTTAGGGAGCATGGACGATCCAGCTGTTGTTGAGTCTAACCCCAACCTTGGGGAAGAGAGCGAGTCGCCCGCCCCGCCAGTTCCCATGGCTGGTCCTGCCCCTCAATGGGACAGCGCTCAGCCCCCCAGCACTCCCACGGGACTGTTCGGGGGTGTTCATGAGAGAGCAGACACTCCTCCTTCACCAAGCAGTATCTTAGAAACACCCAACACTTCCCCGCCCTCCACTCTCCCGCCTGCCGATCAGGAACCTGTGCTTTCCGATGAGCCCTCGGAGGCTCGCCCCCCGCCTCACCATGCTCACGACGTCGGGAGAAACGGACAGGGCAGAAGGGGGCGTGTGTGCGACGGATTGAGAGGTTACGCCTCAACTGGATGGGGTTACACTCCCCCTGAAAGAACAGGTACGTAGTTTGGGGGTTCTTCTCGATTCTTCCTTGTCTCTCGAGGCCCAAGTGGCCTCGGTGGCACGGAATGCGTTTTACCATCTTCGTCTGGTAGCCCAACTACACCCCTATCTGGACGGGGACGACCTCGCCTCCGTTGTCCACGCTCTGGTAACTTCAAGATTGGATTACTGTAATGCGCTCTACGTAGGGCTGCCCTTGAAGACAGTTCAGAAGCTTCAGCTGGTGCAGAACGCAGCTGCCAGATTATTGACGAGGACCAGTCGGTCTTCGCATATAACACCTGTCCTGGCGCGTCTGCACTGGCTTCCTATTTGCTTCCGGGCGAGATTCAAGGTGCTGGTTTTGACCTATAAAGCCTTACACGGCGTGGGACCTCAATACCTTGTGGAACGCCTCTCTCGCTATGAACCTACCCGCTCACTTCGTTCAGAATCTAAGGCCCTCCTCCGGGTACCAGCTCATCGGGAAGCCCGGAGGGTGGTTACTAGATCTAGGGCCTTTTCTGTGGTGGCCCCTGAGTTGTGGAACAGCCTCCCCGAAGAGGTACGCCTGGCGCCTACACTTCCATCTTTTCGGTGCCAGGTAAAGACCTTTTTATGCTCCCAGGCATTTTAATCTTCTTAATCTTTTTTAATCTTTTAATCTGTATTTTTAATTTTTGTAGTATTTATTTTGTTTTTGCTGTGCTTTTTGTTGTTTGTTTGTATATGTTTTTGTATTTTATTATGATATATTGTATTTTATCTTGTTTGTTCACCGCCCTGAGAGCTATTTTGCTAAGGGCGGTATATAAATTGAAATAATAAATAAATAAATAAATAAACTCTCCTATTTGAGGCTACCGCACCCAGAAGTGGGTGCTGAGTCAACTTTCCTCACAAGTTGCAGAGCATGTCTAGAGTGCAGTTAGGGATTGTAGTGAGTTAGCATAGGGGTTTCTATGAGGCGCACAGCCTTTGATGTATCCATTACTTTAATAAAACAAGAACTGATTTGCACCCTCGTCTCCGACCGGTGGTTCTCACTCTGAACTGGACAGTTATCAGATTTTGACATAATCCGATAAACTGCATTATTTTCAGACTGGCATTAATTTCTTGCGGCAGTCTGAGGCTGTCATCAGCACAGTTCCCACTCTGAATTTTATGTTATTGCCTTTGTAATCATCTTTCCTCTAAGCTGATGCATTCTTAACTTAATTCAGTAGAACAAATGCCTATAGCATAAGCACAGAATAATAGAATCATAGAGTTGGAAGGGTCCTATAAGGCCATCGAGTCCAACCCCCTGCTCAATGCAGGAATCCAAATGAAAGCATACCCGACAGGTGGCTGTTCAGCTGCCTCTTGAATGACCCTCTTGAATATCTTCACTGTTGGAGAACCCACTGCCTCCATTACAAGTGCAGGGACACCTTTACCTTTTTAATAGTACTGAGGTGGGGGTGGGTTTACTTAGCAGTAGTAGTCATTAAATAGGTTAATTGGCTACTAAAGGTAAAGGTGTCCCCGCACGTATAGTGCGAGTCGTTTCTGACTCTTAGGGTGACATCTTGCGACGTTTACTAAGCAGACCGTATATATGGGGTGGGACTGCCAGTTCCTTCCCCGGCCTTTTCTTTACCCCCCAGCATATGCCAGGTACTCATTTTACCGACCACAGATGGATGGAAGGCTGAGTGGACCTTGACCCCTTTTACTGGAGATTTGACTTCCTCTTTCTGTTGGAATCGAACGCTGGCCGTGAGCAGAGCTTCAGCTGCGTTACCGCCGCTTACCAAGCTGTGCCATGGAGGGTCTTTAATTGGCTACTACTGACTTCATATATTTCAGGACTGCCCACAGCAAACTGTTGGGCCATTCACTGTCTCTGTCTGAGCCTATAGCAAACTTTCCACTGGCCACACCTAGAGGGGCAACGGATTGATCTACCAATCAGTTGCAAAATCTGCCTGAAGCTGATTTTTTTAAAAAAAACTGCACTGGAGCTGATCCGACCAGGTTTTAGACTACAAAGGGCAGAGCTTGACTAGTGTCATGTGCCCTGTTTTCAGAAAACAGAGGTGGAAACACACTGGAACAGGCACAACAGTAAGTGTGTCTCTACGGCAAGAACCATGAGATCACATTCAAAGAAGTGCAATTTATAATGGATAGCTATGTTCAGATCTGCACATCTGGAGGGGTGGGTTGGTTCGATTCCTATCAGTTCTTGTAACAGTGACATTTCTCAAGCACCTTAGTTTTTAGTCCAGCTTCTGGAAAGAAAGAGGAAGATATCTGTTTGGCTGGGAACTATTTATTATATTATTTGTACTTTTCATGAATGATACCAGGGAGGGATGGGGTTACAAAAATATTTGCAATGAAAACAAGTACTGTTTGAATTAAAATCATAAAACAAAACCACCAACATTAAAACAACAAAATGGCAGCATAGAACAGCAATGCAGCAGAAAGAAAGACATCCACTCAACCAAGGGCCTGGGTAAAGAGGTGCATCTACACCAATAATAAAAAGCATGCAATTATTGTGCAAGGTGCACCTCAGACAGCAGATCATTCCTCACTGTGGTGGTTTGCTCTCTCCTCATCCCATCCTGGTGTTATTCTATGCTTAGCATCATGGCTTTTGCTTTCAGCATACACTTGTCCACAACATGTTTCTGATGTCTGGATTGCCAAGTCACCACAAAGCAGTACAAGTTTAAAAAAATTGTTTAAGAATATTAAACATCATACAGAGAATGCAATAACTGCTTCTGGAGACATGTTCTCTGCTCAAGGAATAGGCATGGTGCAGATGCTTTGCAAAACACCAGAGGGCGCCACAGAACTTGAACTGAAAGATTGCCTATTTGTTCTAGCATTTAAAGATAATTTAATAAGTGCCACTAAAATGATGGAGCTTGGAGGTGAACTTTTTCTAAGTGGCTAAGTTTGCCAAGTTTTATATAAAGGAGAAGTATGTTGTACAGCAAAATTGAAAAATTGACTTTTGCACTTGGAATATTTTGAAACTATGCATGCAAATATAGCCAAACCTGTGATTCCAAATGTTTACATTTTGGCATAGAAGAACGGGACATGCCAGCTTAGCCAGAATCAGTGCTCTAGAGAAGGAAAATTTGGCTAGAGGCATTAAAATTGGACAGTGTAACTCCACAGAACAATGTGAGTGTTGTATAAAGACAAAAAGTGTGAAACCAAAATTTCCTAAGAAAAGAAAGGAAAACTACAAAACCTCTCGAATTAATTCACACTGACCTTTGTGGACCTATGAGAATGCCATCACAGGGTGGAAACTTATACATGCTGACTTTCATAGATGATTACTCAAGGTATACTACATTGTACCTATTGAGAGAGAAAAATCAAGTACTTCAAAAATTGAAGGACTATGTCAGAATTGTGTACAACAAATTTGGCAGAAAGCCACAGATTATAAGATCTGACAATGGAGGAGAATTTGTGTCCAGGGCTATGCAAGACTTTCTACGTGAGGAAAGCATAGATCACCAGACTACAGTTGTCTATACTCCACAACACAATGGGGTCATGGAACGTATGAACCGGACTCTTGAACTGATGATTCATTCCTTGTTGGAAGATGCACAGTTACCACAAAAGTACTGGGAGGCAGCAGACTGCCACCTATCTGCAGAACCGACTTCCTGTAGAGGGTAGAAAGAGTCTGGTTTTCCAAAAAGACTAAAAAGGGGTTAAAACGGCAGAGCCAGCCAAGGTCACAGCGGCTGGCACAGAAGCCATAAAACCTTGATGCTGAAGCAGCACTATGTGGGGGTTGTGAAAGTTAGTGAAGGAAGGTGTTTGTAACTGTCTGTTCAACTTATTGAGCTTTGCTAGTAAAAAGACTCATCTTAAATGAAAGGACTGGACTTTGTTCTCTATATCTCTTCGGCGCTCAGACATACGCTGTGTACGCCACTCACACACACGCACACACAACAAGGGTTATGGACCCAGAGAGTGGCACAGAGCGCGTGCAGAGTGCATCATAGAAGCAAGTGAGGAAAGACTTGTAAAGTGTCGGGAACGGGCAGCTGTGGAGAGCTGATGAGGAATACGGACAAAACAGACTGGCAAGGCAAGGAGACGTGTTTGCAGAAATGGCTGTAACATTATCTGCTGGAATGCCTTTGGAACGCCTAACTGAACAGAACTATTCTTGCTGGAGATTGCGAATGGAAGCTTTCTTGACAAATGTCGTTCCTAATTAGGAACGGGAAGACTCGGGAATATTCTTGAATCATATGCTAGGAGCCACGTGGGATCAATCATCCAATTAAGGAAGGCGCAGAGCAGCAGATATAAGGCTGCTCCGTCCTTCCCGCTCTTGCCTTCTTTGCCTCGCGGCATTTACTGCTGGTTCACGCTTGCAGGGGCTCTTTCAGCGTTCTGTTGGTGATCGTTTCCTTGCTACATACCTCGTTTACCCTTCTCTGCTCTTTCCTCCCGGTCCCGTTGCTCTTCATCATTCTCTGTTGTTGTTTTGAGCCCCAACGAGCAGCTGGGCTGCGGGCATCCGCCCACGCGCCCTGCGGCTTCTCGCGGGCTTGCCGGCTGTTTTCCTTTGTATTGCTGGCGCTTTAAAGCGTTTGTTGCTTGTGTAGAGCCCAGCTTGTTTTTTCTTAAGGTGTTTGTGGGTGGCGACGTTCCTGGTTGGGGTATTCCCTTGGTTATATATACAAATTTTGATTCCGTTTGTTTTGCCCCCCCCTTTTCTTCTGGTTTGTCTTTAAATTGTTAAAGTTCCTTGCGTTTGTGTGCCTTTGTTAGTTTCAGTGCTCTTTGGTTCTTAGATATATATATATATTTCGATTGTTGATATATATATTTTTATTTATTTGCTATTGTGTTATAACCCCCCCTCTTCCCTCCGTTCTATTATTCCGCTGATCAGCTGTGAGGCTGGATCAGCTGTGAGGCGGCGTGGGAGGCTTCTCCTTGCTTGCCTCCAGCCGTTTGTGTTTGTTTGAATTTCCCGCCTTTTGGTGTTATCCCCAGTTTGGTTTATACTTTATATCTGCAGTGTTTCCCCCACCCCTTATTTGATATAGCAATCAAGTAGTGTTTAATTAATTGGATTTTGAATTAATTATAAATAAATAAATAAATACATAAATAAATTTTAAAAAATTATTTCTTTTTTAACATTTTTATATACATATAAATAATATCTGCGTTATATTGATAGTTAATTAATTTGTAAGTTTTTAATATATATTGGGGTTTTCTTTGGCATAAATTGTTAATTATCGTAAGTATTGGGAATGGATTGGTGTTTCATTCTTTACCCCTCCCCCATTTTAATTATGTTTGTACTCCTACATTCATGTTTTGGTTTTAAAATGCTGTTCTTGATCAATTAGCTTCATAATTTTGTTGCATTTATTGTGCATGGAGAAAAAGTATAGATGCTTATGTAATATCATCTAAAGGGCAATAGATAATTTATTTTAAGGTGAGTTCATTGGAATCCCACATCTCAGATTTCTTATGTGGCTTCAAAATATGTATAAGTGTGATTCAGAGAAAGGTAATTTATGCTATGCAAGCATAAAGGAAATGCTCTACAGCCAGGTGAACTCATTGTTGTGGCTTTCTGAGAGCCAATACGTTAAGGTTAATGGAAAAATAAATAAATAAATAAGTAAATAATTATATATATATATAAGTTTGCTAAATCAGTGTTTGTTGGCTTTTTGAGTGATTAAGTTTTAACTGTAATTTTCTTTATGGATCTCTAGTAGTTAATAAGCTTATAACAAAAGTTTTTCTATAGCAGGAGGGTAGCAGGAATGTTTTAATATGTTGGTTGCTTAAGGCATTCTTTTGCCTGTAGTTTTGAATGCTTTGTTTTATCCCTGAAATAGCTAAATGAAATATACAATATGCCTATTTTAGGAATGATAGCTTATTGGTTCTTGCTTAACCTGCTCCTCTAGCATTTGGTAAATCTATATCATGAAGCTTTTCCAAGGCATTTTTAATTCAATTTAACTTTATTCCAAAAATATGAATAGTATACTGCTTGTTTCACAAGATACAGGTACCCTCTTCAATCACATCTATTTGATGGCAGTCTCGTGCATACTAGGCGCTGCTACCTGTTAGATTCACATTCATTCATACGTCGGGATGGCAGCATTTGTTTACATCATATGAAGAAGAACCTTCTGTGGGAAACCTGCATAGGTTGTGTGGGCTTTCGCGTTATGGCCAGGCTGTCGTCTGGATCCTGATCACTTCTACTGGGTTGTGCAAGTGCTGCTGGCCAGATGTGACTTCAACGGCCATTCTTTCTTCAAGAACAAAAGACTTGCTCCTGTAGCTTGAACTGTAGGTAAGCTTTGATGCAGTCGGTGGTTGGTATTTTGGTGTCAGTTTAGGATCTTGGGTGTGCTGAATAATGGCTGGCTGCTTTTAAGGGGCCTGGGGGCTCACAATAGAATTTAATTTCTGGACTATTTTCCAACAGTGCTTGCGGTATATATGTGGCCTTCTGCCCTTCTGATCCGCATGATACGTTCAGTGCAGCACTTGGTTATGGTTATGTGGTAAATCCCCAGAACCTCAACGTGATTTGAGCTATGTGCCTTGTGCATGCTTTTATTCCGCAAAGTACAGTTGCATTTCACCCGAATGCCGCCTGATCCTATGAGGCCATCCCCCCCCCATGTATGAATGATGTACACCTTGTTGCAGCCCATGCTCTACTAAGGGGGGCAGGACATTACCGTTGGGAATATATCCTGCCTCCTTTTCGCCTTTTTTCTTTAATTTTCAGGCCAAATGCATTCAAGAACCCATTTTATGAAAACCAAATGAGGCTAGTCGCATTTCACCCTGATACCGCCTGGTCCTACGTGGCCTCTGTTAAACTGTTGATGTTCCTGCCTTCGATGATTCTTAGTGCCCCCCCTCTTCCAGGCTGGTTATCCTGGGCGGTGGCCTTACCAATAATTTTAGGGAGCCTTTTGCCCTGGTAAAATTAGCTTTCCGGGCAAGTCATTGTAATCTTTGAGCCCTGCACTTATATTGCTGTGCTGTTGTCAGCGCATATGTTTAAGACGGACCAGTGGGCTTGTGATTGAGTGGTGAAGCTGAGGGGCTGCCCATCGCCCTCTCTGCCCCTGGTTCGCTGAGGGACCTTTCTCTCTGATTAGGCCAGTGGGCCAGTACTATCTTTTCATGTATCAATGGCTATGCATTGATTCAGTTTTGATTATTGCTATGTTGTTCGCAAGGCCATTATGTTTAAGGATTACATTTCTTTCATACAGGAGCAGCTGCAACATTTGCCATCGTGGGCACGTGTTCTGGAAGTATTCTGCTATTTATGCTGTATTCAAAGGGCAAAAACTTATTTCTGTCATAACTATCGCTTGACACTTCTCGGCGCTGGCCTTTAATCCAAGGCAAGAGGAATGCAGGATCATTCTGTGGATTTAGGGTCAGTAAGGTCCTTGTGGGTTGGTCGCGTTCTGCTCCTAGGGCCTCTGACCGGAGGAGGCTAATCACGCCCAATGTCCTCCTTCAGATCCTGCCTTTATTTAGGTCAATGTGCTCATCTTGTATGAGTCGCACCTGTTCGCCGCAGTAACTCTGACGATGTTCTATGGTTCTTTTCGCCCTAGTGAATTATTGGTTTCCTCAAAGCGCGATGTGTCCTATCGGGCCTTATGCTCTGGCGATTGCACGTTAGGTGCAGATTTAGTGAGGTTCTCCTTAAAAGTCTATAAGACTGATCAAAAGGGCCATGGCAGTTTTGCTTCTTTATAGTTGCCAGGTACCTGACTTATGCCCATTTTCCGCTATGCAGCAATGTTTGTGTTTCAGGCCAGCTGGCCAGCGTTATCTCTTTATAGATGCAGATGGTTCTGCCCTGACTCAGTTTCAATTTTGGGCCGTTGTTCGGCGGGCCTTGTTGGCCAGTGGTTGCGATGTTGGAGTCTATGGGCTGCATTCCTTTCGACTTTTCGCATGGGCACGGAGCTGCTGTTGGAGTGGCCTATTCCTGTGGAGCATCTATTGCAGTTTATGATACATTTAAAAGGGCACAATAATTCTGTTTCTACTATTGCCGGTCACCTCTCGGCGCTAGCCTTTATTTCCAAGGCAAGGGGGCTGCCGGATCATTCTGTAGATTTTAGGGTCAGAAAGGTCCTTGAGGGTTGGTCGCGTTCCGCTCCCAGGGCTGCTGACCGGAGGAGGCCAATCACGCCCAATGTACTCCTCCAGATCCTGGCACTATTTAATTCTTTATGCTCATGTCAGTATGAGTCGCACCTGTTCGCCGCAGTAACTCTGACGATGTTTTATGGTGCTTTTCGCCCTAGCGAAGTATTGGCCCCTTCTAAGCGCAATGTGATTCATCGAGCCTTATGCTTTGGCGATTGCACATTAGGTGCAGATATAGTGAGGTTTTCACTGAGGGTCTCTAAGACCGATCAAAAGGGCCATGGCAGTATCGTGCTTTTACGAAGTAGCCAGGTCCAGGTATTGTGCCCTGTGTCTGCAATGCGACAATTCTTATCCATTCAGCCAGCGGGCCAGTGTTATTTGTTCATACATGTGGATGGTTCTGCCCTGACTCAATTTCAATTTTGGGCCGTTGTTCGGCGGGCCTTATTGGCCAGTGGTCGCGATGCTGGAGTCTATGGGCTGCATTCTTTCCGGATTGGTGCGGCTACTGCCGCGGTCCTTGCGGGCATGAGTATCAGCGAGATACAGGCGATTGGCAGGTGGTGTTCCGATGCATTTAAGTCTTATGTCAGGTTTTAACAGATGACTTTGTTTCTGTTTCCTGTAGGTTTGAAAAACATCCCAATTCCCGTCAGGATTGTCTTGTGTGGCCACTCAATTGCGTTTTGGGCTCACCGGAGGGCGTCCTCGTCTGTTCATGGAACACAGTTGCAGCTTTCTGCCACAGCTACAGTTCAGTGGGAAGCCCAGAGGGGCATGTTATGGGATGCGCTGTTGCCTGCTGTGTGCCGGATCATGTCATTGACTGACAAGCCGCACATATTATTAATTCATTTGGGGGAAAATGATTTGGTGCAGCGTCCAGGGTTGGATTTGCTGCTAAAAGTTACCCGGGATCTCACGTGGCTTATCAGATCATATCCCAATCTTATACTTGTATGGTCTGAAATGCTTGTTAGAAGGGTTTGGAGGGGTGCTGTTCACCCCAATAAGATAGATAGAGCTAGGAAATGGGTTAATAGGAAGGTTAGGGATTTAGTTTTGTCCCTTGGCGGGGCAATTATTCCTCACGATAGGATTAGATTCCATGCCCCACATCTATTTCGGGATGACGGTGTTCATCTTTCTGAACAAGGGTGTGACCTGTTTGGAGGATCTTATGGGGGGATTAAGGGGATTGTTATTCTCATTGGGTGGAGGGGACCAAGCTTAAGCTGATCCCCTCTTGTGGCATAGAATTCGGGCAGGTGAGGTATATGGGGGTTAAAAATTACGTAGTTAAGGCATCATGAAAAAGGGGCACTCCCTAGGGAACCATCAGGGCTTTGTGTCCGGTGGGGATCTGGGTTGTGTCCTTGTGGGACCTGCTTGCGCATCATGGTGAACGCCTGTATGGCGGGCCCATGGTGTGGAGGTTGGAACCACACAGCTGGCTCCAAGAGCAAGGAGGGAGGAATTCACCCACAACCTTGACTATGGAGTTACGTGATGATGAGAAGTGATGCCTTTAGAAGGTGAGGGTGTAATCCCTCGTAGTTAGGTTTAGCCTCACCTGCCCGAAAAGATATAGATTTGAATAATTGGCTGTATTGCATTGGATTTAGGATGTTATATTTTAATAAATATAACATTATTCCAGTTTGGTGTCACGAGTCTTCTTTGTGTGGGGGCAATGTCGTTCCTAATTAGGGGCGTATTTGCCTCCACCATAATTACAGGGAAGACTCGGGAATATTCTCGAATCATATGCTAGGAGCCATGTGGGATCAATCATCCAATTAAGGAAGGCGAAGAGCAGCAGATATAAGGCTGCTCCGTCCTTCCCGCTCTTGCCTTCTTTGCCTCGCGGCACCCACCCTCCCTCTCGTGTCAGTATGGGCTTTGCTGGTTGCCTGAATGGGGCCGAGTAGGAACTTTTGGGGGGGGATCCTGATTTCAGAATCCCTTTGGTTTTGCCTACTCCATACTGCTTGGGTTTAATTCAATTGGCTCCTCGGTTGTGTGGGAAGCGTCTGCTTTGGCTGGCATAGAATTTGGGCAGGTGAGGTATATGGGGGTTAAAAATTATGTAGTTAAGGCATCATGAAAAAGGGGCACTCCCTAGGGAACCATCAGGGCTTTGTGTCCGGTGGGGATCTGGGTTGTGTCCTTGTGGGACCTGCTTGCGCATCATGGTGAACGCCTGTACGGCGGGGCCATGGTGTGGAGGTTGGAACCACACAGCTGGCTCCAAGAGCAAGGAGGGAGGAATTTACCCACATCCTTGACTATGGAGTTACGTGATGATGAGAAGTGATGCCTTTAGAAGGTGAGGGTGTAATCCCTCGTAGTTAGGTTTAGCCTCACCTGCCCGAAAAGATATAGATTTGAATAATTGGCTGTATTGCATTGGATTTAGGATGTTATATTTTAATAAATATAACACTATTCCAGTTTGGTGTCACGAGTCTTCTTTGTGTGGGGGCAAAGAAGATGTATGGCAGGTCATAGAGCATGACCCACCGGCTGCCCCATGGAAACGAATGGAGGAGAAAGCGAGGTCGTTTTTGATTCTGGCCGTGGATGACTCACAACTGCTGCACATCCAAAATAAACAAACTGCGAGAGAAATGTGGAATACTTTGAGAGATGTGCATGTCAGGAAGACGGCAAGTAGTAAGATTTATTTAGCGCGTAAACTGCATCAAATGAGGCTTACAGAGGGAGTGTCAATGTCTACTCATCTGTTAGAAATGAAAAAGTTGTTTGCAGAGTTACAGGAGATAGAGGTCGTGCATTCTCCATTACAGCAAGTATATATCATGTTGTCATCACTGGACTCTTCCTGGGATCCATTAATTAGCTCTCTCGAAGCGATGCCTGACGATGGATTGACAGTACAATACGTGTCAGGGAAATTGATCCAGGAATGGGAAAGACGTGTGGAGACAAACGAAAGACATGACAGAAGAAATGAAAGAAGCAAAAAAGAAACAAGGGCTTATGGACTCAGGGCGTGTTATAAATGTGGGTCAAGACAACATTTACAAAGAGACTATATGAACAAAAGGTATGGACATAGACAGTCATATGTACAAATGATAAAGATGGCAAGTTCCAAGAAGACGGATGAAGAAATTGCCGACTGGGTTGTAGATTCGGGAGCCACCCATAGTATGGTAAAAAGTACAAACTTGTTTAAAACCATGCGTCCCACGAAGGAAGCTGTTCTGTTGGCTGATGGTACAGTAAGGCAAGTCGTGGGGAGGGGTACTGTGCAAGTAAATGTGCTTAATACAATCATGACAGATGTTTTATGTGTTCCTGACTTGGATAGCAATATCCTTTCTGTAGCAAAACTGAACAGCATGGGTTATGTGGTCAAATTTGAAAAAGGGAAATGTGAAATACAGCAAGGAACTAACGTATGTGTAACTGGGAGTCTTAAGGATTCATTGTTCTGTGTCAGGCTCGGTCCAATGGGAAGGGCATCAAAAAATAACAAATGAAAAACCACATAATGACTGTGTTCACATATGGCATAGAAAACTGAGGCATGCCAACTTTGAAACAATAGAGAAAACACCCAAATATAGTGAAGATGTGACATACAAAGAATGCAAAAGGCATGTGGAATGCGAGGTTTGTAAACAAACCAAAGCAACAGTAGCTCCGGTAAACAAGGAAGCTACAAGTAATGCCAGTCGCCCATATCAAACAATACATATAGATCTGGCAGGTCCGTTCCAGAGGTCACAAGGAGGTGCCAGATATTTTCTGGTAATCATAGATGAATATACAAGATATTGTACTGTGTACCTATTGAAAACCAAAAATGAAGCAGAAGGAAAACTTAAACAATTCCTGAAAAAGGTTGAGGTGCAACATGACACTCATGTGAAGCAAATACGCACAGACCAGGGTGGGGAATTCACAAGTCACACTCTTGAGTAGTATTTAATAGAACAGGGAATAGAACACGCGAAAACAGCACCATTTTCACCTTTTCAAAATGGTTTGGCAGAGAGAAAAAATAGAACGCTGCAGGATGCGACCAGAGCCATGATGCAGGACTCAAAGTTATCACACGTGTTTTGGGGAGAGTGTATGCTTTATGCCACATATATACAAAACAGGCTTTTCCACAGAGCGCTGAACATGTCACCATATGAGAAGCTGCACGGAAAGAAGCCTAGACTGCAGCATGTAATACGATTTGGAGCTAAGTGCTGGGTACACATACCCAAGGGGAAAAGGCATGGTAAACTAGCCCCCAGGGCACAAATGGGTTATATGTTAGGATTTCAACATGCCTACTATCGAGTATGGCTGCCACACCAGAAACAGGTTGTTCTTAGTAGGAGTGTGAAAGCCCAAGAACAAGATTGGGAGACAACAGTTCTGGTGGATTTAGAAAACACAAATAGAAATAATGAAACAAGAGAACATGACATAAAACAGGAGGAAATAGAGCCAGTTATAGTGAAACAAGAGGGCGAGATTGAATCTCAGGTGGTACCGCGAAGGTCTGAGAGAACAAACATAGGGAAACCTCCTGAGCGTTTTCAAATTAGCCAAATAAAAGCACAAGAAGCAAATAAACTAAAACAATGTACAGAAGGAATGCCTAAAGATGAAACGTTATACCTGGAATGTATCAAACCAAAACGTGAAAACTGTGTAAAGATAAACAAGTAACTGACTGTAAAATGTTTGAAAAATGTCTGTAAAAGAAATAAACGTCTTTGCTGGAAAAGATGGGGGCCTGTAGAGGAAAGAGTCTGGTTTTCCAGAAACACTAAAAAGGGGTTAAAACGGCAGAGCCAGCCAAGGTCACAGCGGCTGGCACAGAAGCCATAAAACCTTGATGCTGAAGCAACACTATGTGGGGGTTGTGAAAGTTAGTGAAGGAAGGTGTTTGTAACTGTCTGTTCAACTTATTGAGCTTTGCTAGTAAAAAGACTCATCTTAAACGAAAGGACTGGACTTTGTTCTTTATATCTCTTCGGTGCTCAGACATACGCTGTGTACGCCACTCACACACACGCACACACAACACTTCCTGCATCTGCAACCAACAAAACACCGTTTGAACATGATCAGACACCAAGCATGTCTCACCTTTGTGTATTCGGCTGCAAGGCCTTTGTGCACATCCCAAAACAAAAGAGGTCAAAATTTGACAACACTGCCAAGCAAGGAATATTCACTGGAATGGTTCAACACAGAAGGGATACCAAGTCACAGATCCCCAAACTAGTGAAGTTGGACTATACAGAGCTGTCAACTTTGATGAAGAAAAGTGTACACACTGACCAGAAGGGGCACCACACCAAACAGATGGCAGCGAAATGGAAGAAGAAACTGAGCTATTCTTCCACCACAGAAGTGATCACAGTAATACACCAGCAGAGGGAGGCGAGGAGTCTGAGCTAGAAGAAGCAACAGAGCCAGAAGAGGCAGCTGAAGCGCCACCCCATATGCTCTGAATGCACCAACAAAGGTGTACCGCCAGAGAGACTTGCTTACCTCATGAGAGATGAATTTCCAGAGCCAGAGACCTGGAAAGAGATTGAAGCCTTACTCAAAGCTGAAGCTGAGAGGTGGAGGCAGACAGCCAAGGAAGAGCTGGAAGCTGTACACAAGAATAAAACTTGGACATTGGCCAAGCTTCCTCAAGGAAGGAAAGCTGTAGGCTACAAGAGAATATTCAAGAAAAAGCCAGATGCTGAAGGAAAAGTTGAGAGATACAGGACAAGCCATCAGGAAACTTCTATATATCAGCACTGTTACCAGGCCAAATGTGGCAGAAGAAGTGGGATAACTGTGCAGAAAAACCAGTTTGCCAACCAAAAAGGACTGGGAAGCAATCAAGAGAGTGGTGAGATATTTGAAGGTTACTTTAGCCATGAAACTGAAGTTAGTGACTACCCGAGATCCCATACTAGTGGGATATGCAAATACTGATTGGGCTGAAGACACTACAGATTGAAAATCCACCAGTGGTAACATCTTCTACTATGGAGATTCAGTGATTAGCTGGGCAAGTAAGAAACAAGAGAATGTAGCACTGTCTTCCACAGAAGCAGAGTATGTATCAGATTCTGAAGCAAGCAGACAGCTGACATGGATACTTGAACATTTCAAAGATTTAGGCATCTCTATACCTGGGCCTGTTGTGGTGCATGAGGACAACCAAGGATGCATCAGACTCATGGAGTCACAAGGGGTGAGTTCATGAACCAAGCACATAGACGTGAAGCACCCTTTCATTAGAGATACCTACTGCAGAGGACTACTCAAGATGGGGTACTGTCCAATGGAAGACATGACTACAGATGCTCTGATGAAGGTGGTGGGCAAAGTCAGATACTGCAAGCTGCAAGACAAGACGAATCTCATCTTGGGGTGAACCAAACACTTGTTGAGAAGGGTTGTTGGAAGTGGGGCAAGAGCAACTCCTGTTTGGGTTCTTTTGTTTGTATTCCAGAAGGAAGATAGAGTTAGGGTCCTCCAGCTGGCTAGGTTTGCCTACCTTTACCTGTGCTCTTCTCTACCTAACTTCCTTCTGTTGTATATTGATATGCTCAGGGAAGCTTATTTGTACCTCCTTCCTTTGTCTTCTTCTTTGACTGTCCAAGGAGAGAGGAGACATCTCTGTCTTTGCTCTCTCGCCTGAGCCATGAGGGCAATACCCACGTCTGGGCATTGCACCTCCAACGTAGTTAGTTAGAACTAGGTATGCCTTTCCTATCTACTATGTATTTCTATAAATAAAGTAGCTTTTCTTATTTTACTAAGTCTTAAGTCTCAGTGATCTAAATGCAGGGTAAAAGCCTACTACTTAGGTAAATACACACACTGGCACACACACATCTCAGACCGCTAACAATCTCTGCATATACAAATTTCCATAACAATAGGTTGGACTAGATGTCCTATCACAGCCCTCTAATTCTATGAAATAAAATAGAAGGATGAAGGATGCATTGTGGTTTCTGCATTGCCTCCACAGCCCACATGCAATGCACTACACAGAAGCTAAGCTTTTGACCGTGTTCATAAATATCTAATATATACTTGCTTTGTCACCTGCTATGTACAGGTCTGTATAGAGGAACTACTCCATTAACTAAATACTTCACATACACTCTTATTATTATTATTTTTAAAAAAGGATTTTCCCAACATTAAAATCAATGGGCAGCAATCAACATGCAGATGTAACTACACAATTCATCTGCATCCAGAAATAAACCCAAAGGTAAGGCTGAGACATCTAACAATACCTTGAGTGTGAATTCAAGTGTGAGCTATGGTCCTTGGTGAAATCCACAGTAATCCCTTACATATTTCATTTCTTTAATAGAGGGGGAAATGCACATTGTTTTCCATCCTCTGCTTGCTACTGCTGGTCAATACATAGGATGAAAACAGAATTTCCCATTTTTCCAGAAGAGCCTGGCATTTATATATCACTTGGTTGTAAAAATGGTTAACTTGGATGGATCTTTCCAAAAGCAATTGTAAATACACTACAGTAGACTATCTCAGGAATTGCTTCCTCTCACATAAGCCTGCCTGGGACCTTCATTCGATTACAGAATCCTTCCTTGGGATCTGACACAGCAGCCACTTCCCCTGGTCCTGTGCCATATGGGAGGAGAGGAAGTTCCAGCCAAGTCAGACTGTATCCCTCTGCTTGCTTACCCTTCCTGTTAAAACTCTCGCTGCTGCCACGTGAAAGATACTACTTTCTACAAGATCATCTTTCACCAGTCAGCCTAAAACTTATTTTGTGTCTCCTCAAAAACACCTCAAAACAGCACAGAACGTGGCTTGGGTATAGAATCATGGAATCATAGAATAGTAGAGTTGGAAGGGGCCTATAAGGCCATCAAGTCCACCCGCTGTTCCAGGCCTCTCACTTTTTCTTCCAACAGTGCCACAAGCTTGCACTTGTTGCACATGTATGCCATGTTATTCTCAGGCAAGAAAACAAACATGGCACACACCTTGCAGGTCACAACCACTGGAGCATGGGGCAGTATTAGAACAGAAAACTACAAGGTTTTGAATTAAGTTTAAAAGTTTACTAAAAGGAGAAAAATAGTTCTTGCGGAAAGGATTTAACGTAGGAAAAGCTACAGCATACAAGCCTTTCCATGTTAGAGCAAAAGTACATTCAAATAAATGAAGATTTAAATGCCATCCCGCTTTCCCTTCAGCAAAAATATTCCCTGTCAACATATTCCTCTTATGATGTTAGAAATGGCACTGCACTCATTCCTTTGTCCAAGATCACTCCTTGATCTGAATATCAAAGCATGACAGTGGGAAGACGTGAAATTTCCCCATCCTCAGTGAATTTACTATATTTTGTTCCCTCATAGACAACATTTTACAAATTAACCCCTTAATCCCAAACTAATATACAACATGTAGGTTTTTATAGAACATATACACAGAACAGCCCATTTCCTTCAAAGGGTTCCACTATCAGCTGAGATGCACCAGATTGATACCAGGATTTAATCTCTCAAGGAAAGTGTGGGTGGTCCCATTCACTAGCTGGTTTCTGGCAGGTGACAAATTTTATCCAGGGAGGCTTTTTCAGGATCTTGCTTCATTATGCCATCTGCTGCTGTTTTTAACTGCTTGGGGTTTTTTTGCGGGGGGGGTACTGTTGGTTCTGTTGTAAACTCATATTGGTTAAGTGGTATTACATAGCATTTTGTTACTATTTTGATTTTTAGCAAACTACTTTGCACATGCTTGCAAAGAGAAGAGATTTGTAGAAGTTGAAGGAGAGCACTGGAACAAATATGTGGAAAATTGCTATCTGCTGATTAAGGCTAAACATTAGGAGAAACTTCCTAACATATAGAGCTGTTCAACAGTGGAAGAGACTGGCTCAGGAAATGGGGGTGGGTTCTTCTTTGTTGGAGGATTCATGTACATATAGGCTGCCAGGAATGCTACAGTTGACGGTCCTTGCACTTGGACTAGATAACCTTCAAGGTCCCTTCCAACTCGATGAGGAAGGCAGCTGTCTAAGCAGTTTTAATTAATCTATCCTTTAACCAATTTGTTAAATTTAAATAAATTAACATATGATCAAAACCTCAATTGTAGGTGCCTTTTCAGAAATACTGGAAGACATTATGAGGCAATTACAATCAAGAAAAAGCCATCAGTTGTAGTTAGAAGGAAAGGTCATCACTATGGGAAGATGTCAAGACAGTAGATTTGGCTACATTACAGCATCACTGCATGCAAAAAGGGCAATACTTTCTGAAGAGGTGAATACTTTCAAAGCAAATCAGTCTGTATTTATTCAGAGAGGGAAGGAATCACCAAAAGAAGAGAACATTTTAAAAGGCTGGTGAAAACATTAACTGAAAAATAGCAAGAAGTACTTTAGACTCAGTCCCTAAACTAATATGTACTTCATTTCCAGCTAACAGATGTATGAATCACGTGTATGGGTTTCTGCAAATGAAGTGTTATGCATATAGAGAGAGTGACACATGTAAATATGAATGAGAGAGAGAGAGAAAGAGAGATCAGTGGACTGTAGGCAAAATACAAAACAGAACAATACCTTTGAGTTCAGAATGTGAAAGATACCAGTACTGGTAAACTGTCACCAGACAGTGACAAATGCAACTAGTGTTTTCATTTTCCCCTCATGTCAAATTTGAAGTCACTTCTGACTTTAACTCAGGGACATAACTCAGTGGTGGAGCTCTGCATACAGTCCCAGGTTTGATCAATCTCCAGTTTAAAAGGATCTAATAGGGTAGCATGAAGAAAGACCCCATCTTAGCCTTTGAGGAACCACTGCCTCTCTGAGTTATGCTGAGCTAACTAGAAGCAAGTGTCTCTGACTCAGTATATAAAAGTAAAATACTTTAACAGTGGCATTCAGCGGGATGGTACAGGCAGGGCAGCACTGCTCACCTGCCTTCCCAAGGCCGAGCATTGCTGCCAGTTCCTGAAAGGGATGGGGGAAGGTGGTGGGATTTCACGGACCCCATTCCCTCTGAAAGTCACAAACAATATTTAGAAGTAATAAAATGAAACAACAGAACAGACTCACGAAAAATATCTGTCTGCACCAAGAGACAAACATAGTACCCATGTCCCAATCAACAACTGAGTACCCATGTCACGACAAGGGGATAACAATGCAAAGGAGATGGTGGAAGCAGGCTCACTTTGTGAGGGAGCAAGATCAGGACCCTGAACAGGGTGCTGGGTCAGAGATCAAGAGCAAGGGTTTCAGGACCATGGACAGCAGTCCTGTGGCTCAAAGCAAACGGCAGCCTGTTGCCTCAGCACTGACTTGCTGCAACTGCCAGAGCATTAGAGTCTAGCCTGGAGGATCCAGATGAAAGCCTGGCCTGTTTGCTGCAGTCTGATCTCTAAAGGACCAATGTTCTTCACTGCAGCCATTGGCTCATTCTAGGTGACAGGGCTTTGGGTTATGGAGAGTTGGTCCATGGACGTTTTTTGATACTTGGAGGAATCAATACATCCCTCAGAGCCCCTAGGCAAAGGTATATATGGTAGCCAAGCCTCTGGAGATTTAATTTTTAATACCAAAGATGGTGGTAGAGGCAACAGCAATGGGCGATGGAGCCCCACCGCTGATGGCTTTTATAGGGTAATCTTCCCTTGGCTGATGGTTACAAAGCATGGGAATGCACAGAAAATACAGGGGAACCCCCTCCCTTTTATTATGCTGCCTCCCTTGTTATTTGACCGGGACTTGGATGCCAGTTATCGATATGACCCAGGGACCTATGTACATCAGGCCACCACCACCGCCTCTTGTGGTGGAAAGTGCTGGCTGGCTGGAGCCGGAGCCAGGGAGGAACTGCGGCCTCTCGGTGGGCCCATTGTTGTGGCCTATCCTGGAGGACGTCGGTTCCTGTGATGATCTTTTGGCATTCTCAGAGGTGGTTTGGAGGCCCGGGAAGCACCCCTGCAGCGGCTGCCGCCCTTCCATACAACCTTCATCCACTTGCCTCATATCGGCGGCGTTTACACTCTGGCCCCTTCACCAAGGCTTCTCTAAGAAGAACTGCTCTGTTAGTTTCGTTTTTGAGAGGCTGGTTTTTCCACCCCTCTCCTTGCTGGAACTGCTGGATGCTGGGGTTGGGGGAGATGCCAGTTTTTGATCTTGTAAATGGACTATCTCCCACACAGGTTTTATGCCAGGGTGGAAAGATTTACATCAGGAACTCCTATCTCTAGTTACACCTCGGACCATACAGGCGAGAAGCCTATTATTGAAACTGAGTTGCCTCTACCTTGTTGTTTAGTTATCATTTATTGTTACAGTTTTTATTGTTTGCTTTCTGATATTCTGTTGTTTTATATGTTTTGTTATCTACATCTCTCAGAGTGGCTGGTAAATCCAGCCAGATGGGTGATTAATAAATCTAATAAAATAAATAAAAATAATATATATATATATATATACCCAGGGTGTGGCAGACAAGATGCAGAATCTGGTCCCAGTGGGTCTACTTGGGATGAATCAGAAAATGGGTCCATCTCCCCCTGAGAGCTACTACTGTTTGGGGACTATGCATCAAAGGACTCAGGCTTTGGGGTGATGACCGCCTACTGCTTGAATGAAGACATTTCGTATAGCTTTGGGATGATAATCTAGCTTCAGCTGACATCTTAATTTTGTCCTCTAAACTCATATGCAGTGACCCTGCAAAAGAAAAGTTATGGACTATGGCTGTGCCATATGATTTGGGGGGGGGGAGAGAGAAAAGGAGATGTTTAGGTGGGAGAAGACTGTAGAAATCCTCCATTTACTTTTCTTTTTATATGCCACACACCATCTGGTCATAACTACTTCTTTACTTCATCTGCATCTACTGTATTATATTGGGCTACTTCTGAAGCAGCCCAATCAAACAGGGGTCACAAATGACTGATTGATATCACAAAACCACTTCAGAATGAGGACAGGAAGAACATAAGAACATAAGAAGAGCCTGCTGGATCAGGCCAGTGGCCCATCTAGTCCAGCATCCTGTTCTCACAGTGGCCAACCAGGTGCCTGGGGGAAGCCCGCAAGCAGGACCCAAGTGCAAGAACACTCTCCCCTCCTGAGGCTTCTGGCAACTGGTTTTCAGAACCATGCTGCCTCTGACTAGGGTGGCACAGCACAGCCATCACGGCTAGTAGCCATTGATAGCCCTGTCCTCCATGAATTTGTCTAATCTTCTTTTAAAGCCGTCCAAGCTGGTGGCCATTACTGCATCTTGTGGGAGCAAATTCCATAGTTTAACTATGCGCTGAGTAAAGAAGTACTTCCTTTTGTCTGTCCTGAATCTTCCAACATTCAGCTTCTTTGAATGTCCACAAGTTCTAGTATTATGAGAGAGGGAGAAGAACTTTTCTCTATCCACTTTCTCAATGCCATGCATAATTTTATACACTTCTATCAGGTCTCCTCTGACCCGCCTTTTCTCTAAACTAAAAAGCCCCAAATGCTGCAACCTTTCCTCGTAAGGGAGTCGCTCCATCCCCTTGATCATTCTGGTTGCCCTCTTCTGAACCTTTTCCAACTCTATAATATCCTTTTTGAGATGAGGCGACCAGAACTGTACACAGTATTCCAAATGCGGCCGTACCATAGATTTATACAACGGCATTATGATATCGGCTGTTTTATTTTCAATACCTTTCCTAATTATCGCTAGCATGGAATTTGCCTTTTTCACAGCTGCCGCACACTGGGTCGACATTTTCATCGTGCTGTCCACTACAACCCCAAGGTCTCTCTCCTGGTCGGTCACCGCCAGTTCAGACCCCATGAGCGTATATGTGAAATTCAGATTTTTTGCTCCAATATGCATAATTTTACACTTGTTTATATTGAATTGCATTTGCCATATTTCCGCCCATTCACTCAGTTTGGAGAGGTCTTTTTGGAGCTCTTC
This sequence comes from Rhineura floridana, assembly GCF_030035675.1. Classification (NCBI taxonomy): domain Eukaryota; kingdom Metazoa; phylum Chordata; class Lepidosauria; order Squamata; family Rhineuridae; genus Rhineura; species Rhineura floridana. The sequence goes on from NC_084493.1 coordinate 29,591,995, forward strand.
GCAATCCCTTTTTGTTTTAACAACCCTGAACAATTTAGTGTCGTTAGCAAACTTGGCCACTTCACTGCTCACTCCTAATTCTAGGTCATTAATGAACAAGTTGAAAAGTACAGGTCCCAATACCGATCCTTGAGGGACTCCACTTTCTACAGCCCTCCATTGGGAGAACTGTCCGTTGATTCCTACTCTCTGCTTTCTGCTTCTTAACCAATTCCTTATCCACAAGAGGACCTCTCCTCTTATTCCATGACTGCTAAGCTTCCTCAGAAGTCTTTGGTGAGGTACCTTGTCAAACGCTTTTTGAAAGTCTAAGTACACTATGTCCACTGGATCACCTCATAGTCCTAGAAGCATAGTCCTCACGCTGAATAGGCTTCTTGATGACACCCCTCAGCCAATCAGATTACTGATGCAATCAGATTACTTATTCCAAGCAAGCTAGAGTTTCTGCCCTCACTCTGAATAGGAGAATATTTTTGTCCTGCCTCAACACACACACACCATTTCAGTGAAATAAAAGATTTATTTCAGGGAGATAAAGGTTTTTGAGGTGTGTGAAACTTCTACATTTTAGTTCAGTTTTATTGTGAATTTAGTGTAGCTTTTCAAGAAAACTGTTTTCAGCCTCTCATATTTCTGCCTTTTTCAGATATTGTCTACTCTGCCATCTGCCTAGCACCCTTCACAAATCTTCAAACTGACAGGCCCAATTTCCAGGCTGTTCATATTTCAACATGAGGATTTTTTCCCCTCCAGATGACAGCACAAGGATCTGTTCAGGTCTCGTGCTACTTTACCATCTCCTCTTTCTGGACAAGCAAACTCGTTGCATGGTCAATGTCATTCCCACTCTTTGCACGGGGGTGCGTTTGCCCTTCAGCAAAGAGGATTTGCATAGTGGTTTCCCAAAGGGAGGGGGAGGGAGAGCCTCGTGAGGGTCTGACTGGCCAATGGGAAAGGGAATGGAGCATGGCTTAAAAGCCTGCTTTGCCCCCAAGCATTCATCCTTGCATTTCTGCAATGCCCTCCCTCCTTCCCTCCCTATATGCAAAGTAGGTTTTGCTGGTTGCCTACTGAAGGGACTAAGTAGGAAACTTTGGTGCGATTCCTTGATTGGCCTTAGGATGCCACCTTTCCCACCTACCTCACAGATTAGATGAATTTAATTGGCTTTTTGGAGTGGCATGGTTTGGTTGCCCTTTTTGGCATAGAGTCAGGGCAGGTGAGGCAGTTGGGGAGAAGAATCACAAGGTATACTGAGGCATCACTATAGCAGGACCTGGATGTGTATGTTGGGTTCATACCCAAGGAACACCTAGCAAGAAGGGAGTAAATGTTTCCCCATCCTTTGCTTCAGCCACAGGTGCAGGAGTCTGGAGGGATGCTTCCATACCAGAATGAGTTAAAATCCTCACCTGCCAGTTCTTTCTGAATTTGATTAATTGTCTGCAGATCCTCCAGGTAGTTCTATTAATAAATATAACCTCTATCCCAACATTGTGTCTCATGGGTTTTCTTCATAGGGGTGAGGGCAATGCAGTATCACGTGGTAATTTGTATGTGTTAAGAAGGCTTGCCAGGTCAATGCACCACATATAGACCTTTCATATCATATGAAAGGGATTTGTATGAATGTATGGCCCTTCCTAAAGACCAAGCCCTTCATCAAGGAACTTTAAAAGGTCAAGGAGATACAGAAAGGTCAAGGATTCTAGCCCGGTCTCTTACTGGGAATTTTTATTTATGTGGCTTCTATCCTGTTCCTGCATTAGGTCCTCAATATGGTTTACTTTTGATTTTAAAAAATTGAGTTTCTTCTTCCCTTTCTCAATACTTTACCCCTCAGAATGAGTATAGTTTCTATGCAGTGGTGTAGCCCACTCCTCCCCAGAATCTTATTCTTCCCCCACCCAGGACTAACATCACCACTTGCCCTCCTTGAGCAGCTGACTTGGTCTGACTGCTCAACTAGGGCCCTCTGGAGCAGATGCCAAAGCCTGTTTAGTATTCTTGCCCACCATTTCTCCAATTCGTGGGCTCATCTTGTGGCAGTGGCTGGTTCAGTCAACCAGATGACGTGTTCCCATTTGTCCATAACATCTCAGTGTGACATAGCATTTTTACATCATACTCCAGGGGATTGTGGAAAACTGAATGTGAAAAGTGGTTTTCTAGACCCAACCACTAACTGCCACATGCACCAATGGTTGGGAGAGCTCTTCATCTACCACTTCTTCTCTTTGTATGAGCTGTGCTTGCCTCTTTCTACTTTCCACAGCTATCCACCACATCATTTCATCCATCTATTCCCCTTAGGACATTGAGCAATCAACCTAACCCTTCACAGAGAAAAGTAGTCCCCATGCTGGAGTTCCTTTTTATGCATCTCAAAAGATCCTGAAATCTGTATCCTGTTTCAGATACTGAAATGTATCTGAATGGAAGATGGTTGTGTGATGCTCTCCATGACTACTATAATGCTTAGGATTGCTAGCAACTGAGAATGGATGGACGGAGATATGATGTAAGCTAGTTTCCTATGTTCCTGAGTCAGGCCATTTGTACATATAGCTCAGTATGGTCTACAGCAGAGATGGCTAATGTGGTGTCCTCCAGATGATGCTGGACTCCTACTCCCATCAGCCCTAGTCATCATGGCCAATGGACAAGGATGGTGGGAGTTAGACAACATCTAGAAGCCACCACATTGGCTTCCTCTGGTCTACACTGACTGGCAGTAGCTCTCCTTATTTTCAGAAGAGGGCTTTTCTACTGGAGATGCCAGGGATTTAAACCTGTCACCTTCTGCACACATAGCATATTTTATTTCAGTAAGCTACCACTTCCACACACACTATTTTGCACAGCACTTTTAAAGGGGCTTCTGAAGATCCAACAACCAGCTGATTGGCATTGCGTGTAAACCCACCCTTTTGGCTCAGCCAGCTTGTTATTTGACCCACACCTGACATCATATATGCCATCAGATGTAGGGCAGGTATATAGGAATGATTCTGACAATTGTATTATTACCTGTGGGGGTTATTTTTGTGAGGGGGTAATATGAGATTTTCTAGGTACATGCTATAATTATGCTGTATTTTTATGCTGCATCTTGACATATTTTGATGTTTTGCTTTTGTGGTTTTCATCTGTTTTACTCAGTCGAGGCTGGTCCATTAGGGCAAATGGGGCAGTGCCCCACCAGCCTCAGTCTGCTTTCAGCCAGCCCCTGGCCTCCCTGCCTTGTTACTTACCAGTCTGGGGGTGGAGTTGCCTGTCAGCTTCCTCCTTATAGAAATCAACGGGGGGGGGGAACAAAACTAGAATTAGAACTGGCTGGCTCTGCCTGTTGTTGGCTCTGGCTCTGCCTACTGTCAGTCTGTCTGCCTTCTGCCCTCTCAGTTCCAATGGGAACCAGCCACCACTGATTTTACTTATGTACTTGTGTGCATTATTTTGAGATACCTATTGTTGCTTAATTATGTTACTTAAAATGTGGAGTCCATTATCATCATCATCATCATCATCGTCATCAGTGGCATTGTTTCACTGTTTCAGTCAATCAATTTATTGCTCATTGGCCAATCAGGACATACGCATATACATGTAAAAACAGTAAAACAGCAGCAAAATGAAAACAGTAAAGCTTCTTGGCCTTTTGGTTAAGATCAAGTGTATTAGCATTGCTCAGCATTCGAACATAGAAAGCTGCCTTTATACCAAGTCAGGCCCTTGATCCAGCCGGCTCTGCATTGTCAACACTGACTGGCAGCAGCTCTCCAGGGTTTCAGATGGGGGGGGTCTTTTCCAGCCCTACGTAGCTGGGACCTCCTGCATGGAAGGCAAATGCTCTAAGTCTGAGCTATGGCTCTTGGATTTGGAACTGTCATCACTGTCATTTCTACTCTATGTATTTTTTTTTAAAAAAATGACTTTCACTGAGATATGTAAACTGCTTAGAGTTAAATCAACAACACCATAATGATGATGGTAATGATGATGCAAAAAAGAGATTAATGCGGAAGTCCTGAAGATCTGGATGCACTTCACAAATAAGTTTCAGTCCTTACCCCAAAGGAAAGATCATCACCAGTTTCCCATTTACTCAGACTCCATCTTCAACACATTTTTTAATGTTTTATTGCTTTTTCTTACTGTGGCTGTCTCATCTAAAACTGCTTTTCCTTGGGTTAGCCTCCTACAGCTAGAGGAAGGCATCACTACCGATTAAGAAAAATGCAGGGTTGGTTCTTATTTGTATTCCAGGCCAGCTACAGCACGCTTCAATATGGCAGAGAAGAACAGAGGAAAGGAAAACCCCACAGAGAATGCTCAAATATTTCACTTGCATTCCATTTTATTTCTCATTGTTAACACTTATGAAAGCCAAACATGTCCTGAGAGTGGAAAGCACATTTTAACACATGGATCAGGTGTGGCCCTTAGCTGTGGTTTCCTCTAATCAAATTAGCCAACCAGACCAAGAAGCTCCAGGTTCACATTTTGTTGCCCAGAGACATACTGGCAGTCCAGCTTGAGCCATTTCTAACTTGACCCACTTGCCAAAGAACCCCTCCACACTTTCCATGGTAACCTTGTGTATTATGGAGGATGCTGGGTAATATTGGAGGGTGCACACAGTTCACACAAGTTACAGGCCACATTTCTTGAGCCCTACACGAACTGAGAATGGTGACCACAGCTTAGTTGCATAGCCTGACATGCACAGGGTCCAAAGCTTGATCCCTGCCATTTCCAGGTAAGACTTAGAAAGATTCCTAGAGAAGCTGGTACTGGTCACAACAGACAATACTAAATGATGGACAAATATTCCTGCATGGAGTAGGGGGTTGAACATGATGGCCTTATAGGCCCCTTCTAGCTCTACGATTCTATGATTCTATTCTACACTGACCTGTTATAAGATGGCTTCAGGCATTTCTGTGAAAATGCATCCTAGTATACACCCAACATTCTGTGGCTGCTGCTGCACTGCACGGGATAATCAGTAGTGAAGGGCAAGCTTTTTGGGGGTGGGGTGTGTGTCCACAATTATAAATCTTCTCACTGAAGGTTTTGATCAAAAGGTTCAAATTGCAAGAAAAGGGAATTAGATGAGGAAAAATCTCTTGATGCTTCAAGGCTCTTCGATAGTGGAACAGACTGTCATGGAAGGTTGCAGACTCTCCTTTGTTACAGGTTTTTAAGCAGAGGCTAGACCCCCCCCCCATCAGGGATGTAATGGGTTTCCTGCATCAACAGGGGGTGAACTAGATGAACTTTGAGTTCCGATTCTGTGATTTTTATGAACTCCTGATGAACCCCAGTTTTCCTAAACATGGCTTAAAGGCCACTGAAATCACTGCTGCAGTATCACAGTACCACAGTTGGAGGCAGTATGCTTCTGAATCTCGCTGGCTATTGTGAGAACAGGATGCTGGTCTAGATGGGCCACTGGCTAGGGATGCGGTTTGGAAGCTGGTTCTTATCCATTTGAATTCCAACAGCCCAATTTTCAGTACTGATCTACCATTTTTGTTTTCCCGATTATCTATGCAATTGCGGATTTGTGGGGTTTTTCCCAGGGAAAAAATAATGTAATTGTTAACAAAAATGCTAATGATTGTCTGAGGGTACAAGACACAGAATAATAGGCTCAAGTTGCAGGAAACCAGTTTTTTTACTAAACATCAGGAAAACCTCCTAACTGTTAGAGCAGTACAACAATGGAACCAATTATGTAGGGAGGTGGTGGGCTCTCCAACACTGGTCAGGCACCTGTTGTGTATGCTTTAATTTGGATTCCTGCACTGAGCAGGGGGTTGGACTTGATGGCCTTAGAGGCCCCTTCCAACTCTATGATTCTATGCTTATGCTATAAGCACTTGTTCCACTGAATTAAATTAAGAATGCATAGAAGAAAGCTGATTATGAAGACAATAGTGTAAAATTCAGAATGGAAACTGTGCTGATGACAGCCACAACCAGCCGTAAGAAATTAATGCCAGTCTGAAAACAATGTGGATTATCTGATTATGTTAAAACCCGGTAATAAATCCAATTTAGCGAATATTTTCCCCCATCCCCACCATTGGCCTGATCCAGCAGGCTTTTCCTATGTTCTTATGCTATGTTCTTACTTCTGCAGTATCAGAAGTAGTTACCCAGTGAGATAGCACCAACTCCATCATGGGTTTTTTTTAAGGCCAACACCAGCTTCAGCTTCTCTAGAACAAAGAAAGGCCAACTGGTCAATGAAGTAACAGCCAAGCTTCCCTCGCTCGTGCCTTCTATGAGTGCATAGTCAGTGACACACTCCACACAGCTGCAGAAGCTCAACAACCAGGGATATACTCCAGAGGAGCAAGGAGTCCTGCCTCTCCTTTTCCCCACCTCATTTCTAGTCCAACAATTCCTTAAAGGAGCACAAACTGTCGAGTCCCAGGAAGAGGACCCTGTGGCACTCCAGGTGTTTGACTACAACTCCTATCAGCCTCAGCCACCATGCCCAATTAATGGTCAGAGATGCTAGCTACTGTCCACCAACATCAGAGACGGCCACGTTTCCCAGTTCTACAGGAAGTTGACAGAACTAGCAGCTGCTGATAGAAAAACATGTCCTCCCACCCCATACTCATTTTTTTTATGTTAGCTGCCTGAGCACTTTGTTTTGAAGTAAGAAAGCCAAGTTAAATCCCAAAAACTCACAACATTCCCCTCCATGTTCAAAATGCCCAGGAACCTACTATGCATACCCAAAAACCCTCCTGAGACATTTTTTCTGTCATAGTGAACTCTGTTAGCTGTAATGTCAATTCCATAGTTAATAGAATCAAAGAGTTGGAGAAAACATAAGGAGAGCCTGCTGGATCAGTCCAGTGGCCCATGTAGTCCAGCATCCTGTTCTCACTGTGGCCAACCAGATGCCCATGCGCCCACAAGTAGGACCTGAGCGCAAGAGTGCTCTCCCCTCCTGCAGTTTCCAGCAACTGGCGTTCAGAAACATGTTGTCTCTGACCATGGAGGCAGAGGGTTGTTGTAGGCCTTCCAATTCAGCCCTCTGTTGATACAGGAAAACAAGAGACAGAGTATCAGCAACAGACCAATGATTGCCCAGCCTTTGCTTCAAGACCTCCAGTGAGGCACAGCCCACCACCACCTCAGATCAAGGGCGGGGAATATTTTTGGGCAGATCCTTATTGGTCTCCACCCCTTCATGCCAACATTGACAGATCAGTGGGACCACCCATCTGTCACCCATCTGATGTCATCATGACATCAGATGATTGACAGGTGGGTTGTCCAACCCATCTGTCAAACTCCCTTGCACAGCATTTCCCAAATACCCGGCAGACAGTTGGTTGTCAGGCACTTGGGACTACCATGCAAGGGGCTTTGCCAGCCCTATGCACAGTGCTTCGCAAGTGCCAAGCAAAGGGCTGGCAAAGCTGCATAGCCAATTCCTGCAGAAAGCAATCAGGTTTCTCAGTTGCACAGCTGATCCAGTCACATCTTTGCCTGCCCCACAAAAGACATCATATATAACATCAGGTGTGGTATGGGGAAACTACCTTCACGGGTGAAAGCGGAACCTGTGCCAGGCAAAATTTGGCCCAGTTAGCTGCACATTCCCCACCTATTGTTCTATTGTGAAATAGCTCTTACTGTCAAGACATTTCTCCAAACATTCAACTGAATTCTAACCCTCATGCGACTGACACCCACTAGATCTAGCCCTGCCCTCTGGGGCAGCAGAGAGGAAGTTCTTACCCTCTTCTCTCTGGCAGCCCTTCAAGCATTTGAAGAATTCTATCATTTTCCCCATCCATCTTCTCCTCTCCGGGCTAAACATATTCCATTCCTTCAACTTCCAGTCAAAATTCACATTCAAATGTTGCTTTCGGATAAATCCAGTGATAACTTAAGGATGTAAAGAATCCCTTCGAGAAATTATACAAGTGTTATCGAAACGGTTGGCTTCTCTTGCTATTTAGCCTGAGTTACTAAGAACTTAGGCATTTTTGTTTTCCACAACAGGGCAGGGGGAGGAGAAATATAATTTTCTCTGTTCAATTCTTTAACTGCTTTCCTTGGTCACTCTGTCTTGCAATCATCCTGAATTCCAGTTTAATTAGGAAAATTTCTAAAATTAAATTCCACAACTGGCATACAACATAAAGTTAACTGCCACTTTCCATCCCTTCATTTCATTGGTATTCCCCCCCTCCACCCTCCAGTTACAGTAGGTTGTCAATCTGCATGTGTGTACTGATAAAACCCTGCAAAAGGGAAGGGGGCACCTTGATGCAACTACAAACATAGTGTATCAAGCTTCTTTTCATTCAGCATAACTGATGGGTGCTTCCCTTCTCATAAAACAGCCGTTCTAATTTTGTTTTTATAATTTAGCCCAGGAATGGGGAACCTGTGGCCTTCCAGATGTCATTGACCAACTTTCATCAGCCCTGACTGTTAGGCACGCTGGCTGGAGCCAATGAGAGTTGGAGTCCAACAACATCTGGAGGGCCACAGGTTTTCCATCCCTGCTGTATCATATATTGTCCTGAGGTTGTCACTTAAGAACAGGACTCAGGAACCTGCAGCCCCCCTGGTGACACTGGACTCCAAATCTCATGGTCAGGAGAACAGCCCTCCAGAACAGCCAGTGGTCAAAGATAAAGTTGGAGCAGTAGCCTCTTCACCAGCTCTTTTGGGGGGCATTACAAAAGAAAAAAGAAAAAGAAAATCTCATAGCAACAAATGTTAGCCCCAAATCAGATAATAAATTGCTTTGAGAATATCAGACGTCTGTGAAATTGCACAACAAAATTCTTGATGCAATCATATCAGGATTGATTTTTTTTACAGTGTTTTTATCACTGTGAAATTCAGAGGAGGAGAATTTTGGAAGCATCCCCCTCTTTCCCCCTCCTTCTGCCTCTCCCCCTCTCTTGTTTCCTCAGTTTGAGTAATTCTGAAGTAAAATATAGATTTTTTTTGCAAAATAATAAGCCTTCCATTTAAATTCAGTGTCAATCATCATTGCAGACTCAATATGTCCTCAGAAATAAGCATTCCTATTAAGTTTACAATAACAGAAAAATTCCCTCTTAGGAGTTATCAGAGACAGCCCCCAGAATCTTGCTCTCAGCATATTAGAAGCTCTGGTCCAGAGAACATGAGCCTTCCACCTGCCTTGCCCTTCCTATATTATCATGTGTTGGTTGAACCAAGAAGAAATTGGACGAGGTGGGGGAATCTGAAGTGTGGAACCAAAATGCTCCTGCCGCCCCCTTCCCCCAAATACTAAAAAGGTTACAGCAAATAATATAATGGGATAGATTTTTCCCCATAATGTGAGGAAAATTGCTTTTTACCAACTATCTGGCAGCTCCAAAGCAATTACAGTTTGGGGGATGGCTGAGAGAGACAAGGAGAAAATGCCTGAGTGCTGTGCATTTTTTGTTGTTGTTGTTAATGTGGAAACCAAGTAATAGCAGAAAATGCCTTTAAAAGCAGCAATTTTAAGGTACCTGAAGCTGCGGGCATTAAATATTTACATTGTGCAGGAGGGGCTGGTTCATTGAAGGCAGCTGGGTGGCCTCGCTCCAACTGAAAAAAACAATTAGATTGGCAACAGGAAACTGTCAGCCTCCAAGCATCTCTCAAGGTGGGGCAAAGTGTTACTAAGCAACAAGCTAGCCCCTCTTCAGTTCCACTTAACCCCCGTCCCACCTACCGCTTTCACTTGCGCTCTCTTAAGCTTCCTGAATGAACACAAGGAAGTTGCCTCATAGGAGATCAGGCTATTTGTCTCTCCAGCACATGGTTGGGAACAAGATCTGGCTGGAAGGCCAGATGGTTGCCTCCACACCCCACCCCTCATGGGCCAAGTTCGACGGGGTGGGGCCTGCAAACCCACTTCCTGCTGAGCCAAGTCTTTACCATATATGGCATCAGGTGTAGGGCAGATGGGAGGCCTGGTGGACCTAATTAGGCCCGTGGGCCATAGGTTCGCCACCCCTGATCTAGCTCAACATTATCTACTCTGGTTACATATTTTTTGTCAGCTGTCCATTGCAGAACCCCTTCCCAGAGACGTTTGCCCAGCACCTATGTTATGGGGGGGGTAAAAAGGGGGAAGACCTAAAAAAAAAGAGAGAACAAATCAAAATTTTCCAGTCTTGATTGTGTGTGTTTTTTTTAAAAAAAATCAATTGAATTGATGCTGTTCTCTGATGCTGGTTTTTATTCAGCTGCTAGTTTTCATTCTGGTTTTATTTTATTTTATTGCAGTTTTTAGATTTTATCTATGGGCTATCCTTTTTTATGGTTTTAATTTTTTGCTTGTGAACCAGCCGGTAAACCCCTACTACTGAGCAATACATGCATAAATATTGAAAATCATAAATACACACACACACACACATACTCACTCACTCTACTAGGCCACAATGACTATGTTCTGCCTCCATGGCAGGAGGCAGTCTACCTCTGAATGTCAGTTGCTGGGAATCACAAAAAGGGAGAGTGCTCTTGCACTCAAGTCCTGCTTAGGGACTTCCCATAGGCATCTGGGTGATTACTGTGAGAACAGGATCTTGGACTAGATGGGCCATTGGCCTGATCCAGCAGGGCTTTTCTTAAGTTCTCATATTCTTACTGAGTCGGACTAGCAGCAGCTCTTCAGGGTCTTGGTAGCTGTCTTTCCCATCACCTGTCACTGGATCTTGTTAACTGGAGATGCTGGCAATTGAATTCAAGACCTTCTGCAAAGCATGCCCTCCACGGCTGGGTTATGTATGGCCCTTTATTGAGCTATGGTCTTTAAAATTAAAGGCCTCACTAGGATCGTGGGGGACGTATTACCATTTTTTTAAGAAAGGTGTGGGGAACTTTTAGTCCTCCAGAGGTTACTGAACTAAAACTCCCATTCGCCCCAGCAAGCATGGCCAACGACAAGGGATGATGGGAGTTGTAATTCAGCAACATCTGGAGGGCCAAAGGCTCCCCACATCTGTTTGATGATCCTTTGGCACTGAAACCTGGAGCTTGAAGTGTGCATCTGTGTGTAGGGTGGTTGTTGTTTTTCATGGAACAGTGCCTCCTTCAGTCACCTTTTCGCAGCCTCATCATGAAATCCTGGCAGTCATGAACTTGTGCTCCTTACTCCTGCCCAATGCCAATGCTTCCTGGAAGATGGAGACCAGGGTTCAAATCCTCACTCTGTCCATGAAGCTCACTGGGTGACCATCAGGCAGTCATTGCCTCTCAACCAAACCTACCTCAGAGGGTTGTTGTGGGTATTAAATAAGGAAGGGGAAGAACCATGTACACCACCTTAAGCTCCTTAGGGAAAAGATGGGATATAAGTATAATAAGAATATTAAAAAGTGCTAAACAGCTGGAACTGTGGAGTCTGGTAACAGCACCATCCTCCTTTGCCACACCAGGACAGGTGTCAGGTAGAGGGAGCCACATGCGTGATCTTCACTGCCCCACCAGGATAATGGGGCAAAGATGTACTGTGGGTCATCATTGTAGTAAGATCATGTGATCCTGGGCGCTAACAGAGAGGCCAAACTGCCAAGATTCTTCCCTCTACCTACTCCCCCTGTGAATGGAGCAGGATGAAGCACTTGGGATCATCACTAATTTTAACAAGTTCTGGTTTCCTAGACAGAAGAATTGGGCTTTGAAATCTCTTAGTTTAGCAGCATGCTCAGCCGCACCAAGGTTTTGCTAGATTCATTTAACAGGCGACCTGCATTTGGCTTTCACACACATTTGGCTGTTCCAATCTTCAGAAGAACCAACACACAGAACTCCTGACTACTGACAAGAGCCAAGGATTTCCTTCCCGTTGTGCCTAAATACATTTGTAATTCTAGCTGTCAAGACCTAGTTCCCAATACTGCCAAACGGAACTCAATACTTGTCCTGTTAAAACTCCACAAAATGAATTAGGCACCATAAAAAAAAAAAACACCTCTGCCAATCAATTAAGCCAACAAGACTCCCTCACTCTACAGTCCTATGCACCAGGGGTGGGGAACCTCAGGCACAGAGGCCAAATGTGGTCCTGTCTGGCCCTGAGGACTTTTCCCTAGTCCACACACAAACCAGACCCTGCTTGCACACTCCCTGAGTGCTTTTGCTTGGCTAGAACGTGTTCTAGAATTGTGATAATACCTACTGCTTGCCTGGATGGAAGATCAAGAGGTAGGTAGGGTGTGTGTGTGGGGGGGGAATCTCTGGTTTGTATGGCTGGAATGTAGCCTACTGTTCAAACTTAAGAGCCACATCAATTGTTCCATCCACTTTTTGTGTCTGGCCCCAACCACCACGAGCATGTGGCCCCTGGAAGATTGCTCATGTGGAAATGTGGCCCTTGGGCTGAAAAAGGTTCCACACCACTGCTACACACACTTAACGGGAGTGTCTACTTGCTTCCAAGTATGTGCACATTGAACTGCCACAAGAAATAAATTCAATAAAGCAAATGAAAAGCTCCTTCACATCTACAGTACCGACACAAGAGAAGAGGACGCCCAATTGCAACTGTCTGAGTCACTGTGAAATGGAATTCCTCCTTTCAGTTGGGAGGCCCATTCAAACCAGCGAAACAAATAATCATACACCTGGAAAAGTGGCCATCTAGTTCTAACAGCTGTCAGCTCCCCAAATGACAAGTGTGGGTTTAGCTATGCCAGAACTTATTTGGTAACCAATCTGCAAAGTCTGCCTCGACTCAGTTCTCCAGTGTGGGATAATTCCACACTGGCTCAAAGGCCAAGGACAAGATATCATCCTGTCCATGAATCTTCATTGCCCTTCTCTTGGTCTTTGTCCATTTAAATATAACGTGCAAAGGAGCACTGACCTCATCTGTCCCAAAGTTAGCTTGAGAGGGATCAGCCATACAGTGCCAGCGTGACTGCCACTACTTGCTATGGTGCATGTGAAAGGTCTCAGTAAATATCCACAATGCATGAGAGACTATTAGCACTGTCTCCCCCCACAGCAGCCATTTACTGACTGGTGCCCATGGCACTTTTGCAAAATTCCAAATGTGCCCACTGGCTCAAAAAGGGTGGTTAGCCTTGCAGCAGCCAAGAGTTTCCTTAGTAAAGCTCATCTCCTGATGGTCAACCTAAAGAGGTCTGCTTGGGGAAGTCTGTCCTCACTACCTCAACACCTCTGGATTCCCCCCCCCGTTTTTCCCATACTGATGCCCTACCCTATCCATACTGTACATTCCAGCTGCACCTTCTGCTTATGGCGTAGACCAAGGGCAGGGAACATTTTTGGCTCCACAGGCCAGATCCTTATTAGGATCTAGGCTTCCAGGTGAAATTTGCAGTGGTATACCACTTCAGACAGGAGCTCCTCACCTATCACCTATGTCATGATGATGTCAGGTGTTTGGCAGCACTTTGAAATCCCAAAGTCAGGACTTCCTGTCCCCTCACCTGACCTTACATATGTCAGGTGTGGGCAGGTGGGCATGGTTTGGGGAAAATGGCCTTGTAGACCAAATTTAAACCCCTTAATGGCCAAGTTTGGCCTACAGACCAGACATCCCTACCCTGGCCTAGACAGTCAATTTTGCCAAACTACAGCTGAGCTTAGAGTAGTGCCAAATTTTTCTCTGGTGTCTTTCCTGCCCATTTTTCATCAATTAATGAGGAAAAGAGTGCATCTCAGAGTGATTTAAAAGTCAGCCCAGGTAACTCTGGGTATTGTAGCTATGTGAGGGAAATAGGGGGTCTCCCAACAACTCTCAGCACCCTTCACAAACTACAGTTCCCAGGATTCTTTAGGGGAAGCTGTTTAAAGTGGTGTAAAATGCTGCTTTAAATGTAGAGTGCAGATGGGACCTGAGACTGAGGAGGAGGAATCTGACAGCGAGGGGCACCCCTTTGACATAAATTAAGCAGAGCTTGGAAAAGTTACTTTTTTGAACTACAACTCCCAACAGCCCAATCCAGTGGCCATGCTGGCTGGGGCTGATGGGAGTTGTAGTTCAAAAAAGTAAGAAGACAAGCAGATGGGGGTTGACCAAAGTCAGCAGGGCAGTGCCCCATTTGTCCTAATGGACTACCGTCCAATGCCTACTCTGGTCGAAAGGAGTGCCATTCGGGGGGAGGCAAGGTGAAGACATTTTGGAAACTGCTACAGTTTCCATTCTCACTGTAAGGAGGCAATTCCATGCCTAATTGCAATATCCATTCCATTGAATTCACAGCAAATAAGCCTCAGACCAATGCTCTCCTCTTTTAATTACCAAAGGTGCATCAGTATGTCAGGTTCCCTATTGGCATTCCAAAGAAGTTGCATTGACTTTGCTCCTAATGTTGCCTTGATGTCCAATTTATCAGCCTGGGGGGCCTCTTCTACCTGCACGTTCACCTGCTCTCTAGCCATCTAACCTCTTTAGAATGCTGTGAGGAAAGGAGGAGGAGGAGAAGCCCAGACCGTGAAGGATCCCTCTTTAAAAGGCATCATTGTTCCACTATTACTACTGACTGTTACGAAGTAGAAGTGAGGCATGAAGTAGATTTGTGCCCAAGATAATAGCCTTTATTAGACAAGCGATTGAGGACAAAACAAAAGGCAACAGCAAAGAATCAGTCAGAGCGACACTAAAGATCTATCACAGACACAAGGAGAAATGACATTAATAGCCAGCATTTCCTTCCAATGGTTAGAAACTGTCAATTGCCCCCTTAACTACACCAGGATAAATGGGATTAATTTTATTGATCGGCCAAAGCAAAATCACATAGATGAAGATGTCAGATTGGCTTCGCCATTTCCCCTCTTTTGAGCAGAGGGCCCTTGTTTTCATTTTTGTTTTGCATTAAAACCAGGAGAGCCAAAGTGGTTCCAATAAATAATCTCATCAAAAGCTTCAAACCAGAAACAAGCACCAAGTTCTAGAGAGGCTTCCAAGATTGCAAAAAAAGAGAGCAAACGTAGCGATTGCACTGTTGCAGCGGTGTATTGTCAGCGTGTGTGCCAAGCAGCCTACATGCACAAACTGTTGTACCAAAATATTTGTGCTATGTTCTGTCAGTGTATCTGTATGTAACACCCCTCACATTGTATCCGGTGTTAGCCCTACTCACAGTAGACCCATTAAAATTAATGACCATGGCTAAGTGAGATCTATTAATTTCAACAGGTCTACTTTGAAGAGGATTTAGTTGGCGACAACCCATGATGAGTATCCTGATGCAATCATGAATATATTTATATTCAGATTGTGACAATGAAGGAAAACTTCTATAAAATATTACTGAGATAGTATCTCACAATGGAAAGACTTGTCAAGGATGTTTCATAACATAGCAGAACTTTTACTCACATGTGGTGGGAATGTAGCCATATCAGGATCTTTTAAAAAGAGGATATCAGATATACTTAAAGAGAAATTATGTGATGCACTCAGCCAATGAGACCAGTTACAGTGCTGTATTACTATCTCCATCTAGTTCAGGATTGTTTACAGTGGAGAATCTGAGGACTAAACCTGGGGTATAGTGGCTTGCATACAGGAGGCTCTAGGTTCAATCCCATGCATCTCCAGGCAGGGCAAGTAATGTCCCTTGTCTGAAACCCTGGACAGCCACTGCCAGTCATTGTAGAAAATATTGAGGTAGATGGACCAATGGTTGGTACAAGGCAGCTTCCTATGTTTTTAGATCAGTGGGCACTGATATTTCATTTGTAGATAGCAGTTCAGATAATGGTAACAGAGTCATTAAGCAGTATTTAAAAAAAAAAAAAGCCAGTGGCTAAGGAAACTACGGGACACCAGTCATGAAAAAAATTACCTGCTACAAATGTCTTTCTGAGGGAACCATGCAAACAATCTAGACTTTTTAAACAAATTTGTTTGGATTGGACAAAAACTAGTGAGATGATAACTATGGATATTCTTAGTAAGCTACAATCTGATATTTGCTTAATGCTGTATGATATGCCATTTGTCTGACTATGTCTGAATTACACATACTCTATGCAAGTACATTTAACAGCACTTTTGCAAATGTATCCATTATTACTGCTGTGCTTCCTGTCATCTAGGCAGGACTGCTGTGGGCCACAGAGTCACTCTGCATAAATATTGCGGCAAACTGCTGCCATCAGTGGAGGCTGGTGGCTCTGATGACAGTGGGGCAGTGAATCCTCTCCAGGTTTTAGTCCAAACTTTCAAGGAGCAGTCCTGGGTGAAGATCACTCTGGAGCAGATTCAAAGCTGGCAAGTCTAAACCCAGGGATATTCAGCTGTCATCTCCCCACTTTCCTATCATCTTCTCTTCCTGTTCATTCTTTTTTTTTTCCAGGGCAGCCATTGTTAGAGGATAATTTATTCAACAGATTTCACCCATTGTCAAAAAAAATTGACACTGTATTATTCATCATTTACAAGCGGAAAATCTGCCTGGCGATCATCTACATGTCTGAATCACGGAGGATGACAGATCAGGGAGAGAGAAAAGATTAAAGTTCTATGACAAATACGGAATGCCGTCTTTCACCATATTACTTTTTCAGGTGTACACATAAAGCCTGTTAAAAAATGTGCAGCTGTGATTCTGACCTGCGAATGTGGCAAATGCTTGTTGGCTGCATCTGAGCCATAAATTAAACTCACTATGGCAGAACAATGGAAAGCAGCCCGATAGATAGATTTTGCGTATGTGAAAGAAGGAATTAACCCCTGCTAGATCAGACCAAAAGGTCTATTAAACCAGCATTATTTGTCCATCAGTGGTCAACCAAATGTGTCCAGGAATCCCACAAGTAGGGTATTGTCCCCCAGTTAGCTTTGTGGCTAATATAATAGAGGATAGATCTTCTGTTGATGGTTAAAAGAAGGCTGGGCTCTCTCAGCATGCCTCAGCAAGAACTCAAGCCCTGGACCATCAGATTAAATAGCCTTGGATGTTCTACCACCATCACCACCACATTTATATACCACTTACATGCCCAAATGTTGCAGTTTACAAGTATAAAACCAGTTATAAAATCCACACATAATGCACAATAAAACAATTCCATTAAAGCATTAAAAACATCCATTATTAAAATATGCTTTAAAACAAGCTAGTTAAAAAACATAACAATGAGCCCTGGGCTCCTACTGGGAGGAAGGGCAGGATATACTGAATGATTGAATGCACGAATGAATAAAATAAAATAAAAAGTTAAGTAAAACAATGGAATGAAAAAGCTCAAGTTCAAATAGGTGTTTTTACAAGAGCCAGCAGAATAACATTACTGATGGGGCCGTTCATATTTCAGCAAGGTGGGCATTCCAAAACACTGAGGCCACCAATGAAAAAGCCCACCTGTGTTACCCACAAGCCAATGATCCTTAGGCTGTGGGAAAATTAAGCAGGTTTCATTTGCTGAACTTAATACCATTACCAGGTAATAGAGGGAAAGACAGCTTTTCAGGCAAACTTGTCCAGGTCCAGTTAGTCATATGTGCTATGCAACTAGAGGCAAGCAAGCATTGAACTCAGGTGAGGAGAAGCCTAGTGCAAGGCCAGGCTCAAGCTGAATGCAGAGCAGGGCTCAAGCTGGGTGAGAGGCTCAGGCTGTGTCATGGGAGAGCAGAGGCTCAGATGTTGCTTCAGCAACCATCAGACAGAGACCTCATGAGCTCTGTATAGCAGCAGTGTCTCTATAGCTGGCCCATTCTCAGTGGAAGTGAAAGGGCCACCGCCTGCTGTGCTAGCCTTCTATTTCAACAGAGCAGGGGAGACTTTGGTATCACTGGGGCCTCTACAATGGAGTCTTCTGACTTTGAGGATGGCAATGCTATATCTTTGGGCAGAGGGGCACTGGTTCCACAGGCTTATCACCTGGAAGCACTTCTGGGGCCGGCCCTGTGCGCTCTTCCCCTTCAGCTTCAGAGACCTCACCCTCATTCCCCGAAGAAGGGGAATCCAACTCCAAGCAACACCTTTGAGCCACCACATTCTCACTGTTTATACTAACTCTTTCCTCTAAATCGGAGTACCGAACAGACAGTTGCAAAGCAGACGACCGGGACTTTGGATGGGCTGCCCAATTGGTGTGGAAGTGTAACAGGGCCTTTTCAGTGGTAGCTCCCCCATTTGTGGAATGTACTCTCTGGTGAAGTGCAACTGTCTCTGTCATTTTTGACTTTCAGGAGGAATGTGAAAACATTTCTGATTGCTGAGCATTTGATGGTTGATGAACACTTCCTGGCTACCCTGAGATTACGGGATAAGAGAATGTTTTTATCTGTAACTGTTATTTAGAATGTTTTAAACTGTAACTGTTTTTAGTTGTTTTAGCTGTTTTTGTATATATATAAAAAAAGCTTTGTTGTGGATGTGTTTGCCGACCTGGGTTCCTTTAGGAGGAAGGGTTGGATATATAAATGAACTAGAAAGCTAAGTAGAAGGCTTGTTAAACTATGGAATTTGCTCCCATATGAGGTAAGTGTTGGCCATCAATTTGATGCCTTTAAAAGAGGATTAGACAAATCCATGGAGGATAAGGCTATCCTATGTTTTACCTCCACAGTCAGAGGCAGATGCCTCTGAATACAAGTTGTTGGGAATCACAAGTGGGGAGGGTGCTGTTGTGCTCAGTTCCCGTTGACAGACTTCCTGTTCAGGCACCTGGTTGGTCACTGTGAGAACAGGATGCTCGAGTAGATGGGCCACTTGCCTGATCCAACAGGGCTCTTCTTATGTTCTCTCTGTACTCTCTACTTGCATGGATTGTAACATATGCACCATATTTATCAAGCTTATTTGTGTTGTCAACCAAGGTTACCAGTTTTGCAAGACTTGTTAAGGATTCCACATTAGGCACCACTAAACATTCTTCAGAGGAGTGAAACTTGTACATACTTCCCTAATTAACACATCTCAAAGGCACATTGGCATTCTACATTTATACACAAATTAGCTGAGACTTCTCTTTCATCAACGGCACATACAGATAATCATCATTCACCACATAAATAATCTACCAGCAGAGATCTCATTGATGGTGCAAAATAAATTGACCAAGCCACCCTGACCAGTCGTATCCAATGGTGCCATTACGGTGCCAGATGCGCTAATAGTTTTACCATTTTTGCCTGTTATTACAAGGGTTAATCCTAAAAAATGCTATTAGCATTTAGTACTACTAGGACTTGACAGACGTAATCTCCACACCAAAGTAATTCGTAGTGCATTATGGACACTGAAGCCTAATACTATATTTATGCTAAGAGCAGCAAATACATATCCCTCATTAAATAATGAGATTTGTTGTCTACAGATGCTCCTAAGTTGCCATATACCAGGAATGATTTTGTCCCTAGGCTCCTTTCATTGGGAGGAGTTGAGCACCCCTGTTGTTGAGCAGGACGACACAGCACTTTGGAAGGAAACTGCACAATTTAAGGAGGGCCCACCTAGGCATCTCCCTCTTTCCCTACTGCATGGTGCCCTTCCCAGCCAGCCAGTGATGCAGGAAGAAATTGAACAGTCACCAGTTCTGGGGTCAAGAAAGATTTGACAATAGGGGTTGCCTATCCTTACTGTGTGTCATTTGGGGTGTGGTTCATGTGTTGGTTTGGCTAACTGGCTTGCCTCATTTGGTCACAACTGGCACATACTGAGGGCATCCGAGAAGCAGAAATAGGGACGTAGGAAGCTGCCTTAAGGCAGGCACTGGGTTCATCTAGCTCTGTACAGTCTACACTGATGGGCAGTGGCTCTCTGGGGTTTCAGAC
This sequence comes from Rhineura floridana, assembly GCF_030035675.1. Classification (NCBI taxonomy): domain Eukaryota; kingdom Metazoa; phylum Chordata; class Lepidosauria; order Squamata; family Rhineuridae; genus Rhineura; species Rhineura floridana. The sequence goes on from NC_084493.1 coordinate 29,611,775, forward strand.
AGGGGGCATCCCAAGCCCTATCTGGAGGTGCTGAGGACTGAACCTGGGATCTTCTAGATGCAGAGCAGATGCTATACAACGGAGCCATAGCCCTTCCCCTAAAGGTACCTGCAGGGTGCGGAGGAGACACTAGCCCACTGTTCTTCAACCTTGGGTCCCCTGATGTTGTTGGATGACAACTCCTATCATCCCTTTGCCATTGGCTGTAGTTGATGGGAGTTGTAGTCTGACAATATCTGGAGGTAGGTTAAAGACCAGTGCACTACCCCTACCTAATAGCTGGAGAGTTTGAGAGAATGGAGTGTGGATGGTGATGAATGGGATGGGGAATCTTTTTCAGTGCAAGGGTCCTTCATGAGCCAGTTTCCAAGGGGCCTCTTCATAGTAGTGGATGGAGCCAGAGCCAAAAGTCACAGAGTAACATATCTGACTCTTACTTTGTAGAGTGGACCATGCAAAAAGAAGCCAGAGGTTTCTGCCAGAGCTTGGGAAGTTCACTGTAAGAAAAGGAACTAGTTCTAGTTCAACACATTCCTCCTTTGGGAGGAATGGTAGAATATACATTAAATAAATAAATAAATAAAATGGTATTCCAGTTCACATTCATCCCATTACAGTTCATGTTCAGTTTACAGTAGTTCAATTCTAGTTCATCCAGAAGATCCTCAAGGAAAAGATAAATGCAGCATTCTGAATTATAAAAGCTGCCGTACTGAATGTGAATTCATTAATACATTTTCCCTGACCATTATGATAATTAAAATTCAAGGCCCAAGGAGTCTAAAGATCAAAAACCACATGCAAGATAATAAACTTGAAGATGGAGTAGAAACCACTCTAAGTTCTACCCCAAAATGAATTTAAGCAGCATTCAGACATAGGGTTTATTGCATTCGATTAATTTATTATAATGGCAGTGCTTCTGTCCCAATTTATAACACTCCTTTCACACTGCAGTACCTCTCCCATTAGGGAAATGTGGTTTTTTGACCAATATACTGCCATGTCACATAAATTTCATTCACACCAGTGGGTGTGGTGGGATACAACAGTGAATGTCATTGGACGTCGCTATTCCCCACCCTTTCCATACATGTGCACTTCTGCTCCCCCGTGATTACCCCATGAAAACCACAGGAAAGGACTATATGTCAGTATACTGCCCCAAATGTGTACAGTTCTGGTCTCCTCATCTCAAAAAGGATATTGTAGAACTGGAAAAGTTTCAGAAAAGGGCAATTAAAATGGCCAAGGGTATGGAGCAACTGAGCATGAGGAAACGTTGCAGCATTTGGGGCTTTTTAGATTAGAGAAAAAGCAAGTAAGAAGAAGCATGACAGACATGCATAAAATTATGCATGGTGTAGAGAAAGTGGATAGAGAGAAGTTTTTCTCCCTCTCATATAAAACTAGAACATGGACATTCAGTGAAGTTGAATGTTGGAAAGGTCAGGACAGACAAAAGAAAGTACTTCATCACACAGTGCATAGTTAAACTATAGAATTTGCTCCTACAAGAGGCAAAGATGGTCACCACCTTGGATAGATTAAAAAGAGGATTAGACAAATTCATGGAGGAAAAGTCTACCAATGGCTACTAGCTATGATGGCTATGTTCTGCCTTCATAGGCAGAGTATGCTTCCAAATGCCAGCTGCTGGAAACTGTAGGAGGGGGAGTGCTCTTTGCACTCAGGTCCTGCTTGTGGGTTTCCCATGGGCAACTTGTTGACCACTATGAGAACAGGTTGCTGGACTAGACGGACCATTGGCCTGATCCAGCAGACTCTTCTTATGTTCTTAAATGTTGTCACATTACTCCCATGATTTCCTGGGTTAATGGGGCTGCAAACAGATTTTTTTCTGGAAACAACACAGAAATGAATGCTAAACTTCCTCTAGGTTCCACTAGATTTCCAAAAGTAGCTTTTACATTGTGTGGAAGATCAAGTAAAAGCAGACATATCAGGTAAGGAAATGTTGCAAAAATGGAATAAAGTACTGTCTGAATGCAGCCTTAATTCACACTAAGTTCATCTGGCAATTATGAGAACTAGTTTCAGGTGTAGTTCAGAGATAGGGTTGCCAGGTCGGAGCCATCCAAAAACCTGAGAAAATGGGGGCGGGCCCTAGTGATGTCATGGGGCGGGCCCTGGTGACATCATGGGGCGGGCCCTAGTGACGTCATGGGGCGGGCCCTGGTGACGTCATGGGGCGGGCCCTGGTGACGTCATGGGGCGGGCCCTGGTGACGTCACGGGGCGGGCCCTGGTGACGTCACGGGGCGGGCCCTGGTGACGTCACGGGGCGGGCCCTGGTGATGTCACGGGGCGGGCCCTGGTGACATCATTAAACATGATACATTGTATCAACCGCAGTTGCTTGGAGCATACCATTCAAAAAAAAATTATCTGATCGGAGATTAAAATAGAAATCTTACCTAAAATAGGGTGTTCCTAGGTCCATCTGAAGTGACAAGGTCATTCTTTCTCACAAGCTTAGGGTGATGCAAAATGGAAATGGACTGCCTTCAAGTTGATCCCAGATAGGGTCTTCATGGTAAGCAGTATTCAGACAGAGGTGGTTTACTATTGCCTTCCTCTGAGTCTGAGAGGCAGTGACTGGCCCAAGGTCACCCAGTGAGCTTCATGGCTGTGTGGGGATTCAAACCCTGGTCTCCCAGGTCACAGTTCAACACCTTTAGGGAACATTTAATCTAGCTTACTTGCTTCTGGCAAGAAGGGTTTACGTGCCCTCAGGCCAGGCCATTATTGGAAGAGAGGAGCTTAGTGTTGCAGAGATGTTAGATGGGAGCACAGATGGATGCCCCTGAAGGCAGCAACTGTAAACATGCTTATTAAGGAACTAAGCCCCATAGAACTCAATAGGACTTACTTCTGAGTAGATATGGTTGCAGCCATGTTAAACAAATTAAACCAGAACTATCACTAGAAGCTAAAATGATGAAACTGAGGTTATCATACTTTGGGCACATAATGAGAAGACGTGATTCACTAGAAAAGACAACAATGCTGGGAAAAACAGAAGGGAGTAGAAAAAGAGGAAGACCAAACAAGAGACGGATTGATTCCGTAAAGGAAGCCACAGACCTGAACTTACAAGATCTGAACAGGGTGGTTCATGACAGATGCTCTTGGAGGTCACTGATTCATAGGGTCGCCAAAAGTCGTAATCGACTTGAAGGCACATAACAACGCCTTCTTGCCTGCACTATCTAAAAGTAATGTTTGTAGGGATGAGAGAGCTGTTTTATGGCACCAACTATCCCAAATAAAAGGCACAATTCAAACCATGTCTGCTGCTACATACATGCTTTAATCTGCTAGCCCATAAGAGACTCCCATGAAAGCACTATAGTCCAGGAGGCCTCCACCTTAGAAAGTGCCCCCACTACATTCCAGATCAGTTCCAGCCTTGGGAGGGGACAACTATATTAATAGGTTGCTTATTGCTATTGTTGAGTGGCAGATGCCTACACAAAAAGCATCAATGTGCCAATTTTACAGTAGCATTAAGTTACTACAAACAAATAATGCAGCAGAGTTACAACACCAGGACTGCACACTGCTGCACCCATGTTACTGCTCCCCATATTGGTGTCTCCAATAATCCCTTTAGCTGTTTAGCAGGCAGGTGGGTGTTCTCACTTGTAATCTGCATTTCAGAAGATCATTAGATCCAGAAGTGTAAGCTCCGAATCTTGCATTAAGATCCACAGACTACAAAAAAAATTCATTCATTCTATACCACGATTCAATCCACAGCCTAATCAATTTGGACAGATACTGAGATGGAAGGGGTATTTAAAAGCCTAAGTCTGTGGGAAAATTCTGCTAACGTCTGTATGCTGTAGTCCTTTAATCCAAATACTCTCTTAGTGTCATGGATATTAACTGAACTTGCTAAGCAAGTTACAGCATGAAGTCTTTTCCCCTGCAAGAATGAGATTTTGTAGGAGGGGAGAAAAAATGACAGGAATTAAGAGATTTCGAGGGGCATGAAAAAAACCGTCATCTGCTACTGTGGCCAGGCTTATCTGTGCACTGATGAACACTCTTCTAGTTGACAGGGCCTTAAATGTAAAAGCTTCTCAAAGCAGCTGTGGCCTAATGAGCAGTTTTAGCAAACAGCAAGGAACCTGCTGGTTAAAATATTACAAAGAATTTTAATATGGGAAAGGCTTACAGGGAGCCATTATCTAATATCTACATTTCTTAAATTTGGTTAAGCTACTTGACTCTACCTTTCCATTTTGATTTTTGCTTTGTGAAACCCAGCGAGGTTTAAAAGCTTGCTGTTACCAAATGGAATTTCTGCCTGCCAAGGTTGAACAAATTTTAAGAATGGAGATGAGTGCATTACAAAAACAAAGTAAAGTACAAGAACCAGTCATCATCATATTAAAAAAATACAACATTATACATTAAAAGGCCTGGGAAAATAAGAAAATGTAATATTGGCTACCAAGCAAACTTATCTGGAGAGGAAGATCTATAAAGAGGGTGTCACAACTAAGAAGGCACCCTCTCTGGTCACCACTTGCTTCACCTTGTCATTTCGTAGTAATATCGTGAATTTACAGTGTAGCTTTTTAAAACTTAGAATTCTGAACCAGGAATAGATGTTGCAGTAGGTCAGTTTGAACAGTCATTTGAGACTTCATAAACCCATGTTTTATGAACCTGGGAATGAGCATCCATTTTTAAAAAAATGTTAATCTTTATTAAGTTAAAATCAGTACAATGTCCAATTCGTTTTTACCTTCATTTATCACAGCAGGGGAACTGGCTCTGAGGCTGCCATGCCGCATGGGCGCCCTCTCGGCAGCGGTTGCTAGCCTCAGCCGGTTCCCCTGCTCCGGAAAGGAGCAGCGTGGCGCCGATGGGCGGGAGCGGCCGCGATGGGGCTGAGGAGTCTGTGCGTGCAGTCGTTCTGAATCCGGTTGCGGGAAGAAGGCCGCTGGTGGAAGGAGCCGGTTTGAGGCCGGGTCGTTTGTAGGCCGTAGCGCAGAGGGAGAGGGGGGGGAGAGAGATTTGTCTTGAGTCTGCTATACTTAGTGAAGCTTGAGTCTCCTGTATTTAGTGAGCGGCCTGCCAGCCTCAGCCGGTTCCCCTGCTCCGGAAAGGAGCAGCGTGGCGCCGATGGGCGGGAGCGGCCGCGATGGGGTTGAGGAGTCTGTGTGTGCGGTCGTTCCGAATCCGGTTGCGGGAAGAAGGCCGCTGGTGGAAGGAGCCGGTGGTTTGAGGCCGGGTCGTTTGTAGGCTGTCGCGCAGAGAGAGAGAGAGAGGGAGAGAGAGATTTGTCTTGAGTCTGCTATATTTAGTGAAGCTTGAGTCTGCTGTATTTAGTGAGCGGCCTGCCAGCCTCAGCCAGTTCCCCTGCTCCGGAAAGGACAGCCGGCCGCTTCACTAAATACAGCAGACTCAAGCTTCACTAAATACAGCAGACTCAAGACAAATCTCTCTCTCTCCCCCCCTCTCTCCCTCTGCGTGACGGCCTACAAACGACCCGGCCTCAAACCGGCTCCTTCCACCAGCGCCGCGGCCTTCTTCCCCCAACCAGATTCGGAACGACCGCACGCACAGACTCCTCAGCCCCATCGCGGCCGCTCCCGCCCATCGGCGCCACGCTGCTCCTTTCCGGAGTAGGGGAACCGGCTGAGGCTGGCAGGCCGCTCACTAAATACAGCAGACTCAAGCTTCACTAAATATAGCAGACTCAAGACAAATCTCTCTCCCCCCCCTCTCTCCCTCTGCGTGACGGCCTACAAATGACCCAGCCTCAAACCGGCTCCTTTCACCAGCGGCCTTCTTCCCCCAACCGGATTCGGAATGACCGCACGCACAGACTCCTCAGCCCCATCGCGGCCGCTCCCACCCATTGGCACCACGTGGCTACGGCCTCCACTCACCACCCTCACTTCTGTGGCCGGCGGGAGCATCCAGGCTCTGCTGCACAGGGGGGGCCGCGGCGGTAACTTAACTCCTCCTCCTCTCTCTCTGCAGTCCCTCCCTCAATTACAAAGGGCGGGGCGGGAAGGCAGCCAGCCACAGCCTTCACGCATGCGTGTGTCAATCACGCATGCGTGGCTGAGCGGCACGCTCAAAAGCCGGAGATTAGCCTTTTTAAAGGAACTATGGCCGGAGGCCGGAGACAGCCCCCTTTTGCTGGAGACTCCGGCAGAAAACCGGAGACCTGGCAACCCTATTCAGAGAGTTTTGAACTAATTCAGTGAACTTTGTTAAATCTAACTAGTTTCTACACACACTTCGCTCATTCTTTCATTGTGGCAAGCAAGAGGCCTTATCATATTGATGGACACATTCTAGCCCAGGAGCAGCACTTGAGGGACTTGGTGAAGAGTGTGGCCTGCAGAGATGATGTATGGCCTGGAAACAGTCTCAAGAAGCAAAATGAGAAGCCATGGAGGGCTGCATTTGGCCCTGAGGCTGAGGCTTCCCAGCCCAGTTTTAGCTATTGAACGCTTCTCAGTGGAAGTGGGTGGAGAAAACAGGGACCTCTCAGCTCATCTTTTGGTGGGCAGGCCACAAAGGATACAGATCAATAGCTTAGCTGAGTCAGAAAGGTTTTGCCCAGCAATAAAACTGCCTGAAGGCTTCCTGGCAATCTGCGAGAGGGTACCAAGAGCCCACACTTAGCTACATTGGTAGCGCTTGTTACATATCCGCTTAGTTCAGTTAATAAAGTTGTGACTCTTAGCCCATAATCATGTCCCAAATATTCATCCCTGGTGGTGATAAGCAAATCACACCTATCTGTAACAGTTGGAATAAAATCATAAAAATGGGTTATACATTAGATTAGGCAATTGAGTCTATATTCTAGACCCACAGCCTACACAAGAAGTATATGGCAGCGTTTCTCTAACTGCGTGAAATCCATGAAGATGTAGGGACCCACTTCTATATTCCCTTACACCCTATAGCAGTGAGTCTCAAACTGTGCGCCGCGGCACACTGGTGCGCCGTAAGAGGTGACTAGGTGTGCCACAAATATGAAAGTATATTTTAAAAATGAGAAGAAACCCATTTGTATAGAGATTTATTACATCCATGATCAATTAATTAATATATATATATATATATATATATATATAATATATATATTAATATATATTAATATATTTTTAATTTTGTACACAAAGTGCGCCAGAAAATTTTTATATGTTTTACAGTGCACCGCAAACCAAAAAGGTTTGAGAACCACTGCCCTATAGTGAATTTGGGGACTCAAGTCCCATGGTGCCCCCCTCCCCAGCTTGAATCAATGGGAGCTGACATTGTTCAGCACAGCTTCTCAAAATCCCTGGTTCATAGGGCCTGTGTCACATCTCTCAGGAGGAAGATCAGTGAGAAAACATACAGTTCTCCTTGTAAAATGGGAAAAGAATCATGTCAGGCCAGCTATAAAAATGAGCCAGTTCCCAGGGGAATGAGAGAAGGTCATATGTGAATGTATCAGGAGTATAGGTGGATGAATTTTACAGTAAGCCCTCTGAAGTGGCATTAAGTCAGAGACTTCCTTGAGAGGATATTCAGAGGGCCTTTCAGGCTTTTCCTCCCATTGGGAAGAGATAAGCAAAAAATTGTTCTGTATATCAACAGCCAGAAAGAGGCCAAATTGGCAAAATGGGCACAGGTATCAATTCCAGAGGGGCCACAAACTAGCGATGAGGAAGAAATTTTGTTTAGTTTGCATTTAAATGTGGATATCTAATTCATGCTTCCTGCATGAACCAAAATGCAGCCATCCTTCAAAATGCACACTTCTCCAAAATTAGTAATGCAGTTCTCTAGAGAAGTAATGTGAACTAATATGTATTTACTACAGTGTGCTTAGAGAGCCAGTGTGGTATAGTGGTTAGAGTGTTGGACTACAACCTGGGAGACCAGGGTTCGAATCCCCACACAGCCATGAAGCTCGCTGGGTGACCTTGGGCCAGTCACTGCCTCTCAGCCTCAGAGGGAGGCAATGGTAAACCCCCTCTGAATACCGCTTACCATGAAAACCCTATTCATAGGGTCGCCATAAGTCAGAATTGACTTGAAGGCAGTCCATTTCATTCCACAGTGCGCATAAAAATGCATGCATTAGTGAAAACAACGCTGCATTATACTAGGGGAAACTGCTTGCAAAAACATGTACACTAGGTAAAATTACATGCAAAATTAGGAGGAATTCACACTAATGTATTTTCATGTTTTTAAAAAAATACAGATGGAAAAATGAGAGAGCAAATGAAACTGAAAACTTCACCTATCCCTATCACACCCTCACCCACAACTGTGTTATACATTTAAAGCAGGATTATACCACTTTAGAAGTCATGGCTCTCCTCCCAAAGAATCCTGGGTACTGTAGTTTGTTAAGAGTGCTGAGAGTTGTTAGGAGACCCTTATTCTCCTTTCAGAGCTCCAGTTCACAAAATTCTGTAATAATCAATCCCTCTTCCCAGGGAACTCTGGGAACTGTAGCTCTGTGAATAGAGGTTGCCTCATTAAACCCCTATGGATTATTGGTTTGGCCCAGTGGGTGACGAAGGCTTGACGAAGGCTTGAAGAAGGGGCCGTACTTGTGAGTTTTCCTTCAGAAAGAGAGAGCTGGAGAGGAGCTGCTCATGAAATGGAGCAATAATTAAACCCTTGCCACCTTGAGTTAGGTAATGGGATTTTCATGCAGAAGGGAATGGAACAGAAAATTCCCATTAGTGGATTTATATATTTGTATCTATCAGCATGGTGTAGTGGTTAGAGTGTTGGACTAGAACCTGGAACACCAGGGTTCGAATCCCCGCACAGCCATGAAGCTCACTGGGTGACCTTGGGCCAGTCACTGCCTCTCAGCCTCAGAGGAAGGCAATGGTAAACCTGTGAATACCACTTACTATGAAAACCCTATTCATAGGGTTGCCATAAGTTGGAAACAACTTGAAGTCAGTCCATCTATCTTATATTTAATTTAAGGCTTTAAAGTTTTGTCTATGGGAACCACTGATCTTTGTATCTTGGGTTTTTCTGCAACCAACTCCTGCAGTGGTCCCTTGTTGGATGCATGGAACTTTGGGAAATGTGTATGTGTGTTATATTCCATTGGGATGTATTGTATCATTGTTGCTATTTTTGCTACCTGATTTAAACTTGCAAATATTTATAAAATTGCAATTGTGTTTGCATTATACATAAAGTAGCCCCATTGAATCCAAGAGATTGGCTGGAGAGAACATTGTTGCCATTCCATAGGCAATGGAGATCTTCTTAATTTGCCCATGTGGGGGAAGCTCACCCTTTGGCTCTTCCCTAGAAGTCTTTCCTAGAGGTCCTAGGAGAGGAGTTGCAGCACTGGCTCTTTGTACACGGGCCAAGGTATGCAACGTCATCTTCATGGCACAGAGAGAAGTGCTATGCCACAGCAATTTCCACACCATACAAGCCAGTGTAGTCCAGTCCCTGGTACCAGACTCCAGTGAGTTGGGGAAAGGCAACACTGAAAGAGGCTTCAGTGGAAGGTGGGAAATTAGGAAGGCACAAAGATTTGCTCTATGTGGAACCAGACTTCAGATGCACTTAGGGTAGGGGGGGGAGATAAAGATCTGGGCCAAAACAGTTCCCCTCCCATGCTATGCACAGTTACCCAGGAGTAATTGCCATTGAAATAAAATTATAGACTTCCATCTGAGGAGACATGCATAGGATTGTGCTGCAAGTGTTTTGTCGCCAAGCAGTGTCCCTGAAGTTGGGAGATGGAGACTTGAGATGGAACTGGGTTGCTGTAGCGGTAGTGATAGCAACGAACAGGAGTCCTCTCCTCCATTTTGTTCCATGAGTTGGCTCCGGCCCCACATTATGTTCTGCTGCTTCCTAATTTAAACTTGGAAGAGATCTAAAATTAATTGTGAAATCGGTGTATGTACTGTTGGCTGCAATTTTCCAGGGTTCCTCCCCCTTGCAGATTATTTATGTGCACATGTACATATGCTCATTGATTAGAACATTGTGCAAAGAGGAATGCTGTTCATGCAATCCCCCCAAAAAACTACCCAACCCTCAGATGGAGAGAATTCCTCGAGTGACCAGGAAAGGGAAAGAAGTCAGGCTCCTAGGATTTATACTAGGCCCATCCAGGGCTGGCAGCAGGGGCAGCGGGTGCCCAGTAATACCTGAGCACCCCAGCAGAGGGTGCAATGCCAACCCTCAGGGTTTCCAGGCCTTGCTGCATCTTTCCTTGCTGTGAAGGGCCATAGCTTAGTGGTAGTGGAGCTGCTTTGCCTGCAGAAGGTCCAGGTTTAATCCCCAGCATCTCTAGGTAGAGCTGGGAATGCCCCCTGCCTGAAAGCCCAGAGACCTGCCAACAGACAGTGTAGACAACATTGTTCTAAATGGACCAATAGCCTGACTCCATAGGAGGGACCTTCTTGTGTTCTTTGTATTCACCTGACACCGCTCAGAGAGGGCTGGTGATGGGAGCAGCATTGCACCCTTGCTTTGTGCTCACCTTCCAGGGCGTTGTACAAATTGGCCCAAGAAAGGGCAGGGGAGTGGGCAGGGGAATGAGAAGCAAGGAAAAGGGGGACCTCCTGAAGGCTTCTTGACCAGGTCGTCTTCATCTTCCCCGTGCCCCATGAAGAGAGAGAGAGAGAGAGAGAGAGAGAGAGAGAGAGAGAGAGAGAGAGAGAGAGAGAGAGAGAGAGAGAGAGAGAGAGAGAGAGAGAGAACTCAGAGCAGGGATGTCTTCATGCTGCAGGCCAGTCACAGGGTACAAACCCCTAATCCCTTTTATTCCTTAATGTGGCTGCAGAATCAGAGTCTGGGGCAGCTCACTTGAACCTAAGTTCCAGCTGCTGGTGTGGCTCTTGGTTCAAATCTTGGGAGCCCCCAAATGCTGTTGTGATATTTGAAGTTAAACACATTTTTTCTTTAAAAAAAGGAAAAGCAATATACTTTTAAAGTATTTTTTATGCTTATTTCACTTTCTAAAGGAGAAAAAATGTTAACTTCCCAGGACAGAGACTGGTCAACCTTTTTGCTGAAGAGATGCACACTTCCTCTGAGATGGTATATTGGGAGAGGACATATACTAGAAGTATACAGAGGTGGAAACAAAAGGAGCAGGATCCTATCCAGCATCCTATGAACCAATCAGCATGAAAGGGGAGTGTGTTAGCCACTGAGAAGAATCTTCTAACATGCTTCCTTGTCCTTTTCTGCTGATTGGAGTCAGTCAGAGTGAAAGGAGGTGACTGTGACTATTGTGAATGGACCCTGCACTTCTTAATTTGCCACTACACTCGTGTGTGTGTGTGTGTGTGTGTGTGTGTGTGTGTGTGTGTGTGTGTGTGTGTGTGTGTGTGTGTGTGTGTGTGTGTGTGTGTGTGTGTGTGTGTGTGTGTGTGTGTGTGTGTGTGTGTGTGTGTGTGTGTGTGTGTGTGTGTGTGTGTGTGTGTGTGTGTGTGTGTGTGTGTGTGTGTGTGTGTGTGTGTGTGTGTGTGTGTGTGTGTGTGTGTGTGTGTGTGTGTGTGTGTGTGTGTGAGAGAGAGAGAGAGAGAGAGAGGGAGAGAGAGAGGGAGAGAGAGAGGGAGAGAGAGAGGGAGAGAGAGAGGGAGAGAGAGAGGGTGAGAGAGAGGGAGAGAGAGAGGGTGAGAGAGAGGGTGAGAGAGAGGGTGAGAGAGAGGGTGAGAGAGAGGGTGAGAGAGAGGGTGAGAGAGAGGGTGAGAGAGAGGGTGAGAGAGAGGGTGAGAGAGAGGGTGAGAGACAGACAGACAGACAGACAGACAGACAGACAGACAGACAGACAGACAGACAGACAGACAGACAGACAGACAGACAGACAGACAGACAGACAGACAGACAGACAGACAGACAGACAGACAGACAGACAGACAGACAGACAGACAGACAGACAGACAGACAGACACGGTGGAAGGCAGGAAGGCCAAAAGGAAGTGAAGCTAGATCCTAAGACAGACAGATCCCTAGTCAATGCCAGGTGGAGTCAATTCGCTCTCATTTAGTCACCATCCTTCTCCCTGCTAAGTTGTGTAAGTGCAATACTGAGGATAAGAAGGAGAAAGGCTGAGAGCCAGGGCCAGCCCCTGGACTGATTGTAAGAAGGCAGACAGGTGGAGGCTGGCTGAGGTTGATGGGGCAGTGACCTCTCACCCTAGTGGACCAGTCTCCACTGTTGCCACACCCTTCTCCCCCTCCTTGCCACCCATATGACCGAAGCCCAAGGGCCGCACGTTGCGCACTCCTATCACAGGACAAAAAGAACTATGTTTGAAGCAATGTAATGTATGCCTACCTGATCCATAAGCCTACATAGCTATTGTAACAAGGGGCTCTCAGTGTGTAAAATCAGTGAGCTGGCTAGAAAGAGACGTTTCTAGAGGAATGATTACATGTTTGCATGTAAACACGGAGGGTGTGTGTGGCAACTGTTCCTCTTACCTAAATGGCACCCTGGGTTATCTGGCAATGTGCCTCTCTAAGCAGCGGAAAGCCACGAAGCTCCTGACATTTGACGGTGCCAGACAGGTGCACTCATTTAACTTTAAATGGATTACAGAAACATAGAATAGTAGAGTTGGAAGGGGCCTACAAGGCCATCAAGTCCAACCCCCTGCTCAATGCAGGAATCCAAATCAAAGCATTCCCGACAGATGGCTGTCCAGCTGCCTCTTGAAGGCCTCCAGTGTCGGAGAGCCCACTACCTCTCTAGGCAATTGGTTCCATTATCAAATGGCTCTAACAGTTAGGAAGTTTTTCCTGGTGTCCAGTCGAAATCTGGCTTCCTGCAACTTGAGCCCATTATTCCATGTCCTGCACTCTGGGACAATCGAGAAGAGATCCCGGCCCTCCTCTGTGTGACAACCTTTCATGTACTTGAAGAGTGCTATCATATCTCCCCTCAGTCTTCTCTTCTCTTCTCCAGGCTAAACATGCCCAGTTTTCAGTCTCTGGATTTGTGAACAAGTCTACCATCAGCTCTTTGCCACGATACCTTAAATTGGTGGTGGTTGTGGAGTTCCATAATCAGAGGCAGTGTACCTCTGAACAACACTACAGGGCTATGAAGCTTCCTAGTGGCATCTCATAGATGCCACTACTAGGGATGGACTAATCTGTCCATTCTGGTTTCTCCTATTTCCAAACTCAAATTATCTTCACCACATTTCTGCCTCAAGTTTGCATTGTTTTTAACAAAAAAGTCATCATGAAAATTCAGTTTCGTATACAATTGTAGTTAATGTGCCTGTTTTCACAAACAATTCCCTCTAATATCATGCATTTTGTATGTTAGTTTCACACATTTGGCTGGAGAACTACATTGCAAAATTCAGAGAAGTGTGAATTTCAAACAATATCTGTATTTCAGTTTGTGTATTGTTAGGGAAATGCAAAGTAGGTAAATTTGCATTAAAATGCAGAAACCAAATCCTACACACACACACACACACCTCTAGCCACATCTTGAAACTGAGCTCCGTTTCCTGTCCTTATGGGAATATGCCCATGAGCATTCACTCAGTGTATGTCAGCAATAGCACCTCAGCCTTGCCCTCCATTAGAATGCAAATTCATACCAGAAACCACTTGAAGATCTCTCATTGGCTCCAGACTCCCAGAAGTTCCTGTAAAAAGGAAGTAGGAAAAACCTTCTGGCAGACTGGTTAAATGCTCAGATTAGAAGCCCTTGGCTGGGTCTCAAAATTGTGCTCTCTGTGCTTGGCTCCTCCCTTAAGCATATTTACTCTGAACCCTGATCCATTTGCCTTTAGTTCCCTCAATCTTTGGCCCATCATTCAGCTATGTCCAAAGCGAGTCCCACCCCTTGGTAGTTAGATCAGTAGATTTCAAAAGAATCTAGTGGCAACAAATACTTGGAACACTCTTCAAGGCATTATCCCCCCCCCATAACCTGGTGCATGTACTTCCACATTTGGGTATTACTAGTGATTTTTAGTGAAAAAAAGAAGTACTGGTACTCATATCTTGCTAAAAGTGGGCACCGCCACAAAATAAAAAGAGGGGCCAGTACTCCACACCGATGAATACCATTACAAAGAAAGAGACAGAGATGTGGGTATTACAAACTTTGTCACATTTGTAACCACCAATCATCTTGCTCCCCCATGACCATTAGAACTTCAGCATTAAAAGCACACACTAGTAAGGCACAGCAAGATCTGGTCCTAAAGGTTTATGGGGGTGAGGTAAATGAGTATCAGCAGCAGGCACGGCACCATTGCATGTTATTGATTCTGAACATGACATCAATATGTACCTATAGTGGGAAACAGTAGATACTATACTAGTTAAACAGATACAGACGGAAGATACAAAACCACAGTTAAGAACCAAATGAGCTCCCCCACGCTGACAGACTGCCCAGTAAATAACTATACCACGTTATGCAAATTCCCAACATTTCACACATGACACCAGAGGTGCATTGCCGTTTGCAGCAGAGTGAACACCTGCTCATCAAGCTCTGGATCTGGCTTGGAAAAACAATAATTCCCAGCAAAATGGCAGGTTTTGCATGACCTATCTTTTATTTTGTGCAGCTGCGTTTTTAAGGTTTATTGCCTGCTATACTTCGTTATAGTGGTTTTAGTTATTGTAAGTCTCCTACAAGAAAAGCAACTACAATAACAATAATTTAACAAAATGTGTATACCACTTGACTTTTGTAAACCTCTTAGAAGTTTACAAACATTAAAATAATCAATGATATAGTTAAAAACAAGTAAATAACAATATTTTAAAACAAAACAGCAGCAGACAAAAGGATTCAAACACATCATCTAAATAATAATAACAACAACAACAGCAATTCTTCACTCTAAGTGAGGTCATCAGTAGCATGATGAGGCTGGATCACACCCCTGTGAGCATTCAACCCCCCTCCTTTCAAAGTCCCTCAGGCCAATAGCAGCTCTGGGGAAAATACAACTGTAGCAGCATGCCAGGCACCAGGAAGAGTGTGTGGGGGGAGGGGGGAGAGTTTTCTCCCTCCCTTTCTCCACTGCATCACAGCTGCTCAAACAGAAAACCAAGTAATCAGGCAGGCGAGACGGAGGTGGCAGTACACACCTTTGGGGCTGTAGTGCCTGCTTTCAGCAGAGGCTGGTGGCTCCAATGTCAGTGGAGCAGTGAATCCACTCCAGGTTTTAGTCTGAACTTTTAAGGAGGTGTTCAAGGTTCTGAAAGTTGAAGCACCTTGGACAGCTCCTTGAAAGTTTGGACAAACCCGAAGTAGATTCACTGCCCCACTGACATCCGAGCCACCAGCCTCTACTGCCTGCCTTCCATTTGAAGCAAAGATCACAAGCCCCCGACTTTCATATCTTTAAGGAAGAAAATATGGCAACATGAAGGCATCTCTTTTTTGTTTTGCTGCCCATGGTGCATTCATGCCTGGAAATAGGGGTCAACATTAGCCATAGTACGTGTTGCTGTTATTACAAAAATTAAATTAAAACAAATACAGTTAAAGGCATATAAATGAAACTACAAAAATTATAATGAAAATGTTAATTAAACTATAGAATTAAAACCATTTAAAAATATAGCAATTTTAAAAACCACAAACATACAAAAATAAAAATCAGCAAAACAGCAACCTGTTAATATCCCTTGCAGTCAGTTCCCAAAAACCTGTTGGACCAGTAAAGCTTTCACCTGTGATGGAAGGACAGCCTGTCTTACCTCACTAGGAAGGGAATTCCAGAGCCTGTGGGCAGCCACCGAGAAGGCCCTCTCCCATGTTCCCACCAGACGTGCCTGTGAGAATAGCAGGGCCAAGAGATAGGCCTCATTGTGTTTGAGAAACTGATGAAATAAAGACATTCACTTGTGTCATGGTTTCAATCAGGGTTCCCAAAGTGGTTGATATTGACCCCCTGAGGTGAATAGGTCTGTGCAGGGGTTGAGTTGAAAAGGGAGTCAGAAAAGAGCCTGGGGGTAGACAATAAGTTTACAAGTTGTTGTGTGACACAAGTTGTTGTGTAACTAGGAGATATGAACCTCAGAAATAAAAGGCATATGAATGTATAGAGTGCACCTCCCTTGCCAATGAGAAAGCTCTATATTTAAAAAGATAATGATTGATTACTAATAAATGTTGATTATTGTTGTATTTCTTGAGTTTGTTTCATTTACACTCCTAATAATATGGGTTGGGGTCAAATACAACTTTATAAGGTCTTCAGAAGTTTGGAAAACTCTGTTTTAAATCCAGAATGCCATGCTGGGTCTTCAGCAATGAGTCACACCTGTGCAAGCTACTAGTTCTTCTATGATCCTCACTTCTGAGGGTAGAGAGACTCTGAGACAGGCCTGTAGTGATGATCCTAGTGCTCTGGCAGAGCTATGTGATCCAGCTTCAGGTACTCCTTCCCAATAGAAATTTTGCCTTCCCCCTTAGTTGGAATTTGCAAGCTCTGGGGTATAGGGATGGGGCTTCCACAGCCCATCCTGGCCTAGGCATGGAACTGAGTGCATGATCACTGATGCTACAATTCAGAGCACTGTGTGTGCACAGGTGTCCACTGCCCATTATGGCAGGAGGAACTCTACATAGAAAAAGGGCTGCTTCTTCAGAGCTTTCACATGACATTCCCCGTAGCACCACCTCATGGGCAAACAGTAGCACGGCCATAGAATTTGCTAGAACTTGCAAGCTACTAACTATGGCAAGAGATATTTTCATTCCCCCATCACTTCTTCACTACAAACTGCAGCTATTACAACCCAGTGGCCATTCAGGTTCTGGCAGGTAACATCTGCTTGTCAATTCATTTAACATTCACATTTCCTTGCCTCAAATAAAGCATATGGGTGTTTTCACACACACAATAGGTGATCACAACCACCTCGCATGACAGCATTTGTAGTGTGTGTGTTTTCCACTCATGAGAAAGAAGACAGTATTGTGTTAAAGAGTTTATACAGGAAAAATGCCATGCGGGCCACGGCTGAAGGCATTCCACAGAAATGGCAACTAAAAGCAACACAATTGTCAGCTATTGTCCCATCCAGAGCCGAGGAATGCAGGCGCACACATTTCAGTAAGGTTTTCTTTTTTTATTAAAGTTACAGTTATATCAAAAGCTTTCCCACTCATTCAACTAACTATGCTTTCTAAGAACTATTTTCTTGACCAGCGCTGACTAAGCAAGCCTCCAGTTACAGACGTTGACTCAGCACCCCCTCCTTGTTAATGCCCCCTTAAATAGGTTTCACTTTCATGTGCAAGAGACGGCTCCTCCTAACCCCCGCCGGCCGTTCTTCACACCTCTGAATTTTGCAAAAGCGGAATAGACCTCCACTTCTCGCTCCGAATGAGGGGGGCTAACTGTGTGGGCATGGGAAACTGCTGAGTGCCCAGCTGGAATCAGCAAGTGTATCAGGTGGCTCCTCGGGTGCAGGAGAAAGGGGCGTGTCCTCAGAAGCAATCTCTGACAGCTCTCCCTGCATTTCCAGGGGAGGAGTTGGGATATGGGTGCGCTGAGATCCTTCCTCCCTCAACCCCATGCCTGAGTCTGCAAAGTCAAAGTCCTCCTCCTGCAAGCCCTCCCGCCGTCCTGGGTCACAACAGCTATCCAGAGAGGACAAACAACTATTTCAAGAAGTAGTTACAGAACAGGAATGCAACAGAAATATTAAGGTTGCACTGAAAATGCGGACCCAAAATATGAACAGGAAACACAGCTACCCTTCAAATCTCACACTTCTCTGAATTTTGCAAAGCAGCTCCAGCTGCATACAAGATGGGAAAATAACAGAAAAAATGCATTATATCAGGGAAATTGCTTGCAAAATTTCATATCTTAGGAGATATGCACATGAAAATGCATACAAATTTTCATATAGACTTTGAAAAGAAAACACCACAAACTTATGTAGAAATGGGGTGAATGGAACTTAAGAATGGGGAAAAAATGAGAAAGTGAGAGAGATCCAAATGACAGATCCACCCTTCCCTATCACGGATTCCCTGGAATTGAACTGGAGCTGATTAAAAGCACCATTAACAGTTTGCAGCACTTCCACATTTCTCTGTGGGCTTAAAGATGTAACACTGTCTGCCTCTCTTTGCCATAACACCCACCACAAATCCTTTGAAATGACGACAAGGGATTTGGCAGCTAAAATGGCCAGCAGATGGAAATAAATTTATTTTTATTCCCATTGCAAAATAACATAAAATAAATATCCACTGCATCAAGGTAAATTCTTATTTGTTTCTTCCCTGGGTTCACACAACTAAAGGACAAGATCTCGACATTTTCTCATTTGCAGGCTGCTCCTGAAAGAACAGGGGTCTACTTCCAGACAGAATTATAACCCCAGTGCTGTATTACACACTGACCGAGTCCCATCACTCACTACTTTTTTCATGAGGACAAAGTGATCACCTCGACGACAAAAAAGAAATCAGTTCTCAGTTCTGTTCAGTTGTTAGTCGCTAAAAAAATAATAATAATGACAATTTATTTTTTAAAAATCACATTGCGAATAGGAAACTGCACAGCACAGTAAGATTCCAAAGCCATGCAACAGTCACTGAATTCAACATTAGTTATGTGCTCCTTATTTCCCTGAACAGTGAGAATCCAGAGGCATCACTAGAGAGCTGAGCTTTCTTGGGAGGAGAGAATGACCTCTCTTTGTAATGTTTGTTTGATTTATAAATGTGCAAGCAGAACTCACTGAAAACAGCCAAACTCCTCCCCCCCCCAAAAAGGCAGCAAAACTGCTGACGGTGCATCCATTTCCCAGAGAGATCATGTTTCAGCCAGTTTAAAGGCTGTACCCCATTTCTAGTAAACTGCAGCAAAATCTCTGCTCTTTGCCTGCTTGCCTTCATATTTTGACAGCAACACTAGCTCCAAACTGCTTCTCTGACCACTCTGCCTAGCAGGGGGATGCCATCTTTTCAAAACTCAATGGGTTTAACAACTCAAAAGCTGGAGAGAGATTCCCAGCTATCAAGGAAGATTTACAAAGCAATCTGAATCCCCAATCTTTTGTGCCGGACGGGGTTGGATGGGCAGAGGTGTCCCTCCACCCAGCCCTGCCCACCTCCACTGGCCCTTGCCTGTGAGGGAGCCCTCCTGTCAGCAAGCAAGCCCTAATGTGCCTGCCCAAACAGCAAGTGGGCAAAAGCTAATACCCATGGTATCCCCACTGGCAGTAGCCAGCAGAAACCCCCAGAATGGGGAATTGGATATTCTGTGCCAACCCTGCCACCATCGTTTGACAACCATGGGTCCAATTGCTCAGTGTGCTATGGAGCTATGGAAGAGCGTGTTTTCCTACCTGCACCTGGCTGAAACAGGCAGTGGGGTTGAGGTTGCAGCAGTGGCTGTGCCACTCCATCCAGCTCCAGCCCTGCCAGCCAGGTGCTAGGATTGCAACTTCAGTCTTTCCATTTAAAGCCCCTGACCACTCAGTTGCCCAATGACAGGCCTATTCACAATCATTTAGACAGCCCAAGTCACAACATGGGAAGATGCTTTTTACAGAGTCAGATCCTCAGGGTTGTATTCAACTAACTTTCAGTCAGAGTAGACCCATTGAAATTGGTGGGCCCAAGCTAGTAATTAATTTCAGCGGGTCTCCTCTGACTAAAAGGTTAGTTGACGATAACCCTTAGTCCCTCTGGCCTGATGTTGTTGACACTGACAGCTATTTGGAAAGGTTTCCAATGGGAATCTCCCTCAGCTTTACCTGGAGAAGCCAGGGACTGAAACTGGCATCTGCTGCACACAAAGCCAGTGACCTACCACTGTGTTGTGACCTTTCCCTGGGCAACATTCTCCTGAGTGATCATTGGGCTGGATCAGAAAATAACTGTCCCCAACCCAACCCACGTGGAGGGGAGAGGGTGGACCTGCTCTCCTCAGAGCCATCATGCAGTTCCTGTTGGCTCATGATTAGCTGAGTCATTCCACAAGTTGGGAATGGGTTAAAAGCTATGCAATTAGTCAAGGACACACAGCTGCAACTGATCTAATCTACTGGCTATAAATTAGAAGCCTAGAGAGCCAGGCTGTGTGGGGGGATGTAATGTTGGTGAATGTATTTGTTAACTGCACGTTGATAAAGATTTCTGTTACTGGCACGAAGCTGGACTGTGTCGGAGTTCTTCATTCCTGTTTGCCGCCTTACTGGAACTGTGCTGGCTGTAAACCTCTGTGTCCTGTGCAGCAAGCTAATTCTGCCTTGCCTGTGCAGACTAGAGCTCAACAAAGGGTTATGGGCCCAGTCATTGCTGCTGACACAATGATCCTGTGAGGTTGTGCTAAAGGCAAAGAATTTAAAACGTGCAAAAGAACTGGACAGCCGAGAAGGGTGAAAAGGATGGCAGCGTTTGGAAGCGCGTCTTATCCCTTGGAGAGGCTGGGGAGCACCAACTACTCCTACTGGAAGGTAAAGACTGAAATGCTGCTGGTGAAGGAGGGCGTCTGGCACACTGTTGCAGAAGACCCCCCAGCAGCCCCACCGACAGAGTGGATAAGAGCATCAGAGAAAGCTAAAGCTCTGCTTATCCTAGCTCTGGAGAATGAACAGTTAATACATATCAGAGGCTTAAACACAGCAAAGGAAGTTTGGAATGTTTTACGTGCTGTACATGTGAGAAAAACTGCAGGCTCTAAAGTTTTACTTGCTAAAAGACTGTACCAGACCCGATACAAAGAGGGAGAGTCCATGCAGAGGCATTTACAGAACTTACAACGTCTGTTTGCCGACCTGCAAGAAATGGACATGCAGCATACACAGGAACAGATGGCATATATTATGCTGTCTACTCTAAATGATTCCTGGGAAGGAGTGATAAGTGCGTTAGAAATCTCCCGGATGCTGACCTCAGCATGACGTACATCACAAACAAACTACTTCAAGAAGCAGAACGCCGACAAGAGAAAAGTAAACAGAGCAACAAAGAAAACCCGGAGCGGAATGCGCAAGGACCGACGGCGTATGGAGTGAAACGTTGCTACAGATGCGGCTCCACAACTCATCTACGCAGTCAATGCCAGGCAGAGACGAAAAGAAGATTGCAACAAAGCGAGAAAGACCCGTTTAAAGTGCATGTCGTTGGCACTAAAGACAAGGACAATGAACTGCAAAACACATCCTGGGCCGTAGACTCGGGAGCAAGTCATTTTCTAGTAAATAATGAAAAACAGTTTAAAATCCTGACCCCAACAAAGAACCAGAATGTTTATTTGGCGGATGGAAGCTGTTGCGAAGTAAAAGGGGTAGGAGTAATATATTTAAAATGTTTAAAAACGCTAGTTACAAATGTGTTTTATGTTCCCAGTATGGACAGAAATATTATGTCAGTAGCCAAGTTAAATGCTATGAATTATGTTGTTCACTTTGACAAAGGGAAATGCACAATATCTAAAGGGAATAAGATTTGTGTGATAGGAAAGTTCAAAAAAAGCATTGTTCATAGTAAATGATGAAGCCCCACAATGTGTAAACACAGTAAGAAACAAACAAAAGCATGAAAAATGTATACACTTGTATCATAGAAGATTGGGACATGTAAGTTATGCTACTCTACTAAAAACAATGAATCATAGTGCAGACTTACAGTTTAAACCTTGTCAGCAGTATGAGGACTGTGATGTTTGCAGTGAATGGAAATCAACTGCAGCTCCCATACACAAAGAAAGGCTAATTAGCACGCAAAGGCCATTTCAGTTAATCCACATGGACCTGGCCGGTCCCTTTAAACAGTCAAAAGGAAATGCAAAATTTTATTTTGTGTTGGTCGATGACTTTTCAAGATACGCTTTTGTTTACCTATTGAATAACAAAGCACAAGCCGCTGGAAAGTTACAGCATTTTGTGGAATGGGTAGAGGCGAGATTCAAAACCAGAATAGCTACACTCAGGTCGGATAGAGGAGGGGAATTTCTCTCCTCAACTCTGCAAAAATATCTGTACAGAAAAGGAATAAAACACGAATTAACAGCTCCTTTTGCGCCACATCAGGACGGTGTTGCAGAGAGATATCATAGATTTTTACAGGACACTGTGAGAGCAATGTTAGCAGACTCTAAACTGACCAGGGATTTCTGGGGTGAATGTGCAATTTATGCTAATTTTCTGTTGAACAGGGTATATAAAAGTACTGTGGATTGTACACCTTATGAAAAAATGTTTAACAGAAAGCCTTATCTAAATCATGTAAAGAAATTTGGAGCAATATGTTGGGCACATATTCCCAAGCCTCAACGAAAAGGCAAACAAGGTCCGAGAGCATTAAAGGGTTACTATATCGGCTTTGAGGGTGCATATCACAGAGTCTGGTTAATGAAAGAAAAACGTTTAAATGTGTGTAGAAGTGTTAAAACACAGGAGCAAGATTGGGAAGACAGTATACAACATGTAGAAATAAACATAGATAGCACACAAGATGAGCAACAGGAAATAAACGTTAAACCTGATCCCCAGGAAGAGAGGGGAGGGGGAATTGTAGACACTGCAGAAACTGAAGTTAAACAAGAGGCAGAGGAAAAAACAGAGGAATGTCAGAATGTTAAAGAGATAGAACAAAACATTGCACACACAGAGAGTCCAGAAGTACCAATAGAAGAACCTACACCCATACCAAGGAGATCAAAAAGAGCTAATCTGGGGCATCCTCCAGAGAGATTTAAAGTGACGACTGTAAAAGTAAAACAGGAACACAAAACACCAGCAAAGTGTCAGAATGGGGAAGATGACTGGACCGAGCAGGATTTTCAAGAATGGTTTGCAATGCTGGATGGGGGTAGAGATTGGCGAGATAAGTTACATAACATTGTTTAGAAATGCTGACCAAGACATGTAAGAAACGGATGACAATGTTTATTGTAAATGTATATGCAAATGTATCTCAAATGGGACTGAGACTGAATGTATATAAAACTGTATTAAGTATGTGGAACAAGAATACATGTATAATGCAAAATGTAAAATGTAAATTGGATTGTTAAATGTAAAACTGGAACAGCAGAGCAACAGCATCACCCAACATGTGAAATGAGGTGGGGGCTGTTGGCTCATGATTAGCTGAGTCATTCCACAAGTTGGGAATGGGTTAAAAGCTATGCAATTAGTCAAGGACACACAGCTGCAACTGATCTAATCTACTGGCTATAAATTAGAAGCCTAGAGAGCCAGGCTGTGTGGGGGGATAGTAGGAGCATGTAATGTTGGTGAATGTATTTGTATTTGTTAACTGCACGTTGATAAAGATTTCTGTTACTGGCACGAAGCTGGACTGTGTCGGAGTTCTTCATTCCTGTTTGCTGCCTTACTGGAACTGTGTTGGCTGTAAACCTCTGTGTCCTGTGCAGCAAGCTAATTCTGCCTTGCCTGTGCAGACTAGAGCTCAACAGTTCCTACCTCTGCAATCTATGCAGGGATGGAAATATCTGTCAATTTAGGTTCTCTCGGTTTCTCAGTTTTCCAGTCTTACATTCAGTTCTCCACATTACTGCAGCAATTTGCAGATTTTTGTTTTTTTTTAAAAAAAACCCTAATGAAAATCCTCCAGCATTTTAGTGTGATTTTCTCCTAATAAACACATGTTTGCAGGCAGTTTTGACATATGTATACATTTTTGCTAGCAATTTCTCCTAACATAATGCATTTTGTAAGTAATTTTCATGAATATATTCCTTTTTATGCACACTTTCCCCTAAAATACACATTTTTGTAAAACATTGGTTGGAGAACTGCATCACAAGATTCAAATAAGTGCATAGTTCGAAGGGCGGCTGTGTTTCTGTTCTCATGTGGTTTCAGAAAATGTGAATTTGATGGATTTGGCTTCAAATGCCAACGGCTTCAAATTTCTTCCCCATCCCTAAATCCATGCAGGAATAAAATATCCAAATACAGTCTATACATATAAAATCTAGTGTATTTAGGCTAAATTCACACTGTCAGTTTCCTGGGGAGGGGAATTTAGGAACTCACTGTGATTTTGGCTGACATACATAGGTCATACTCAGAGATATTCTGACCCTACATGATCTAAGTACTCTTTTACTTTCTCCTCCTCAAATCTCATTTTCTTTTACACCACAAATGTATTCAACATCCACTCCTATAGTCACTTACAAACAAAATAAATCTATTTATTTGGAAATATGGATCAAGGAAGCAAAATAAAACCATTTGTATAATTTAGAATGATTGCACATATTTGCATAATTTAGAATGATTACAAAATGTGGATCTTCTTGGTGCAGAATTCAGATTAGGGTCAACAACACACCAACCATCTATTCTCATTTATAAACGACACTATTTGATGGGTAATCATCTCTTTAATATATGCATAGACAGGCATGGCTATATCCATTATTTTGTCGCAATCGAGAGGGACTGAGAAACAGGAAAATTGCCAGGAACACAGAGCAGGTTTAAGCCCCAAATCCTCACATCCACAAATGCACCCTTAGATGAACAGTTGCAAGTCAACTCCTGCAGGGGAGGGGAGGGCATAGATTCATATTATTAAGCCCCAATTCACTTCCCAGCAGTGACTTTAGAGAAGCTTACAAAGCATGATATTATACCTAAGTGTGTGAGTGGGTGGGTGGGTGGGTGAGTGAGTGAGAGAGAGAGAGAGAGAGAGAGAGAGAGATCTTTCATTGCCTAGTTATCTGGTATCTAGGGGTGGGAGAAGTTTGATTCAGTTTTCATTGAAAGGCAAACCTACCTAATTTTCACTTTCCAAAACAATACAAGAAAAATACAACCACCCTTAAAGATACGCATTTATCCAAATTTTTCAGTGCAGTTCCCCAGCCAAGTTTTTTTTTTTTAAGAAGTGCTTATACTGGGGTAAAGTGTCAATAAAATGCATATATCCATGAAAAGAACATACAAAATGCATTATTTTAGGGGAGATTGTTTTGCAGAAGTGTGTATATTTAGCAAAATTGCACACAAATGTGTGCTAAAATTCATTCACACTAAAATGTTGATGTATTTTCATGAGGACTTTAAAAAACATGATTCACAAACTGCTGTGAAAATGTGGAGAACTGAACTTAAGACTAGGAAAATGAGAAATCAAAAGAAACTGAAATAGACAGATTCACCCATCCCTACTGGTACCCAAATGCTATTGAAATCACATAGGAATGAAACTCTAAGAAGGATGGAAACATGACACTGGAACCTCAACATTGCATGGAAAACGCTCACTGAGAGGCCCATTTGCACTATACATTTCAAGCTGTACACATACTGCCTTAAATAGTCATGGTTTCCTGTGAAGAATCCTGGGAACTGTAGTTTAAGGGTGCTGAGAGTTGTTAGGAGACCTTTATTCCCCTCACAGAGCTGCAATTCTCAGAGTGGTTTAACAACTAGTCTCTCTTCCCAGGGAATTCTTTCAATGTCATGTGGAAGTTCCAGTGTTATTTTCCATCTCCCTTAGAGCTTCTCTTAGCTGTGGGATCAGTGTCATGTTTACCTATTTCCACAAAGAAAAGTCAGGCAGTTAGGCCTTCCTTGGCAGGGGATTCCATCGGTGGAGAACTGCTACTGAGAAAGCTCATCTAGACCTTGTTGCTACCACACAGAGTTCTAATAAAGGCTGACCCCTCAGTAGTGCTGCCTTGGATGTTCTTAATGTTAGAAGTGTGACAAGAGCAACTCCCATTTAGTCCTCTTTGCATGGGGAGAGAGATAGAGAGATTGTCCTCATAGCTGTCTAGGCGGCCACTGACCTGTCCTCATCTTTTCTGTCTGTCTTCCTTCCGTGTAAACTGATATGTCTGAGGGAGCTATTCATACCTCTGACTTTTCTTCCTGCTTTTCATACCTCTGACTTTTCTTCCTGCTTTTTCTCTTCTCTGCTGGCCAGGAGAGGAGAAGGAGCCATGTTCTCTTTGTCTCCTCTCCTCTAGCATGAGGGGCATTGTCCAGGCATGATCACTGCAGCCTCCAACTAAGTTAGCTGGATAGAAGTAGCACCTTTCCTATCCAGTATGTATTTCTATTAATAAAGTCTTTTCTCATTTTGAAACCAAGTCTAAGTCCAAGGGATTTAAAGCAAGGGAAAAGCTCACTTTCTCTCAGGTAAAATCACACCCATGCAGCACAGAATGCTGAGCAAGCTACACTAAGCTAGACTATGCTAATATACTATATCTCTAATTGCTCTACCAGCCACTGAAGAACCCAACACTTAAATCACAGGAGAGTAACTAACAAAGGTTTAGGGAATGCAAGGTTTGAAGAGATCAGATTAGAACTTCTAAATTAGGTCCCTCAAACCAACTAGTGAAGCTATTTAAAGGAATATGACAAGGGTCTAAGCTAGGGCTGTACGCTCCCCCCTGGATCAGATCTGGGGCCCCATTCAGAACTTCAGATTGACCCTGAGTTGGCCAAGGACCAACCCAATCCGGATCCAGGCCCCGAAATGATTCAGGGGCCAGCCCTAATGTCAGGAGAGGGAAGGAGGAGATACTGCCCTAGTCTAAACCTGCTCCCTACCCAGTCCTGTGTGAAGGGCTAGCTCATGCTTGCACAGATTCCATAAGAGGGAGTGCATCATGCATCTGCACAAGGCAAGGATGGGAACCTGTGGCCCTCAGATGTTGTTGGGACTACAGCTCCCATCATCCCTGACCATGCTGATTGGAAGTGATGGAAGTTGTAATGCACAACATCTTGAAGGAACTTCATTACCCCTGACTTATGGCAACAGGCCAGATTTGGTTTTTTCCTTCTCTTCCTCCTCTACATAACATCCAGCCTGACAAAGAGTTCCTGAGAATTCAAAAGCTTCTCCTACATTTTGGTTTCTCCTACTAGTGTGAGTTGAAAGCCTATGGGGCAATTCCTGTTGAAATCTTAGAAGCCAGGAAAACAGAAGAGGAGGAATTGACTGAAGAGGCTGCTATTATTCCATTAACGTGGGAGCAGGATGGGCGGATAATAAACCCTGAGCTTTATAATTCATGGATATTATTGGGCTTGATACTTAGCCAGGTTTGTTGACTCCACATCAGACCTTGTGGTCTATTTATTGCTAAGGAGAAGTGCCTCCCTGGACTACATCACTCTGTCTTCCTCACTTTAACGTCAATTTTTATCTTTAAGCAGGAGGCATCCCTCTCAAGGTTTAATTGTGTGTCTCCCACACACATTTATGTTTACGGTGGGAATTAATAAGGAACTGCAGCGTAGGGAGAATCTGAAACAGCTTTCTTTATTGTTTAATTTAGGAAAATGCCATGGACAATTGAGTTTTAGCCTCTCCTTTGCTACATTTGCAAGAGCAATTTGTGTCGGAGATTAGTTGAGCTTCGCAGCTTCTATTGCAGCCCTATGGTGACCCATTGTGGAAGGTGCTGAATCAACATAACTAATTGGTGTTCTTTTAAAAAAAAACAAAAAAAACCAACCACCCATCACTAGTGATGGAAAGATCTGTCAGTTTCGGTTCTCACAGTTTCTCATCCTTCCAATCTGAAACCCAGTTCTCCACATTTCTGCAGCAATTTGCAATTTTTTTTAAAAAAAAAAATCTCATGAAAATTGTTCAGCATTTTAGTGCTAATGTCTCCTAACATACATATTTTTGTATGCAGTCCTGACTAATACACACATTATTGACAATTTCTCCAATTATAATGCTTTTGGTATGTTATTTTCACTAATATATGCACACTTTCCCCCAATATATGCATTTCTGTATGCCTGACAAACTGCATTGCAAAATTCAAATGAGTGTAAATTTCAAAGGATGGCTGTGTTTCAGTTCTCATATTGCTTCAGGAAATCCAAATTTGATAAATCCGGCTTTTAGTGCAAACCTAATTGATTTTTTCCTCCATTGCTACACAACCTCTTATTCATTCCACAATGTTGGTGCCTCTGAGCAAGTTGCACTTGGAGGCAGCTGAATGAAAAGTGCCCCACTGAAGCATGTGCAACTGATTTTTGTGGGTATTTTTGCCATATGAATTGCAGGTGCAGAAGGACCCCAATGCTGACCAGGACCATAGCAAGGGATTATGATGTCCTACATGCTTGGTTTACAATCTGGGTCAGGCCCTCTGTACCTATAATTGGTAGAGGAAAAAACTGCACACAACTGGACAGTAGGGATAGAAAGATCTGTCAATTTCAATTATTTCTGTTCCTCATGTTTCCAGTCTTAAATTCAGTTCTCCACATTTCCACAGCAGTTTGTTTAAAAAAATCCTTATGAAAAGTCTAATTTTAGTGCAAATTTCTCCTAAGAAACACTTTTTAGGCAGTTTTGACTAATGTACACATTTTTGCAAGCAATTTCTCATCATATAATGCATTATTTGCATGTTATCTTCACCCATATGCTCATATTTATGCATACTACCCCTACATATGCATTTTTATAAACATTGTTTGGTTGGCGAACTGCATTGCATAATTTGAATAAGTGTGAATTTCAAAGAATGGCTGTGTCTTGGTTCTCATGTTGTTGTGGAAAGTGCAAATTAAATAGATATGGCTTTAAATGCAAACTGAATCGAATTTCTTTTCCATCCCTACTGTGCAGTTAAGGTCACATGTAATCTGACCCTCAACTGACTACTGGTAAAGGAATTAGTATCCCATTCTGGTTATCTAACAGCAAAATATCCATCATGATGACAGGCTGATTTGTGTGTGGAGAAGGGAACTTATGCGTGTCAAGCACTCCTTTTCAGGGATAGGGAGACTGTGGGATTCCAGCTCCCATCAGCTCCAGCCAGCATGTCCAATGGTCAGAGCTGGTGCGAGTTGTAACCCATAAACATCTGAAGGGCCACAGATGGCCTGCCATAAGTTCTGCATCTAGTCTTCATCTCAAGATAAAGACTGCAGACTTGATTGGATTAGGAGCAGCTAGCTGCTCCAAGTCACAGAATACGTTTGTGGGACCAAAAAAAAAGCAATGACTGACCTTCATTATTAGAAACAAAGTTTAGCAGTTTCTCAGTTCTGTCCCCAAGTCTTCTATCCTTTCCTCAAAAGCATAAAGACTAGAAAGTTGAATTTGTTTGATGTTGAAAAGTGAACGATATCATTGTTGGAATGTTGAATTTTGCTCCTGGCACCGGTTTCTACGACGATGCAATACAGTTGTAGATTGCAGATTACGAAATGAAGTACACCTGAAAAGAAGGAGGACCTGCACCAAATGAACTGGCTGCCCATTTGCTACCGGGCCAGGTTCAAGGTTCTAGTTTTGGTGTACAAAGCCCTATACAGCTCAGGGCCAGGATATCTGAAAGACCGTCTTACTCCTTACATATCCAGTCGATCACTGCGCTCTGCAGGTGAGGGCCTCCTGCAGATACCATCTTATCAAGAGGTTCGTTCTGCACAATATATGAAACGGACCTTTAGTGTGGCAGCACCTACCTTGTGGAATTCCTTCCTTTTGAATATTAGGTAGGCGCCATCTCTGCTATCTTTTCGGCGCTTTTTGAAGACCTTCCTCTTTCAACAAGCCTTTTGAGACCTATCCCAGTCTGCATCTCTGTCAGCATTGTTTAATATGTTTTTTTAATAATGTTTTTAACCCTTTTTTACAGTTTTTTAAAATGTTTTTAATGCTGTTTTGTTTTAATGTATTTTAAGATCTGTTTTTATGACATTTTAAAGTGTTTTGGTGCTTTGTTTGCTGCCCTGGGCTCCTTCTGGGAGGAAGGGCAGGATACAAATTAAATAAATAAATAAATAACATTTGTTCCTACAAATGAGGGCTTTGGTGGGGGATCAAACTGATAACAATAAATCAAGCTACAAGATAGCCATGGATGCTTCATCACTAGAGGTGGCAAGAAGAGGCTTCTTAGATACAAATTAGCCAATATATATGTCTTTTGATGCATTATATCAGACAAGAACGTGATTACAGTCATGATTAGAATCATGCAAGAGAAAAGATAGGATGCTGTAGTTAAGAAGAGTCTGCAGGATCAGACCAGTGGCCCATCTAGTCCCGAATCCTGTTCTCGGTGGCCAAGCAGATGCTTATGGAAGCCCACAAGCAAGACTGGAGCACAACAGCGCACTCCCCAACTGGTATGCTCCACACCCGCCATTGCACTCCACACCTGCCACTGCATTCTTGTCACCTGTCCTTGCTGCAGCCACACATTGAAAGGTGAAGGTCTGCAGCGAAGAGCCTACTCTCCAGTTGAACTCCCCATGCAGGTCAGAACCTTGCATGATGAGGGCTCTAAATTGTGCAAGGAGCCTCTACATCTGGGACAGGGAACCTGTGGCCCTACAGATGTTGCTGGACCCCTGACAATTGGCCATTCTGGCTGGGGATGATGGGGATTGGAAGAGTCCCAATGGGCCATAGGTTCCCCATCTCTACAGGATTCCTGCTGCACATATTTTGGCCTCCAAAGCATAGATAGCAATGAGGCCAGGTGGTGAGGATATGATGGAGAAGACAGGGGCAAGGAGCACATCCTCATTCCCCCCTTTAAACACTTGAATATGTCAATTTCAGTTTCTCATTTCCCCCCCAATCTTAATAAGTTCAGCTCACCGCATTTCCGCATCAGTTTGCTATTTTCCTCTCAAAAAGTTCTCACAAAAAAATTGCCAGCATTTTAGTGTGCCTTTTCTTAAAGGACACATTTTTGCAAGTAATTTTCCCAATATACTGCATTTGCTTAGGTTATTTTCAACTACGTGTGCATTTTTGGTTGCAAAACTATCCTGCAAAATTTAAAGTGCAAATTTCAAATACTACCTCCATTTCAGTTCATGTATTGATTCAGAAAGTACAGTTTAGGTAGGCTTGCATTAAAATGCATCTTGAACTGAATTTCTCATCCATCCCTCCTGATCAGTTGTGAAAGACCTAGGCGTTTGAAAAGGGCTCTCAAGCTTTTCATTCAGTTATTTAGTGTATATATTTACATCCAGTGTCGTATATGCAATAGCTTATCTCATATGTGACATTGGATGTAAATATATGCACAAAACAAATAACTGAAAACTCCTAGAGAGCCCTTTTCACACAATTTTGCATGCCCATCAAATACCCATGGGCCAGAGCTAGAATTATGAGGGAGGATGATACCCTTAATTCTCTCCAGTCTTAACCAAAATGCTGCCTCCTGTAGCCTTTTTTAAGGGTGGCTGGTCACAAAAGGCAAGAGAACAGGGCTATAGTACTGCTGCAACTCAAGCCCTGGCATGGGGCAGAACCAGGGTGGCAAGCCCCAAGTGTGACCTATGCACCTTTAGTTCAACATCTGTAAATAGTGAAATGTGCAAGGATGTCTCTGCCATGATTTAGAACCCTGTAAAAGCAGAGAGCACCCCACATATAACCTCACATGAAGTTCCCTTACACTCTAGTTAGGCCACTGGACCATCTTGCTCAGTATGGTTTACACTGACTGGCAGCAGCTCTCCAGGATTTCAGGCAGAGGACTTTCCCAGGCCTACCTGGAGAAGCCAGGGATTGCACCTGCGACCTTCTGCATGTAAAGCAGATGCTCTATCAATCACTGAGCTGCAGCTCCTTGGAAACACAGCACACACTAACCCCACATGCATTCACTATGCATCTGGATATCTGCATGCTACTTACTTTTTAAAAAATATATCTAGACAATTTCACAGAATACAGGCTAATTGGCACATTATCTGATCCAACCACATTTGGGTATAGGTTGTTTATTTTTTAAAAAAAATCCTTGTTCTTGTGTTCTGTTTGAGTCTGCACCAAATGCAGTAGGTTGAC
The DNA here is from genome assembly GCF_030035675.1 of Rhineura floridana. Classification (NCBI taxonomy): domain Eukaryota; kingdom Metazoa; phylum Chordata; class Lepidosauria; order Squamata; family Rhineuridae; genus Rhineura; species Rhineura floridana. Next base: position 29,643,593 of record NC_084493.1, read on the forward strand.
ATCATAGCGTGCTGGCAAAATGGTCTTTTGGATGTATACCCTAATTCCAGGAAAATCTATCTTAGGCTGCAATCCAATACACACTGACCTGAGAGTAAGTCCCATTGAACCCAATGATGCTTACTTCTGAGTAGACATGCATTTGATTGCAGCCTTGGTGTCTCTAGCCACTGTTATTCTCCTCATAACAAAAACTAAGCCTTTTGATAATTGCAGATGACTTTCTTGCTTTACGACCAGAAAAATGCAAACTCAGAGGGCAAGTTTAGAGCAGCCTTAGCTAGCCTCTCCAAGGACTTTGTGTCATTTATCTTCTGTTCCATTCACTGAGGAGTTTAATACCAACAGTCCTTCAAACAGCAAAGGCAACTGTTTTGCTCTTATTTCTGCAGATCCTTGACACAAAGGAGTTGGGAAGGTGTTTTGTTCACCCTGAAGGAATATGGAAACTCAAGGTAGTGTAATAAATCTTCCTGGCTGCATCCACTGCAGGCTGCCCTAGAGACTAACATACCCTAGGAACAAACTGCACAACTAGATAGGATGCTGGGAGATTTGGCTTCAGATCCCAGCTGAGCCATAATAGCAAGCCCAGTCCCTTCACGCTGATCCCTCACGAGAAACAACACTGTATCCACAGTCATCTGGAGGAAAAAACACATAAATCACAGGGCTGGCCCAAGCCGTTTTAAGTTCCCAAAGGGCAAGATGGTGCCCCCTCCCATTCTGTATAGAAAAAGCTGACCAGACTAGCAAGCAGGGGTGTAGTTATCCAGGGACTTGGGGTGTGTGTCTTAAACCCTTTACTTTTTTGGGAGCAGGGTCCCAGCAGGGTCCCTCCATCTCCAGCATCCTACAAGCCAATCAGCATAAAAGGGGAACATGTTAGCCACTGGGAAGAATCTTCTAACATGCTTCCTTTACTACTGATTGGAGCCAAGGAGGTGAGTCAGCCACTGAGAGGACTCTTCGCAGTAGCTAACACTCTCTCCTTTCATGCTGATTGGCTCCTAGGGATGTCTGTTGTTGTGGAAGAAGGCATTAACAAGGATTTTATTCTCAACCCAGCAGTAAAACAAAACAAAAGGATGGCAGGGGCATGGCTGTGACTGTAATGAAGGGACCCTGCACTTCTGAATTTGCCACTACACTACTGCTGGCAAGTGAATCTTAGTTCAGTGCTGGTGATGGGGCATTCTAACACACCGAAGGGCAGCCGTTTGGCTCAGAACAAGAATGGGCAGCCTCAGGCCTCGGGGTGGAATGCAGCCCTCTGAGCCTCTCACCCTGGCCCTTGGAACTCTCCCCAGGACACGCCCTTCACTGGCCCTGCTTGGCACCACAAGTGCTTTTTTCTTCCGGGTTGGAATGAGTCCTTCAACTCAGATATTGCCTCTTGCTTACCAGGATGGGGACAGAGAGGGGTGCCCAAGTGAGTGTAGAAACTGACCTGCCATACAAAGGTAAACATTTACAATTATTTCTCTTCCAATCTTTGCTTCTGTCCCCAACCACCACTGGCAGGTGGCCCTCAGAGGGTTGTTCAGAAAAGGATGTGGCCCTTTGGCCTGGTAAGGAGTTCTCTGCAGAGGCTCTGCCAGCCTGGGAGAAGACCTGCCCTCCCCGTTTCCCCAAAGTGACTTTGGAAGCCTAGACCGCCTGTGTTGAAGGGGAGGAGTCTACACCTCTACTTACAAAGAGATTATGCTGCTGCGGCGGCCCTGCTTGGTAAGACGTTCTCTGCAGAAGCCTTGTCTCCCCTCAGAATAATGAGAATAATGAAGTTTTGTAGTAGATGGTTTTCCTTAGGGGATTGGGAGGGTGTTAATGGTTAGTTTGTTTTTAAAGATTGTCTTATTGTGTTCATAATATTGAAAAGTTGTATTTGCTTGCTGCAATATTTGTTATGTTACTGTTTTAGTATGTTTTTGTTATTAGGAAATTGTTTTTGCAGTTGTTTTTGAGATGTATTTCTGTTCACCAAGCTTCCTTGAGCACAATTTTTTTGTGGAATGGCTGCATACAAATAAAATGCCGAATGAATGAATGCAAGAAAAAGCGTCCCTACCCCTGGCTTAGACAATGCAGGGCAGGCCACATGGCACACACAGAGAACTCTGTCTTGCAGTATCTACCAGTTATCCCTATTCTGCATATTGGAAGAGCCAGTCCTCCAAATAGGATCACTCAGTTTCCTGCCTTTGCACAAACCCTGAAGGGTTAAAGACACTGAAGGCAGGAGGGATATTGTTTTGTTTGTTCTTTAAAGGTCAGTTTCACTGACACATACAGGAGCTGGTTTTGTTAGATGATAGTACAGGGGCAAACCTTTTTTGGCTTGAGAGCCACATCAGCTTCTAGCCAACTCCTCAGGTGCCACAAACCAGCAGTGGCTGTGGCCAAAAGTCAGCAGGAGACCAGCAGGAAAGAACTTGCTGAATCGGATATCACAGCACCATTGCCCATAGAACTGGAGACAGGATGCTCATGGCCGCCTCCCTCCGGGCCTGAGGAATCAAATGCTTCCACACTTCTTTGTCAGTGCAAGGGAGGTCATGGGGTGCAGAAGAAGTGCCCCTCTTCAGGCCCAAGGGTTAGCTCTCTAAGAGACTGCAGTTCTCCAACAAAGGGGGCAGAGTATAGAGCAAGTGGACTCACAGGCTCAGAAGGCCTCAGTTCACCTCTGGCCATTATCAGAGCAACTTGCTGAACAGGAACTTTACTTTATGCTACAAAACCCAATTTGTCTTGCTCCAAGGGCTCCTCCTCAGGACCACAACAGGACAATTTGCAATCTGACCATGACCATTGAGGATGCTGAAGTTCCCAAAGACCAGCAGAGAAATCTGAATGGGAGCACTGAACCACCACTCTGTCCTTCCATCCCTTGTTTATCTCTGCTCATCCTTTCATGGCTAATTGTCCCTCCTCCTTTCCATCTCAATCCCCTGGCAAGGAGCTTCCAAGAAAGAGAAGACAGAAGCAGAGGTAAACACAGGTCTGTTAGAGAAAGGCAGCCAGCCAACAGCTCCTGTTTCCCTGTGTCTTTGCTTACGATCCCCTGCAGCTTTCTCTGCAGGACCCTCAGAATTTTCAACAAGCTGTGCTTGACTTACCCATGTGGTTCCTTTTAATGCGATTATGGTATACATCCAGAAATGGGCACTCAAACGAGCAACGGGCCAGAATGGAGAGACAAATATTTCCCTCTCTAAGAACAACATCATAATGCCAAGTTGAAACTGAAGCACCGTACATTCAAGGCAGACAAAGCAAAGTACTTTTTCTCCACTCCCACAAGATCTAGTGAAAGCCAAGGTCTCTCATGGCTTATCAAGGGGGTTGGGAAATGTCAGAGGGGATAGTTCCATCAGTGGATTTTAGCCATAATGGGTAGATGAACGGAATTCCCTGCAATATCAGTTAAAGGTGTTTTGGGGGAGGGAGGTACTGCAGCACAAATGAATCCAAATAAATTCATATCACATGTGCTCACAAAAGCCCTGTGGCAGGCAACTGTTGTGGTCATCATTCATTCACACTCAGTGGGACCTGACCTCACAGTGCTGCATGCACAAATCAAGATGAGACTGTGCTGTGCAGGGATGAGACTGTGCTGGGACCATCAAGGGGCAAGCATTTCCACCTGCCTTGCCCCACCCCTCTGCCTGGGCCTTATCAGGAGGAGCTGCAGGCTGAGTCATGCTGCTGCAGGGATGAGACTGTGCTGGGACCTTCAAGGAGCAAGCATTTCCACCTCCCTTGCCCCACCCCTCTGCCTGGGCCTTATCAGGAGGAGCTGCAGGCTGAGTCGTGCTGCTGCAGGGATGAGACTGTGCTGGGACCATCAAGGGGCAAGCATTTTCACCTGCCTTGCCCCACCCCTCTGCCTGGGCCTTATCAGGAGGAGCTGCAGGCTGAGTCGTGCTGCTGCAGGGATGAGACTGTGCTGGGACCATCAAGGGGCAAGCATTTCCACCTGCCTTGCCCCCCACCCCTGCTCTTAGTGACATTTGTTTGGGGACTGTCCTTTACCAGGAAGATGAATGTTTTTGGTTTGCTGTTCCTGTTTTTTAGCTTTTCCGTTATTGTTAGTTTTTATTGTTAGTCTCTTAATGTTTTGATGTTTGCATGTTCTGCTTTGTACGTCGCTTAGAGTGGCTGACAATTCAGCCAGATAAGCGACTAATAAGTCAAATAAATAAATAAATAAATAAGATGTACAACCTTCACGTGATGCTCATGGGGCAGGTACTTTGAAAGCCACTGGTACTAGAGGAAAGAGAAAACACACACACACACAACTTGCAAACATCCAGAGTTCTCAAATACCACACAAGTTTAGCAATTCTGCACAGCCCCTTCATGGCCAGGACTAGGCAGACAGACAGAGAAGAGTCAAGAGACCATCATTATCCAGCCCTAACTTCAGACTTTTTTGTTAGCCCCCGGATATATAGACAGGTCTCTAGAAGAAGAAATGAGATCACCCTTTAAGTAATTATTTTTATTTGTTTTGACCATTTCTATACCACTTAACATATAAAAATATCCCTAAGAAAACTTAACAGGTGACTTAAACAACAACAAATGTTACATCAATGCAAATTACTAATAAATATAGACCAATATCAATTCCTTCTCCTTCTGACACACCACCCCCTTCAGCCCCCTGGCTCTCACCCAAGGCCCAAACAAACTCACAGATCACACACACCCCAATTTCACAACAGAGGGCTCCTGGAATCTGCTGACACTGCCCTAGACTTGCATTTATGGAGCTTCCTCCGGCTACCCATAGCTGTGTCTTATTCAGCTGCACTGTACATACCCAGTTCCAGGCTATAGCAGGTTTGGCTTGCCGAGTTTCCCAGGGGGTCCCAAGGATGGCAAATAAGACACCCTCCACTCACAGTTCTCTCTCTGCCCTCTGCACACCTCTCCTCCTCCAGCTGCTTGCTATTTTCTCTGGAAATGCAATAAAATCAGAAGTCTGAAATCCAGGGGCACATTATTCCCTACCCTGACAGGGGCTTCTCCTTCTTATTGAGCCAACAATGGCGCTCCTCCCACCAGTGCTTTGGACAAGGTGGAACAAAAGCCTAATACGGGAGAAAGCCTGCTCTCAGAAGCCTAATAGGGAAGAAAAGTCCATAGAGATTTGGCAACAGGAAGGTAAGCCACGGATGGAGAGAAGGTTGCACCCCTCATGCAAGGATGTTTCCTTTCAAAACACAACACGGGAAGCTGCCAAGTTAGATCATTGGTCCACCTAGCTCATTATTATCCACAGCAGCAGTGGGGAATCTAGCCCCCCCCATGCTGTTGGACTACAACTGCCATCATCCTTGACCACTGGCTGTGCTGGCTGGGGCTGATGGGAGTTGGTCCGGCAATACCTGGAAGACCAAAGATTCCCCACCCCTAGTCTATGCTGATTAGCAACAGCACTTCAGGATTGCAGATAGGACCCTTTCCCAGCCCTGCCTGGGGATTGAAACTGGGATCTTCTGCATGCAAAGCAGAGCTACAGCCCTTCCCCAAGGACCACATGCGCACCAGTTTATGTGATAATGATAGATCTGTATTTAAACCCACACAAATCTACTACCACATCATCTAGTTTGGCATTGTGCTCGATTAGTTCTTGAAAGTTATCCCTGTGCATCCTTCAATGCCAGGTAGAGTATCAATTATCTATACCAGAATATCCCACAAAGTAGCTCCAGAAGCCAGTCCCAGCAAGCCAGTTAGCATAACCTTGCCAACGGAAGGGCATGAATGACCAAGCACACAGGAAAGAATGGCACATTTATGTCACTCCACACAAATTGTTTACGTCTCCTCAAACGGCAGGCAGAATCGATTTTGCTTTAAGTATACACTCTCACTCACATGGGGGCTATTTCCAAAATCTTGTCTGAACCAGCCCCAGAGGTTCATTGAACAAGGCGCGGCAGGGTGCGGGTAGGGAAACAGATGTTCCATGTGTTTCAACAACATGTTCCAAACCAAGCTGGAGGGCCCTTTATGAGCCCTCTGGTTCCATCAACAGCCATTCAGAATAGCAAGGCAAAACTTATCTAGTTTCTACCCAGACAGCTGTCTCAAAAATGCTTCAGAGACTCAATTACAAGATGAGTTTTGAGGAACGAGAAGGAAATGGACCACTAGCAGAGATTCTGAGCATGTGTCACCAACTGCCATTTCTCCAAAATGTTATCCCTTTCCCAAAACTATTTGCCATATTCCAGAGGTGGGGGAAAGGTCAGACTTCAAGATATCATTTGGTCACCTACCGATACAGCATCAAGCAACCTTAACTAGCCTGGAAACACTAACTCCACTTTTTCTACCCTTCATTTTTTTTAAAAAGAAGTTTTGCTAATCTCACCGAACTATCTCCCTTGGTATTTTGCCCAAGAAGACCACTTTCTACATTCGGCTTTAGGTGGCATGACTAAACTCAGCTTAGTGAAAATACTTTAAAAAAGCAGTTTTTGCTTTATTTTAGATATTTCCCACCTTTTCAGTGTGTGTGCTTGAAAAAGTAACACAAAGCAAATACCCATTTGTCATTTGATATATCCTATATGCTTGTGTGCAACACTAGCTAGACGTATGTTTCTTCAGAGCCAGTGCAGTACTTGTTTGATACATTTTTTTAAAAAAATTACAAAATTAATTTTAGGTGCAGAGAATACAAAAACAAGGAACAAGGACAATGGAAGTAAGAAGAGAAACCACTACCCCTATCCAGCCCCTGGTCAGTCCAATAAGTTTTATGGAATTCATCATAAAGTATATTTCCAAAGAAGTCTCTGCATGGTGAATGAACACCATGTTCTTTCATCGCTGTGTACAAAGTAAAAAGGAACCAAATGGCATAAAATGTTTGTTCATTTCTCCTTGCTTGCATCTTGTGGGTCAGCTTTTCCATTAGAGCTACATTCCATATTTATATAGTCCATTCCGCATGTGAAATCCTCAAATGTTTGACAATGATAAATCTAGCTGCCACAATAAGTAATAAGATCTCTAAAGAGGAAGGTTTCTGTCACAGAGTCAACAATGGAAAGAAGAGCAATTTAAGATTATTTAAAAGTGTTTGATTAGAAATTTGTCCAATTTGCCCAAATACTTTAATCCAAAATAGTTGAGCCTGGGGGCAGAGACCACAACATATAGTAAAAAAAGAGCCAGAGATCCTACAATCTGTCCCGCATTTATTATCTTCAGATGCCAAAATCCTACTTAGTTGCTGAGGGTACATGTACCAGCGATGGATACATTTAATAGCATTTTTATGTACTCTGGCAGACACAGATTTTAAGAGTAGTTTTTCTCACATATCACTCCTCAGCAGCATTAGTTTAGTCGCCTATATCTTCCTCCCAACATTTTTTAGCCCCTCATTCAAGACATTTCTAACTCACCCATCATCAAAAAGATCTCAAGGTGGGCTACAGTACCAACTATGCAAGACAGTACCAAAGAGTCAGTTCTGATGATACAGTGGCAACCAATGAACAGTGTAATGTTGGAGCCACAAACTCATGCAAAATTAAAGCTCCATTTCTGAGAAAAAGAAAAATGAGAGTGTTCTACATTGAAAAAACAAACAGAATTGCATTAAAAGCCAGTGCAGCAGAATTACAGCACAAAAGAACGAAACAGTAAGAGTTCAGAAATCTGTCCACCTCCCTAAAAGCACTACAAAAAAGCCAAAACACTAGTTTTAGCTTGCCACTTAAAGTCCATATCCAATTAGAAGAGTATACACTGAGCCCACTGAAGTAATTAATAATATCAGAGCCTGGGAAGGTGACAGAGCACATGCTTTGCAAGTGGAAGATGCAATCTCTGGCATTTCCAGTTATTATTAAATCGATATCCCACCCTTCCTCCCCAACAGAGCCCGGGGCAACAAACAAGCAATAAAACACTAAAAATGTATTTTAAAAAATCTTTTTAAAAACATCTTTTTTAAAAAAATCTTGAAAACAATTCAAATGCAGGGTAACAATACCTACGTAAAAGTCTTGTTGAAAGCGGAAGTCAGTGCCAAAAAGACAACAGAGACAGCACCTGACTAATAATTAAAGGGAGGAAAGGGTAGGTGTCACAACACTAAAGGGCCAATTCCTATGTTCATTTAATTTTATTTAACAAAATTTATATACTGCTTGATCGTAAAAAAAAAAAAGTGGTTTCCCAAAAATGTTGTGCAAAATGGATCTCCTGATGTGATGGTATCTGCAGGAGGCCCTCTCCCACAGAGTACACTGATCGACTCGGTATATAAGGGGTGAGGATCTTTCTTTTAAAAAATTGGATAGGTGAGGGAAATGGCCCTTCTGTGCTAAAGACGTTGGATAGCTGCTGCCAGTCAGAGTTGACAATACTGGACTAAATGAAAAAATATTCTACACTTGGTCCAAGGCAGCCTCCACTGTTCCTATTGGCAATGGCTCTCCAGGATTTCAGATTTGATCTTTCCCAGCCCTGCCTGGAGAAACCACTGGTTGAACATGAAACCTTCTACATGCAAAGCATGTGCTCTACCACTGATCTACAGCCCCTCCCCATAGAAGATCACCACCACATGTGACAGTATACATAGACACTGAACAGTAACTCCTGACTACATAGAAACACTTGGATTTTTGAAGCAACCTGCAGGCACATTTATTCAAGTGCTGGGTTGCAAGGCTGAGAAGTGAGATTCAAATTCCCTCTTCATCCATGAAGCTCAGTTGATGGCACACATTCTCAGATATCCAGTGCTGAGCTCTGGCACTGAAAATAGATTTCAGGGCCAAGTCTCAGTGAGTTCCGGCTCAGACAGAGACTTGTGTGAGATGCACCTACCACTGTGCCAACAAAACCTGTCTTTTTAGGACACCGTGCCACTTACTTTGCACCAGCAGCCATCAGGGCCAAAAGAAGTTACAGATCTACCAGTCTCCAATATCTACCTTCCTGTGTAGAATTATGAACATGGAGCCCAATCCTATAGCATTTCACTTGGAAGCCAGTGCAACTAGTTCAATGAGGCTCTTCCCAGGCAAACATGTACATCAGGAGTGAATAACTTTTTGGACCCGAGGGCTGATTTCCCTTGAGATAAGGGAGGGGGGGCAAGACCAAAGCAAAACCTGAGTGTGACAACCCTTCTGTCCCCCATCTCTCTCTCTCTCTCACACACACACACACACCTACATTTTATATACTCCCTCTTTCACTCCTTTCTCCCCTTCCTTCATTCATCCATTGTCTTGAGGTGGAGGATGTGACGCCCTTCCCTGGCTCTCCCTGTCAGGTTCCTACCTGCTTGTGGTTACTGCCTGTCTCTAGGCACCACCAGGGACTCCATCAGTCCGGACTGTCCTTTATTTTATTTTTTCTCTCCCCGCTCTAGCACAGATCTCAACAGATCCCCCTGCTAGGCAACCACCAGTCACGTCCTAATACTAGTATTCCCAGAGACTCTGAATACTGGTATTGTTATTCTCTTCACCGCTGCCACCATTTGTTACAGTTCCCCTTCAGCCTTGGTCATTACCTTACCCTCCCTTCTGGTCTGTGAAACCCCAGCCAAGGATCAGGCCTTTGGTAAACCAAATTAAGTATTTATTAAAGATAACAAAGCTAACAAGATTAACAAGATTTCTTCTTAAGGCACATAAGCATATGGTTTTACTCAATACTAATCCGAACTCCACCCCCCTCCTTCTCCACTTTCTCCTGGCAAACCACTCTTTCAAACCCACCAAACAACCCACTCTTTCTCTTCTCCCCCCAGATTCCACTCTCACTCTTCCTTTTATACGTTCAGCCATTTTAAACACTCAGCCAATCATCTAGCATTCTACTGCCCATTCACTCCCCCTCCTCTTTCACTCCACTTACCATGTATCTTCTAAACAACCAACACTTACCATATATACATTAATATAGGAACATCACAGAGGGCTGCACCAAAGGAAGTGGAGGGCCACATATTGCCCTAGGCTGTCTGTTACCCACCTGTGTTATATGCGATTGCAGGTGCTCTGGTATGGATTTTCTACTGCATGTGCAACTGACAAAACAGATGAAAAACTTGAAGTATTTCCGCTATTAAATGACTGAACCTCCCAATTCCCAGTGGTTGTCATTGGGCTATTACAGAACTGCCACATTCATAAATGGCATGCCACTGAATGCCAGTGGTAGGGACAGCAACAGCAAGAGAGCTATTGCCTCCAAGCTCTTCTTAGGGCTAGCCAGGAGCATTATTTGACCACTGAAGGAAACCAGATGCTGGGCCTTCAGTCTGACCCATCAGGGCTTTTAATGTTAGGAATGACCTCTCAGTGGTTATTAGGGATGGGTGAGAATTTTGATTCAGTTTACATTTCAAGCTGAATCTTTCAAATTTGCACTTTCCGAAGCAATATGAAAACTGCCGTCCTTCGAAATTCACACTTATCCAAATTGTGTGATGTGGTTCACCAACCAAACAATGTTTACAAAAATGCATATGTTAGGGGAAAATGTGCATAACAATGAATATATGAGTGAAAATAACATGCAAAAATGCATTACATGACAGAATTTGCCTGTAAAATGTGTATATTAGTCAAAACTGTCTACAAAAATATGTTTATTAGGAGAAATTCACACTAAAATGCTGGAGAACTTACATGAGTAGTTTTTTAAAAACAAATCACTGCAGAAATGTGGAGAATTGAATTTAAGATTGGAAAAAAATGAGAAACTAAGAACCAAAACTGACAGATCTCTCCCTCCCTAGCGGTTATTGATCATGTTTGTTATTGGAAATGGTTAAAGGATACGTTTATAGTTTAGTCTGAAGAAAGAGGCAGCTGAGAGGCTACCTAATAGCCAGATTCTGAAGGGCTGTCACATTGCTCCATCATCTATGTGGCAAATTTGCTTGCTTCTGCTCCGTGGAGTAGGACCCAAACCAACAGGATCAAATTACAAGGAAGATTTTCACTAGACATTAGGAGCTCTTCCTGATGGCACCAGCTGTTGACAGTAGAACAGCTGGCCTCAGAAGGTGGTGGATTCTCCTTTGGTAGAGGCTTCTAAGCAGGGGCTGAATGTCCAACAGTCAGTGATGCAGTAGCAATGGGTTTTCTGCATGGGCAGGGGTGAGACCAGATGACCTGTGCTGCTCCTTCCAGCTCTGTGATTTTATGGCTAGAGGGAAAATTATGTTCCAAAGGCAATATACCATTGAAAAATAGCAGTTGGTGGGAAGCACTGGTGTGAAGGAGAGCCCTCATGTTCTGCTTGTAGGCTTCAAAGGCACATGCGTAGCCACTGCAAGGAAACAGGATTCTGGACTACACAGGCTTACAGACTGACCCAACAGAATTTCTTACATTTGTTCTTTGATAAATTTATTCCAAGCTTCCAGTTTCTCAGTCTCCTTTCTTTACTGTTTCCATTAATACCCCTCAAATGCTGACCTTCCCACTATGCTGCAGACCACCCTGGAAGGAAGGGTGGGATATGAATCAAATAAATAAATAAAGTCAGATATCATTTCTAGTATAATACAAAGCTGAATCTATCAAATTCACACTTTCCAAAACAATGTGAGAATCAAAACACAGTCATCTTTCAAACTTTGCATTTATCTGAATATTGTGATGCAGTTCTCCAACCAAATAATGTTTACAAAAATGCATTTACTAGGGTGAAATGTGCACTAAAGTGTACATATTAGTGAGAATAACATACAAAAATGCATTATATTAGAAGTAGCTTGCAAAAAATGTGCACATGAGTCAAAACTACATACAAAAATATGTTTATTAGGTGAAATTCACACTAAAATGCTGAAGCCATGTAAATAACTGAATTTAAGATTGGAAAAATGAGAAACTGGGAAAACCCACAGACTGAGAGATACTTCCATTCCTACACTGAGTAGGACTAGCACTGCATACCACCCAAAGGAATTTACATATGAAATCTCCCAACCCCAGCACTGAGATTAAGTGGTGAGCAAAGCTTCACCAGCCACATTCATCTGTTAAAGGTTGAGGAACAGGACAAGCAGAGAAGTGGTAACCCTACCTACACACAGTCAAGACGATGGCATTCAATACTAGTCCTACTTAGAGTAGACCCATTGAAGTTACTATAAATGATCATTTCAATTAATTCTATGAATTGCAATGGCTCTACTCTGAGTAGGACTTAATTGAATACAGCCTAAGTTTACCAAAGTCCCCCCAGCATCTCTCTGCTATGAGTAGGGATAGGTGAGAATTTTGATTCAGTTCACATTTCAAGCAGAATTTATCAAATTCGCAATTTACAGACATCCTTCGAAATTCACATTTATTAGAATTTTGAGATGCAGTTCACCAACTAAACAACATTTACAAAAATGCATATATTAGATGAAAGTGTGCCTAAAAATGAATATGTGAGTGAAAATAACATGCAAAAAGGCATGAAATAATGAGAAATGGCTTGCAAAAATGTGTCCTTTTGACAAAACTGCCTGCAAAAATGTATTTATTTGGAGAAATTCACACTAAAATTGCAGAGAATTCTCATGAGGATTTTTTAAAAAATCACAGATCGCTGTAGAAATGTAGAGAACTGAATTTGGAAAAATGAGAACAGAGAGAACCAGAACAGACAGATCATTCCATCCCTCTGCCATGAGATGACAATGCAAAGAGTGAGAGCAGGTAGTACTGCCACTTTTTTTGTTTCCTTTTTTCAGTAGCAGCTGGGTTCAATGGCTGTGTGACAGGCAGAAATCCACCAGGCAAAGCTCCCTCCAAAGCTCCAGCAATTATTTGTATGGCAGGGAAAAGCATTATCAGATGGATTTTTACAGGAGCCCTGCCAGCTGTAGTGGAATCGGAGGTGGAGAGCAGCCAAGCCAGCAAGACAGACAATAGGATTCCTGGAAGGAGCGTCTCCTCATTCCAGCAACTAACAAACAGCAGTGTTCCAGCAGCTGCGAAACAGAACAGGATGCTTGTTATTCCCCTTAGCCTCCTCTTCAGACACAGCCTTTCAGTTCCCACCCCAGCCTGACTGCTGCATCCGGGCTCTGCTTACTCAACTTTTTAAAAAGAAGGTATTCCATCCATCATGTCACATCCAGGAGCCTCTTTCCAGGACTTCTTCTGTTCAGCATTCAGGTCTCTTCCTTTCTCCTCCACCTCCCAAACACACAACATATACACATCCTGTTTTCAAAATGATATTACGCAGAACATAAGAACGCCCCAAGAACTTTCTATGAATTTCCTCACAACACTCCTGTAATGTAGACCACTATCATTATCCATTGAGCCAAGGGCGAGAGATGGCACTCACTGAATATGAGAATGTCATTTAGGGAGGAAGGGCAGGTTCTTCCCCAACCTATTTTTAAACTGCATGTGATGATTCTTTAGGCACTTCTGTAATCTGGGAAAACTCACTTTTATTTCCCAAATGAAGTCACTCAGCAGGTTCTACCCACTAAGGAACTATTGCCCTGAACACTTAAATGAAACTGTGCCCTAGACACATGGGGGGGGGGAGTCATGAACCCCATTGCTTTAAAGGAAAGTGACAGTAGGGCCCATGTCAATAGCATGGGTCTCGATTACTTTAAAGAAAAGCCACATGACCTTCCAGTCAACCCTCTGGGGGTCACATACCAGTGGTGGGCAGGGTAGAGGTAAAACTGAGCAGTGCAACCAATGTGAATTTTACCTTTGTACAGCAGCCTAGTTTCTACACACACTCGCACACAACTTCCTATTCTCTATCCACCCAAGCGAGCAAGAAGCAGGACTGGAGTTCAAGGGCACATTTCAGGCCAGCAAAAAAGGGAGGTGCAAAGCAGGGCTGGGGAGGGGTGTGTCTGGGGAGAGCCCTGAGGCCCGGACAGAGAGGCCTGGAGGGCCATGTTTGGCCCTTAGGGCTCAGAGGTTCTCCACCCCTGTTCTAAGGGTCCCAATCACCAACAGATGCTCTTCATACACAACTGTATGGTTTTGTTTGCTTTCAGCGCAAGCCCGATGCACATTGAGGAGCCTGTCCTGTTGTGCTCCGGGTGACTTGCTCCAAGGGGTTCCATCAGAGGCAAAAGTCCAGGGCCCCGATCAGCACCGCCCCGCCCCCCATGTCACATTTTAAAGTAAGGGATGCAACACACATTGGCCCTTGACACCTCAGCAGAGAATTTTTAATCCCACGCCATCTTAAAGAGCAGCACCAAGAATCGCAGCTTGTAAAGGCTGCCTATCAAGTTCACCGCGGAGACTGAAAAACCAGCGTGGTATAGCAATTCGAGTACTGGGCTATGTCTAAGGAAAGCCGAGCTCAAATCCCCCCCTCCACACGGCCACAAAGCTCCCTGGGTGACCTTGGGCCACTCACTTCCTTATATATAGCAGGACGATTAAAAAGGGGGACTATGTCTATCACTCTGGGTACCGGTTCTTTTTTTAATGAAAAATAATAATTTGAGCCTGGCTCACCCTCTTAGACACTCTCGCTTATTGCAGCATTAAAAGAAAAGAAACACGCATGCAGAATAAGCCAGAAAGCAGCCACCCAGGCAAGAGTGCGTCGGAGCATACACAAAGCGCCGGCTCTTTCCGGACTCGCAGCCAAGTCTCCCCACCCGGGGCTTTGAAGAGAAACATTTCGGGAGCAGAGAGCGCACAACTTTCTCGCCGCCGCCCCTTTCAGGTTCAGAAACATGCAGTAGTACCTGACGGGGTTCACCCACGCATCGACTCCATCGTCCACACACAGCCTAGGAGCCAGGGCCCCGAGCCAGGCACCACCGCCGCCGCCGCCCTCCCGTGCAGCCCTGCCCGGTAGCCCCCCCCCGGTTTCCTCGGAGGACGCGCTACTCACCCGTCGCAGCCAACCTGCCCCCCGCGCGTCCCCTCCTGGGGCAGCTCGGCCGCAATAGGCAGCGGGGAAAGGGGAGAGGCACCCCTCTGGTACGGCAGCGGCGACGAGATGGAGAAGGCTCTCAACTTGTCTCTAGCCCCCCAAGAGCCGGCTTTTGTTAGGCTGGAGCAAAGCTGTCGCTGCTGGGACTCCCGCGCGGCGTCTAGAGGGCGCTTCGCCTTCCCCACCGCTCTCTCCAGCTGCGGTCACTTGGGCGGCTGATGACTGCTCTTCCCCGAGGAATGGAGCCCCGTAGCAGGGAGGAGAGGCGCCGCTGGCTTCGACGGAGCGCGCATCCTCTCCAAGCGCGGCGGCGGCGGCGGCGGCGGCAGCGGCGGCAGCTCTCCCTCTCTTCTGGCTTTCCCCACCGTCGATGGGTTCGCCTGTGTTAGAGGAGCCCAAGCGCCCTTTCCTGGGATCTCGTAAAAGCTCGGGAAGGGGAAGAGGAGAAGGGGGGGCAGAGCCAGAGCCACAGCGCGGGAGGAAGATCCTGCTCCAGCTTCTTACATCTTCCCCCACGCACCGACCACCCGACTAAGAAACCCCAAGCCGCTTCTTGCTGCTGAGGCGGGCTTGCCAGCTAAACTGGCCGTTCGGTTCCCCCTCTCGGCCGATCGCGCAGGCACAGCCTCGCAAGCTGCGGATGACATCAGCCGGAGAGGCCGCTGTTGCCGCCTTGTCTGGCTGGGCTGCACAGAGGCTCCCCTTGGTGGGCGGAGAGAGCCGCCGCTGCCGCTTCTGCTGCTCACCCTCCGGGAGCTACGTGCACCGACAAAGAAAGAAAGAAAGAAAGAAAGAAAGAAAGAAAGAAAGAAAGGGGAGGGCAGCGGAGATATCTTCTGTTTGCTCCTCTGGGAACAAAAACGCCACTGATCCGTCCTCTTTCTCCCCCCTCCCCGGGGCCTCAGGTATCTTTTCTCGGAAGTAAGTCCAGCTGGCCTCCATTGAATTTAATGCCCCAGTAAGTGGAGATTCATTGCACAGTTGCTGCTGCTGTTTTATCGGAGGGAAGGGGAGGGATGGCAAGACTTAGGGCTGTATTCAAGAAAGCCCTACTCAGAGTAGACCTATTGAAATGAATGAACCTTAAGTTAATCATGTCTTTTAATGCCACTGGGTCTACTCCGAGCAGGACAAGTGCTGAACGCCCCCTCCCTTAACTTGCAAGGCAGAGAGAGAGAGCTGCCTTAGGTCAGGGCTTTAAAGCCCTGCTCAGGTGTGTCCTCCTCCAAGAAGGGAGTCTCACAATGCTTGGAGGGCCACTAGGTCCCCATCCCTGGCAACCTCCAAGAGCAGCCAACCTGGTGCCATCCCATGGTTCTTGGACTCCAGTGCCCATCATCGCCGATTGTTCTGGCCAAATGGATGTGGGGGCTTGATGGGAGCTGGGATCTGCCACATCCAGCAGCGGCTGGCAGCTCCGTGTCAGTGGGGCAGTGGAATCCGCTCTGGGTTTCTGTCTAAACTTTCAAGGAGCTGTCCAAAGTGGCCAGTGACAGGGAGCCACCAGCTTCTACAAGCCACATCTGAAAGGCACCACATTGGAGATCCCTGGTACACTCTGGCAGGCAAATAGGACAAAGAGCCAGGATTCGGCACCCGTGGCCCTCCAGATGTTGTTGGAGTACAGCTCCCGTCACCCTGGCCATTGGCTATGCAAGTTGGGGTTGATGGGGGATGGAGTCTGACAACATCTGGAGAGCCACAAGTTTCCCATCCCTAACCAAGAGTCTTGTGACACCTTAAAGCAGGAGTAGGGATCCTTTGGCCCTCCAGATGTTGCTGAACTATAATTCCCATCAGCCCTATGAATCATGATGGCCAGGAATGATGGGAGTTATAGTTCAGCAACATCTGGAGGGCCAACGGTCCCCCGCAGCTGTTGTAACAAATTTAATACGGCACAGGCTTTCATGGACTACAGTCCACTTCATCAGATGCTTGAAATATTATCGTGAGTTTTGGATACATCTGGTGGTGATGAGGAATTGTAAACAGCGAAGTTGGAGGCAAGGAAATGCACAAAAGTACAGACAGTGATAATTCCGTTATTAGCAGTGGCATTCACACTTGCACAGAGAGATTATATGATAACACAGGCATCCTAGCATTAGTAACCCAACAAAGACATGGCCGGGGGGGGGGGCTCAATCAGACAAAGTCTTTCTTATCACATGCTACCTTTTAACTGGAGATGTCAGGAACTGAAGCTGGGGCCTTTTGCATACACAGACAGCAAGGATATGATTGATTGATTTTAAAACATTTTGCTATGCTCTTCAACTGATAAGAACTCCCTGAGCTGCTTACAAAAATCAGTAATAACAAGACAGTCCTCTGCACTCAGGCTTACCCTCTAAAAGAGGCAACACACAAGGGGGAAGAGATGAGGAGGGAGAAGGAAAGCATGGTGGCAGCAGTTGATTCAGTCACGGAGATGGTTGGGAATATAAAGGCAATAACTATCCCTTGCTGTTTGCTGCAGTTTTCCAGAGGAGCTTCTGAGTAACCATTTTGCCCAGAGGGGAGAAGAAGCAGATTAAGCATGAATTCATGAACAGAAATCAAAAGAAGAAGAAGGGAGGGGGGCAGTGTAAAGGAAAGTGGAACAGGCCAGTAAAGAATACGCCAGCCCAGAAGAAAAAGCAGGCAAAGTGCAAATCTGATCCTTAAGAGCAGGGATTCCCAAACTGTGGCCCAGGGACCACCAGTGGTCCTCAAGTTTCATTCCGGTGGTCTGTGGCATGTCTGCATTAAATATTCATATTGATTTTTAATTGTATTTCTGTTGCTCCTTTTATTTCTTACATTGTCTTGTATGGTATTGGCACTTGCACTCTGTGCAATGCAAATTGCAATGCAATGAAATCAGGGATGTAGTCATCCAGGATCTCAAGGGGTTCTTAGATCCCTTACTTTTTTAGGAGAAAGGTCCCAGTAGGGTCTCTAGGTCTCCAGCGTCCTATGAGCCAATCAGCATGAAAGGGGAGAGTGTTGACCACTGAGAAGAGGCTCCTAACATGCTTCTTTCTCATTTCCTGCTGATTGGAGCAAATCAGAGTGAAAGGAGGTGAGTCAGCCCCTGATAAGACTCTTCTTAGTAGCTAATACACTCCTCTTTCATGCTCATTGGCTCCTAGGAACATCTGTTGTGGTAGGGGAAGGCATTAACAAGGATCTCATTCTTAACCCAGCAGCAAAAGAAAAGGGCGTGGCGTGGCATGGCGTGGCGGTGACTATCTTGAAGGGACCCTGCACTTCTGAATTTGCCAGTACACTACTGAATGAAATACAATAGAAGAAATAGAAGAAGCAATAAAATACAATTGAAAATCACACAGCGTTTGGCACAGTGCATTCAAATGGCTAAAACAGAAAAAAGAAATTGTTAAGTGGTTAGTGGGGAAAATATTCGGGGGAATGCTTCTTAACTGAAATACAGTCGGGTGTAGAATAAGTATATTCCAACAGTGGGGAACCTGTGTGTCTTCAGATGTTGCTGGACTACTGTTGCCATCATCCCTGACCATTGGCCATGCTGTCTGGGACTGATGGGAGCTGGAGTCCAACACCATCTGCAGGGCCACAGGTTCCCTGCGCCGGCCTTACAGAGTCACACAAAGTCCAAGAGTCTGTTTCCAACAGTGGTCAGCCAGCTGCTTCTGGAAAGCTCACAAACTTTCCACTATTGCTTGTTTGTTCTCAGCATAGATTAGTCAGATATACTGCTGCTGTACCCAGAGGGCTCCATTGAGAATTGATGGAGTTTTCCATTCATTTGATAAGTGGCCTGCGGAACATCTTGTGACAGGGAACAGAGTGGTCGTGGTGATTTGTCAAGTCACCACATCTCCAAGGAGCCCTTTGGCAGGGAAGGCCTTTTGCTATGGGCAACTGGGGTGGTGCCCTCATAACCCAGAGCTTCAGCCCACTCTTCCTTTCCTCTTCCCCCATGGTATAACAACTAATTCTCTGCCTTCTGCTTGCTTGGAATCTGTGTGTCACTATGGCTTTTATTTGTTGTGTGTGTAGGGTTGCCAGGTTCAATCCCTGAGACTGATCCTGTTTCTTTAAGAGAAAAGAAAGTCAGCCAAGTGCAGGTGTTCTTGCAACCCTGTAATGGGAAAAACCACAAGGTGGGATTCTCCCTTCCCCCTGCACAACTTTTAAAGATACAGAAGACCTCTTGGAGGCTGGGCCTGGCAACCAAGAGGTCTTCTGCATCTTTAAAAGATGTGCAGGGGAAAGGGAGAATTCCACCTTGTGTTTTTTCCCATTACAGGGTTGCAAGAACACCTGCCCTTGGCTGAATTTTCTCTTCTCTTAAAGATACCGAATCATTATCAGGCCCTGAGCCTGGCAACTCTAGTGCAGAGGAGAGAAAGCAAGGGGTATGGTCTAACAACAAAAACAGCAAAATAACAATTTGAGGTTTATTCCATACCACAGCCTTGGTAAGAACTTCTGACAGGCAAATCCTATAATAAATTTTCCAGCTCTGGCAGTAGTTCATTAGATGAAACGTGAGAACATTTAGCCTGCAATCCAATACACATTTACCTGGGAGTAAGTTCCATTGAACCTGCACCTGCAATCCAATACATGTCTACTCAGAAGTAAGCTCCATTGGGTTCAGTGGGACTTACTCCCAAGTAAATGTGTGTTGGATTGCAGTTTAATTCATGAATGACTTCCTTGAAATCACTGAGATGACTCTGCAGAGTTTAAAACTTTCCCAACTTAGTTTTTTTTTGGGGGGGTATCTCTAGGGTGGCTGCATTTTTTTAAAAAAAAAATGGCTTTGCTCCTGAGCCCTGAAACAACAAATTCAGCAGTTCCTATCACTTATCTACATGAAAAAAATTGAAAGCCCTTTAACTGCCAAATTTGTGTGTTTTGGGCTACCATTAAAGGCACAGGAGCAGGGCCTTAAGAAAAGATAGCAACCCCTAGGGCCATAAATCAGAATATTGTCAAAATGGCTAAACTAATTTCAGCACTAGGGATGAGGGAGAAATTCAGTTCAGTCTCATGCTTAAAAGTGACCCTACCTCATTTTGCAGTTTCTGAAACAAGATGTGAAGCAAAACACAGCAAGCCTTTGAAATCTGCACTTCTCTGAATTTTGCAGTGCAGTTCTCCAGCCAGGTCACGTGTACAAAACTGCACATACTAAGGTGAAGTGTGCGTAGAAAGGCAGATAGTAGTGGAAATAACATACAGAAGTGCATTATGTTGGGGGAAATTGCTTTACAAAAAATGTATGTATTAAGAGAAATTCACACTGAAATGCTGATGAATTTTTATTTTTATAAATAAATAAATTGCAAACTGTTGTGGAAATGTGGAGAAATGTGGAGTTAAGATTGGAAAAATGAGAAACTGAGGGAAATGAAACTGATAGATTTGCCCATCCCTAGCTAACACCCAATGACTCCACTAAGATTCACTCTATATTACATTTTTAGACACATGTATTGTGACACACACCCTCAAAAAAAGCACTTGCATTTTTCCACAATATTGAATTTCCAGTCCAGCTTCCTCTCTCCAATGCTGACCAATGCGATACCTCCAGGAAACCCACAAGCAAGTTGTGAATGCAACAGTCCTCCCCTGTAGTTTATCCCCATCATCTATTGGTCAGAGATATACTGCTCCTGAATATGGAGGATCCATTTAGCCATATAATTAGTCATTCAGTCAATATCAGAGCTATTCTGAGCCTAACAATCATCCTTTACACATCCTTTACTTGTGGGGGGGGGACCACTGAACTCTGTGTGACTTTCTTCTGAGTAAACATAGGATAACACCTATAACATTTTACGTTGGTGCTAGGGATGGGTGAGAATTTTGATTCAGTTCACATTTCAAGCTGAATCTATCAAATTCACACTTTTTGAAACAATATGTGAACCAAAACCCAGCTATCCTTCGAAATTCGCGGTTTGCCAGCCAAACAATGTTTACAAAAATGCATATATCAGTATGCATAAAAATGAATATATGAGTGAAAATCATGTGCAAAAATGCATTATACGATAAGAAATTGCTTGCAATACTGTATACATTAGTCAAAGCTGCCTCCAAAACTGTGTTTATGAGGAGAAATTGACACTAAAATGCTGGAGAATATTCATGAGGATTTTTTAAAATAAAAATTCTCAAATTGCTGCAGAAATGTGGAGAACTGAATTGAAGATAAGAAAAGTGAGAATGTGATAGAACCGAAATTGACAGATTTCTCCATCTCTAGTTGGTGCCACAAGGAAAGCACAGCATGCAGCTATACATTTGGGGGGGGAGGGTGTTCCATAACCAGGGCACCACCACAGTAAAGACCCTTTCCTATGTTACTATGTAACACAACATGCCAGGATGTGGGACCTTAAGAAGGGCCTCTCCCAAAAATCTTAACAACTGGGCCACATGATACACAGAGATAACAAGGACTTCCATTGTCAGACTCTCATCGGCCCCAGCCAGGGTGGTCAATGGTCAGGGACGATGTGAACTGTTGCCCAGCAGCATCTGAGGAGCCATAGATTTCCCAGCCATGTGTAAGGGAGATTGGCCTGATTGCTCTCATCAGGAGCCGGCATTCTCAATGGCGAAGAAATACTTGAAACAGAAATACCTCTTCCCCACTCACAGCTAAAGATGATGTGATCTAAGAGTGTCTGTCTGAAGTAACAAATACAGTTTGAAGTGGGCAGGGAGTGACACAAAGCTGTGCTGTGCTGTTAAACTCAGGTTCTGCCATCTGGTTGGCCACTGTGAAAAAAGGAAGCCGGATTAGATGTGCCACTGGCCTGATCTATCAGGGCTCTTTTTATGTTCTTATGAGCTTGAGCTCTGAAGCACCTCTGAGTACTGGCTGTTCCCTACAGATCTGATATGAGAGCAGTGGACTTCGGCTGTTTCTGGGAATATTTAGGCTATGATTCCACCTCTGCTCAACCCGTACATTTGTAAATAAATGCAAATATTACGGAACACCACTGGGCCTCCAGTGACCTTCTTTCAAAGGAAACCAACCCTGGGCAAGTGCTGTGCCCCAGGAACCTCTCACCATTCAGAGAAATAAGTCACAAGTTACACTGAACACAGATGCCTGCTCTGTCTACACATGTACAAGTGTTTTGGGCAAAGGATGGCACACTTGTTGATTTGAACAACTCAACTATTGTGTACACAGGTGCACAGACTGTACACTTGTTGAACATCGCATGTGAATAGTTGAATGTACAGCTCAACTACTTGTGTACACACAGGTACTCTAAATTTGGGGTGAGGAACCTATGCCCCTCCAGATGGTGCTGGACTCCAACTCTCATTATCACTGACTATTGTCCACGCTGGCTGGGGATATTGGAGACCAACAACGTCTGGAGGGTCACAGGTTCCTCATGTCTTGAGTATGCAATGCTAGGCCAGATAGACCTTTGGTCCTGTTCAGCTGGCTTCCAGTGAAGGAAGGGGCTGTGGCAGAGCACTTGTTTTTCATGCAGAAGGTTCCAGGTTCAATCCCCAGTATCTCCAGTTAAAAAAGATCCAGAAAGAAGTGAAAGAAAAGACCTTTTCTTGAAATCCAGAAATGATCAGAGTCCAGCAACATCTGGAAGGCCACACGCACCCTACCCTTGGAATAGATATAGGAACATAAGAGGCTGCTTTATAACAAGTCACACTGCTGGTCCATCTACCTCAGTATTGGCCACACTGATTGGCAGCAGCTCTCCAGAGTTTCAGGCAGAGGACATTCCCAGTTCTACCTGGAGATGCCTGGGATTGAACCTGAGACCTTTTGCATGCACAGCAGATGTTCTACCACTGAGCCAGGGTGCATCCCAAAGTAGACAGGAGAGTGCAAAGTAGTCTGCCCTGTGTTGATTCTGGTGCTGGGCTAGTTTAGCTTGGTCACTGACATGCCACTTTCACATGCACAAGGGCCCGTTCTGACAGGCAAATCACTCCTCATGACTCCATGCAACATTGTGCCACAGGGCACTTGTGGATGTGCAGTTCAGTTCCTCATAGCTGCGGCAAAATCAATGGCTGCTAGCATGGTCGTGCCTTCTTCTTCCCAATTAGACTCCACAAACACGATGGCTGCACATTCATGCCAATGCGTTAGACCTTTTTAATGCTGTAGCACTGCCCTTGCATTTACACAGGCGGATGAAACGGAATGCTGACAAGTGCAAAGTGGCACACATAGGGAAAATAACCCTGATTAGAGTTACTCAGTGTTGGACTCTGAACTAGCTATTATCACTCAAGAAAGATGTCTTGGAGTAATTGTGGATGGCTCCCTGAAAAGGATGCAGTGTGTTGCAGCCTCAGGGAAGGAGAGCAATAAGGATACTGAGTTATTAAGGTAAGAATAAGGAAGCAATCTGGGGGGTGGGGGAGGATAATTATATCTGTATTTAGCTTAATGGTGTGTTCACACCCTGAGTATTGAGCTACATGCACACCATACATGTTACGCACACGCACATAATTTTCTGCAAAGGATCCTGAGAGATGTAGTTGACCACTCCAAGAGCTACAGTTCCCAGTACTCTTAATAAACTACATTTCCCAGAATTCTTTATGGAAAATAATAATGTGCTTTCAATGTATGGTGTGTACGCATGTTTTAAGGATGGGAAATCTGTGGTCCTCCTGTTGTTGCTGGACTATAGTCCCATCACCCTGGTCTTTGGTCATACTGACTGGGGCTGATGAGAGTTGAAGTCTGACAACATCTGGAGGACCACAGGTTCCCCTTCCCTGCCCTGAAATAACTATGGCACTGAAGGAAGCAGGAGAGGAGAATGCTGCTGCACTCAGGCCTTGCTTGCAGGCATCCCAGTGGCATCTGGATGTCCACTGTGAGAGCAGGATGCTGGATAAGTAGGTCCACTGGGTTGATCAGCAGGGCTCTACTTATGTTCTTTTTACATAAAGGTATGTCTGTCTGTGAGAGTTTGATCAGGTTGTGTGTGTGCGTGGTGGGGGGGCAATGACGATCAGGACCATGGTAAAGACTAAGGCTTAAAGCTTCCTGTGTGCCATGGTCTTGACTGAACACACACACACACACACACAAAACACGCCAGCTATTGGTTAGAAAATAAATAAATAAATAAGAACCAAACAAGGCAAAACCATGTGGCATGGTGGGTTCTGACCGGGTTATCATCGCTTTATTTATTTATAAAAGTCTATACTGCCCTTTCGCAAAACATCAGGGCACTGTACCACAACATAAAAGAATTTAAACCACAATGCAATCATGAAAATGACTGGCTGCTCAAAAATATTTTTAACAGCTGCAAAGGCCTGTTGGCACAAAAAAGTGTTCAAGAGACTCCTGAAAGTCAAAAGAGAGGATGCCTGCTGAATCTCTGATGGAAGAGTGTTTCAGAGTATGGGATCAGTGGTGCTAAATTCTGACTTCTAGTTGAGGCCAGTCAGGCCTCTGTAACATGGGAGACAACTAACAGCACTTCTCTGGATGTGATAGGGCTGAGATCATGGAATAGTAGAGTTGGAAGGGGCCTATAAGGCCATCAAATCCAACCCCCTACTCAATGCAGGCATCCTGACAGGTGGCTGTCCAGATGCTTCTTGAATGCCTCCAGTGTTGGAGAGCCCACCACCTCCCTCAGTAATCGGTTCTGTTGTAATACTTCTCTAACAATTAGGAAGTTTTTCCTGATGTTCAGCCAAACCCTGGCTTCCTATAACTTGATATAAGGTCCTTAAGGCATCATGTAACAGATTCTGACTTGAGATTTCTGGGACTGATTCCTGCGATGGAGATCCACCATAACGTCTTTAGTAGGAATCGGGGGGGGGCAGAAACAAGTCTGGTCACAGGGTTAGGAAAACCTTTCCAGCTTTAGGGCCACATTCCCTCTTGGGCAACTTCCTGAGGGACCAGAGGCAAAACAAGTGGAGTGAAGTCTGCTGCATCCTCCTTGGCCATTAATGGCATTTCATGACATCCGGGCCCCCTCCCAGGTAATTGACTGACTTGCTGTTTTCATTTCTTCTTAACGCCAAGCTTACTGTTGTTCTTTTAATCTGTTGTTTTATTCATTATTTTCCCCACCGTACTTACAATTTAAACTAAATTTACAATTTAAGGCTATTGTAAAAAAATAGGATGCTAGATAATTCTCAGAAAAAAAGGAAAGAAAAGAAAGCTGTTGTGTCTCTTGATAGCTCTCCATGAATAAGTCGGCTAATGCTTAAAAAAAAACAACTCATGGCCAGCGCTGCTTATAGTGACAATGAATTCAATAAGTTCATTAGGAAAATAAGCAAGTACTGGCTGGTGGCTCCATGTCCAAGGTGTAGCTCTTTGAAAGTTCAGACTAAAACCCAAAGCAGATTCCACTGCCCCACTGACACAGAGCCACCAGCCGCCACTGCCTTATACCAAGTCACAATAATTCTTTGTCAGCCTAGCCCATTATTGTCTCCTCTACTTTACTCCATTTGTCTGCAAGTGGTGGATCAAGACCCAGCACTGGGTTGCAACAACAGCTCTACTCCCATACAAATCTATCACAAATTAAGAGAAGTGGGTCCCCAAATGCATTTTTTTGGCAAAGTATGGGCCCTGGGTCTGAAAAAGTTTAAGACTGCTGGAAGACTAGCGGTAGATTAGGGATGGATGAATCTGTCCGTTTTGCTTTCTCTCCATTTCTGATTTTTCCAATCTTAAGCTGTTCTCCACACTTCTGCATCAGTTTGCAGTTATTATTTTTAAAAGTTCTCGTGAAAATTTGCCAGCATTTTAGTTCATTTTTTTCCAAATACACACATTTTTGCAACTAATTTTCCTTGATATTCCCAGGAAAAACTTCCTAACTTCCTAGCCATATGACAATGGAACCAATTACCTAGAGAGGTAGTGGGCTCTTCCTCACTGGAGGCATTCAAGAGGCAGCTGGACTCCTGCATTGAGCAGGGGGTTGGACTCGATGGCCTTATAGGCCCCTTCCAACTCTACTATTCTATGATTCTATGATATATTGCATTTGATAAGTTCCTTTAACTAATATATGCATTTGTATGCACACTTTCCCCTAATATGCACATTTTATGGTTGGAGGACTGCATCACAAAATTCGCAGTACAAATTTTGAAGGATAGCTGTGTTTCAGTTCACATATTGTTTTGGAAACCTTGAATTAGATATGTTCACTTTAAAATCCAAAGCGAACCAAATTTCTTTCCCATCCTGATAGTAGATCTCCAGGGTTTCCAGGACCTCTCCCAACACTGCTACTGATCTTTTTAAACCCTTCCTTCCTTCCTTCCTTCCAGATACCAGAGATTCCTCCTGAGCCGTTTGCCATGCAAAGCAAGTGCTCTACTGCTGAGCTATGGTACCTCCCCTGAAGGCTATCTTGAAGCTCCTGCCAATCATTATGACAAAATCCTGCCAATCAATTTCAATGGTTTCTTCTCTCCCTCGAGTTTTAGTGTTATGAGAGGAGGGTGAAATAGCCTCTTGCTGCCCTTTCCAGAAAACTCACCCCTCTCACTAAGTTAAGCCTACACGAACACATTTCTGTATGCTTTTATAGCTGATAGCAAACAGGACTACATGCTACATGGTGTTATGGGTTTGGGGGTTGAGATAGATGGTCAGCCTCTAATTCGTAACCCTGAACCTGGAGGTGGGCTCTGCATCTGATAAACCTGCTCTGCTGGTCAGATGAGTCTCCTTTGTTAGTCTAACAGAGTGACCAGGTGGGCTAATGGGTCTATCAAGTGCCCATTAACTGGCAAATGGGCCAGGGAGATCCTACTGTTATTGAAACTCTTCAGGAGAGCCCCCCCCTCCTGGGGCCAAAAGAGAGGCTTGTGTTTTTTGTTGGGTTAGAGGAAAGGCTGGGAACTGGGGACATACAAAGAGGCTGGCTCCCTGCCCCATGGCTTTAGGATGCCTCCTGCTGATGCTCTGAACCCCTCCATCTTAAGCTCAGGTTGGAATGTGTGTAAATAAATAAACGATATTTGATAAAGACATCATAGACTCCACTGATCTTCTTTCCAAGGAAACCAAACCCGAAGTAAGCACAGGGACTCCTGGAGATTGGGGTGGTGCACAACAACACAAAAGAAGATGTTTCCTTTCGCCATTCCCTTTGCATTCATGGCGTACTCACAAGGAGACTTCTGACCTCCCAGTAACTTAAATAGGCCTTGCCAAGGACATGCAAGCTGGCTGTGCCACTAAACACTAGGGGGAGAGATGGGAGTCCCATGCTCGGGCGGTCGCTAATAACGTCTACCTCTCTGGTGCTATTTTCAGCAAAGATAGACTCCATTGTCTGATGAGCCAGAACAGCAATAGCCAATGGCTCTTCTACATTTTAAAATTTCTTTACATTTTTTTGCTGCAAGCTGGTTAACCCTGAAATCCAATTACTTCTCATTATTCAGTGGAACTTTCCCCTTATCAAATGGACACATGGCAAGGCTGCTGGGTGCTCACTCTCATTGCTAATGGAGCTGCAAATTATTCCTGAAGCAGCTAGGGACTAATAAGTGCAAACTTTGCTGAGAGCTGGCGCATGCAACATTACTACATCCTGGGGCAGAGAAGGAAACTGAAGTCGACAGTTGGGTTCCTCAAGTTGTTTGTTCAAGAAAGATGTGGAGGTCATTTAGTCAGTGGAGACTGGTGGCTCTGATGTCAGTGGGGCAGTGAATCCACTATGTTTTTTCAGTGCAGACTTTCAAGGAGCTGTCCAAGGGCTTCAAGCAGGAGTCTCCCCCAGCCCTACCTGGAGATGCTGGAGATTGAACTTGGAACATTCTGCATGCAAGGCAGATGATCTCCCACGGAGCTACCACCCTTCCTGAAGTTCTAGCGAAGGTCCTATTGGTTGTCATTCTTTTGCTCATGGAAAATGTTTAGCTATACCTGAATAGATAGTTTAGAAAAGGCTTGGTCATACAAGCAATTATTCTGAGAGAACAACTCATTTAACTCTCATAACTGTTCATGCCATTCAGGATGTTAAGCAGGATGCAGAACTCTGTTGCTGAAAATAAAGGTAAGAGCCCTTGAATAACATACATACATACATTTATATCCCACCTTTCTCCCAGGATCTCAAGATGGCATACATGGTTCTCCCTCTCTTCATTTAATTCCCACAACAACCCTATGAGGTAGGTCACGCTGAGAGGCAGTGACTGGCCCAAGGTCACCCAGTGAGCTTCATGGTGGAGTGGGGATTTTAACCCAGGTCTCCCAGTTCCTATTCCAACACTGGAACCGCTATACCACCACTAGAGGCTCTTCACTATCACATGCCAAGGCCGGGGATGAAATATCAAATGTGGGCACTAAGCAAATAAACAAACACCTGCTTTTTATTTGGCTTTAATCACACATTGTGGTTTTCTGGCACCACAGAGTTGTTGTCTCGATTTTTGGCTCACCGTGAGTCTCACTGTCTTTAGAAGAGGGATGGGCAACCTGGTGCCCTCCATATGTTGGATGCCATCCTCCCAGACCATTGTCCATGCTGTCTGGGAGAGATGGGAACTGAGTCCAGCAACATCTGGAGGACCACAGGTTAACCCCCCCCAAAAAAAGATCAGAAATGTCATATTTAGGATTAGTGCCCTAATAGTATCATTGGCTTAGGGCTAGTTCACACTTAATACGTTCATCACTTTGTTGTTGTTGTTATGTGCCTTCAAGTCAATTTTGACTTATGGAGACCCTATGAATCAGTGACCTTCAATAGCATCTGTTATAAACCATTGTCTTTTCTAGTGAATCATGTCTCCTCATGATGTGTCCAAAGTATGATAACCTCAGTTTCATCATTTTAGCTTCTAGTGACAGTTCTGGTTTAATTTGTTCTAACACCCAATTATTTATCTTTTTCGCGGTCCGTAGTATCTGCAAAGCTCTCCTCCAACACCACAATGATACAGACAGAACTTGTATTTCCTCATGTCACTTCAGACATGATGCTATTCAGTGGGATCAGTTCACACATTCAACTTGATCACATCAAGTGTGGTCATGTGGCCTACATGAACATTGTGAATCAGCGCTTTGTAGTTGCCATTCCAAACAAGTCAGAAAACTCAGTGTGTACCATTGAATCTCTGCAGCCAGCACCAAGCTCAGTACACTGATCAGTTGATCAGTGCAAACCCCACTTTTGGACAGGTCTTCCCTGCCTCATACCTGACATCATATACGACATTGGGTCATGGTGGCTGGTGGTTGCATGTCAGTGAGGCAGTGGAATCTGCTCCCAGTTTTAGTCTAAACTTTCAAGGAGCTGTCAAAGGTGCTTCAGCACTTGAAAGTTTGGACTAAAACCCAGCGTCGATTCCACTGCCCCACTGATATGGAGCCATCAGCCGTCACTGCATCAGCTGTAAGACAGGTGGGTGTGGCTTGGCTGAAATGGCCTCATCAGTCAAATGCGGAAGCTCAGTGAGCCTAATTAGGTCAATGGGACACAAGAACTACACCTGCTGCAGTACAGTATTCTCAGACTGATCAGGGGCTATCTCTAGACATTTATATTGACGTCCGTTATCAGTACAATAGATAAAAGGGGGGCATTCAGACTGAGTACTAAAGGCTGTTCATCAGAACCAGGGATAGAGGAAGGGTTGCTCTTTACACTGGTCTAAACATAACTTGATGATTGCTTAACCAATTATGGTCAAGGCATTAATTACGTCAAAATGTATTGCAGCATCATGTGGAGATGTATTACAACTGTTAGGTAGAAATATATTAACAACAATTGCGAACACCTGGTTATTCCACAGTTATGAAACAGCATAATTATATTCCAAATCATTTAATCAATTATGACTTACAGCAAACAACATTATTCAAATATTGATATATGTCAATGATCTTCAAGAGATCCACTCAATGTTCTTGACTTTTATTTTTGAAAACCTAGGCAGAGATGAAACTGACTAATTTTGCTTGTGGTTAAATTAAACAAATAAAACACGTAGCAAACTGGACAAAATACAGATTTTTGTTGCTGTGTTTTAGTGCAGTTATGGTTGTAATAGAGGGCAAAGGGCATATTTTCCTGAATTAATTGTGCATGTGTGTGTGTGTTTATGGGGAGGCATTTATGTTCCCAGTCTACTGCAGTATAGGGGGAGAAGCAGCCCCCACTTCTCTTTTTGCTATCAGGTCACACCACAAAGTAATTAGAAATGCAGGCTGCTAACACAATAACAGTATTCTCAACTCAATTGAATATTTAATGGTGGTTAAGCGTTGTTAAATAATATGTGGTCAGTTAACCAGCTTCCTTTATCTCCATAGGGACTGTGGCCACCCACAGAAATTGGGTTGCATCCAATTAAGTTTTACCCAGAGTAAAGCTACTGAAATGAATGGACCTATGTTAGTCATGTTCATTTTTTTCAATAGGCCTACTCTATGTAAAACTGAGTTGGAGACAACTCATTACAATTTCAGTTTAGTAACTGGAATTGTTCCTCTATAACTGTACAGTTTGAACTTCCAATTTGCTTTACTAAACAATTGCACAGTTGTTATATTGAAGATGTACACAAAGAAAAGTCTTTTGTTATCATGGATGAAGAGTTGGACTTAGAGTCAAGAATGCTGGCTTCAGGTCCTTGCTGAGCAATGTAGCTTACTGGCTAGTTAAGGAAGAAAGTGCAGCAAATGTCACGGAGAGGCAGTGGCATCATTAGGGTTGGTGGCACCTGGTGCGGTAACTCCTTGGCGAGCCCCCAAATGTCCTGCTGAGCGCGCACGCACAAGGCCAACCACCCATGCCCCTAGGAGGCCACGCGCCGGAGGGGCACCCAGCCAGAGAAGCAGGCCTGAGAATACCGGCGCGCCTCCCTCGCCCCGCCAATGCTGCTCCCGGTCTCGCCCGCCCACCTGCCTGCCTCCGAGGAGGAGCTGGCTGCTCCGACGCCAGTGGCGTCACTAGTGGAGTGCGGGGAGTGTGGACCGCAGTTTGGTTATCTGGGGCATTGTTTGTTGTTGTATTATAGAAAAATACTAAATAAATAAGAAAAAGAATTACTGTTTTGATGTAATGATTTGGAGACAGAACTGACCTCCTTTGAGGCAGGCAGATCCTAACTGAATGAGAAGTTTTTTTGTGGAGTGTTAGCCTTGCCATAAGTATGACAGTCAAAGAGCTCTGCTTTGATCTCCTGGGCTGGAAACAACGATTCACAGCAGCCATCATCTTCCCCCCATTTGGGGTATGGATTTTCTTGGGATGGCAACGTCTCCATCTCAGGGTTCAACAGGCTGCCGAAACAAAAGAGGGCCAGAGAGCCTTGGAGTGATTTTCCCCCTCCTATCAAAATCTTCCCAATGCCAAGTTGGAACAATTTGAACTCAAGGAGAATACAAAAGAAGGCAAGACAAGGAGGAAAGAAATAGAGGCATGCTTTAGTGCCCCCAGCGGCCCAGGAGCTGAAATGGCAATTGAGGCTGATGCTGCTTGTTTACAGAATGTTTTGGCAATAAATAGCACATAATAATATGAGGAGAGTGTGTGCTGGACAATGTGAGAGTATTCCAGGAGGTTTATAGGGTAAGCGAGCATCACAGGCTGTCACAGACAAAATAAAAATAAAGTGGAAGACCATCTCATTTGGCTGTATGTTCGGGATGCAACAGACAGCAAGGAAAGCAAAAAATCAAAGATAGAAGAGCAAAAGATGACCAGCCAGTCCTTTAAGCAGATGAGAATACCTGTGGGAGGCAGGAGAGTATGAATCAGGTCCCAGCTTTACAGAATGATCCCTATAACTAGTTCTTGTATTATGGGGAGAGGGGTGTCATAAGGATGGGGAAACATTTGGTTTGCATTTTAATGCAATCCTACCAAATTTGCACTTCCTGATTCAGTACACGAAAGACACCTCTCCTTCAAAATTAACATTTCTCTGCATTTTGTGATACCAGTTCTGCAAACAAAAATGTGATACATTAGTGGAATGTGCATGCAGAAAAGGTATATATTAGAAGAAACAATGTACAAAAATGCATTCTGTTAAGGGGAATTCCTAGCAGAAATGCACAGATTAGTAATAGTTCTATATGAAAGTGTGGTTTGTGGAGAAAACATGCAAGAAAATGCAAATGAATGTTTTTGCCAACTTTTTTTAAAAAAAGTTTTGTCAAAAGTATGCAGACATGGGACAAATTGAACTTAAGACTGACAAAAAAAGAAAAGAAAGAAAAGAAAATGCAAGAAACTGAAATGGACAACTTCTTCCATCCCTCTCCTCGTGTGTGTTAAAGTGTCTTTAATGCTAGGCACAAGCCACACCTCCTGATTGCCCCCAGTTACAGCTGCAATGTTCTCCTCTGGCGGTGGGGAAACTTTTTCAGCCCAACGGCCTTATTCCCTTGTGGGCAACTTTTCCAGGTGGCACATGGCAGTCGTGGGTGGGGCTAGAGGCAAAAGTGGGTGGAACAACAATGTAAATATAACCTATGTACAATAGGCTAGTTTCTACACTCTCTCTCACACACACATACAGAGTATCCTCCCTCCAGGGAAGTGAGAAGCATTATCAGAGTTCAAAAACACTTTCCAGTTAAGCAAAAGCACTGATGGAGGACCAGAGTGGGACCTGGTTTGGATAAAGGGGGCATGGCATAGAAAGAGTCCTGGGAGCAAGACACAGAGGATTGGAGGTCAGTATTTCCTGCAGGACTGTAAACAGCTACAGTTTTACCAATGAAGATTACTCATTTCTTTTGGGACATCGAAGGTCATATGCATAAATAAGCAGATGATGCAACAGAAGAGGGAAAAGCAGACAGTATGGGAGGATCACCAATTTTTAAAAAGTCTGTATGAGTACTTGGGTTGGCTGAGGCCTCGGGACACCTGGGATTCTATTTTGGTACAGAAATCGAGTTAAGGGAGCTCAACGTGGCTGAACACTGAGATTGCTGCCGACACCTTTGTGCATTGGCTGAGGAGGTGGGAGGTATTTGGAAGGTGATTTCACATAGAATCATAGAGTTGGAAGGGGCCTTGTAGGCCATCGAGTCCAACCCCCTGCTCACAGCAGGAAATCCACAGCTAGAGCATCTCCCGCAGATAGCTGTCCAGCCTCTGCTTGAAGACATCCAGCGAAGGGGATCCCACCACCTCCCTAGGGAGTCAGTTCCATTGCCGAACTGCCCTTACTGTCAAGAAGTTCCTTCTAATGTCCAATCTGACTCTACGCTCCTGCAACTTAAAACCATTAGACCTAGTCCTACCCTCTGGGGCAGCAGAGAACAAATCTGTACCCTCCTCTATGTGACAGCCCTTCAGGTACTTAAAGAGTGCAATCATGTCACCCCTCAGCCTTCTCTTCACCAGACTGAACATGCCAAGTTCCTTCAACCTTTCCTCATAAGACTTGTTCTCCATACCGGCTATCATCCTCGTTGTCCTCTTCTGAACCCACTCTAACTTGTCTATATCTTTCTTAAAATGAGGCGCCCAGAACTGAACGCAGTATTCCAGATAAGGCCTGACCAATGCAGAATATAGTGGGACTATTACTTCCCTCGACCTGGAAACTATAGCTCTGTTTATGCAGCCCAAAACCATGTTTGCCTTTTTTGCCGCAGCATCACACTGCTGGGTCATGTTCAACTTGCGATCCACTACATTTCCAAGGTCCTTCTCACACGCACTACTGCTAAGCCGGGTATTTCCCATCCTGTACCCGTGCATTTTGTTTTTGAGGCCTAAATGCAGAATCTTGCATTTGTCTTTATTGAATGTCATTTTATTAATTTCAGCCCAATTTTCTAGTCTATCCAGGTCCCTTTGGATTTTATTCCTGTCTTCCATTGTGTTAGCTATCCCTCCCAGTTTCATATCATCCACAAACTTCATAAGGCTTCCCTCCACCCCATCATCTAAGTCATTGATAAAAATGTTGAAGAGTATCGGCCCCAGGACAGAACCCTGTGGCACTCCACTCGATACCTCCTTCCAGTCCGAAGCAGAGACACCGACGACCACTCTTTGAGTACGGTTTTCCAACCAGTTGTGAATCCACCTGACAGTATTTCCATCTAGTCCACATTTGACGAGTTTGCTAATCAAAAGGTCGTGGGGGACTTTGTCAAACGCTTCACTGAAATCTAGATAGATGACATCTACAGCATTTCCATCATCTACTAAGCTAGTGACCCGATCAAAAAAAGAGATGAGATTAGTTTGACAGGATTTTTTCTTGACAAACCCATGCTGGCTCCTACTAATCACAGCATTGTCATCTAGATAGTTGCCAATGGACTCTTTTATTATCTGTTCTAATATCTTTCCTGGTATTGAAGTCAGACTGACCGGCCTGTAATTCCCCGGATCTTTTTTTTTACCCTTTTTAAAGAGGGGGATGACATTTGCCCGTCTCCAATCCTCCGGCACCTCTCCCGTTCTCCAGGATTTCTCAAAGATGATGGCAAGAGGTTCCGAGAGTACATCCGCAAGTTCCTTCAATACTCTGGGATGCAGTTCATCAGGCCCTGGAGATTTGAACTCATTTAGGTTAACTAGGTATTTCCTGACTATCTCCTTATCAATCTTGAACTGCAATCCCAACCCCTTACTGAGATTGCTATCGATGCAAGGTTGCACACTGTTCCCTTTTTGGGAGAAAACGGAGGCAAAATAGGCGTTGAGCAGTTCTGCCTTTTCCTTGTTATCTGTCAACATTTTGCCATCCTCATTGAGCAGCAGTCCCACCATTTCCTTGGTCTTTCTCTTGCTTCGAACATATCTGAAAAACCCTTTTTGTTGTTCCTCGCTTCCCTCGCCAGCCTCATCTCATTCTAGGTTTTAGCTTTCCTTACGCTATTCCTGCAAGCCCGAGCCGCTCGTCGGTACTCTTCCTTGGTGATGCGTCCTTCCTTCCATTCTTTATACATGCTCTTTTTTATTTTTACCTCCTCCACCAGTCTTCCGTGTAGCCACATTGGCTTTT
Source organism: Rhineura floridana (assembly GCF_030035675.1). Taxonomy (NCBI): domain Eukaryota; kingdom Metazoa; phylum Chordata; class Lepidosauria; order Squamata; family Rhineuridae; genus Rhineura; species Rhineura floridana. The sequence continues at coordinate 29,678,549 of NC_084493.1, forward strand.
TCCGATGTCTTCCGTTTTTCTTCCTCTTTGGAATTGTTTGCGATTGCGCTTTTTGTTGCGCTAAAGTGTGGGCTCCTGGGCTCCTGCTGGGAGGAAGGGCGGGATATAAATCAAATAATAAATAAACAAATAAAGTGGGATGAGATTAAATGGGATCCAAGAGGGGCTGACAGCTTAAGACCAAACTCCTGCTGTCTTGTTGTCAGTGTCACAATACCTTCTCTTGTATTGTGCTTGTCAATCATGCATGTTATCCTTATCACTGGGTCATTTTGTAGGCCTCTCTGCCTCTCCACCCTCCTAGATGATATGCTCCTGTGATTAGCCTTTTTTATTAATGGCAGCTGGGGGGGGCACAGTCACAGAACTCTCAGCCCTAGCCTAATACACAGTGAGGAATCCCAGGGCAGAGACAGCCTGTCCACGGTACCCATGGATGAGTGGCTGGGGAGAGAGCACTTGACACTGGATGGCCCTTGGAAGGTATGAGCAAGAATAGATCAGAAGCAGGGAGTGACTTCACCTGAAGGCAATAAAGTTCCATGGGTAAAGCAAGGGTGGGGAAACTCAGGTTCGGGGCCCAAATGACACCTCTCTTTGGCCCTTGGGGCTCACACCCTCCCCAAGACACACCCTCATTAAGTGTTTTTGTCTGGCTGAAATGTGTCCTTGAATTGCAATCATGCCTCTTGCGTGCCTGGATGGAGGACAGAAAGGTGTGTGTGTGTGTATTCTGCAAGAGGGTGTGTGTCTAAATTTTGCATGGCTGGAATGTCGCCTACTGTAAAAAGGGAGGTAACACATCTGTTGCCTCGCCCCCCTTTTGCCTCTGGCCCTGCCCATCTCTGGCATGTGGCCCCTGGAATATTACCTATGAGAGAATGCAGCCCTCAGGATCACAAAAGTTCTCCACCCCTGGGATAGGGCATGGCACTGAGTAAGGGCTTTGGCATGCTCTTCAAAGGGTGTAAGCTTCCGGGGAGAATTTCGAGTGTCACTTAATGAAAGTTACTCGCAGTGTTGTTTTCTTTCCTGAAAAGCAGGGGAGCCAATGTCAACATGTCCCACCCACTTTTGCCTCTGATCCTGCCTGCCCCTTGCATGTGGTCCCCAGATGGTTGCCCAGAAGGGAATGTGGCCCTCAGGCTAAAAGAAATTCACCATCCCTACCCTAGGGGCACTGCAGCACTTTGCCAAGTTTACAGGGGAAAAAGATTGCCAATGGCAGAGGAAGTAAGGCACTCAATACCGACTGCTGAGCGCTCAGGTTCAAAACCCCTCACCTGGCAACACAGAATGGCTGAAAAATGTTTAGCTCCTTTCCCTGCAAAGCTTCACTGCACATCAAGCTGCTGTTCAGAGCAGAAGAGCAAGGACATGTACACACTGCATGATAATGTGTATTCAGTGCTTGATGCAAGTGCCTTTTTGGGCTACTGTACACATGACATCATCCCCATGCAGCCCCTCCCCCACGCTATTTGTTGTACTAAAGTGCATTCTGCTGGAACGGTCATAATCCAATTTGTGCCAGGAATGCACTTCTCAAACATTTGCTGCATACATGTGCACGCAGTAAGGATGGGGGAGAAATTTGATTCAGTTTGCATTTAAAGGCAAATTTATCAAATCCGCACTTTCCAAAACAATATGAGAACCAAAAGACAGCCATCCTTCAAAATTCACACTCATCTGAATTTTGTGATGAAGTTCTCCAACCAAGCAATGCTTACAAAAATGCATACATTCGGGGAAAGTGTGTAAGAAAATGAATATATTCATGAAAATAACATACAAACATGCATTATATTAGGATAAATTGAGTGTAAAAATGTGTGCCTTAGTGAAAAGTGCATACAAAAATGCATTTATTAGGAGAAATTCAAACTAAAATGCTGAAGAATTTTCATGAGGATTTTTGTATTTAAAAAACCCCGCAAATTGCTGCAAAAATGTGGAGAACCAAATTTAAGATTATAATATATAATAATATTAATGGACTGCCTTCAAGTCGATCCCAACTTATGGCGACTCTGTGAATAGGGTTTTCATGGTAAGGGGTATTCAGAGGGGGTTTACCATTGCCTTCCTCTGAGGCTGAGAGGCAGTGGCTGGCCCAAGGTCGATAAAGAGTGGTGAGCATCCAATTCGATATGTAGAAAAAGGGGGTCAAAGACCAGAATGCTGAAGTATTTTATAGAAAACTGGTTTTATTGCAAGATTTTTTTCAAAGAAGCCCAATGTGCTTCAGCCTGTAATCACAGGCCTTCATCAGGGGATAATAAACTTTTACAATGGTTAACCAAACAATTTTGGTCCTGTATTGTACTGATAACAATCCTCTTATACAATTCAATGCCCCACTCAGCCACGAAGCTCATTGGTGGGTGATCTTCAGCCAGTCACCATCTCTCAGTGTAACCTACCTCGCAGGATTCTTGTGTGGATAAAGTGGGGAGAGGGAGGTGTATGCCACATGAAACTCCTTGCAGGAAAGGTGGGATATAAATGGAATAATGCAATAAAAGTAATAAAATAAAAATATGAGGGGAGCAGATGCTTTTCCACAGCAAAATGAGTTTTTCGTATCAGTGAATACTGAACCACACTTTTCTCATGTAGAACTTCAAGCCCTCAGCATGTAGTCAATGAACAGATTTTCAAGCTTAGTAATAGAATAAATTAATTTTTAAAAGTGCCTCCTTGTGTCACATATTAATTTACTCAGCATGTACTTCACTTACTGAACTGCCTTTTCCTGTGACTTTTTTAAAAAAAATATCCTTCTCCCATTAATTTGCTCTTCTTAAACTTGAAAAGCATTTGAAGTTATGTAATGGCACAAGACAAGAATAACCAACCCAGTGCCCTCCAGATGTTGTTGGACTCCAACTTCCATCACCCATGACCATTGACCATGTTGGCTGGGCTGATGGGAGTTGCGGTCCAACAACATCATGTTAGATGATCATGGGATAGGTCAGTGGTGGGGAACCTTGGGCCCAGAGGCCAAATGTAGCCCTCCAGAGCTCTCTGTCTGGCCCTGCTCCATGCTGTCCTCAATGGCTTTTGCCTAGCTGGAAGGTGTCCTTGAACTGTATAATGTCTATTGCTTGCCTGGACGCAGAAATATGAGTGTATGCGCACATGTGTAGAAACCTCCGACATGTATGGCTGGAATGCAACATTCAGCCAGCATCCATGTGAATATGAAGTGCTTGGACAGGAGCTTAACAGAGAGTGACAGACGATGTCAGATGCTTCGAGGGGGAAAGGGGAACATCAGACTCAGCTTGATGTGAACCAGTAAGCTGCATGTGCCACAATGCAACAAGAGGAAGAGTGTGGCTGTCTAGGTGGCTGCAAAATTACTTGCTGGGCTTAGGAACAGCAAAACGTGCTCTACATCTTTGTCAGTGCCAACCATGAAATTGCTTTTCACAGATGTATCTGGGTCAGAACTTAGGCTGACAGGTCTGTAATTTCATCTCTCTCTGTGTGTGTGTGTGTGTGTGTGTGTGTTTCATGGTGTTCGGCCAATCCTCCAGTCAGGAGGAGGGATGAGCAAGAAATTTTATTCACTTCACATACAGTATAAAGCCAAATCTATCCAATTTGCACTTTTTGAAACAGTATGAGAACTGAAACGCAGCCATCCTTCAAAATTCGCATGTATCCAAATGTTGTGGTGCAGTTCTCCAACCAAGCAATGTTTACAAAAATGCACATAGTAGGGGAGTGTGCATAAAAATGACTATATTCATGATAACATAAAACAATGCATTATATATTAGGAAAAATGCTTGCAAAAATGTGTGCATTAGTCAAAACTGCATACAAATGTGTTTATTTCAAGAAATGCAGACTGTACAGGAGAATTTTCATGAGGATTTTTTTTACAGAAATTCACAAATTTCTGGAAAAATGCGGAGAACTGAATTTAAGACTGGAAAAATGAGAACCAGAGAGAACTAAACCTGATCAGTCCTACTATCCATAGTCAGGAGGCTGATTTTATTTACAGCATTCCCCCTCTGCTTCATATTTAATGGAAAGTAAATAAATAAAGGGAACCCAAGGGTGGCAAAGAAATGATAAAGCACTAAAAACATCCCCAAAACAAAACATCTTAAAAACATCTTTAAAAATATCTCAAAAAAACAATTTCAGTACAGACACAGATTAGGATAAGAGATCTACTTTAAAAGTTTGTTGAAAGAGGAAGGTCTTCAGTAGGCTTTGAAAAGGCAACGGAGGTGGCACTAACAAATTACCACTTGCACAACAGTGCTAGTACCCTCCTCCTCCAATCTGCTCCGGAGCTTTTGGGAACCCCTAGAATAGACTCAGCAAGCACATTTGGGGGCAAAAAGGGGGAAGTCCCATTGTGATAGCAGTAATCTTTGCGCTAACAGGACCCTGACTTTGCACTACTTTGAATACCATCCTTGTCTCTCAGCCTGACCTACCTCACAGGGTTGTTAAGAGGATAAAGGGGGGGAGAACCATATATGCCACCTTTACCTCCTCAGAGGTGGGATTTAAATGTAATTAATTAATTAATCACAGAGTTTGGAAAAGTTACTTTTTTGAACTACAACTCCCATCAACCCAATCCAGTGGCCATGCCGACTGGGGCTGATGGGAGCTGTAGTTCAAAAAAGTAACTTTGCCAAGCTCTGATTAATCATTAAGAGCAAAAAAAATCACAACTGAAATAGCAGTTCGCACAACCTCTAAAACTTCATCCAGCAGCAATTAGCCTAACTCTGTTAACATCCCACAAAAGCCTGAGTAAATAGGTATATCTTCAACTTGGCACCAAAAAATAAAGTTGGGACCTGAGAGGGGAGTGCCTTCCAAAAGGGGAGACACCTTCACGGAGAAGGTCCTTTCTCACATCACCACATGATGCATCTCTCCCAGTCACAGGACATCAAGATAGGCCTCCCTTGAAGATGCTAACCTATCTTACATTGAGGTGGGGAACCATTTATCATACTCATCATACATGAGTATCATACACAGGGCCCCATCTGGGCAACCTTCTGAGGGCCACACACAAATGGTGGATGGAGTCAGAAGCAATAGTAGACAAAGCAATTAATTCAAATTTTACCTTTGTACTCTAGGCTGGTTTCCACACAGACTCATGCACCTCTTTCAATCCTCCATCCAGGTAAGCAAGGGGCATTGTCAGAGCTCGAGAACACTTCCCAGCCAGGCAAAAATACTCAAGGAGGGTGTGAAGCAATAGTGGTAAAGGGTATGGCCTGGAGAAAATCCCAAGGGCCACATAAAATAAAAAGCCTGGAGGGCCATGTGTGGGCCCTAGGTCTGAGGTTTCCCACCCCAGATTTACCCTGTCTCAAAGCGCCAAGTCTCCTTGGACATCTTTAGAGAAAAGAATTTTTTTTAAAAAGGAGGGATAAACAGGGACAGAATGTGTGATTGTTTTGGTTACATGTGCTTAGGCTGAGTCATGGGAACTTTGCACATAATTCCTGAATGCCTGGCTACTGAGGAGGGGACATGGCCAGCGGGTGTGATTCTGCACCCCCTCATCCTTTCATTAAATGTGTGAGGGGTTCATGTGAAGACTCTTATATCTCTAGTTATTATGATTTTTTTTAAAAACAAAACAAAACACTAAGTGCTCTTAAAAATTCATTGCTTTTAATGAGAGGAGGATTATATTATGGACAGATGGGAATTTACCCCCCACACACACACACCCCAACACACACATATTACTGAAATCTTTGCCCCCTTTCCAAACAGAGTCCCTGCAAGCACTCTCTCTCTCTCTCTCTCTCTCTCTCTCACACACACACACACACACACACACACCAGTCACTCACAATATGGGATCAAAAACATTGGGCTACATTGCAGGGTTGTTTACAACTATTCTCTTTCAGTCTCAGTTAGGGTGGAAAAGTCTGGTTCTCTCCTTTTCTCATTTTTCCAATCTTAAATTCAGTTCTCCACATTTCTGCAGCAAATTGTGAAATTTGTTTTGAAAAAATCCTCCTAAAAATTCTCCAGCATTTTAGTGTGAATTTCTCCTGCTGAATTCACATTTGTGTTCAGTTTTGACTAACATACACATTTTTGCAAGCAGCATTCTCCTAATATAATGCATTTCTGTATGTTATTTTCACCAATATATATATATATATTTATGTACGCTTTCCCCTAATTTATGTATTTTAGCAAACATTGTATGGTTGGAGAGGTGCCTCACAAAACGTGGATAAGTGTGAATTTTGAAAGTTGGCTATGTTTCGGTTCTCGTATTGTTTCGGAAAGCACAAATTCAATCAGTTCGCCTTTAAATGCAAACCAAATCAAATTTCTCTCCCATCTGTAATATAAGAATAATCACGCTATAGATCACATTGCAGGGTTGTTGGAAACCACTGCCCTCTTCCTCCTCCTCCTCCAAAACCGCCTCCTGTCTGCAATATTAACAGTGACTACATAGAGTGTTGCCATAAGCTGCTATCGCTCAGCATTCTCCCAGTCTGCCTTGGCAGATACATTCGATAAGTTTGTCAGTGCAGCAATAAGGTAGCGATTGGTAGAGATGATCGTATTCATTTTGTTTCAGCCACTTTGAAGAAATGCCAGGACTCAATTGGCCTCGACCTCTATCTATACCAGCCTTTCCCAACTAGTGGGCCATCAGATGTTGTTGGACCACAACTCCCTTCAGCCTCAGCCAGAATTGCCAATGGTCAGGAAAGATGGGAATTGTGGTCCAACAACATCTGGTGGCCCACTAATTGGGAAAGGCTGGTCTACACCCTTATAGAGTTCAGCATCTCTCACCCTTTCCAGGGTCTGAAGGTTGCCAAACAGCCGACCGGAACAAAACCAGACTGGCTTGGCTATTGAGGTCTGAGCCTGCATTGTTGGACAAGAGGGAAAAGCCATATCTTTTTTCACTTCCTTCAACAGTTTCCCAATCCATGTTAGAAAAAAAACATGTTAGAAAAAAATACCTCTAGCATTCCAAAAAAACATTCCTAAAAGAAATGCACACACTTCCAGAGCTGGGTCATCATAGAGGTCAGTCTGAGGTGAGGCAGCCCAGGAGCCATGGGGCAAGTTCTCCTCCAGGATGAAAGGGTAAGTCAGGAGAAAAGGACAGAGCAGGAGACAGGTTCAAAAAGCAAACCGGAGGTCAGGACTCAAGAGAAAGGCAAAGCCAGAGGACAAATTGGCACAGGGATAGGGAACTTTCTTCAGCTTAAGGGCCACATTCCCTTCTGGACAACTTTCCAAGGGCCACATGCCTGTGGTTGGTGAAGCCAGAGGCAAACATGGGCAGAACAATGAATGCAATGTTTAGCTTTGTGCAGTAGGCTAATGTCTACACACACACACCCTTCTCTATCCTCTCTCTAGGGAAGAAAGAGGCATTATCAGAGTACAAGGACACCAGCAAAAACACTGAAGATGCAAAGCAGGGCCCGTTTGGGGAGGGTGTGTAGCCTGGGGAGAGTCCTGAAGACCAGAGAGGCTTGGAGGGTCCGACTGAGGTTCTCTGAGCAGGATTCAGGGAAGAGGAGCAAGCTACAAGTCGGGCGCAAGAACATAGGAGACCTGCTGGATCAGGTGAAAGGCCCGTCTAGTTCAGCATTCTGTGCTCACAGTGGCCAACCAGAGGCCTCTTCTGGGATGCCCACCAGCAGGACTAGAGTGCAACAGCCTCAGCCTCCCCACTTGTGGTTCCCAGCAACTGGTATTCGGAGGCATATTGCCTCTGACTGTGGAGGAAGACCATAGCCATGAGAGCTGGCTAGTAGCCATCTATAAGCCTGTCTTCCAAGAATAACCAAGGAGACAAGATGATGCTTGAGCTCAGGAAGACTTTGGTGCCTGGACAAGATTAGTCTGGATCAGCAAAAGGGGCAGGAAAAAAGCAGCCAAAATGATCTAGGGGCACAATAGACATACAATTATTCAAATACAGTATTCTTCATAGTAATTTACAGAGGGAGGCGGTTACATCTACTCCATATATTGAAAACACATAGCTTCCCCCAAAGAATCATGGGAACTGTAGTCCCCGCACAGAGTTACAATTCCCAGCACCCTGAACAAACGACAGTCCCCAGGATTCTTTGAGGGAAGCCATGTGCTTTAAAGGGATGGTGTGGATGTGCCCTCAGAGGCAACAAAAGACTACAGAAGCTAAAAGGAGAACTGGAATCCATTCTTCAGTGGGAGTGCACATGTTTTGGGATGCTGAAGGACCCAGGTCCAAATCCTTGGCATCTCTAGTTAAAAAGGCCAGGAAACAGGTGATGGGAAAGGCTTTCTCTGCCTGGGACCCTGACCCTGGAGAGTTGCAGCCAGTCTCCCCCTCTCTATAGGCTGCTGGACTTTGACTGGCCAATAGCCAGGAATGATGGGAGTGGTAGTCCAATAAGTCCCTCACCACAAATAATCTGACCTGATTGATAGTAGGCCACACCAGAGGTGTAGTCATCTGGGGTCCCAGGGGTTATGGGGACCCCTTACTTCTTTGGAAAGCCAGGTTCCAGCAGGGTCCCTATGTCTTCAGTATCCTACGAGCCAATCAACATGAACGGGGAGAGTGTGTTAGCCACTGAGAAGAGTCCCAATGAGTACTGATTGCAAGCAAGCCTTTATTAGTTCCTACTTCAAAAAGGCAAGACAATTTATGGAGAGTGAGAATTCTGTAACTGGAGAAGAGACAGTGAACCCTGATGACAGCATCCCATCTACATCATCAAGCAGTTGGGTAGCAGCAGGAGATAAATGTGTAGACACTGAATTTGGTAATTCAAGCAATACCTTTGACAGAGAAAGGGCAGTCAATTGGTGACCATAACAGAGAAGCAGAAAGCAGTATTCAAGTTTGGCCCAGATTATTATATAATTGTAGAAGGTTATATACGTGAGAGCCAGTGTGGTGTAGCGGTTAGAGTGTTGGACTACGACCTGGGAGACCAGGGTTTGAATCCCCACACAGCCATGAAGCTCGCTGGGTGACCTTGGGCCCGTCACTGCCTCTCAGCCTCAGACGAAGGCAATGGTAAACCCCCTCTGAATACCGCTTACCATGAAAACCCTTCTCATAGGGTCGCCATAAGTCAGGAACAACTTGAAGGCAGTCCATGTTTTCTATATAATCATAGAAGGGGGCATAGCTGAGACTATCATGAAGGGACCCTTCAATTCTGAATTTGCCACTACACTACTGGACAACATCATAGGTTCCTAATCATACTGCTCAGAAGCAGCTTGCTGCTACTCTAGCCTCCCAGCAGATACGTCACTGTTGCTTACTGGGAGGGAGAGGGTCAAGACGGTAGGGAAGCTGGTGCCATGCAAACACACCGGAGGAGCCAATCCAGTGCCCCTGCTGGTGCATTTGCAGCATGCCACCCTCCTTGTCTGCCAGGAAGCTGGCATGGTGGCTCAGCCCCATCCAGTGAGCCGCCTCTGATACCACTCCGTAGTGAGAGAAATGCACTTTGCATTTTCTCTTTCATTACCTCAAAAGAGATTTTCGGGTGGAAGCTAGTGAGCCCTGGTTTATAAATTTAGTCCTGTTTCTCTATAGGCCTAAATTAGACCAAAGCCAGAATCTGTATTGTGAGACCTCCCTCAGCCTCTCCCTGATATCATTTACTCATTATGACACCATCACCTCTGAGAGATCCATCCTTGCTTTCCCCCATTCATAATTCAGCCTGACACAGCACAGCAAAAATCAATTCACACTTATAAGAAAGTGCCAAGGCAAATTACTTCCTGAAGCATCCGACACTGCTTCCTTCTCTTCCAATGACTCTATCTTTGGTGCGGAGCCCTCCATTGTAAATTAACCCCTCCAGCCTCTGTATATAAAAGGAACCCGAGGTCAGCTGCTGAATTTAGACAGCTGATGGGGCAAATGACAAAGTCCATCTCCTCTGGTTTGTCCACCCACTCATCACTCTGCTAAGCAAGCGAGTCCATCCAAAAGTCACTTAGAGATCAGCATTTTCATTTTCCCAAGGAGTTCACCTTTGATATGAACCCATCACCAGTGACATAATCATCACAGCTTTCAATCAGGGTAAGATGCATCTTGACTTATAGTATCAGAAAATAACAGAGAGTCCCACCAACATATGTGGCTGTTAATGGCTCAGGATCCAGACCTCTCCCAGTCAGAAGTGATGAAGGGGGAGTAATGTGTTTGGGGTGCATCTTAATACGAATGTACCTACTTCACACATCCTGAACCAATATGAGAACCGGAATGGAGCTATCCTTAGAAATTCACTTCTCTGAATTTTGCTATGGAGTCCTCAGCCAAAATGCCCCACAGCAGGAGTGGGAAGCATATATTAGGGGAAAGTGCACCTAAAATGCTTGTATTACTGAAAATAATATACAATAATATTGTATTAGGAAAAATTCCTTGCAAAATTAGGTAGGTTAGGCAAATGTGCATACCAAAATGCACATATTAAGAGAAATGCACATAAAAATGTGTACAAATTTCCATGAGGACTACATTTAAATAAATAAATTGCAAAGTGATGTAGAAATGAGCATTGTACTTAAGACTGGAAAAATTAGAAAACCCAAAGTGACAGATTTTCCCAACCCTACGACCTGGGAGACCAGGGTTCAAATCCCAGACAGCCATGAAGCTCACTGGGTGACTTTGGCCAGTCACTGCCTCTCAGCCTCAGGGGAAGGCAATGGTAAACCACCTCTGAATACCGCTTACCATGAAAACCCTATTCATAGGGTCGCCATAAGTCAGGATCGACTTGAAGGCAGTCCATTTCATTTTTCAATTGGGGTAGAGCTCTGAAGGTGAGATTCAGTACCATCTCTGTTAACTTTCTGGTGCCTGCTGAAGACCTTTGTTGAAAGAACAAGCCTTTTAAGTAGAGACCTTATGCCAGTCTGCATCTGTGTGGAAATTGTTTTTAAAGATATTTTGTTGTTAAAGTTGTTTTTAAAGAAGTGTTGTTTTTAAGATGTTTTATATATATATATTAGTGTTTTATCACCTCTTTGCTACCCTGGCCTGCTTCTGGTAGGAAGGGTGGAATATAAATTTAATGATTAATAAATAAATACCTAGGAGGCAGTCTTCAAAGCAGACACCTCGGTATAGGTTCTTTGTGCAGAGGAACAGTCCCAACAATTAGTAAGCCATCCATCCTTAGTTCCAAAGGAAGGAGATCTGATCTGCCTTCTTTCTTGGACTCAGAAGACTCCTCCCTAACTGCCAGCAGCCCCAAAGGCCCCTCTCTTTCACAGTGTCAAGCCCAGCAGCTGACAAAGATATTCCAACTCCTACAAAACTGCACAACTGAATAACAGGGCAAAGCTCCTTTAAGTGCTAAGCAACCTTTGTCTAGGGAGGCAGGGCTTCACCCAAGCATCCCTCTGTCAGACTCTATAAACCAAGGGTAGTGAACATGGTGCCCTCTAGATATTGTTAGACTCCATCTCCCATCAGCCCCTACCAGCATGGCCAGGAATGATGGGAAATGAAGCTCAACAACATCTGTACAGCAACATGTTGGCTACCCCTGATATGAACCCTCACTCAGCTCCAGTCCAGTCCTGGAGTAGCACTCTTGGCTACCCACTGAGACAAGAGGCAGCTTAACATTGCAAACAGGGAGCTTTCTATGGTCCTGCCTATCAGCTACCTGACTATACCTTGCCTCATTTTGCCTGAGAATAACCCCACAAGTTCCAGCCTGGTATAGGAGACAGGCTTGTCTCTACAAAAATCTTATGATTTTCTATCACTTTAACACATATTCATAGTAAAGTCTGAACACTGCTTATATGTTGGCATAAAGGCTGTGGTTTCAAAGCTGCATCATCTGGGCCAGTAAAAAGGCACACTGAGCTATAGCTGCTGCTGTCATTTTAACCCAGGGATAGCCCACATGCTGCCTTCCAGATGTGACCCTGCCAAAGAAATAAATTGCTCCAAGATATACTTTAAGCCAAGTTTGCAGCCTATAGCGAATTTTCATAGTTACATAAATCAGTCCCTGAACAATGGTTTATTTAGAAGTGCTGATATCTCTAGCTACATACAGTGCCATGAATGGGCATGGGCAAATGAAATGTTTCACAGGGGAGGCATGTTTTATGCAATGCAAAGTTAAAATATTTAACTCTTGAATTTTTCATATTATAGAGTAATCCTTCAATAATTACAGAATAACTAAAACCTTCCTCAGTTAGAGCCAACATTTTTGCATCCTGAACAAACCATTTGGTCTGACATTTTGTTTTCTAAGTTTATTAAAGAGTTTCCCAACATTCCCTCTTTTTCAGTTTGAAGGAAGGGGAAAGGATATCTCAAGATCTGGATCTCAAAATCTTCACTGCAAAACATGATAGGTTGCATCCATTGCTGCCACTGCGCAGCGGGACAGACCTCCACCTAATCAATGGGAGCTCCCCTTTCTTTCCTTGTTGTTGGACTCAGACTCTCATCAGCCTCCATTACCATGATCAATGGTCAGGTATGGTGAGGAAAGGCTATAGCTCAGTGGTAGACCATTTGCTTTGCATGTAGAAGGTTCCAGGTTCAACCCCCAGCATCTCCAGGTAGGGTTGGAGGTTTCCCTGCTTCCCCAGGTAGGGTTCCTGCCTGGAATCCAGGAGAGCCACTGAACTGACAGTCAGTGTAGACCAGCCTTTCCCAACTAGTGGGCCACCAGATGTTATTGGATCACAATTCCCATCTTTCCTGACCATTGGCAATGATGGCTGATGCTGATGGGAGTTGTGGTCCAACAACATCTGATGGCCCACTAGTTGGGAAAGGCTGGTGTAGACAGTTCTAAGCTAGACGAGCCAATGGTCTGACTCATACTATAAGGCAGATTCCTATTTTCCTAATGTCTGGGGTTTTTTTTTTACCATGTTGGCTGTTCCTGTTATAGCCTCTGCACCAGGGATGGGGAACCTTGGTCCTCCAGACATTGTTGAACCCCAACTCCCATCAGCCTCAGCCAGAATGGCCAATAGTCAGGGATAATGTGAGTTATAGTCCAGCGACATCTGAAGGGCTACAGGGTTCCGATTGCTAGATTTGATCAGGAATCCCCCTGAGATAAGAAGGCATTTCTAGCAGCGGAAGACAGAGTCTGGATTTCCAACAGGCTGTGCTGAAAGTAAGCGAGACGTTTTTTTCTTTCTCTTTTAAAAACGTTTTTAACGAGCTAGCCTCCTTCTGTCTAAATCTTATCAACTAACTTAAATTACTATCGTAAAAGAGACTTGTTTACGAATCGGCAACTCAGAAACTTGGGTGAGTCACACTTTTTTCGTATTATACAAAGCTAAGGAAGAAGGGAGCAATTCAAAGAACCTGCTTTATTTTTTATGACAAAAAGTTGGCTTAAAGCTGGAATTACAAAGATTAAATGGATAAGAGGCAACTTATTAGATAAGATGATTTGATTATTTGAAGGAAATATATCTGAGAATATTTTTTTTTTTTTTTGGATTAATTTTTTTTTTTTAACGAATCTGCTGTTCGTGTATCTTACTAACTGCTGGATGCTGAGAACTGGATTTGTTTTACATTCCTGAATGTGCTGGAGATAAGAACTGTGTTGGTTAAACAGGCCTGGAATATTAACTTTTTTGTTGCTGGGAGAAAAGAAACTGTTTGCCTCTACATTGGCTAATAATAGAAAAGGTTTTTTTTTTTTCAAGAATGACAACTAGGAAAGTAGCCAAAGTTTTGGAACGAAGAGTTTCAATTGATACACAGGAAGGGATGGACATGTTCCAGAAAATTATGGAGGGATTTAGTGATTTTAAACAAGAGTTGAAACAAGAGATGAAACAGGACAGACAACAACTTAAAGATGAATTTTGCAATATGAAAAAGGATTTTAAAGATTTACAAGATCATATTAAAACAGAAGTGGGTGAGATTAAAAATAACATTGGGCAATTAACACAGGATGTAAAAAATGTTAAAGATAAGGTGCAAACCTTAGAGACTAGAATAGATATTACAAATATGGAATTGGAAAAAAATTTGGACTATATTGCTGTTATGGAACTTAGAGATAAAGAACATTGCTTGAGATTCCGTGCAATTCCTGAGGAAACAGGTGAAGATATCAGAGAGAAAATTGTTAATGTTTTGGCAAAATCCTTCGACAGGAACAAAGATTGGATGGAATTTGAAATATACAAAGTTTATAGAATTAATTCCAGATATGCAACAATAAAAAAAATCCCAAGAGATGTGCTTGTTCATTTTTTAAAAAAGAGGACCAGAGATATGGTTTTGCAACATCATTTTAACAATGGCTTCAAAATTGACGGTAAAGAAATACAGGTGATGAAGGAAATTCCTGTTAGGCTTCTACGTAAGAGAAAAGATTACGCTTTCTTCACAGAAAAACTGAAACAATGTAAAATTCAATTTAGATGGGATGTTCCAGAGGGAGTGATTTTTACATTTAGACAACAGAAGTATTGATTAAATACTGCTCAAAAAGCAAGGGATTTCTTGAGAAAAGCTTCAAAAGACATGGAAGAAGATAAACTCAAAGATATGGATATAATTCCTGGGAAACAAAGTCAACAGAAACAGGTAGAGGAAGAAAAGGATGATGATGGATCAAAGGGAGCAACAGGCACAGTCTTTTCTAAAATACATGCTTAAAAATGGATTACAAATATCTAACTTGGAATATAAATGGAGCTAATTCGTCGCAGAAGAGAAAGAAAGTATTTCATTATTTGAAAAAATTAAAATTGGATATAATTTGTTTACAAGAAACTCATATTAAGAAGAAAGATTCTAAATATTTAATTTGTAAAAATTTGGGTGAAGAATTTATTTCGGCAGGATTAAAAAAAAATGGTGTGGTTCTTTATATTAATTCACAATTGTCTCCTAAATTGATATTATTGGATGATAGTGGCAGATTTGTGGGAGTTGAAATCACCATTCAGGGTACAAAAATTTTGATAGTGGGCATTTATGCTCCTAATGAAGATAAAACAAGGTTTTATACTGGACTTATGGAAAAATTATCAGAGTTTGCATATGATCATTGGTGTGTCATGGGTGATTGGAATGGGGTAATTTCACCAAAAATGGATAGACTTTCTGAGAAAAATATTAAAGAGACACAGGACAAATTGCCAAAGATCTGTTTCGAATTGATGGAAAATTTAGAATTGGTGGATGTTTGGAGATATATAAATGACAATGCAAAGGAATTTACTTACTTTTCAGAAAGACATAAAACATTTTCGAGGATTGATATGATTTGGATGTCTAAAAATTTAGTGAAAGATATTTCCAAGATGGATGTGTTACCAAAAACCTTTTCGGATCACAATCCAGTGATATTGACTTTAAAAAAAAATATCTTGGATTTAGATGGAGACTAAATGAATCTTTATTACAGAATGATAAAATAGTGCAGGAATGTAAGAAGAAATTAAAAGAGATTTTTGAACACAATTTACATAAAGGAACAGATGAAAATATTGTTTGGGATACAAGTAAAGCATTTATGAGGGGATATTTTATTAAATGTAATTCTGAATTAAAAAAGAAGAAACAACAGAAAATGCAATTGATCTTGGAAGAAATAAAACAAAAAGAGGAAGAATTGAAAAAGAATCCAACTAAAGCTTCTACTGTAAATCAAATTAAAATGTTACAGAAACAAGTGTCAATGTTAACAGTTAGAGAAATTGAAAGGAAATTAAATTTTGCTAAACAAAGGACTTTTGAATTTGCAAATAAACCGGGGAAATTGCTAGCATATAAATTAAGAAAAGAATGACAAAAATATCTTATTTTAAAGATACAAGAAAGAGATGAGATGTTGACAGACAATTTAAAAATCCAAAGGGTTTTCCATCAATATTATTCAACTTTGTACAAGTGTCAGGAAATTCCCTCAGAAAAAATAGAAGAGTATATATCCAAACAGAATTTGCCTAAAATTACAGATCTTCAGAGACAAGCTATTAATGGTCCTATTATATCAAGAGAAATATCTGAGGCTATAAGTAAAATTAAATTAGGAAAGGCGCCAGGACCGGATGGACTATCAGCAATGTATTACAAATGCTTGGAGGAGGAACTTTTACCACCTTTACAGTATACAATGAATTCTATTTTACAAGAGGGGAAGATACCGGATAGTTGGAAAAATGCCAATATAACATTAATACCTAAAGAGGAGCAGGATTTAACTAAAACAAAAAATTATCGGCCAATATCTTTACTGAATAATGACTATAAAATTTTTACAATGATTTTGGCTGAAAGAATGAATATAATATTGCAACAATTTATTCAGGAAGATCAAGCGGGGTTTTTACCTAAAAGACAATTACGTGATAACGTCAGGAACGTTTTGAATGTGTTGGAATATCTAGAACAACGAAATGGCATACAAGCTGCTTTGATTTTCTTGGATGCTGAGAAAGCATTTGATAATTTGAATTGGAAATTTATGTTTAAGGTTCTAGAGCAAATGGACTTTGGAGATAATTTTATAAAATGGATCAGATCGATTTATACATCACAGAAGGCACAGATAATTGTCAATGGGGATTTAACGGACTTATGTGAAATACAAAAGGGTACAAGACAGGGATGTCCATTGTCCCCCCTTCTATTTATTCTGGTTTTAGAAGTGCTGCTTAGAGACATAAGGCAAGACAAAAGGATTTCGGGAATAAAGATAAAAAAAGAGGAATATAAATTGAGAGCATTTGCTGATGACTTGATAATTGTATTAGAAAATCCCTTGGAAGGAATCAAAGTATTGATGGATAAATTAGAAGAATTTGGACCATTAGCTGGATTTAAGATCAATAATCAAAAAACGAAGATGTTGGTGAAAAATTTATCTTTAAGAGATCAAAAAGAGTTAATGGAGAAGATAGATTTTAAAATAGAAGAAAAGGTGAAATATTTAGGTATCATTATGACAAATAAAAATTCAAAGTTGTTTCATAATAATTATGAAAAACTATGGACAGAGATTAAGAAAGATTTGTTAAAATGGGATAAATTAAAGTTGTCATTAATGGGTAGAATATCTGTAATAAAAATGAATGTATTGCCGAGAATGATGTTTCTATTTCAAACAATACCTGTCATATCCTCTGATCTACCTTTCAAACAATGGCAAAAAGATATTTCTAAATTTGTTTGGCAGGGGAAAAAACCAAGAGTTAAATTTAAATTATTACAAGACGCCAAAGAAAGAGGAGGGCTGGGATTACCAAATTTGAGACTTTATTTTGCTGCTTGTTGCTTAGTCTGGATAAAGGAATGGATTCTATTGAGGAATAAAAGATTATTGGATTTGGAGGGTCACAACCTGAAGTGGGGATGGCATGGATATCTATGGTATGATAAAGTAAAAGTTAATGTGGATTTTAATAATCATTTTATAAGACGTCCTTTGTTGAATATATGGAATAAATACAAAACAAGGGTTTTTTTGAAAATACCACTATGTGTTTCAAGTCAAGAAGCATTTTATAGAAGAGAAATGGCTGGAAAAGAGAAATGGTTAACTTACCAAGAACTATTAGAAAATGTGCATGGTGAATATATAATGAAAGAGAGAGAACAACTAATAAAGGAAGGATATAGTTCACAATGGTTTGCCTATTTACAATTGTTAGAAAGATTTAAAATGGACAAGAAAATGTATGGGTTTGAAATAAATAAATCTGATTTTGAAATAGGTTTGTGTACAAATGATGAATGCATAATTGCAAAAATGTATAAATTTTTATTAAAAATGGACATGGAAGAAGAACAAGTAAAAGAGTGTATGGTTAAGTGGGCAAAAAATTTTGGTTATAATATACAAATGGATCAATGGGAAAATATGCTATAATCTTAAAGAAAATTTTTATAAAATGATGTATCGTTGGTATATGACTCCAGAAAAGTTGTCAAAAATGTATAGTAATGTCTCTAATGTATGTTGGAAATGTAAACAACAAGAAGGATCTTTTTATCATATGTGGTGGTTGTGTAAACAGGCAAAATTATTTTGGGCACAGATAGGTAGGATGATGCAAAAAATCTTAAAGATAAATATTCAGTCAAAACCAGCGTTTTTTTTATTGGGTTTTATGGATAAACAAAAGGAAACAAAATATGGAAGAATAATATTATATATGATCACGGCAGCAAGATTACTATATGCACAAAAGTGGAAAATGGAATCGATACCAACAATGGAAGAATGGCTATTGAAATTAATGGACTTAGTTGAGATGGACAAATTGACATGTCTTATTAGAGAAAAAACAACAGATACATTTCTTAAGGAATGGAAGCCTCTTTTGGACTTTTTGTTGAAAGAAAAAAATGAAATGATGATAATGGGATTTGACGATTAATTAAGATAGACTTTGGAAAAAAGTGAATTTTGTATGTTTTAGGAGACAGGTTTGATATATATTATATACTTATAGCTGATCTGTAACAAATTGGAAGTCAAGTTTTTTTATTTCATTTTTTTCTGTTGTATTGTTTTTGTTGTATTTGTATTTGTTTTTATAAAAATTTGAATAATAAAAAAAATTATTACATAAAAAAAATGAAGGGCTACAGGGTTCCCATCCCTGCTCTATATTTAAAGCCTGCCATGCATTAGGGATGTTTCTGAGGGGAGGGAGTATTCACACCTGCCATCTGAATACCAAGTGGCTGATTGCTGGGTGTACTTTTAAATCTTGGCACAGAGCAGCAACCTAATTATTTAGTACGATTTGGTCTCTGCACTAAAGGCTGAAAGGGGGGTTGGGAGATGCAACCCACTCTTCTTGTTAGCAACCACAAGCTTTTGATTCACTGGCTTTCTCTGAAACCCTGGGATTTTGTGCCTTTTGAAGTGGTGAATTTCATGAGTTCACATGGGTACAATTCCAGATGTAAAGGCTTGTCCAAGGTAGTAAATATACATCTGAATCCATTTAGAAAGAAATAAATGTTTGGAAATAGGTTTCCCAGATTTCAGCCCGGAGAAATCCTTTTTACCTGTCACTCTCCTGATGCCACAGGAGATGTTACCCCTCTGCCTCTTCCCTGTTTATTCTTTGCTAGGCCCTTCCCATCCCACACTTGCTAAAGTAGAGGTGGGAAACCCCAGCCCCTGGCCTAATTTTATGCCCCCTTCCATCCCAGCAAGACAATGGGCAGGATAGAAGATGGGAACAGAGAGAGAGAGACAAGGGTTTGTGTGTGAGTGAGAGAGAGGGGGGTGTCAGAGAGAGAAGAGAGAGAAAGGGTGTCAGAGAGAGAGAGGGGAGAGAGAAGGGGTGTCAGAGACAGACAGACAGACAGAGAGAGAGAGAGAGAGAGAGAGAGAGAAGGGGTGCCAGAGAGAGAGAGAAGAAAGAGAGAGGGGGTGTCAGAGAGAGAGAGAGAGAGAAGAAAGACAGAGGAGGGGTGTCAGAGAGAGAGAGAAGAGAGAAGGGGTGTCACAAGACAGAGAAGGGGGTCAGAGGGAGAGGGGAGAGAGAGAGAGAGAGAGAGAAGGGGGTCAGAAAGAGAGAAAAAGAGAGAGGGGGTGACAGAAAGAGAGAGGGAAAGGGGATGTCCCTCATCACTTTTGGCTCTGGTTTCACTCACAGTTGACTTCACCCCTGCTTACAGATTACTCCCAAGGGAATGTAAACAGAAAATAAAAAAGAAAGGCTGCCCCTCCTTGCCCTCCACAAAGAGACTTCTTCCTTAATAGGCAAGAGAGGAAAACGTCCTGTCTACCAACCTGGGAAAACTACCCCAGCTATGCTGCCTTAGGCTAATGGCACAATGTGATGCAAATTTCCCCATAAAAGGGAGGGTTGTTTGTGACCCCCCACGGTTCCACCTTCAGCAGAGGACACCTGCATGGCCCATCAGGAGCACCAGACCAAGCAGCCCCCCAAGCTGGTTGGCAGTGGAAGGGAGTTGGAGAAGTAGCCCACACTCGACCGTGACTCAGACTGCTTAGCAATGATCCAATCCATTTACCTGTTTGCACAAACTGCCAAAAGATCAAATTGCCAAAATGATAAGCTCAAACCTGCTGAAAGCAAAAGAAGGCAGTGTCAAGTAGGGATGAAATGATCTGTCAGTTCTGGTCCTCTTGGCTTCTTCTTTTTTTTTTATCTGCAGCGATTTGTGGATTAAAAAAAATCCTCATGAAAATCCTTCAGCATTTTAGTGTGGATTTCTCCTATTAAGTTCATTTTCCTATGCACTTTTGACTAATGTACACATTTTTATGTTTTCACCAATATATGCATTTTGTGCACACTTTTTCCTAACATGTATTTTTGCAGTGTTGGTTAGAGGACTGCATCGCAAAATTTGTACAAGTGGAAATTTTGAAGGATGGCTGCGTTTCAGTTCTCATATTGTTTCAGAAAGTGTGAATTTGATAAATTCAACTATAAATGCAAACTGAACCATTTCTCCCCCATCCCTAGTGTCAAGTAGTGGGGAAAAGTGCACATAAAACCAATTGAGGAAGACCCCACCATCCAAAAGAATCCTATTCAGCCCCAGGAAAGGCAACTAGCTAATCCCACATTGCCTCAAGAACGGGAGGGTGGGTGCTGAAGGAAGTCAAAGGAAAACACAAGGGGAGGTGCCTGCCTTAAAAGGGGAAAATCATAGAATCATAGAATAGTACAGTTGGAAGGGGCCTCCAAGGCCATCGAGTCCAACCCCCCTGCTCAATGCTCATGTTCATGTTCATATGACTAGCCCACTTAGGGCACAAGAAATTCTGCACAAACCCCTCTCTCTGGGACAATGCATCTCGAGTCTTCCTCTGAATTTTGTCATGAAGTTCTCCAGCCAAAACTGGCCCACAAACAAAAAAAACGTATTTGAGGAAAATGCAAACAAAAATGCTTGTATTTGTGAAAATAATATACAAAACTGCATGAAATTGGAAAAAAATGCATTCCAAAAGATAAATGTTAAGAGAAATGCACATGAAAATGTGGGTGAATTTCCATGAGGTCTATTTTGAAAGAAAGAAAGAAAGAAAGAAAGAAAGAAAGAAAGAAAGAAAGAAAGAAAGAAAGAAAGAAAGAAAGAAAGAAAGAAAGAAAGAAAGAAAGAAAGAAAGAGGAAGAAAATGGCAAAGTGGTGTAGAAATGAGAATTGAATTTAAGACTGGAAAAATTAGAAAGCAAATTTGATGGATTCAGCCAACCATAGTTCTAAACATGGAGTTCAGAAGATGGAGGTGAGATTCAGTTCCCTGAAATGTCTCAGGAGCAACAACACATGGTGCCACATTGTGTTGCTCCCAAGCAATGACAGCAGGTGGCTCCATGTCACTGGGGCAGTGGAATCTGCCCCAGATTTTAGTCTGAACTTTCAAGGAGCTGTCCAAGGTGTTTCAGCACTGCCACTGCTCCCAAAGCATTCCAGGAGGAAGCGCGGCTGGCTGGAAGTGGCACAAGTGTCTCTCCACATCTTCCCAACAGCCATACTTTCTGGCAATCCCTGGTGAGGTAAGTGGCAACCTTACAGCTGTTAATTGTTTTAAATGTGGTTTGTTTTATTTTAAATTGTATTGAAGGGTAGTATTCAGTGCTACTCCTACTAAGAGTAAACCCTTTATGGCTAACTTAGGTTCATTAATTCCAATATGTGTACTCTGATTAGAGCTTAACTGAATATAACCTAATGACATAACATTTTGATATTTGCTGTGTTGGACTTCTTTGGGAGGGAGGATAGGATATAAATTGAATAAATAAATAAAATAAACCCTTTCTGAAAAGTTCAGATAAATTTCTCCCACCACCATCTCAAACAGCAGGAAATCACCCTTTGTTGTTGCATGGAAATTATTTCCCATGTGCTTGAGCGAGGCATGTGTGGAGAAGGAATTCCCCTGCAGCCTCTATATTTACAGCACCATTAATGCTTCACCATTGCTAGTTTAGCCCTCTTCGTGTGGATAGACAAGCTAGGGGCTGCTGTGCTTGCTTGTTTCGCTCCCCAATCCCACCTACCATCACCAAAGCTGCACCCTTCCCCCGTCAGGTCGCCAAAGCTGCCCCTTACCCCCCAGGACACCAAAGCTACTCCCATTGGCTGCCAAAATACTGCCCACACTCCGACAGGTCGGCAAAGCTCTGCCCGCCCCCCATTGGTCACCAAAGCTGTCACCCAGCCTCCCACCCAGCCTCCAAGCTGCTGCTGCTGCTGCTGCTGCCACCACCACCACCAGCCTCCTGCCCAGCCTTTCCCCAGCCTCTGGTCTGGTGTCCTGCTCAGACATGGCTGCCGCTGCCACCAGCCTCCTGCCTCACCTCCTATCTAGGCCATGGCAGCCAAGGTCCAGGCTGCAGCTGCTGTGGCTACCACATCACTCGCTGGCTCACTTAGCAGTCTTTGCTGCCACGCCTCACCCTCACTCTCATGCTGTGATGTCATGACGGCACAAGGGCCTATATTTATATAGAGAGAGATATTCTGATTTTCTTTCTCTCTTTCTTCTGATCTGTCCTGCTGGTCCCAGCTGTGCCTAGCAATTTCCTGCCTGTCCTCTGCCTGGTTAACTGGCTACTCCTGTTTAGATTATTCATAATTGTCTCCTCTGCTCCTGCTGCGAGGCAGCACTTTTGAAGATAATGAACCTGTTGTTTGCTTACAAGGTCACTGCATTTGGTTGTTATGGGGCCTTTTATAGTAATTAACATCATCTTGTCTTTTCCTTATTTGCAGGGAAAGGAAGGGAGGGCAGCCAGGGCTTCCTATATACCCTAAGGCTTTAAAGGGGGATTAGATAAATGGGGAATGGGGAAAGGGAGAGAGACAGAAGAGGAACAGACATCCATCAAGCCTCCAGCTTCCATTGTAATATTTAATTTTAATAAGCACATATTACTTAGTGCTGATCTGAGCATGAACCACCTCCAATTTGCCACCATCTTTGAAGACAGCAAATTTGGAAAATCTTTTCTTCCCCCTAGGGGGGTGGAATTGAATAAGTGTGGGAGGGCTTATCATTGGGGGCTGGCAACCCCCCCATTTTCTTTTCCCTCAAATGACCCAGTCATAATTCAGTTCCAGGGAATTCTGGGAGGAAAGATGGTAGCCACCAGCTGAAGCATCACCAAGTCTATGCTGATTTGAGGAAAGGAAATGGGAGCCACCTTATGAAGCTCTCCTGGCACTTGCCAGTGCTAAGCCCCCTGAAGCTCTTAAAACATTTTGCCACTGTCCTAGTTCCCCTCCCCAAATTTAGCACATGCATACACATTGTTGAGACAGATCTTTATCTCTCTTTCTTTGCTAATTAATTAATTCAACAATAATGGATGTCAGAACAGTTTACAATAATGAAACCAGATAAACAGACAGCTGGCATTGCTCTCACAATAACAGTACTCTGTAAACTCACAGATATTTAACATGGGGTGGGGAACCTTAGGCCCAGGGGCTAATTGAAGCCCTCCAGACCTCCCTGCTTGGCCCTTGGGACTATGCCCAGTTCACCCCATCTTCAGGCACATCTTTCTCAAGTGTTTTTGCCTGGAGCAGGCCAATGGCCCATCTAGTCCAGTATCCTCACAATGGCCAATTGTATTCCATCCATTTATGCCCTGTTTTCGGATCTTATACCTGCTACCACTATTGAAATCCCACCAGTGGTACTTCACAACATCCTGCATGTTCGATAGAAGCTTCTGTGGTGGTGGAATCTCAGAAGCAGTGGTGGCTGGTGGCTCCATGTCAGTGGGGCACTGAAATCTGCTCTGGGTTTTAGTGCAAATTTTCAATGAGCTGTCCAAGGCACTGAAACCTTTAAGCACCTTGGACAGATCTTTGAAAGAAAGTTCAGACTAGCCGGACAAACTTGAACTTTTAATACAGGAGGGTAATTGTAAACTGCATCCTACAGTATTGAAGGAACTGGCTGAAGAACTCTCAGAACCGCTGTCTATTATCTTTGCAAAATCATGGAGGACTGGTGAAGTGCCGGATGACTGGAGGAGAGTTAATGTTGTCCTTATTTTCAAAAAGGGCAAAAAGGAGGAAACAGGGAACTACAGACCAGTCAGCCTAACATCAATCCCTGGAAAAACTCTGGAGCAGATTATAAAGCAGTCAATCTGTAAGCAATTTGAAAACAATGCAGTGATTACTAGGAGCCAACATGGATTTATGAAGAACAAATCCTGCCAAACTTATCTCATTTTTTGATCAGGTAGCCTTCCTTGTAGACTGTGGGAATGCTGTGGACATAATATATCTCAGCTTCAGCAAAGCTTTGACAAAGTGCCCCATGATATTCTGATTCACAAGCTAGCTAAATGTGGGCTGGATGGAACAACTGTCAGGTGGATCCACAGTTGGCTCCAGAATCGTACTCAAAGAGTGCTTATCAATGGTTCCTTCTCAAACTGGGTGGAAGTAATGAGTGGGGTACCACAGGGCTCGGTCCTGGGCCTAGTGCTCTTCAACATTTTTATTAACGACTTGGATGAGGAGGTACAAAGCATGCTTATCAAATCTGCAGATGATAAAAAATTGGGGGGCACTAACCATGGAAGACAGAAACAAAATTCAAAGGGACCTTGATAGGCTGGAGCATTGGGCTGAAAACAACAAAATGAAATTGAACAGGGATAAATGCAAAGTTCTACTTAGGAAAAAGAAACCAAATGCACAGTTATAAGATGGGGGATACTTGGCTCAGCAGTACGACATGTGAGAAGGATCTTGGAATTGTCGTTGATCACAAGCTGAATATGAGCCAACAGTGTGATGTGGCTGCAAAAAAGGCAAATGCTATATTAGGCTGCATTAACAGAAGCATAGTTTCCAAATTGCGTGAAGTACTAGTACCCCTCTATTCAGCACTAGTTAGGCCTCATCTTGAATACTGCGTCCAGTTCTGGTCTTCGCACTTCAAGAAGGATGCAGACAAACTGGAACGGGTTCAGAGGAGGGCAACAAAGATGATCAGGGGACTGGAAACCAAGCCTTATGAGGAGAGACTGAAAGAACTGGGCATGTTTAGCCTGGAGAAGAGAAGACTGAGGGGAGATATGATAGCACTCTTCAAGTACATGAAAGGTGGTCACATAGAGGAGGGCCGGGATCTCTTCTCGATCATCCCAGAGTGCAGGACATGGAATAATGGGCTCAAGTTGCAGGAAGCCAGATTTCGACTGGACATCAGGAAAAACTTCCTAACTGTTAGAGCCATACGACAATGGAACAATTACCTAGAGAGGTAGTGGCCTGTCAGACATTGGAGGCATTCAAGAGGCAGCTGGACAGCCATATGTCAGGAATGCTTTGATTTGGATTCCTGCATTGAGCAGGGGGTTGGACTCGATGGCCTTGTAGGCCCCTTCCAATTCTACTATTCTATGATTCTAAAACCAGGAGTGGATTCCACTGCCCACTGACATGGAGCCACCAGCCACCACTACTCAGAAGAGGGACACCTCCACCAAATCCCTACCCTCTCCAGCAGTGCATAAGGTGGGGGTATAAGATGGCTCCCTAAATTATTTTTATTTCATCCTTTAAGAAAGAGCAAAAATCCTTGCCGGTGCATGTGAAAGAGGCTACTGTTCTCATAGTGGCCAGCCAGATTCCTATGGGAAGCCTGCAAGCAGGATTTGAGTGCAACAGCACCCACTTGTGATTCCCAGCAGTGGATATCCAGACAGGCATGCTGCTTCCAACAGTGGAGGTAAAACGTAGCCATCAGGGTTAGTAGCCATTGATAGCTACTTTAATGTTTAGGATTATAAGGATGTACAATTAATGGTAGAAAAAGCAGATGAA
Source organism: Rhineura floridana (assembly GCF_030035675.1). Lineage (NCBI taxonomy): Eukaryota > Metazoa > Chordata > Lepidosauria > Squamata > Rhineuridae > Rhineura > Rhineura floridana. The sequence goes on from NC_084493.1 coordinate 29,704,404, forward strand.
AATGCAACTGTAAAAAAATAAGATGACCCCCCAAAAGCCCTGAAATTTGTTTTTAAACAAATGTGCCTACAACTTCCCCAGCATGAGCCTACAATAGCCAGAGAATAGGAGGCAGCCAGCAAACAAGCAGATTTAATAAAAGGAGTTTCAATCAGATTGGATGCCAGTTGGAAGCAGAGAGAAAGGAGACTATAGCCAAGTCAGAATCCAGTTCTGCGCCTCACGGATCCTTATCTCACACTGCTTATCAAAACCTGGAGGTATTTGACATTTCATTAATTTTAAACTGGGTTCAAGGCAGAAGTCTTTCAATTTTTAAAGACCTTTCGCCCTGAAGGTTAAGAAGAAAGAATGTTAAAAGCCCAGATTGCAAAAGATGTAGAGTGAGAGGGGGGGGTTCTTTTTTGTGGGGGAAGGGGATAAAATTAAATGGATTTTTAAAACTAAGTTGTTGGGTTTTTTTCACAGATATGCCACTCATTTGTCATAATTGCAAAATCAAAAACGGAACACTTAAGAGGCAGAATCCACAGCACAGCATAGACGCTTCACAGTACAACTGTGTTCTCTTAGGTCACTCTGTACCATCTACTCTGGCATATAGTCGCTTGTTGAGGACTTTCCCAGCTGTGCTATCTAAGATCACTTTTAGGGTAGAGATAGTAGCCTGGTGACTAAACACAGGACATGGGGCAGCCATAGTGGTACCCTCCAGATGTTTCTGGATTACAACTCCCATCAGCCCCAGGCAGCAGAGCCAATGGGCAGGATGACGGGAATTGTTCCCCACCTGGAGGGCACCACGTTAGCTAATCCTAACCTAAATTAGTTAATTAACTAACTAGTTAATCATTTCCCATGAAAATACACCAGGGCCATCAACCATTTAAAAAAACAAAGTCAATACAGATACCAACCTGGATGTTTTTTTTTAAGAAAAGGTCTTCAGTAGATGCTGAAAAGACAATAGAGACGTTGCTGTCTGACAAATAATCAGAGGGAGTTCCAGGGGGAAGGTGCCACCACACAAAATGTCTGATTCTACATTGAATGGAACGGAACTCTCCTGCAGATGGCCCTGGTTGGTCGGGCAGATAAGGGATATTCTGACCAAAGATACAAAGCATGTACCCTGTTGCTGAGCTATGGTCCCTTCTAGTGCATAGTTAATAATTAGGTAGATGTTTTGCTTATTATCCTCTCTTATTTGGAGTTAATCCAGGGGTGGGCCACCTCAGGCTTGTGGGCCAAATACAGCCCTTCAGGTCTCTCTGTCTGGCCCCAAGGATGCTCCCGGGGCCACAGTCCCTCTCCCCAGGCCACACACCTCAGTGACCTTGCTTCACACCCCAACTGTTCTTGCCTGCATGGACTGTATCTTTGAACTCTGATAATGCCTCTTGCTTGTCTGAATGGAGGATGGAGAGGGTGAGAGCATATCGAAACCAGCCTAGCACATAAAAGTAAAATGTGCACTTGAAGCTCCACCCACTTTTGCCTCTGTCCCAACTAGGGAGGGAGGAGAATAGCCAACAAAATCAAACCTGGTACAGGATCCTGACTGAATTCGCTAGTTCACTATCCCTTTGGAGTGGCACCGATCTCTTGTGGCGGGCCACGGCTGTAACTGGCACGATTTTGTGGCCACAACTGCAATTGGCAATATTTTTTTCCTGAAATCCTCCCCCTATTTTACGTATTTTTTTAATTAAGATGTTGTGTCAACCACAGTATTTCCATTTGTCCATTACATATTACAAAAAAAAGTCATTATCACAATATAATGAAAAAAAATTGGCTATATATGTCTTCAATGTTAATTGTCAAATCATCCTGCAATGTCATGTTTTTCAAACAAGATATCTCAGAGCATTCTGAATCTCTTGCATGGGAAACATTACGATGATGAGACTGACCCACACCACCCACCTCGCCCTACCCCCGCCCCTCTTTCGTTGCTGCTGTCCTGAGCTAACCAAGGTCTCTCTCTCTCTCTCTCTCTCTCTCTGTGCTAAATGTGTGTGTGTGTGTGTGTCATTGTGTGAGTGAACAAAACCAAAAACCCACATGGAACACTGTGATTATCCATTTATGTCAGCGACCTAAAAATTATGCAATGTTTTTCCCCTCTGCCAAAAAGCCATGTGGAACACTGTGTTCATTCACGTAAGTGACCTAAAAATTACGCAATGTTTTTCTCCACTGCCAAAAAACTACGTGGAATGCTGTCATTTACATAAGCATCTACAAAAACAATTACATAATTTTTGCAACCCCAAAAAAACCCTTGCAGATCAAATCACCCAAAAATGCGCACAGCAGATCAAATTGGCAAGAGCCAGAGAAAGCAAAAACAAAAAAAGGACAGACTGGTAAAGAAACGATGGACTACCGAAATGCATGCAGATCGGCCCCATGCAGCAAACCCCATCCCTAGTACGCACCCACCACTGGCATGTGGCCTTTGGAAGGCCTTTGGGAATGTGGCCTTTGGGTTGAAAAAGGTTCCCCATTCCTGTATAGACCGTTAGTATCTCTAGTCCACTATGGTCTATTCTAACAGACAACCGCTCTCCAAAGGCTCATCTACACAGGGTTTCAGGGTGTGGCTGGTGCTATTTGCATCCTCTTTTAATTTGCATGTTTACATGATGTTACTCGCAAACAGGAGCTATCACAAAGTTTCCACCCTGTAAATCCATACTAACCAACCTTCTGATAATCTGAAAAGCCCATATCTCTAGGGCTTGCAGACTCTGTGCTCCAATGCTTTTATGTGGGTGTGTCGATCATTCCTGTCTCCACGCCCACTCCTTCCTCCCTTCATTCATTTTGTTTCCTGTGGGATGAAGAGAAATTTCTGCTTCTCTCTCCCATTCTGTAAGCTTCTTTTATGTTGCAACAAATGGTGCCTTTATTTCCCCCCCCAACTTGTGCACAAAAGCATAACACTGCTCAAACAAAGATTTGTATTTCATCTGTATTGTATCAGTGAAACTTCAAATAATCGCACTTCCGGGTTGTTGTTGTTTTTAAATGAAACTTACTGGTAGAACAAACTGAGCATGCTCAGTTGCCAGGTGAACAGAGGGAGTGGAAATGTTAAATTAGAGGGCATGGTCTTTAGGAAACTGCATGATTGATGCTTCCCCTCAAATGTGTCTAGAAACCACCATGTTTGCAGCCTTGAGCCCTTACTGTGGATGATGCAAAAAGAAAATGGAGGTAAAAGCAGCATCTTTAGCACGAAGTTATGCTCCCGTGTGGATAAAACTTGTCTTCACAAAAAGGTCTTTTTTAAAAGGAAAACAAAAAACCAGCATCTTCTACTTGGGCTACATTGAACTGGAGAAATGCAAGAGATTGAACAGCTGCCCAGATACGCGTTGTAAAGCACACTTACTCTACCACTGAATGGCAACCCCTCTTTTCTGGGAGCAGTTGCCTTGCATGCCTATATATTTGGAAGGCTTAAGCACTTAGAAGTCTGCTGCAGCAAAGAGAATTCTATACCTAAAATGTTTAAAGTCTCCAGATACAAGCCTGGAGACCAAGAATATCATTCTTCTTTATATATTTGGCAAGATTTCTTTTGGGAAGGAAGAAGAGGGGATCTGTGTAACAGGACAACCTGGAGGTCACAAAGGGCTAGCATTTCCAATGCTGCTGAGGCTTAAAAAGGGAAATTAAATTGCATTTGCACCACACACAAACACATATCCCATGCTTCTTTTGTTTTTACAGTTGTATGCGAGAACAATTTTATAATAAATTCATAACATACAGACATATGTTTCACAAATGACCAAGGAAGGTGGCAGAGTTAAAACTCCAAAGCCTCTACTGCAACCTTTTTAAAAAGCACCTTGTGGACCTTCCTGGAGTGCTTTAAGAAACATCAGCATACACCAGTAATTATATTTAGAAAAAAATTAAAATAGTCTGGAGGGTTGGGTTTTCACTTTCTGTCTGAATGTTAATATATCCCAAAGTCAGAGCAGATGCCTGCAGGCTACCCAGTTCTGCTTATTTCACTATTCAGCTGTATTGTATTATGCCACAATAAAATTGTTCATCCTTAAGATGCCACCAGATTCTATTGTTTTTATTGTAACACACTCAGGCTGTAATCCTAGCCCCATTTACCCAGAGTTTAGGATTAAAGCGTCATACTGGAAAAGTTTTCAAAACTGCCTATGAATTATTATTAATATTTATTCACTTAAATAAAGTCTATGGACTTTAGAAACAAAATCTATTGTTTGGAGACACAGGAGATTAAAGACATAGGGGTCCTTGTGAGAGAGGAGACCCTGGAGACTGGAACAGGGGTCCCTGTGAGAGAGGAGACCCTGGAGACTGGAACAGGGGTCCCTGTGAGAGAGGAGATCCCGGAGATTGGAACAAACGTGGAACAGGAACAAGATTTGGAGTCTATGGACTTTAGAAATAAAATCAATTGTTTGGAACTCAATGTTATCTCTGAAGAAATTAATGAAGATTCTAGAGATAAAGTTATCAATGGCATGGATAATCTTCTGGACTGGAATGATGTGATGGAGCCCAATATAGAGAAAATCTATGGAATTAACTGCAGCCATGTGACAATGGAAAAACTTTCAAGAGATGACCCAGTGTATTTTGAAAAAAAGAACAGAGATATGATTTTACAGCAGTATTTCAGCAACCTATTCAGAATGGATGGCAAGAAAATATTTGGGATAGAGGTAATTCCCATCAGACTCTTACTATATGACTATGGCTTTGACAGCAAGATTATTATGGAATACTGATAATGGAAGATTGGATACTGAAATTACTGGACTTAACAAGACTACTGAAGATGGAAGATGGAAAATGGAACTAATAGGGATAATAGAACAATGGCTACTGAAATTACTGAACCTAACAGATTCTGATGTGATGGATTAATTGAAATGTTTATTTTGACTATGGTTATGACAATAAGATTATCATAATTAGTAATGAGATGGATTAATCGATATGCTTATCTGGAAAAAAAAATTGATAGATATATTTCTTAAAGAATTGAAACCTCTCTTTGACTTTTTGTGGAAAGAATAAAGTAATGTTTATGAGATTTGATGATTAAGTAAGATAACTACTGGAGGAAAGTGATTTTATAATATGACTTAAGAGACAGGATTGTTATATATTATAGATTTATAACTGATTTGATCTTTGACAAATGGGAAGTCAATATTTTACTCTTTATTTTTTATTTTTGTTTTTTTTTTCTTTTTTTTCTTTTTGTTTAACTATTTTTGATTTTGTTTTTTGTCTTTGAATGTTTTATGATTTCGTCTTGTATGTTTTATGAAAATCTGAATAAAAATTATTGAAAAAAAAAATGAAATCTCATGGTTTGGGATCTCCTGACCTGGCAACCCTAGACTGGCATTACACTTATCCAAGCAGAGACAGGCAGGGACGAAACAGTGCCACTTATATCACAACAGGAATGATGATATTATCCCCTGGGGTGCTATCTGCAATCCTTTGCATGCCAAATAAATAAGCTTTTCTCAGAGACAAACCCACCAAATAACTAAGCAGTGGAAGAGGAAGGCCACATTCACATGCCTGGCTAAGGGTTACAAATGCCACTTTTATTGTGGGGGGAACTCAAAGTCCCCTTACTATGACCAACCAAAATGTCACAAGAGAGTGAGTAAGCTTTTGAGTCCACCAAAACTCTTCAGCAGATGTTAAGCAACACAGGTGGGTGGAGTGAGGAAAAAGCTGGTTTGGTATTAATTATCTGCATTGGTCAAAACCTAATTTCTTTTCTATAATTCTAGGACATGCCTGGTGTTTGCGTGCGGCTATTGAGGTTATCTTGAAGGGTGCACCTGCACTTCAGGAAGTACCACTATACCACTGTTTAATTCTACTGTGAATCAACAGACACAGGTTTTTATGTATACTTGAAACAATTATTCTTGCCAGAGTGTAGGAAAAAAGGCCCCAAACCTTGTGGAATTAGGCTTGCTTAGGGGACTATGGGAACAATTAGCAATTGTTAACAATTAAACTAACAGCAATTTTAAGAAGAACAAGAAACATTTAATGGAGCTGTAAGCAATTGAAGCCCAGTGATTTGTTATCTCAAGAAAGAATTAGGAATTTCAAGCCTAGTAACTGATTCCGTAGTGTTGCAGGTGCTTTAAGTGTGTGTTTTGCTGTATTATACTGTGACAGATTTGTAAGCAAATAAAATGTATATGCAAGGATGGGAGCTTTGATGTGAATATACAGCATGGGACAAAGCATGTCGCTTTCCAGAAGTGCACTTTGCCTCTGCTGTGTCCCTCACTATTTTGTTTCTGGAGCTGCTGCTGGGTCATGCAGGCTGATAGGCTTCCACGCCCCACCACTTCCCCCTCCACAAAAGCAGAAGAATAAGGAACAAGGAAGCTGACTTAGGGAGCAATCTAAACCCAAAATCTGCTGGGATGAGCAAATTACGATCTGGCAGATCTCTGGCTTAGCAGGCTAAGCCCCAGTCCAGCTGGGGCTATGCCAGCATAAATCCCCAGCCCTAGCTCAGACAGAAATGTGCTGGCTTAAGTCCCACGTCAGCCAAAGCCAGCATAAATTCCCCAAAAGGGATGTTCTAGGGACATGGCAGGGAAAGGATTGGGCAGGGGGGACTGGATCCTAACTGTTCAGCTCAGTCATGTGACCTGGCAACCCAGCAGAACTTAACAGCATCAGAAAGGGTGGTGTAAGTCTAAGGATGTGCTAGGATTCCACCCAATTCGGATTTGGTATCAATTTTTCCATCAAGTTGCTTATTCTTTATCATTGTGGATTGGATTTTTATGTAATGATTTCCTGCAGCTATATTAGAAAAGTGATTTTAATATATATATATTCACCTCTAAAATATCAATATTAAGAGTAATGATTTTATCAAGATTTCCTTTCACTTACCAATATATTTACAAATATAAATATTTCCTTTAAAAAGGTTGATATTAATATCAATATTTTTTGTGAGGGGTGAAAAACAGATCGCTGTTAGTAGTGCCTAGCAGATAAAGAACTAACCCCAATCAATACAGGTCTGTTAGGTTGACAGGATGCTTTCGGACCAGCACTGGCTAACAGATCCCATCCCTGTATAAGCCAAACTCTGTTTTAAAGGCTTGTTTTCCCTCTGCCGGGCTTGGGTTGGCTCAGCCAGCAGTAGCCTCACTCTTTACACTGGCTTCCCATAGTTAGAATTGTTCCCTAAGACTGGGTTGAACTATTTCCATCTAGCCCAGTATTGTCTGCTCTGATTGGCAGCAGCTGTCCAGGATCCCAGAAGGAGGAGAGTTCTTTCAGGTCACCTACTACTTGGTCCTTCTAACTAGATGTGCCAGGGATCTACACTTGCGGTAGGGAACCTGTGGCCCTCCAGCAACTGTTGGATTATAACTAAGGATAGGTGAATGTCGACTTTTGTTTCTCTCTGTTTCTCACTTTTCTAGTCTAAAATTTCATACGCCATATTTCTGCAGCAATTTGCATTTTTTTAAAAACAAATCCTTGTGAAAATTCACCAGCATTTTAGTGTGAATTTCTCCTAATAAACACATTTTTGCATGCAGTTTTGACTGATATATATATTTTATCAAGCAATTCCCTCTAATATAATGCATTTTTGCACTTTTCCCACTAATATATATATTTTAATCCACACTTTCCCCTAATATAGGCATTTTTGCACACATTGGCTGGAGAACTACACTGCAGAATTTGGAGAAGTGCAAATTTTGATGGATGGCTATGTTTCGGTTTGCATATTGGTTAGAGAAGTGTGACTTAGGTAGTTTCACATTAGCATGCAAACAAAATCAAATTTCTCCCCCATCCCTACCTAGGAATAATCAGAATTCTATATCTGAAAAATATTTAAATCTACAGATACACCTTAAATAGCTTTAGAGACAAATAGCTTTAGAGAAGAATGCTATTCTTTTTATCTTTCTACAATGCAAGACATCTTGCCCTACAAACCCCCCAACTCTTCCTCAAATATAGACAGGCAAGAATTTTACCATTCCATTTTACTCTTCTCTCGCTTAAAATGACCACAAAGTCACGTCAGAGCCAGAAACCCCATTGGGCTCGGCTTGCTACCTTAATCCATCCGTTTTATAAAATCAAAGGCAGATCCTGACGTAGCCAAGGCTGGCATTTCTCAGCCTGCCTTCTGTACAATAAAGATCACAGACATTAAGAACCTCCTAATGAAAGTCTTTCCATAACATGCCGTCGATGATGCAATGATTGATCAATAACAGCCAATTTCCACACATTTGCAACTCTATATTCCCTCCTACACATATTCCCATGTCAAACTTTCTCACAGCCTTCCCAAGAGATTCAGCAGGTGCCCTACGTATTTCATTTGCTCACAAAACCCTCTCATTGACTGCCAACATTACAGGCTTTGTTAGCAGAGGTTAAACACAGTTCAGAGTGAGCTGTGCACTGCTGGAGGCAGAGCAGAGTAGGTAACAAAGGTTCTGGTCTATCTTTGTGGTGTTAATTCAATTAGTTCAATAATTTAGTTTGATTTTTAATGAACTAGTCAAACTCCAAGCGAACTGGGCAAATTAAGATGGTGTCAAAGCTATCAAAGCGCAAATTCTAACAAGGACGTCTTCAGCCCTTGAAACAAATCATCGTAGCCAACCAGCTAAATTTTCACCCTGCTTTACAAGACTAGGATGGAGGTCTGATGGAGACTCTTCTGAATTTAGGAAATTTTAATTTCAGATGAAGAATTTCCTCATCTTCCAGTGAGTTTCCAGAGCCTCTAGAAAAGGGATGGACAGCCTCTAGCTCATGGGCCAAATGTGACCCTCCAGTTCTCTCTAACTAGTCCTCAGGACTCTTCCCAGGCCATATCCTTCACCATTGCTGCTCCACACCTTCCTTGAGTGCTTTTGTCTTATAATGTGTCCTTTAACTATGACAATGCTGCATGTTTCTGTGTGGCTGGAATGTAGCCCACAGTACAAAAGCAAGAGGCACACATCTGACTCCACTCACTTTTTGTTCTGGCATGCGGCCCCTGAGAGGTTGTCTGTGAGTACATGTGGCCCTAAAGCTAAAAAGACGTTCCCCACTCCCTGCTGTAGTACTCTGGGACATTTGGTAACAGAGCTTGGTCTGGAGGGGCCATCCAATACTGGGGAGGCCACTTCTCTGCCAGGGGAGGAAGAGATCTTCATAGAATAGGCTGAGCTGTCAGGGGAGGAGGAAAGCCAGGCATTGTCTTTGAGGCAACAGCAGCACCTGCAGAGGCAGGACAGGCCAGACCCCAAGAAGGAGTGCCTGGAGTGTGGAGGCAGGACAGCCATTGTCACAAGTAGTTGGACCTACCTCTGTTTGAAAGAGTGGCAGGTAGGTGGGGCCAGTTATTGGAACAACTTCACGCTCCTGTACAGTTTCAGATTGCAGCCCCGGATCCTGAAGTACTTTCCCCTGAGCTGCATTTAGGAAAGCTGAAGCTCCTCTCCTGAGATGGTTTGATCCTTGCCTCGTTGCTGGTCCCTTTGGCAACAGGATCCAATACTTTAGAATAGTATCCTTTTTTTTTTTTCAATTAATTTTTATTCCAATTTTCAAAACCAAAACAATACAAAAAGAAAACAACACAAATCAATAACTAGTACAATACAAAAAGATATATATATATATATATATATAAAAGAAAGAATATTGACTTCCGATTTGTCATAATTCAGCTATAAATCTATAATATATAACAAACCTATCTCTTAATAGATTATAAAATCACCTTCCTCCAGCGGTTATCTTAGTTGGTTTCAAATCTCATTAACATCCTATCATTTTAATCTTCCACAAAAAGTCAAAGAGAAGTTTCCAATCCTTGAGATATATATCAATCAATTTTTTTACTAAATAAACATATCAATTAATCCAATTCATCAAATCTACTAAGTCCAGTAATTTTAAATCGCTCTTCTGTCATTATCCATATTGGGTCCATCTTCCATCTTCCATCTTTACGCACCCAAAAATCTTGTTGTCATAGTCATATAATAAAAGTCTGATAGGAATTTCCTCCATCACAGATATTTTCTTGCCATCAAATCCAAACGTATCACTGAAGTATTGTTGCAAAGCCGCATCTCTGTTCCTCTTTTCCACATGATACACTAGTACATCTCTTGAAGGTTTTTCCATTGACACAAAACAGGGATTAATTCTGTTAACTTTCTCCATTTCAAGTTCCATCAAATCCTTCCAGTCCAGGAATTTTTTTGAACCGATAATATCTTTATCTCCAATCTCTTCAATTCCTTCAGGGACAGCGCTGAATTCCAAACTGTAATATTTGTCTCCAGGATCCATCACAGCCAGGAAATCCAAATCTTTTTCCATGTCCATATTTAATCCAATCTCCATAGTTTGAACCTTGCCTTTAATTTCTCTTTCATCCTTTTTTTGTTTTCCAGATCTATCTTTATTCTCCTTTCTCATAGAATCCTGAGTTTCTTTCAGCTCCTGTCTCATTTCATGAAATTCAGTTCTCCACGCTTGTCTATTATTTCTCAGTTCTTGTTTTATTGAGTTAATCCCATTCATTATTTTCTGAAACATGTCTAGAGATAAAGTCCCTTCTTGTACATCCATGATCTGCTTAATTGTCATTCTTAAAGCCAAAGGAACAAAACTCCTTCAATTTTCAATGTCCCAAACAAAGAGCAGCTTATTTCTTTAACCAGTTACAAAGGAGTTAATCTTTCCAACCAACTAACGTCACATGCTAGACAGTCCTTATCTCTTATCTGCCCGGAAGTGTAAGAACGGCTTTAGTTCACAGCGTCCAAATAACTAGTAGCAGAGAGAATGAGCAGATTCGTCAAAAAAAAAATAGATCAGAAAAAATAGTCCCAGCCATATATTACACAAAGGTCTTATAAATCAAAAAGATTTCTTATCTCTCCCAATCAGAAATCTCTCATCCGTTGTAATCTTTAAAATGCTATTTTCCATGTCAGCTTTTTGCAATAAAAAAAAGATAAGCTATTTATATTTTCTTCCCCCTTAGTTCCGTGAATAAAAAAAGGAAAGTCTTACCTCACCTAGGTTATTTCAATTGCTGTTACTTTGACAAATCTCTTTAGCTGTATAGATAAGAAAATGATGAATGTAGACAGGAGGATGTTTGCCTGTTAATCCATATAAAAAAACGGGTCACTTATCCAGCTGAGCTAGCATAAAAATCCTCGCTCTGGCTGAGCTGCTGGAAGACAGACAATTCTGACGAATTCCAGACTCCAACAATCAAAGCAAAGCTGTGTGGGAAATCTCATGCCTGTGCAGCCTCTGAGACGAGCTCCGTCTTGGATGAAACTTATCCAGTTTAAATTCAGTCAGAAGGCTCTTTTCTGACTGGGAATAATTTCTTCCGGATAAGGAAGAAACGTGAGATTACCCCTGTCTCTCACTCTTCATTCCCACCCACTGGGTTGCCAGAGAATGGTCAGATCACTCTTGCAGATATCAGAACTGATCACTTGCCGAGGGCTTTCAAAATTAAGCCAAAGGCCATCTGAAATGGAGCTGCAATGATTGCCCACTCCTGTAGTGAACAATAATGAGCACGATGGACCGATGGACTGTCTTGGTTTAATGCACTTTCCTGTGTTCATTAGGAACAACCATAGCTCAGTGGTAGAGCAACTGCTTTGCATGTAGAAAGTTGCCGGTTCAATACCCAGCATTTCGAGAAAGGCCTGGGAAGGTCTCCTGCCTCAAACCCTGGAGAACCACTGCCAGTTAGATAACAGCTAGAAGGACCAATTCTTTGACTTGGTTTAAGGCATCCTCTGGCTTTCTTATGAGAAGCCTCTAGAAACACACAAAACACACAAAATGTGTAAGGCTTCCTTTAAAATGCCAGATAGTATAGGACTGATGACCCACTGGGTCATCCTTCAACAATGGCAAAGAACGCAGGAAGTGCCTGTCCTGTCCCATCTCAAGGTTCCCAGGGAAGACTGAGGTTGGAGCTGTGGCACTTATGAGAAGGGCAGGGTCACATCCAATAGGGTAGGATCAAGTCTGACAGAGCAGGGTCGAGACAGGTCAAGGGTAGGTATGGGTGAGAAATTTGATTCAGCTCATTTCAAGCTGAAAAACAATATGAGAACTGAAACACAGCCATCCGTTGAATTCCGCACTTGTCTGAATTTTGCAATGCAGTTCACCAATCAACCAATGTTTACAAAAATGCATATGTAAGGGGAAAATATGTAGAAGAATGAATGTATAAGGGAAATGACATACAAAAATGCATCATTTTACCCCATCAAACACCAGGTCTATATCTCCCAAGGGATGGGGTAAAATTGCCCCTGAAAGACCAGGTCCGCAGCCTTGGGGTCATTCTTGACTCCCAGCTGTCCATGGAGGCTCAGGTTTCGGCAGTGAGCCAGGCAGCTTGGTATCAATTACATCTGATACGGAGGCTGCAACCCTACCTTCCTGTCCATCTGCTCCCATGGGTAATACATGCCCTGGTCTCCTCTCGCTTAGACTACTGTAATGCGCTCTACGTGGGGCTACCCTTGAAGACGGTCCGGAAATTACAGCTGATACAGAATGCGGCGGCGTGCTTGATTAAGAACAGCCGTCGCCGTGAACATATCACCCCAGTGTTAAGAGATCTACACTGGTTACCAGTTGTTTACCGAGCCCAATTCAAGGTGTTGGCGTTGAACTTTAAAGCCCTATACGGTTCTGGCCCAGTTTACCTGACGGAGCGCCTCCAGCATCACCAATTATGCCGCCTGACAAGATCAGCCTCACAGGACCTTCTCTCAGTCCCTCCAATCAAAACAGCTAGGTTGGTACGGACCAGAGAGAGGGCATTTTCGATTGTGGCCCCCACCCTCTGGAATTCCCTTCCTCTCGACCTTCGACATGCCCTCTCCCTGACGGCTTTCCGCCGGGCCCTGGAGACCTGGCTATTCAGGCAGGCCTATAAGACTTCTGGGGTGGATTAGTTTTTATGATGTTATAAACTGGACAATTGGTTTTAGATTAATTATTAATTATTGTTGATTTATATGTTGTATTTATTATGTTATTGTACATTGCCTAGAGTGGCCGTTAACTCGGCCAGATAGGCGACTCACAAATAAAATTTATTATTATTATTATTATTATTATTATCATCACATGATGAGAAATGGCTTGCAAAAATCTGCACCTTAGTCAAAACTGCCTGCTAAAAATGTGTTTATTAGGAGAAATGAGCACTAAAATGCTGGGGAACTTTCATGAGGATTTTTTTTAAAAACCCCCACAAAAACTGCTGCAAAAATGTGAACTGAATTTAAGATTGGAAAAATGAGAAACTGAGAGAACCAGAATTGACCGATCTTTCCGTCCCTAGTCAAGGGTAGCCAACATGGTTGGTCTCCAGATATTATTGGATAACAACTGCCATCAGCACCAGCCATCATGGCCAGTGGTTAGAGATGCTGAGATCTGTGTTTCAAATTGTTTTTAGAAGATGTGTTTTAAATTTGTGTATTTTTAATGTTTTTAGTTACTGTAAACCGCCCAGAGAGCTTCAGCTATGGGATGGTATATAAATACAAATACAATAAATAAATAAATAGTCCAGCAACATCTGGAGAGCATCATGTTGGCTGTCTGTAAGATAGGTTTTGCAGGATCACAACAGAGAAAGACTGTGGACAGATCACTAAGGCTGTGGACAGCCCTCCCAATCTGCCCCATGGCCTCGCTCTGTGGGCCCCAGGGAGGGCCAATTTGCCCTTTCCCAACCCAGCTACCACTTCCCTGCCCATGATCCATCCCTGGAGCAGTTCGAGGATGGGACTAAGAGTTTTTAAAACCCTATCTTAACTTAAACTGGGTTTAAAATTATGGTCAGGAGAGTCATGGGGAAAGAAGGAGACACTACATCTCCTTCTCTCTCCCTCCTCCACACCCCAAAAGCAAGCAGGTGCAACTAGCACCCTGCAGAATAGGAACCTCCCATGCACTGCTGGCCACTGCTTCTTTGCAAATAGCTTCTCTGCATGCAGGGAAGTGGAGAGAGCCACTAGCACTGGTGAAGATGAATCCTCCACTTACCAGCAGATAAGCAGGATGATCCCATCCTGTGGGGTATTGCACACGAAGGCACAGCATCTGGCATGTTGCAGGGCTTGGGGAGGCCTGGTGGAAAAGAGGAGGGATCAGGTGAGAAAGGCACCTACCTCCTTGGCTTTTGATACCATCGACCATGGTATCCTTCTGGAGAGGCTTGCGGAGTTGGTAGTTGGAGGCACTGCTTGGCAGTGGTTCCGCTCCTACTTAGCGGGCCGTCTCCAGAAGATAGTGCTTGGGGAACATTGCTCGACACTGTGGGTTCTCCAATGTGGGGTCCCAAAGGGTTCGGTTCTGTCTCCTATGCTTTTTAACATTTATATGAAGCCGCTGGGAGTGGTCATCAGGAGTTTTGGAGTGCGTTGTCATCAGTACGCTGATGACACGCAGCTCTACTTCTCCTTTACATCTTCTTCAGGTGAGGCAGTCGACGTGCTGAACCGTTGCCTGGCCGCAACAATGGACTGGATGAGAACTAACAAACTGAGACTTAATCCTGACAAGACTGAGATGCTGTTGGTGGATGGTTTCTCTGATCGGATGGTGGATATATACCCTGTCCTGGATGGGGTTACACTCCCCCTAAAGGAACAGGTTCGTAGTCTGGGAGTCATCTTAGACTCTTCCCTCACACTCGAGGCTCATGTAGCCTCGGTGGCCCGGAATGCGTTCTACCAACTTCGGTTGGTAGCCCAGCTACGTCCCTATCTGAGTAAGGAGGACCTCACATCAGTGGTACATGCTATGGTAACCTTGCGTCTGGACTACTGCAATGCGCTTTACGTAGGGCTACCTTTGAAGACGGTTTGGAAGCTACAGCTAGTGCAAAATGCGGCGGCCAGACTGCTAACAAGAACCAAGCGGTCTGAGCATATAACACCTGTGCTAGCTCACCTGCACTGGCTTCCAATATGCTTCCGGGCCAGATTCAAAGTGTTGGTACTTACCTATAAAGCCTTATACGGCGCGGGACCACGATATCTGTCGGAACGCCTCTCCCGATATGAACCGGCCCGTACAGTACGGTCTACTACGAAGGCCCTCCTCCGGGTTCCGACCCATAGGGAAGCCTGGAGGGTGGTGACAAGATCTAGGGCCTTCTCAGTGGTGGCCCCCGAACTATGGAATAGTCTCCCCGAGGAGGTGCGCTTGGCGCCGACACTATCATCTTTTCAGCGCCAAGTTAAAACCTTTCTCTTCTCTGAGGCATTTTAATTCATGTTAATTTTAAACTATTATAATCTGATTTTAGACTGTACAGCTTTTTGTACAGTTTTGTATTGTGTTATATTATATTGTGTTATCTTTTATTGTATTTTTAATGTTCACCGCCCAGAGAGCTGTTGCTAGTCGGGCGGTATATAAGCTTAATTAAATAAATAAATAAAATTTCTCCTCCCTGTGCACACCTGCCTCTCTTTTCTGCATTACACCCACCCACTGATAGCTCTGATTACTCTGGGCCACTGAACCTGACCTGTAGAGATCTGGGGCTCTCTCATCCTGACTTGTCCAAGGCCCAAATACCTCCGATTTTCACTCAGGCCTGGATCAAATCCAGTGCACAGCCCTAGAGATCACGGTTGCACGACGCTGGCTGGGACTCACCCAAGGAGAACTGTTGCCTTCGTTCTATGTGGAGGTCTTAGGAAGGCTGCCTAGTAGGGACCTGTTGTTAAACCCACCCCCTTGGAGAAGCTGTCTTGTCTTCCTCCGAGGGGCATTTCATGATTCTGCAGCCACTGCGTCTGGTGGCATGGGGGTGATAAGGGCTACGCAGAGAGGGACTTTCTGAGCCATGTCATCTGGCCTACAAAGCCCTGAGGTGTGTGTGTGGGGGGAGGCCAATGGCTTCCTGGGCAATGCTTCTTCCCCTTCTGAGTCTTCCTCCCAGCTGGAAGTAGGCTGAGACCAGAGATTCTCCCCTCTGTATCTGAGGTCCAACAGTCTGGAGTGATAGGACCCTGAGATCATGACACCCACATCTCACCCCGAATAGCAAAAATAATGGAAACGAGGAGTCACATCTGTTCAACTGGTGGCCGCAGTAATGTTTATACCTTTGCCTCTGAAAAGGAAATGATAGCTCTGGGAAGGAAATATCGAAATTATTGTTCACCTTTACACCCCTTTCTTCACATCCAGACTCCAGCCAAGCTGGATTTGGCTTGTGTCTCATTTTCGTTACTGCCTCTTGATGGGTGGGAAAAAGGAACACAAGGGGATATTTATGCCTTTGACAATAGGTTGCTTTGGCTCATACCTTGATATCTGAGTACTTTTGTCATTTCAAAGCATTAACCATCTTGGAGAAATTTACAAGGTTTGACAGACAAAGAAAGGTACAGGTTAAATCGTGTGGCTGCTCACATTGTCAACATTGTCCTACAGCAAAATGCATTAGCACGCACAGAGGCGGAAGAGTGACAACTCCGTCAAGAAGCCACCTTCAAGCAAGATCTAAATCTCCTTTCTAAAACCCAAATACAATGAAAATGCACAACCCTCTAAGGAGAAAGAAACACCGCTAAATAATACATGAAGACTGCATGTCACACCAGACGTTGGCTGCTTAAGGTAGTCTTGGCATCCTCCTGTGCCTTACCCGTTCATGCTTTATGTCTTCACTTGCTTTTAATGAGCAAGTGAGGCATCCCTGTTCTCTGGGGTCTCGGTGAATTGGCTGGCAGTGGGAACAGAGAAATGCAGAGCTGGTTTATAAGCTGAGATAAAAATTATTCCTTAATGCACTTCAGTCTCTGTTTGCTTTGCATGATCAAGAGGCTCATCCATGTCTGACACCAACAGAGAATATTAATAAGAGTTGCTGGATAAAAGGGAGCTTCTTCTAAAGCAGATTTCTATTTCTGCTAAAGCAGAGTTCCCCAGGCTTGGGTCTCCATGTGATATTGGGCAACAATTCCCACCATCCCCAACCAGCATGGGCAGCGGTCAGGAATGATGAGAGTTGTAGTCCACTGATATCTGGGGACCCAAGATTGGGGAAGGCTGCCTAGGGATAATGGGATGCTACCTCTAGAGAAGGGATGGGGAAGCTTTTTCAGGGATACATTCACTGAAATTCTTGAGAGACACATTTCCTCCTGAGCAACCTTCTGGGGGCCACATGCTTGGCAGGGCCAGAGGCAAAAATGGGCAGAGCAACACGTGATTTTTACTTTTGTACAATAGGCTAGTTTCTACATGTAATCACACACCTCTCTGCCACCCAGGCAAGCAAGAGGCATCATCAGAGTTCAAGACCACATTCCAATTAGGCAAAAGCGCCCACAGAGGGTGCTAGGCAGATCCAGTAAGGGGTGTGGCTTGGGAGGTTGTGTGCCCTGAGGAGAGTCCCAAAGGTGAGATAGAGTCCTGGAGGGCTGCATTTAGCCCCCAGCCCTGAGGTTCCCCATCCATACTGTAGAGGGATACTGATGTGGTGAAGGTGAACCCCATGAAATTGTCCTTCAGAAGATTTGGTAGATGGGTTTTGCATCATGCTCAGCACCCGGCTGATCACCATATTCAAAGCTATAAAGAAATATTCTGCTCCTCACAACGGACTGTGATCACATCTCCCCCCCTTTTGCCTTGCCTCATCATGTTAACCTGGCTCTTCCCACCACACCACGAGTCATCTATACTGCTGCTCTCCATACCGTTGCTCCTGCTCCGTCCCTGAAGAGTGATCTGCACGTGTGCAGGATGTATTGAAGTATGGATAGTCTTCTGGCTGGTGGTGGAAGTAGAGTGGGTCATGACTCAGCAGTAGAGTACTTGCTTTGCATGCAAAAAATATCCTAGGGTGAATTCTTGGCATTCCCAGGTAAGGCTAGGAAAGATCTATGCCAGTGGGCCAGATCCTTATCTCCCTTCCAGTCCTGCCTTTGTAGGTCAAGTTAGGACAGATGGGCAGGAGTGCCCTCCTATCAATCACCTGGCATCACAATGATGCCAGGTGGCCTGTTTTGGCCCACATAGTTTGGAACCGTGAGCCCTGATGGAGAGCTTGGACAGTGCACAGCTGTGTGCATGCCCCAAGGATCAGCTGATCCTCAGCGCTTCCTAAAGCAACCCCCTCTTTCAGCCCAGATACATTTTTCCCTGCCCTGTGTTATATACGGGACAGAATTGCTGCTTCTATATAGGACTCAGTCTAAGGGCGACTCTTGCTGAAGCAACATCTGCTTTTGCATTCCATATCAGTTCTGCACAAAGCAAACTGGCTTGGCCTTGCCTCCCCTTCCTTCCTCTCCTAACCCTCTGTTGCCTCTGTTATATTTAATTTTAGATTGTAAGGTCCTTGGGACAGAGGCCTATTTTCTTTTTCTGTTATTCTGCAAAGTGTCATACACATTGATGTGCTGGCTATATATCCATCAGCATGCTGAAGGATACTAAGAAGAATCACAATTGCAAGGGAGACAAAGCAATTGCAACTAGTAAATATAAAGAGATTACAGCAACTGTGCAAACAAGCTCAGAAGGACAGGATGAGGTTATGTACACACATACACAGACTGCACACATGGAGAGATCAAAACCAGCCCTGCATTTTCTCCCTATTCTTTCCTTATGACTACAGTCACCATTCAGTTCTTAAATATAATCTCTTTGCATGTATCAATTGTAATCACTTTTTTTTGAGATTACAATTCGTTTTAGCATCCACAGCATGCTGATGGAAAGCCAGGATATCACTGCAATAAACAAATAAACAACACACACCTCCTGATTCCTTGCCAGTGTAAAGAATAGCTGTTGGTTTCAAATACAAATCCTGGGTGAAAGCAAGCTTTGGAATTTGTTTAATGTGCAAACAAGCTCAGAAGGATGGAGATAGATAGGATTGCCACCACCTTTTATCTTGTGTGTTTCTGTGAGTGTGAGGAGGGCGAAAATGCCCCATATGACAAGCTGAACCTGCCAGAATGTATACATCTTCTGGGAGCTCTGCAGACAATTGGCAGAGTGACCGCACTTAGTAGCAGAGCCTGCAGGAGGGGCTATAATTCAATGGCAGCATGTGTGCTTTGCCAGGTTCAAGCCCTGGCATCTCCAGTTCAAAGGATCAGGTAGCAAGTAATGGAAAAGAGGCTGCAGTCATGTAAAGTAGCTAAAACCAAGCTAGAAGGATAAATGGTCTGACCAGGTATAAGACAGTTTCCTGTGTTCCTTTTAGGAATCTCTGGTCTTCCAAATGGTGGACTCCAACTCCCATCAGTCACATCCAACATGGCTAATGGTCAGGGGTGATGGGAGCTGGAGTCCAGCAACATCTGCAATGCTTCAGGTTCCCCACTCCTAATCTATGCTCAAGGCCCAGCTGGACAAGATCATGGGAGATGCTAGATCAGACTGCCAACAGGAGGCGGCGGTGGTTTTTAAGGGCAAATACAGCACATGGGGTGGGGGAAGAGATATTTCATATTGGGCCTGTGGGACTAGTGGAAAGAGATTACCCCCTTCAGACCCACTAGGGAGGGAAAGATTTGTCCATTTCGGTTCTCTCTGTTTCTCATTTTCCCAGTCTTAAATTCAGTTCTCCACATTTCTGCCACAAATTGCAGATTTTTTTAAATCAAAGTCATGAAAATTCTTCAGCATTTTAGTATGAATTTTTCCTAATAAACACATTTTGCAAGCAATTTATCTGAACAAAATGCAGAGTAGGACTTTTTTAATGTCAAAGCCACGTCAGCAATTATTTCTTCATTTTGCTTCAGTAGCTTGCTTTTGTTTGCCGCCCTGGGCTCAGTAACATAGTGGCAAATTCAGAAGTACAGAGTTCCTTCATGATAGCCGCAATAACGCAATAACTCCAGCTTTTGCTGCTGGGTTGAGAATGAGATCCTTGTTCATGCCTTCTCCCACAACAGACGTCCCTAGGAGCCAATGGGCATGGAAGAAGAGAGTGTTAGCTACTGAGAGTTTTCTCAGTGGCAGACTCACTTCCTTGGCTACAATCAGCAGGAAAGGACAAGGAAGCATGTTAGAAGACTCTTCTCAGTGACTAACACTCTCCCCTTTCATGCTCATAGGATGCTGGAGAAATAGAGATCCTGCTGAGACCCTGCTCCTAAAAAAAGGTGTCTAAAACCCCCTGAAACCCTGGACAATTACAACCCTGCCTGGGCTCCTACTGGGAGGAAGGACAGGATATAAATCTAATAAATAAATAACTCTACCACCTCTCCTCTCTTTCGCTCTCTCTCTCGGCCTAGATAGTTTTCTCCTCTTATTTTTCATTTGATACTTGGATATATCTTGGCACAATCCTTTTTGTTTTGTTTGGCCAGTCCTCTTCTCTTCCTCCCCCCTTGTTTGATTTTTTTCTTTGCTCCCTTTATCTTTTCCTCCCTCCTCCACTTCCCATTTTCTGTTCTCACAACCCATTCCTCTCCTTTCCCTGTTTTCCATTCTCCCTGATCCTGAATGCTTGTCATATGTGTGTTGGGGTGGGAGGCAGGGAACGTGAAGGAGGAGGCACTCAGTAGTGTGCAATTTTCTTCCAGTTCCATTTACCAGCCAAGGCCTTCAGTCAGCTTATTATATATGAAATGGGAGGGGGGAATGAAGTGTCTGCATGCAGGTGGAGTCAGGAAAGGAATATTTTGAACTGCATAAAAAGAATGAATCAGAGAAGAGGGAGAGACCAAAGGCTTTGCTGCCCTTAAAAGAAAGAAGACTCCCCCCTTTTTTTTAGCAAATGAAAAGCAATGGGCTTTATTTTTTTTGTCATAATAGAGGTTTGGTTAGCACCGTTATCTCCGAGCACCTCAGGCAATGGCACTGAATTGTATTCACAGCACAATCTCGGGAACAATCTTATACTGAGGCCCCATCTGAACTACACATTTAAAGCACTCTTATACCACTTTAACAGTCACAGCTGCCCCCAAAGAATCCTGGGAACTGTAGTTTTTTAAGGGTGCTGATAGTTGTTAGGAGACTCCGATTCCCCTCACAGAGCCATAGTTCCCAGAGTGGTTTAACAATCAATCCCTCTTCCGGGAAACTCTAAGAATGCATTCCACAGATGGGGAGCCACAACTGAAAAGGTTCTCTCCCTTGTCACACCCTTGATGACTTTATGCTTTTTGCTAGCATAGGTTTACACCAGGATAACTCATATTCGCAGAATGTAGCCCATCTGATCCAACTCTTCCTGCTTTGGTTCAGACTCGTAGGGTTGCCAGGTTCAAGGCCTGAGACTGATCCTGTATCTTTAGGAGAAGAGAAAGTCAGCCAAGTGCAGGTGTTCTTGCAACCCTGTAATGGGAAAAACCACAAGGTGGAATTCTCCCTTCCCCCTGCACAACTTGTAAAGATACAGAAGATCTCTTGGTTGCCAGGCCCAGCCTCCAAGAGGCAACCCTAGTTCAGAGTGATATGTCAGAGAGAATTAAATGGGATGCAGCTATGCCATCCATTCAGCCACTGGCTTCCTCCTTGGCCAAAGGTGGCCTGTTCCCCCTCTCCTCCCAACTAACCTCCTTAGG
Source organism: Rhineura floridana (assembly GCF_030035675.1). Classification (NCBI taxonomy): domain Eukaryota; kingdom Metazoa; phylum Chordata; class Lepidosauria; order Squamata; family Rhineuridae; genus Rhineura; species Rhineura floridana. The sequence goes on from NC_084493.1 coordinate 29,726,084, forward strand.
CTGTGTGCATTACCTGTGCATCTAAGGTAAGCCTGTTCCGCCACTGTCCCACCCCTCATAGAAAGCTGCTTCATACTGAGTCAGACTATTGGTCCATTTAGCTCAGTAGTGTCTACACTGACTGGCAGCAGCTCTCCAGGGTTTCAGGGAGGAGTCTCTCCCAGTTCTACCCGCAGATGCCGGGGATTAAACCTGGGACCTTCTGCATGCAAGGCAGATGCTCTGCCACTGAGCTACGGCCCTTCCCCCTGCCTGCCTCCCTGCCTGCCTCAGTGAGTCAGAGCAGTGAAGCGGAGAGGCAGAATGATTGTCTTGACTTCAAAGAGAGCAACAGACCGCCTTTACAGTGAAATCCAAGGCTTAACAAATGGGGCGGGGGGGCGAAGAGAAGCGTGCGCACAAATGCAATGTGCGAGCAGTCGAAAAGCTCCTGCATGAGAGAGGCAGCCAAGCCCAGGGAAAAGAAGGCATGATGGGAAAGATTAAAGGAAATGAGAGGACCCCTGTTAGGCTGCCTGCTTTGCTGGGATGTTGCAGACGCCTGCAGGTACCTTGACGTTTCTCGAGCCAAGACTCCATCTGTGGCATCAGATGCTCCAACTGCTTCCCCTAACCAGGAACTCGCCTGGGTTTCTGATCTTCATTCTGGGTTAATAACTCACCCTTTTTTTGCCTTTTGGGGGAAATGCCTATCTAGATCCACATACCAGTGCCTTTGTGTGAGTTGCTAGTGTTGTCATTCTTTGCTGTACAACACCCACTGGAGGACGTTTTTGTCTGATACATCATAGATCAGGAGTGGGGAACCACAATCCCTTCTGGGGCCACATGCCAGTGGGGATGGGAGCAAATGCAAAAGCAGGCAGAGTAATGCATGCAAAGGTTAGCTGTGTGCAGCAGACTCCTTTCTACACATGCTGTCACACACCCCTCCGTCCTCCATCCAGGCAAGCAAGAACTATGATCAGAGCTCAAGGACACATTCCTGCCAGGCAAAAGCCCTCACGGAGGGTGCCAAGCAGGACTGGTAGGAGGCATTGCCTAGGTAGAGAGGGGATGGCTGGGAAAGAGGTGTAGCTCGGGGGAGTCCTAATGGCATTTGGCCCATGGGCCTGAGATTTCCTACCTCTGCCATAGATGAATAGAGGTGGATGTCACAAAAATTTATCCAGGGTAATCCATCCCAAAGGCAGGGTACTGCCACCATGCACACGCACGCGCACACGCACGCTCACACATGCACACACTGTACAAATCAGCCTATGCCATTCAAATGCTCAGATACTACAGTGGAAAAACAGGTGCGCTGCCGAAGCAGGGTGGAAGAGCTGGCAGCAAGTTGGCAGGGGGTGTTTGGGAGGGGGGGAAATCTGGACAGGAGTGAGGGGGTGCAGAGATCCACATTAGGGTTGCCAGGTTCAGGGCCTGAGGCTGATCCTGTATCTTTAGGAGAAGAGAAAGTCAGCCAAGGGCAGGTGTTCTTGCAACACTGTAATGAGAAAAACCACAAGGTGGAATTCTCCCTTCCCCCTGCACAACTTGTAAAGATACAGAAGACCTCTTGATTGCCAGGCCCAGCCTCCACGAGGTCTTCTGTATCTTTAAAAGTTGTGCAGGGAAAGGGAGAATTCCACCTTGTGGTTTTTTTCCCATTACAGTGTTGCAAGAACACTGCACTTGGCTGACTTTCTCTTCTCCTAAAGATACAGGATCAGTCTTTGGCCCTGAGCTTGGCAACCCTAATGCACATATATGTTGCTTTCCTGCTGCAGTCCTCCATCCCTTTTCCAAAGGGTGGGGAGACTTTTGCAATGGAATATAACTGGAGGCAGAGCAGCATCTGAGGACACCCGCAAAGGGAGTACCTATCATGAGCTGAAGATCAGCCCATGATTGCTAGCCTGGTCCCTGTCCTCACTGCAAAAACATTAACACCAAATCTGTGATCTTCCTCTCTGCTCAAAGCCCTCCGCGCCTGAGTCACCCCTTCTGAAGCTTGCTGGAAAAGTGGTACCCTTAACAGCTACAGACTCTGCTTCCCTTGGTGGCTCTCCTAATTAGCAGCATGGAAATTGTGTGAAATGTGCAAGGGAGTCGCACAAGGTTAGCAAAGAAGTCAAGTGGCTAATTAGTTGGTTTATAGCTCCTTTTGTTTAAAACAGAAACACTGGTGGTTCCCTCCCTCCCCTTTCCACTGAACATAATGCGATTAAATACATGGAGACTTTCGGCAATAATAGAATTACTTCTGAGGAAGCATAATATGTCACCCTGTCTTCTTTGGCATGCTTGATCTTGGATTAGTATGAATCAAAATGAAAACCACCAAAGGGAAGGACAAGGCACTAGGAGAAAGAAATATACATACACACATAACTCAAAGGGGAGGATATCAAGGGGCAGAAGGGAATAGTGGCTGACCTTGTAGGTAACCTGATATCGTCTCACAGTTCTTGTTGATTCCGGAGGTGACGGGTGGGGTAGGGAGCTATCAGACTGCACACTATCAGAAGCAACAAGAAAAGCAGACCAGCATACAACTTAATTTGTCCAAATCATGACTGAGGAACATTCAGGACAGACATAACATAGGAAGAACCCTGCTGGATCAGTCCAAAGGCCCATCTAGTCCAGCATTCGGTTCTCACAGTGGCCAACCAGAGGCCTACAGGAAGCCCCCAAACAGGACATGAGTGCAGCAACATTGTCCCCACTTTTAATTCCCAGCAACTTGTATTCAGAGCTTACCGTCTCTGACAGTGGAGGCAGAACCCAGCCATCAGGGTTAGTAGCTGTTGATAGCCTTATCATCTATGAATTTGTCTAATCCACTTATAAAGTCATCAAAGTTGGTGGCCAGTCAAATGAAAATGAAACGTTTTGACATCCACGTAGTATATAGGATTTGTAGGAATTTTAGATTGTTATAGATAATTTGGATTAGAATGGTTTCTGCTACATTTTCAATATGTATAATCCCAAAATAAACCTTGGAATGTCATTTATTTTGATAAGCAACTATTAGGGATGTACAAATGTGCCTTAATTCTGACATTCATTTGCATTTTCATCTGGTAATTTCTGTACTGCTGCAATTGATTTACTTTGCACAAGACTGTCTTCCATTTCATCATCTGCTGACGTGGAAACATATTGTCACAGGAGCTATTGCCTGCTATAGTTCAGTGCTGGGAGGCCCTAAACCAAACTCAAGACAACACAATTGATTCTTTGATTAGAAGTCTTTATTTGCGCACAAGCAAATAAGAAGAGTTACACAGAGAACAACCCTCTATGTAAGCCTTACCTTTCATAAAACACACATCTTTCTTATATACTCTTTTCAAGGTTACGTTGATTACTCAATCTTCAAGTCAACATATGTCAATCAATACAATAACTTGGTATAAACATTATTAACACAGCATAAGCATTATTATATCTTCTAAAATATGCAGGTCAAGATACCTTTTCTCTTCCTTTTCCATGACACAACTACTCCAACCTCTTCCCTACATTTTCTTCATATCTCCTTTGATAAGTATTTGACCTCTAAAGCAAGCATATATTTATAACCTTTACTCTACTTCTTCTCCTAGTTTTATAAATGCAATTTCAGCAGTTCCACTAATACATTTTACTAATACATTTTGGGCCTAGCCACTTTGGAGAGCTCATGCAAACCTGAACCAAAATATTTCCGCAACAATATGCAATGCAGAGATATATGTATTTTTAACATACTTTTTAAAAACATAGTTCACAATAGATGTACATACCTCTGCCATCAAAAGATATCTGCAAATCAATTACCTTCCTTGGATTTTCTATTTCACAGTTAATGAATTTTCAAAAGGGTAGCCCTATTAGTCTTTTTCAGCAAACAACAACAGTCTTGTGGCACCTTCAAGACAGACTTAATCAAGTGGCTAATAGCCCATCACAAATCCATCCAGGGCTGCAAACCTAACCATGCCTACTCAGAAGTTAGTCATATTGAATTAAGTAGGGCTTACCCCCAGGTAAGTGGATTTAGTATTGCAGTCCATCTCACTATCTTGATTTCATTGTTCAGTATAAACCTGTCATCCTATCACATTGCCCTCACTGAGGCATCAGGGAGAGATAATTTAACAGTTAGTTATAAGTCTGTATAAGTCTACTGTAAGTTATGTCTACTGTAGTCCCCAATGAGGTGTCCAGTGCAATGTCTGCTGCAACTCCTTGGGAATGGTTTCAGTTGATGCGGCCTGGTGACATGGACAAGGTGCTTGTGACGATGTAGCCAGCAATGTGTCCTCTCAACCCTTGCCCTTCTTGGCTTACTAAAGCTTGCCGAGGGGGATTGACCAAGTGGGTCCAGGGTGTGGTCAACACATCTTTGCAGGAGATAGTGGTTCCAGCCATCCTGAAAGAGGTGGTAATTCAATCACTCCTGAAGAAGCCCACCCTGGACCCAACTACTGTGACAACTACTGCCTGGTCGCAAATACCCCCTTCTTAGGGAAAGTGATTGGGAGGGTTGTAGCACAGCAGTTGCAAGTACTCTTGGATGAAACAGATTATCTTGACCCATTCCAGAGCGGGTTCAGGCATTTGAAATTTTGGGAGAGTGCTACCAGTCACAAACTGGCTACCAGGGAGCATATCATAACACGCAAGGCATGGCATAACACAAAACTAGTGAGAATACAGTCATTCCTGCTTCTATACTCTCTCTCTCTCTCTCTCTCTTACCATGGGAAGCCAGCTATATCTTCCTGGTCCTGATTGTGGACATATAGCCATTAAAGGGACAAGAACTCTGCTTTTCCCCAATGCCAATCTTAAACCAAAGCCTCAGCCTCCATTCTCACCCACTTACTTGGTTTCAAAAAAAATGAGGTGCTGGTATTTATATCTTGATAAAAGTACTGTGGGCGCCAGCACAAAATGGCTACCATTGGTAGCAAAAAACAAGAGGTGATGGTACCCTGTACCGGTGAGTACTGTCACAAAAAAAGGCCCACCTGGGAGTAAGCCCCCTTAAACACAAAGAGACTTACTTTTGAAGTAGACATGTATACTGTTATACTGTAAGCTAAGTACACAGTCAGTTCTTACTGAGTGCCTGGACATCAGTTCCAGGAGATTTGCCTAACCCTCTTTGCAAAGTTTTCACACTTTGCATTTGGCATTTGGGGGGAGGATTGTTTATCATCCACCTGCACTTATTGCCCCCACACCCACAAAGAAGACTCATAACACTGGACTGAATGCTACTTTTATTAAAATATAACTGGTTATGAATCTGAAATAAAATTTCCAGTTAACCAGATTAGAAATTACACACAGGCAAAGTATTAAACTAATTCTGGCAGGGAAGCATCCCTCCAGACTCCTGGGCATGTATTCCAGCCAATAGCTGTGGCTCCGCAGCCAAGGATGTGGAATAACTCTCCCTCTTTGCTAGGTGAGCCTTGGGCGTGACTCTCCCATGCACACCCTGGCCCTGCTGTACTCATGTTCACCCCGAGGGGCATGAGAGGCCACAGGGGGCACACCACAGTTTCCCCCAGACCTGAAGGCCTGGAAGATTCCTGAAGGGTGCCCTTAGCCAATAATGCTTCAGTATACCCAAATATTTTCCCCAGGTTCCTCACCTGCCCTTACTCAGTGCTTCAACACCAACATACCTCTCCCTGCAATAGACATACCTCCCCCAAAAGTCAAACAAATTAAACCCAGCAATATAAAGTAGGTAAAATGGGAGGGGCACCAAACTGCAGGGCCCCCTCAAAAAAGTCTTACTCAGCCTCTAGCATCACTAGAGGTACCAGATCTCCGGTTTTTGGCCAGAGTCTCTGGCTTTTGCCCCCCCCGGCTCTCCAGCTAGCACCCCTTAATCTCTAGACTCTCAGCTTCAATTTAAAAAAAAAAAGTTTCTAGGTGGTCTGGTTCCCGAGGTATACACCAAAACGTCAGCAGCAGCACCCCGTGACTGTTTAATCTATTTAACTGATACGATGCTGAAGTTGGTTCCTAGTTCCCAGTTTCTTACTGCTTGAAAGTTCAAAACACTAAAAAAGAAGAGTTGACAACTACAGCAACTTCAAACCAAGCTTAACATGTCTCTGAACCCCAAAATATATGTTGGGGTACCCTGTATGATATATCACTGTGATCAGGGGACTCTCCCCGTCAAGAATAACAATAGATTTATGCAATCAAAATCATCAGGCTTCTGATATTATCATAAATACATAATGATGTCAACAACAACATCTTTATTGCTTAGTCAACTGACCATTGCAATCCAAAGCTAGTACAAAACATTAAAACGTTAAAACTTAAAACATAGCGCCTTAATTATAAGTAGTACAGGAACCAGTTCCATACATTACAAATTAAAAGCAATGTGCAATCATGCGGGATCTAGTCATCATGGCCAGGTTCAGAAATTTGGCCACCTGAACAGTAATTGCTTTATCAGTGCACACTAGGAGTATTGGCAAAAGAGCAGCAGAGGAACGTCCTGGGAAGGATTGCAGGATAGGATGCAGAAGATCTTTCCTAGCTCCATCATAAAATGTACACCTAAACAGAACATGGGATACCATCTCCACTTCAGAGTTGTTGCAAGGGCAGTATCTATTGTTCCTGGGGATTTTTTCACATCTACCCTCCAAAAGCTTGGAGGGTAGGGCATTAAAGCGGGCCAGAGAAAAAGCTCTTCTATACTTGGGGACAGTTAACCAAACTAAGTAACGCATCCCCTCATTATGATGGAAACCAGTTAAACCCAGTGAGCGAGGGGAGCAAGGACCCGAAGCATCTGCAAAAAGCTCTTGGCTATTGATGTCAGCTAACCGCTGCTTAACAATCCCCCTAGCCATGCTGAGTTCCGTAGAAAGCAGGTCATTATGAGAAAGGCCAACTGAAGCAATTTTATCTGTCACCAGTTTAAACCAAGGTGACTCTGTAGGGTCACTCAGCATTTGCCTCATAAGTGAGTCCTGCGGGAGCAGGGAGCAGCATCGAAGCCAGTATTGGATTGTATAAGTCCAGGCACAGCAGTTTATAGAATTACGGCCAGCTTCCAATTTAAGGGTAGCACCAGAGGGACTCATCTAGGGACTCCAAATATGGATTGAAGAAAGAAATTTAAACTTCCCTCAAGAGCTCCCTTGAAATAGGGATACCAAATTGGGGCCCCATAGAGCATCATCGGGACAATTTTTGTTCTGGCAACACAAATGGTAGCTAGGACAAAATCCCCTCCCTTAGTGAAAAAGAAAAGGAAGATAGCGCCCATGTTTTTCTCAGCTTTGGTTTTTTTTTTTTTTATAATTTTTTATTCAAATTTTTCAAAAGACAAACAAAACAAAGTCAAACAACAAAAACATAACAATACAACAAAAGAAAAAAATAGTTGACTTCCGATTTGTCGCAGATCAGCTATAAGTGTATAATATATATCAAACCTGTCCCTTAATATATACATACAGGATCACTTTTCTCCATAGGTTATCTTAGTTAATCGTCAAATCCCAATATCATCGTTTTATTTTGATCTTTCAACAAAAAGTCTAAGAGAGGCTTCCATTCCTTAAGAAATGTGTCTGTTGATTTTTCTCTAAGTAAGCATGTCAATTTATCCATCTCTACTAAGTCCATTAATTTCAATAGCCATTCTTCCGTTGTTGGTGTTGATTCCATTTTCCACTTTTGTGCATATAATAATCTTGCTGCCGTAATCATATATAATATTATTCTTCCATATTTCTTTTCTATTTGTTTATCCATAAAACCCAATAAAAAAAAATTCTGGTTTTGACTGAATATTTATCTTTAGAATTTTTTGCATCATTCTACCTATCTGTGCCCAAAATGATTTTGCCTTTTTACACAACCACCACATATGATAAAATGATCCTTCTTGTTGTTTACATTTCCAACAAACATTAGAAACATTACTATACATTTTTGATAACTTTTCTGGAGTCATGTACCAACGATACATCACTTTATAGAAATTTTCTTTAAGACTATAGCATAATGTAAATCTCAAGCCTTTTTTCCACATATTTTCCCATTGATCCATTTGTATGTTATAACCAAAATTTTTTGCCCACTTTACCATACACTCTTTTACTTGTTCTTCTTCCATATCCATTTTCAGCAAGAGTTTATACATTTTCGCAATTATATTTTCATCATTTGTACACAAACCTATTTCAAAATCAGATTTACTTATTTCAAACCCATACATTTTCTTATCCATTTTATATCTTTCTAACAATTGTAAAGAGGCAAACCATTGAGAACTATATCCTTCCTTTATCAGTTGTTCTCTCTCTTTCATTATATATTCTCCATGTACATTTTCTAATAGTTCTTGATAAGTTAACCATTTCTCTTTTCCAGCCATTTCTCTTCTGTAAAAAGCTTCTTGACTTGAGACACATAATGGTATTTTCGAATAGAACCTTGGTTTATATCTATTCCATATTTTCAACAGAGGACGTCTTATAAAGTGATTATTAAAGTCTACATTTACTTTTACTTTGTCATACCATAGATATCCATGCCATCTCCACTTCAGGTTATGGCCCTCCAAATCCAATAGTCTTTTATTCCTCAATAAAATCCATTCCTTTATCCAGACTAAACAACAGGCAGCAAAGTAAAGTCTCAGATTTGGTAATCCCAAACCTCCTCTTTCTTTGGCGTCTTGTAGTAATTTAAATTTAACTCATGGTTTTTTTCCTTGCCATACAAATTTAGAGATATCTTTTTGCCATTGTTTAAAAGGTAAGTCAGAGGATATTACAGGTATTGTTTGAAACAGAAACATCATTCTTGGTAATACATTCATTTTTATCACAGATATTCTACCCATTAATGACAATTGTAGTTTATCCCATCTTAGCAGATCTTTCTTAATCTCTGTCCATAATTTTTCATAATTATTATGAAACAACTTTGAATTTTTATTTGTCATAATAATACCTAAATATTTCAACTTTTTCTCTATTGTAAAATCTGTCTTGTCCATTAACTCTTTCTGTTCCCTTAAAGATAAATTTTTCACCAACATCTTTGTTTTTTTATTGTTGATCTTAAATCCTGCTAACGGTCCAAATTCTTTTAATTTGTCCATCAATGCATTAATTCCTTCCAAAGGGTTTTCTAATACAATTATCAAATCATCAGCAAATGCTCTCAGTTTATATTCTTCTTTTTTTACCTTTAGTCCCGAAATCCTTTTATCTTGCCTTATATCTCTAAGCAGCACTTCTAAGACCAGAATAAATAGAAGGGGAGATAATGGACATCCCTGTCTTGTACCCTTTTGTATTTCACATGAATCCGTTAAATCTCCATTAACAATTATCTGAGCCTTCTGAGATGTATAAATCGATCTAATCCATTTTATAAAATTGTCTCCAAAATCCATTTGCTCCAAAACCTGAAACATAAATTTCCAATTCAAATTATCAAATGCTTTCTCAGCATCTAAGAAAATCAACAAAAAAAGGATGAAAGAGAAATTGAAGGCAAGGTTCAAACTATGGAGATTGGCTTAATTATGGACATGAAAAAAGATTTGGATTTTCTGGCTGTGATGGATCCTGGAGACAAATATTACAGTTTGGAATTCAGTGCTGTCCCTGAAGGAATTGAAGAGATTGGAGATAAAGATATTATTGGTTCAAAAAAATTCTTGGACTGGAAGGATTTGATGGAACTTGAAATGGAGAAAGTTAACAGAATTAATCCCTGTTTTGTGTCAATGGAAAAACCTTCAAGAGATGTACTAGTGTATCATGTGGAAAAGAGGAACAGAGATGCGGCTTTGCAACAATACTTCAGTGATACGTTTGGATTTGATGGCAAGAAAATATCTGTGATGGAGGAAATTCCTATCAGACTTTTATTATATGACTATGACAGCAAGATTTTTGGGTGCGTAAAGATGGAAGATGGACCCAATATGGATAATGACAGAAGAGCGATTTAAAATTACTGGACTCAGTAGATTTGATGAGTTGGATTAATTGACATGTTTATTTAGAAAAAAAAATTGATTGACATATATCTCAAGGATTGGAAACTTCTCTTTGACTTTTTGTGGAAGATTAAAATGATATGATGTTAATGAGATTTGAAACCAACTAAGATAACCGTTGGAGGAAGGTGATTTTATAATCTATTAAGAGATAGGTTTGTTATATATTATAGATTTATAGCTGAACTATGACAAATCGGAAGTCAATATTCTTTCTTTTATATATATATATTTCTTTTTGTATTGTACTAGTTATTGATTTGTGTTGTTTTCTTTTTGTATTGTTTTGGTTTTGAAAATTGGAATAAAAATTAATTGAAAAAAAAAAAGCATCTAAGAAAATCAAAGCTGCTTGTTTATCATTTCGTTGTTCTAAATATTCCAACACATTCAAAACATTCCTGACATTGTCACGTAATTGTCTTTTAGGTAAAAACCCCGATTGATCTTCCTGGATAAATTGTTGCAATATTATTTTCATTCTTTCTGCCAAAATCATTGTAAAAATTTTATAGTCATTATTCAATAGAGATATCGGCCGATAATTTTTTGTTTTAGTTAAATCTTGCTCCTCGTTAGGTATTAATGTTATGTTAGCATTTTTCCAACTATCCGGTATCTTCCCCTCTTGCAAAATAGAATTCATTGTATACTGTAAAGGTAACAAGAGTTCTTCCTCTAAACATTTATAGTACACTGCTGATAACCCATCCAGTCCTGGCGCCTTTCCTGATTTAATTTTGCTTATAGCTTCAGATATCTCTCTTGACGTGATAGGACCATTAATAACTTGTCTCTGAAAATCTGTAATTTTAGGCAAATTCTGTTTAGATATATACTCTTCTATTTTTTCAGATGGATTTCCTGACACTTGTACAATGTTGAATAATATTGATGAAAAACCTTTTTGATTTTTACATTATCTGTCAGCATCTCATCTCCTTCTTGTATCTTTAAAATAAGATTTTTCTGACGTTCTTTTCTTAATTTATATGCTAACCATTTCCCCGGTTTATTTGCAAATTCAAAATTCAAATTTTCTCAGCTTTGGTTTTGATGTATTTGACTTGAGGTCCCGAGTTGGCAGGTTCGTGAAACTAAATCCTCAAGTACTTATAGGAGTTAACCTGTTCAATTTTAGCAGAGCCTAAGAACCAGGGGAACCTGACCTTCATCCTAGCGAACACGACTGTTTTGGATTTGGCGTGATTAATTATTAACTGGTTGTCTTTACAGTAATCCGCAAAACCCATAAGTAGTCTTTTTAGGCCCAGTCGGGTTTGAGAGACCAGGACCGCATCATCTGCATAGAGCAGGATACATACTTTCGTAAGCCCAAGTTTGGGTGGGTGAGATTGTATCTTTCTCAATGCAGGTGGAAGATCGGCCAGGTACAAATTAAATAAGGTAGGGGCAAGAACACACCCCTGTCTAACCCCCTGGGAGGAATGGATCTCCCTTGAAAGGTGACCACAATAGTTACATCTGACTTGAACAGTCGTGTTACGATGTAATGCAGATATCAGGAACAGTAGCCTTTTATCAATGGACAGAGATTCTAATTTGCTCCATAGTCGATCACAGGAAATGGAGTCAAATGCAGACTTCAGGTCTATGAAGGCTGTAAACAGTTTGCCACCTCGAGGTTTAGAGTATTTGTATGCTAAGTAAGCCAAAATCAAACAGTGGTCGAGAGTGGAGCACCCTGGTTTAAACCCTATCTGCTCCTCTCCCAAGATATTGTTCGTACTTATCCACTGTTTCAGCTTTGAGCTTAGATAACTAGCATACAGCTTTCCCACAATCGACAACAGACTGAGCGGGCAATAGTTACCCGGGCCGCTCTTATAAATGGGAATGATGTAAGCCTTCAACCAAATTACGGGGATTTTACCTGATTTATTTATTAAGGTAAAAAGAGGGGCCAACAAGGGAGCCCACCAGTGTATATTACATTTCATCAACCCCGAGTGGATACCGCCAGGTCCAGGAGCTTTGCCCACCTTTAATTGGGATAATAGTTCCTCAATGATGTTAATGTCTACAGGGGGCCACTCGGGAATGTCAGGAGGCAAATAGGGAGAAAAACTTGATTTAGAAGAATTTGAATCAGATAATGATGTCATAAAATCATAAAAAATAAGTAACTGGGGGTGCCCACCCCAAACTCTGCTCTGGGCTAGGACAAATCATATACCCCAGGAAAGGGGAGGGTGTCCTCTACGAGATGCCACTGTGTCCCGCCTGGCCAGAGCTTCTGCTGGGCGCAGGGCACAGAAGAGGGCATCTATACAAAATCAAAGCAGAAAAAGACATACAGGAAAAATAAGTAATTGGGGATGCCCACCCCAAAATCTGCTCTGGGCCAGGACAAATCATACACCCCATGAAAGGGGAGGGTGTCCTCTATGAGATGCCACTGCATTCCACCTGGCCCAGAGCTTCTGCTGGGCGCAGGGGAAGGATGAAGGCATCTATGCAGACAGAAAGTGTAGAGAATCTTCTTACTCTTACTCATTTCTCAGACCTCTTTCTGAAGTGAAGGGTCAAATCTGTAAAGAAGTTTGGAGCAGCCACATTAAAAGATAAGGGCAGGGCATTCCAGACAGGGGGTTGCCAACCCTGCTTGGATATGGATGTCTTTGCAGAGGATCCCTAGTCAAGCTTTACCAACAGCACAATCCAAACTATATCTACTCAGAAGTAAGTCCTGTTGAGTTCTATGGGGCTTAGGCCCTTAGTACATATGTTTAGAATTGCAGCCTTCAGGGGCATCCATCTTTACTCCCGAATGCTCCCATCTAACATCTCCACAACACTAGGCTCCTTTCTTCCTACAGTGACCTTCTGGTGACTGGCCTGGCCTGAAGGCACTTAAACCCTTCTTGCCGAAAGCAAGTAGGCTAGATTAAATGTTCCCTACCCAGGCTCCATCTTTTAGCTAAGATGTCTAGCTTAATTTCCAGTCAGATTTTTTTTAATTGTACTCTCCAAGCCACTATGATTGATGCTTAATGTATCATGTTTAATGACATCACTTGGGCCCGCCCTGTGACATCACTCGGGCCCGCCCCTAAAATCTCAGGTTTTGGGATGCTTCTGACCTGGCAACCCTAAGCATCACCAATACTGCGGGGAGGGAGAGGGAGCGGGGGAGGGAGTAAACAACTCACAAGGAGGATGTTTGAGGAGGCAGAGCAAGCTTTTAAATGCTTCTCCAACCTCCTCGCCATTGGCTGAGGCACATCATATGTTCCTCCCTCTTAACTCGTCCCTTTCAGAGACACTCTCTGAGTCTTTCTTGCCTAAGGGAGGGGTGAAGGCAAACCTGCCCCTACATTACAGTGATATCACTGTTGTGTACTAGTATTTGCAGAAAATAATTTTTAGGGATCTCTGACCTGATCTCAGATGAACCCACCACAGGAAAGATGCATCCTGGTTGCTAGGAAAAATGGAAGGGCAAACTACAGAGATTTCAAGGGCAATACATAATAAGACAGAAGCAGGAAAAGCACACTAAAGGTAGAGGGGAGTCCCCTTAGGAACCCAGGAATTCTTATTGCCTGGTGTCCAAACATCTCCCTTATCAATCACAGCTCTGACTTCACCCATTGACTAAAACATAGATAGACAGGAGCAGTCAGGATGAATCACTTCACAGAAATGTCTTAGAAGTGTACCTGCACATTGTGCTTCACAAGTTTCTTTCTAGGAGGGCTAGAGACTTACTTTTTTTTTTAAAGGAAGTTCAGAATCTGGGCCCCTTCTCTGGGAGTGGCAGTGAAGGCCTTCATGGATGCTGGGTTGGTGATTCCCAACTTAGAGACATTTTTTCTCTTGCCCACCCCATACCCTAACATGGGGACTTTAGAGCACTGGTAAAACCATTTCCTCTGATTACAAGCTAGACCTGTGAGTCACAATGGAGCTCTTCCTTCCTTCCTTCAAGACTTCCCACTTCACTTCGCTCTCAACGCTCTGGTGTTTGTTCTCCCTTCCCTCATCGTCCCACCCTGGCATTATGGTTTTGTTTCATTTTCAGCAGACACTTGTCTGCAGCCCTATTTTGATGTCTGGATCACCAAGGTATCACAGAGTGCTTCAGGAGTCCTCACTTCAACTCATGCTATCTTACAGAAATCCTTTTCACTACTGACAAGCCCAAATTCCTTCTGAGTCATCCTGCTTTGCTTTTTGATTCATCCAAATCAAATGCACATCCTTAGTATAAGATTTTGTTTTTCTCTCTCTCTCTTTCTTGTAGTACTAGAACCCAACGGGGTAATCCAGTTTAGCAGTGGAGATGTCTTCCTTCTTTTATTTTCTTATAGTTGGGAAATTTTGTTACCCTCAAAATATAAACATAACCCCAGAACAAAAAAAGTCACTAATACAAATGGGGTGTAAAATTAGGGGGAACATTTCATAACAGCCCTTGTGGCTAGATACTGTCCACACCTTCCATTCCAACACCTATTTTATTTCTTCTCCTGCCGGTGGGAGAATATATACATATTTGTTCACGGATGCAAATCATGCTCTAAATGTGGATGAAAAGAACAAGATCTCTTGATGGATTCATTTTTTAAAAATAAAATACTCTCTCTGGTACTATATTTAATTTGTATTATTTGGCTTTTTAATCCAAGGTCCTAAAAAGGTCTCTGCCTTTCAAAAACTCAGTCCCTTGACAGTTTTATTGTATAGCATAAATAGCCCTCACGATACAAAACCAGACTAAAAGATAGGTAAATTGCATGTCACAGCCTAAAATCTTCTATTTAAGGCTGTACAAAATAAATAGCACCTGAAATTTCACTGTTTATTCCATTCCACCTTCCATGTCTGCTCTGTGATTTACATGTCATGAAATTTATGCTGTTGCTCGGTTCCAAGCTGATACAAAGTTCTGGGAGTCTGGGAACTAGAGTTGAAACTATATATATATATATATTCACCACATGGCCTGAACCTGGAGGACAGTACCACCTCTACTTAGCTTCTGCAAATGAAGCCCCTCTGAGCATTCCATCCTCAAAGCTCTATAACTACCACCTTGGTAACAGCATTTGTATGTTGGCAGCTGATGAAGGCGGAAGCTGAAACGTTTTGTTAATATAATAAAAACCTCTGTTTGGTTAATAACAATTATGTTCATATATATGTATGTGTATATATATATGTATGTATGTATATATATATATATATATATACACAAGCAGCCATATATGCACTTCTCATCCATTGTGTGTGTCTTTGTGTCTCTCTGTGTGTAATTTTGTTCTACTCACATTTAAGGGATGAGGCATGCCAACAGATGACTGAGTGCAAGACTTGTGTAGCCTAGCCAATCGGGGATGTGTGCTGATTTAAGGAAGCTATATCTTTCTTTAGCACAATTTCAAGCACAGCAGCAATGTACCCACCATCAACTTTCCTCAGGGCAGGATTAGACATGGACAAGTTGGGAGAGGTTTTTGTTTCAAGCCCTACATTGGTAGTAGGAAGAGCAGGGTTTCTCCTCCTTCACCCACTCTGTTCTATTATATGGGATCACTAATTGGTTATATTTGCCCTTATGTTCTCATTTAAATAGGTCATAACTGGTAGGGTTAATATGAGTTGGAGAGAAGGAAAGGTATAGGATTGACCATCTTGATTAATGGGAGTGGTGAAGGGAGGACTGCAAAAAAAAAAGGTGCTTAAATTTCATGATTGACCCATGAAAATTAGTGTCCCATTGAAAGCAATAAAAAAAATCTTGGTTACAGCCATCGTAAAATCTTTTGATGTCAATAATAATGACAGCTGGAACCTATTAACCTGTATTTTAATAGAACTTCCAAGTAAATCTTCATAACATAGTCAAGAAAACTGATTTTGCTGGATTGAGTCTAAAACCTGCTTACACCTGGACAAATAAATTCCTTTCAAGATCCTTGTTTAAACATGCATAGTATGTAGAGAGGTAATGTGGTGTAAGAGCATATGACCAAGGAGGCCCAGGTGCAAATCCCTCAATTGAGCTACTCGCTGTATCTGAGCCGAGCCTATCTTACAGGGTTGTTGCTATTGTTGTAACAGAGAAGGAGAGAAAATCTTGCATAAGGCTGAGGAAGATGTGATCACTCAGATGGTTTTGGACTCCAGCTCCATCCAATGGGATCATGGGAGCTGTAGGCCTCCAACAAGCTAGAGGGCTACAGCTTCCCACCTCTGCCTCAAATGTTGCCTTGAGCTCATTAGAGGAAGGATGGAATAAACATGTAGTTAATAATGATCCAGGTCACAGAGATGTCTGCCAAATTTATAATTCTCCATCCAAGAAAGTTTACTCATCCATATGGAGAGGCATGTTCAATTTAAATCCCTGTTTAATGCAGATTGAATAGAATTTTTACTGTGTTGCTTGGAAGCCATATTTTATATGGTTCTGCCAGAAAGAGAATGGGGCAGGAAAGGGAAAAATGAAAAGCCTTATGGAGACAAATACAGACTCTCTGGCATATGGAGAACCCTTGTTTTCATTCAGACTGCCTTACCGCATTACAAAAAAATGTCCTAAGCTATATGGGCTAGGGATGGGTGAGAATTTTGTTGATCTCTTGTGCCCCGCCCCAGCAAGGCAGAATTAGCTTGCTGCACAGGACACAGAGTTTCACAGCCAAAACGGTGCAAGTAAGTCGGCGAACAGGAATGAAATGCTCCGACACAGTCCAGCTTCGTGCCAGTAACATAAATCTTTATCAAAGTGCAGTCAACAAATACATTCACCAACATAAGATGCTCCTACTACTTCCCCCCACACACAGCCTGGCTCTTTCTGTGCGTAATTTATAGCCAGCCCCTGTGATCTGGTGCAGCTGTGTGACCTTCACTAATTGTTAACATTTTAACCCATTCCCAACCTGTGGAATGACTCAGCTAAACATGAGCTAACAGCCGCCACCTCATTTCACATGTTGGGTGATGCTGTTGCTCTGCTGTTTCAGTTTTACGTTTTGTTTTGTGTTTTACATTTTACATTTACAGTAGTCTTGTTCCACATACTTAATACAGTTTTTATACATACAGTCTCAGTCCCATTTGACTTACATTTTTACATTCATTTACATTAAACATTAACGTCAGTTTATTACATGTCTTGGTCAGCATTTCTAAACAATGTTATGGAACTTATCTCGCCAATCTCTACCCCCATCCAGCATTGCAAACCATTCTTGATAATCCTGCTCGGTCCAGTCATCTTCCCCATTCTGACACTTTGCTGGTGTTTTGTGTTCCTGTTTTACTTTTACAGTCGTCACTTTAAATCTCTCTGGAGGTTGCCCCAGATTAGCTCTTTGTGATCTCCTTGGTATGGGTGTAGGTTCAACTATTGGTACTTCTGGACTCTCTGTCTGTGCTATGTTTTGATCTATCTCTTTAACATTCTGACATTCCTCTGTTCTATCCTCTGCCTCTTGTTTTACTTCAGTTTCTGCAGTTTTTACAATTCCCCCTCCCCTCTCTTCCTGGGGATCAGGTTTAATGTTTATTTCCTGTTGCTCATTTTGTGTGCTATCTATGTTTATTTCTACATGTTGTGTACTGTCTTCCCAGTCTTGCTCCTGCGTTTTAACACTTCTACACACAAGTAAACATTTTTCTTTCATTAACCAGACTCTGTGATATGCCCCCTCAAAGCCGAGATAGTAACCCTTTAACGCTCTTGGACCTTGTTTGCCTTTATGTTGAGGTTTGGGAATATATGCCCAACATATTGCTCCACATTTCTTTACATGATTGAGATAAGGCTTTCTGTTAAACATCTTTTCATAAGGTGTACAATCCACAGTACTTTTATATACCCTGTTCAACAGAAAATTAGCATAAATTGCACATTCACCCCAGAAATCCCTGGTAAGTTTAGAGTCTCCTAACATTGCTCTCACAGTGTTTTGCAAATATTTCTTATAAATCTCTGCCACCCCGTTATGATGGGGTGAAAAATGAGCTGTTAATTTGTGTTTTACCCCTTTCCTGTAAAGATAATTTTGCAGAGTTGAAGAGAGAAATTCCCCTCCTCTATCCGACCTGAGTGTAGCTATCCTGGTTTTGAATCTCGCCTCTACCCATTCTACAAAATGTTGAAGCTTCCCTGCGGCTTCGGCTTTGTTTTTCAATAGGTAAACAAACGCGTATTTCGAATAGTCATCGACCAACACAAAATAAAACTTTGCATTTCCTTTTGACCGTTTAAAGGGACCGGCCAGATCCATGTGGATTAACTGAAATGGCCGTTGCGTGCTAATTAGCCTTTCTTTGTGTATGGGAGCCGCTGTTGACTTCCATTCACTGCAAATATTACAGTCTACATACTGCGCACAAGGTTTGAACTGTAAGTCAGCACTATGCTTCATTGTTTTTAGTAGAGTAGCATAACTTACATGTCCCAATCTTCTATGATACAAGTGTATACATTTTTCATGCTTTTGTTTGTTTCTTACTGTGTTTACACATTGTGGGGCTTCATCATTTACTATGAACAATGCTTTTTTTGAACTTTCCTATCACACAAATCTTATTCCCTTTAGATATTGTGCATTTCCCTTTGTCAAAGTGAACAACATAATTCATAGCATTTAACTTTGCTACAGACATAATATTTCTGTCCATGCTGGGAACATAAAGCACGTTTGTGATTAGCGTTTTCAAACATTTTAAATATATCACTGCTACCCCTTTAACTTCGTGACAGCTTCCATCCGCCAAATAAATATTCTGGTTCTTTGTTGGGGTCAGGGTTTTAAACTGTTTTTCATTATTTACTAGAAAATGACTTGCTCCCAAGTCGACAGCCCAGGATGTGTTACTCAGTTCATTGTCCTTGTCTTTAGTGCCAACGACATGCACTTTAAACGGGTCTTTTTCGCTTTGTTGCAATCTTCTTTTCGTCTCTGCTTGGCATTGTCTGCGTAGATGACTTGTGGAGCCACATCTGTAGCAACGTTTAACTCCATACGCAATCGGTCCTTGTGCATTCCGCTCCGGGTTTTCTTTGTTGCTCTGTTTACTTTTCTCCTGTCGGCGTTCCGCTTCTTGAAGTAGTTTGTTTGTGATGTACGTCATACTGAGGTCCTCGTCTGGGAGACTTTCCAACGCTCTTATCACTCCTTCCCAGGAATCATTGAGAGTAGACAGCGTAATATATGCCATCTGTTCCTGTGTATGCTGCATGTCCATTTCTTGCAGTTCGGCAAACAAACGTAAGTTTTGCAAATGCCTCTGCATGGACTCTCCCTCTTTGTATCGGGTCTGGTACAGTCTTTTAGCAAGTAAAACTTTAGAGCCTGCAGTTTTTCTCACATGTACAGTACGTAAAGCATTCCAAACATCCTTTGCTGTGTTTAAGCCTCTGACATGTATTAACTGTTCATTCTCCAGAGCTAGGATAATCAGAGCTTTAGCTTTCTCTGCTGCTCTTATCCACTCTGCCGGTGGGGCTGCTGGGGGGTCTTCCGCAACTGTGTGCCACACGCCCTCCTTCACCAGTAACATTTCAGTCTTTACCTTCCAGTAGGAGTAGTTGGTGCTCCCCAGCCTCTCCAAGGGAAAAGACGCACTTCCAAACGCTGCCATCCTTCTCACCCTTCTCGGCTGTTTAGTTCTGTTGCACTTTCTAATTCTCTGCCTGCTGCACAGCCTCACAAGATCATTGTTTCAGCTGTGATGTCTGGGCCCATAACCCTTTGTTTAGCTCTTGTGCCCCGCCCCAGCAAGGCAGAATTAGCTTGCTGCACAGGACACAGAGGTTCACAGCCAAAACGGTGCAAGTAAGTCGGCGAATAGGAATGAAATGCTCCAACACAGTCCAGCTTCATGCCAGTAACATAAATCTTTATCAAAGTGCAGTCAACAAATACATTCAGCAACATAAGACGCTCCTACTACTTCCCCCCACACACACAGCCTGGCTCTTTCTGTATGTAATTTATAGCCATCCCCTGTGATCAGGTGCAGCTGTGTGTCCTTCACTAATTGTTAACATTTTAACCCATTCCCAACCTGTGGAATGACTCAGCTAAACATGAGCTAACAAATTTTAATTCAGTTCGCATTTCAAGCTGAAACTATCGAATTCACAACTTCCAAAGCAATATGAGAACTGAAACATAGCCATCCTTCAAAATTTGCACTTATTTGAATTTTGAATTTTGCAATGCAGTTTGCAAACCAAACAATATTTAAAGAAAATGCTTATATTAGGGGGAAATGTGCATAAAAATGAATGTATGAGTGAAAATACCATGCAAAAATGTGTTATATGATGAGAATTGGCTTGCAAAGATGTGTACATAGTCAAAACTGTCTACAAAAATGTGTTCATTAGGAGACATTTGCCCAAAAATGCTGGAGAATCTTCATGAAGATTTAAAAAAAAAAATCACAAATTGCTGCAGAAATGTGGAGATCAATTTAAGACTGGAAAAATGAGAAACTGAGATAATTGACAGAACTTCCGATCCCTAATATGGGCTATTCAGTTAGTGTAGTGTACTTCAAGCAAAAGTTCCCAATAACATTTTGGGAACTGCAAATAGGCTTCACAAACTTTGTGGAAAGCTCGCCCGGCTGCCTACAGTGGGCTCTGGACAGGAAGAGGCCCAAAAGGCTAATGGGGAAAGGGAAAAGTAACATCTGGGTAAGGGAGCATGACTTTGGATAATGATATGTTTTCCCTTGTTGGTCTCAGTGTTTGGCAGGCTGCGGATGAAGGTGTGCCAGTTTCTCTTGTCTCCAAGACTCCAGGCAGTGTGGTGACTCCCAAACATCTATGGTAGTGGTGGGAAAAACTCCAGCCAGCAGGCCAAATCTGGACCACAAGACTTTTCTATCTGGCTTACCTGGCCTCTCCTAGTATGTTCCATCTCATGTCATTCAGTTAGGATTTACTCCTGATGACAATCACACCCTCACCTGCTGCTCTGCAAGAGAGAATGTAGTGTGTGTGTGAGAGAGAGGGGGGGTTGGAGAAACATGGAGCCAAGGGAAGTGACTGCATCTGTCACTGCTGCTACAACACAGATGTGTTTTGCCCCTGCATTACAGCAAATTAGAGCAAATGCCAGCTTGTGCCAAAATAAACAAAGCAGTCACAGCAGGGGTCCATCTCACCTCCACCAGCAAACAATCATAGTCTAGAAAGGGCTGGGGAGAGGGAGAGGGAGAGGGAGGGAGAGAGGGAGAGGGAGGGAGAGAGGGAGAGGGAGAGGGAGGGAGAGAGGGAGAGGGAGAGGGAGGGAGAGAGGGAGAGGGAGAGGGAGGGAGAGAGGGAGAGGGAGAGGGAGGGAGAGAGGGGGAGGGGGAGAGGGAGAGGGAGAGAGGGAGGGAGAGGGAGAGGGAGAGAGGGAGAGGGAGAGGGAGAGAGGGAGAGGGAGAGGGAGAGAGGGGGAGGGGAGGGGAGGGGAGGGGGAGAGGGAGAGGGAGAGGGAGAGGGAGAGAGGAAGAGAGGGAGAGAGGGAGAGAGAGAGAGAGGGAGAGAGAGAGAGAGAGAGAGGGAGAGGGAGAGGGAGAGGGGGGAGAGGGAGAGGGAGAGGGGGAGAGGGAGAGGGAGAGAGGGGGAGGGGAGGGGAGGGGAGGGGGAGAGGGAGAGGGAGAGGGAGAGGGAGAGAGGAAGAGAGGGAGAGAGGGAGAGAGGGAGAGAGAGAGAGGGAGAGAGAGAGGGGGGGGGAGAGGGAGAGGGAGAGGGAGAGGGGGAGGGAGAGGGGGAGGGAGAGAGAGAGAGGTATGAATTGCTTGTGCCAAAAACCACAGGATCATGATGTCCTTAATAATCCTGGCTTTACCTGAAGAAGCAGATCTAGGAGAAAACATTATGCTTTGCAGGAAGCTTTGGAGGGTTGGGTGGTGAGCAGAAATGGAGGACTGATCATGGTATCAATAAGAGCATGGCATCATGCAACTTTTCTTCAGTCTTTGCTTGCTATACTTGTGATTTCAGGAAGGTACAAGGTTTAGGCTGTGCTGAACATTTATTCACCAATATTTATTTATTTTTTTAAAGTCATAATGAGGCCTTTCAAGTGAGGTGGAAACTTCACCTTAAGATTACTTTGATTGCTTGGCACCATCCTTTCTTCTGGCGATAGTGACAGCTTCAATTCCACTGTCAAGCATTCCTCCTCATGCTGCATCCAGTTCCTCCTCTTCTCTGGTTTAGTCACACGAATGATCCTTCTCAGTCAGAGGTAACATAATGAACAAGTTAGCATCATCACACTTGTGAGCTGATGAGATTTTTCTACTTGATGATGTCACAGAGGGGAAGTGAGGAGAACTAAGTGGAACACTGCAAGGGGCAAGAAGCAAAGGCCTGAAGACCCCTGCTTCTAGATCAAGGGACTCATCATGTTTGAGTGGTTTATACCTGCATTGTAAGCTTGGTTTTTGTAATTGTTAAAGTGTTTTCTTTCTGCATTTTGAAGTCTTGTGAGAGGGAGAGGACCCCAAAACCAGGGTAAATAACAGTCAAACATTCTTTCCCCTCATTCACATGGCAGCCAAGAGGGGTGGCCAATGGAGTGCCCATGGGTGCAACGGCACCCTTGAGGTCTTCTCCTGGTGCCCACAAAGCCTCTGAATCCCCCCACTCACTGCCCCTTGGCCATGATGTGGAGAGGGTGGTTCCCTTTGTCTGCCTTGAAAAGTACATAGAACTGAAGAAGGAGGCTGGAAGACCAACTTCCTTGTTCAACTGTATATGTTTAAGTGTGGATGGGAATGCTGCCTTGGACTAGGGATGGGGTTCGCTGCATGGTGCCGATCTGCATGCATTTCTTTTTTTTTTTTTTTTTTTTCAATAATTTTTATTCAGATTTTCATAAAACATACAAGACAAAATCATAAAACATTCAAAGACAAAAAACAAAATCAAAAATAGTTAAACAAAAAGAAAAAAAGAAAAAAAAAACAAAAATAAAAAAATAAAGAATAAAATATTGACTTCCCATTTGTCAAAGATCAAATCAGTTATAAGTCTATAATATATAACAATCCTGTCTCTTAAGTCATATTATAAAATCACTTTCCTCCAGTAGTTATCTTACTTAATCATCAAATCTCATAAACATTACTTTATTCTTTCCACAAAAAGTCAAAGAGAGGTTTCAATTCTTTAAGAAATATATCTATCAATTTTTTTTCCAGATAAGCATATCGATTAATCCATCTCATTACTAATTATGATAATCTTATTGTCATAACCATAGTCAAAATAAACATTTCAATTAATCCATCACTTCAGAATCTGTTAGGTTCAATAATTTCAGTAGCCATTGTTCTATTATCTCTATTAGTTCCATTTTCCATCTTCCATCTTCAGTAGTCTTGTTAAGTCCAGTAATTTCAATATCCAATCTTCCATTATCAGTATTCCATAATAATCTTGCTGTCAAAGCCATAGTCATATAGTAAGAGTCTGATGGGAATTACCTCTATCCCAAATATTTTCTTGCCATCCATTCTGAATAGGTTGCTGAAATACTGCTGTAAAATCATATCTCTGTTCTTTTTTTCAAAATACACTGGGTCATCTCTTAAAAGTTTTTCCATTGTCACATGGCTGCAGTTAATTCCATAGATTTTCTCTATATTGGGCTCCATCACATCATTCCAGTCCAGAAGATTATCCATGCCATTGATAACTTTATCTCTAGAATCTTCATTCATTTCTTCAGAGATAACATTGAGTTCCAAACAATAGATTTTATTTCTAAAGTCCATAGACTCCAAATCTTGTTCCTGTTCCACGTTGGTTCCAATCTCCGGGATCTCCTCTCTCACAGGGACCCCTATTCCAGTCTCCAGGGTCTCCTCTCTCACAGGGACCCCTGTTCCAATCTCCGGGGTCTCCTCTCTCACAGGGACCCCTTCCAGGGTCACCTCTCTCACAGGGACCCTTATATCTTTAATCTCCTGCTTCATTTTACTCAATTCAATTTTCGTTATCTCAATCTCATCCATTATTTTCTGAAACATAGTTATTTCCAGATTTTCAGCCACTTTCTTAATTGCCATTTTAAAAGAAAAATATAGGAAAACCACTTCTTATTTCAGCAACAATTGGGTTAATACTCCAAACTTGGTGACATCACAGTATAAACAGAGCAGACAGCCTTATCTCTCCAATAGTTAAGTAAACAAAATGCAGTTCCCAGGATCGAAACAATTAATGGCAATCGTCAAGAAACAGATTCGTCAAAATAAAATAGACCAAAAAGAGAGTAGTCTCAAAACAGTATAATATTTTTCAAAATAAAAATCTGGAATAGAAATCCCTCTTCTGTGTATATCTTTAGAATGCAAATCCAGGACAGCTTTTTGCAACAAAAACAGAGATAAGCTATTAATTAGTGCGTAGCAGAGAGAAGTTATGGCTCCCCAGTGAGATGTCAAAAAACTGATCAATCTGGCAAATCTCTTTTAAACAGCAACAATTTAAGTCAAGTAAAAGAAAAATATAGAAAGAAGGGTGCTTGCCTGTTAGTGCGTTCTCTCTTAGAAGATAAGATGAACGTTCGCTTTAACAGATAGAGCTTGCTGTTGGAAATCCGTCCCACCTTCGTCGGCTGGACCTCGTCCCATAAATTAATGAGATCTGGTCGTCCCAACAAAAATAGGCTTTGAGGTTAATCTCTTCGTTTCTCCCTACCCGGGAGAAGTTTAATCAGTCAAAAAAAAAAGAAAAAACTGACTGATATATCTGAATAAGCTTCTTTTGAGGCAGGAGCCCGTCTCAAAAGCAGGCACAGGCTAAGTCACCCTTCCCGGAAGTCCGATCTGCATGCATTTCAATAATCTGTCGTTTCTTTACCAGTCTGTCCTTTTTTGGTTTCTGCTTTCTCTGGTGCTTGCCAATTTGATCTGCTGCGCATGTTTTTGGATGATTCAACCTGCAGGGTTTTTTTCGGGTTGCAAAAATTATGTAATTGTTTTTGTAGATATTTATGTAAATGACAACATTCCATGTAGTTTTTTGGCGGCGGGAAAAACATGGATGATTACAGTGTTCCACATGGTTCTTTTGGTTTTATTCAGTCACACAGTGACACACACACACACATACAATTTATCACAGAGAGAGCAAGGGTGAGGGAGAGACAGCCCTTGGTTAGCTCAGGACAGCAGCAATGAAATAGGGGTGGTGCGGGGTGAGGCAAGGCGGGTAGTGTGGGTCAGTCTCATCATCACAATGTTTCCCATGAAAGAGATTCAGAAAGCTCTGAGATGTCTTATTTGAAAAACATGACATTGCAGGATGATTTCACAATTAACATTGAAGACATATATAGCCAAATGTTTTTGCATTATATTGTGATAATAATGAACTTTTTTGGTAATATATAATGGACAAATGGAAATCCTGTGGTTGACACAACATCTTAATTATGAAAAAAGCATAAAATTTTGGGAGGATTTTTTAAAAAATTATTGGCAATTGCAGTCACGGCCACAAAATCCATGCCAATTAAAGCCGCAGCCCACCACAAGAGATCAGTGCCGCTCGGAAGAGATAGCGCACTAGCAAATTCAGTTGGGATCCAGTATCAGGTTCGGTTTTGTTGGATATTCTCCCCCATCCTTACCTTGTACTCTTAATGAGGAAGCAGAAGCTTTATCTCCAATCTTAGTGCTTTGGTGCTTAACACTAAGACCACAGGTAAAAGATCTTTCTGTCAGCCACAGGAATTTTATCTCCTGATCTTAGCATTAAGCACCGTGCCTAAATTGAAGATCAGCCCTCTGCCTGCTCTTGAAGAGTAAAAGGCAGCATTTGTCCCCACCCCCACCCCCACCCCCACCTCCACCCCAATGCTGCAGTAGATGGAAATACAGCTCTTTACTCTTAAAGAACCGTTTTATCTCTGGTCATAGCTCTGTGGTGCTTAACACTACAATTTGAGATAAAAGATCTCTGAGGAGCAGGCAGAGGGCTTTTAATATGGCTACCAATGAAGGTAAGACTGCCTTTAAAGAAAACCCAGGGCTTAACCTGGATCTGTGTACAGCTGGTAACCCATGTGGTGAACTACAGAATTTCAGGTTGGAGTATCTGCCCAGGACAGTGTCTTCAGATCCTGGGCTGTCCATTAGACCCTCCTTACAGGAAAGACTATTTATTTTATTTTATTTATTGGATTTGCTTCCTGTTGGAAGTAGACTTTGCCTGAGTCACCAAGGCATCCTGAACCCTGATCTGTTCTTGTATGTGTTTTGCTTTGTTCTTTGGTCCTGGCTTGCTCCCCTGTCCTGATTCCTGGTCTGTGGCTGCCTTTGACTTCTGAGCTTTACTTTCTTGCTCTTTGCTTCCAGCTCCTGACTCATCTTGGATAGCTGCCTGTCACTGCCAGCCAGAAAGGGCAGCTACTGAGCAACAGGAGAGATCAATGTATCTCAGTAATGCATAAGTAGATAAAATAATTACTGGGAAATTCCAGATCAGAAGAGTAGATTAAGTCAGTAGTCTTCGGCCTTTTCAGACCTAGGGCCCACCTTTAACCCCAAACTGTAACGTGGAACCCACTTTTAATATTTATTAACTTCTCTTTCTCTTCCCCCAACACTCTCTCCCTCTCTTACAAAAACCTGAGCTGATGAAAGGAAGTTGTTCAAGAGGTGCTGCCCACCTTAGGACTGTCACTTGATTCAAGACAGGCAAAAGAAAGTACTTCTTCACATAGTGCAGAGTTAGTTCACTTCCACAAGATGCAGTGAAGGCTACCAGACAGATTCCTAGAGGGTAAAGCTATCAGTGGCAACTAGCCATGATGACTATGTTGTACCTCCACAGTTGGAGGCAGTATGTCTCTAAGAATCACAAGCAGGGGAGAGTGCTGTTGGACTCAGGTTCTGTTTGTGGACTTCCCATAGACATCTAGCTGGCTACCGTGAGAACAGGATGCTGGACTAGATGGGCATGATCCAGGAGGCTCTCCTTGTTTTCTTTTGTTCTTATGTCACAACATAATCCATAGTCCAATAGATTACTTCCCAGAAGAGGAGATAGAATTGGCAGTTTATAATTTTATATCAAAGA
The DNA here is from genome assembly GCF_030035675.1 of Rhineura floridana. Taxonomy (NCBI): domain Eukaryota; kingdom Metazoa; phylum Chordata; class Lepidosauria; order Squamata; family Rhineuridae; genus Rhineura; species Rhineura floridana. The sequence continues at coordinate 29,753,215 of NC_084493.1, forward strand.
TGTTCTTAAGGCATGTTACAATAAACTCATGGCAGTCAAGGATTGGGGAGGGGGCTGGGGAGGTTGACCATCAGTAAGGAATATCCCTGAGAGTCCCAGGTAAACATAGCTATAAAATGAGTTCCTAATATGAGCCCATCAAAAGCCAGGTGAAACTAAACAGTTTTTAGAGCCCACCTGAACTTAGGACAGGGTGAGGGAACCAGTGGCCCTCCAGATGTTGTTGGATTCTGATTCCCATCAGCCTCAGCCAGCATGGCCAATGATCAAAGATGGTGGAATCTGGACTCCCACAACATGCCACATTGGTCCCCAGCCCTGATGCACATCATGATGTGTCATCTTCTCATTCAAAATGCCAGCTGTGTACAGCCAAGGCCAGCTAACCTGTGGTCCTCTAGATGCTGTTGGACTGCAACTCCCATCAGCCTCAGCCAGCATGGCCAAGTCATGGATGATGGAAGTTGTAGTCTGATGACATCTGCAGGGCCATGAGCTCCCTATTCATGCTGTATGGTAATGTCAGAAAAGAAAGGTCCAAAGATTTATTAACTGAAAAACATAGAAGCCAGCTGAAAGTAATTCAGGATAGTTTAGTTTTATTTAATTTTCCATCCTGTTTTATTGGGAGGTACTTAAAGCAGTTCACAAATAACCACAAATTTTACAACCACTTTTAAAAAACAACAACAGCTGCAGCACTAGGGGACTGAAGACCTGCCCTGGGAGTGAGTATCTGAGCATCTGGGTGCATGCTGCTCGCTCCTTTGGGTTGCTGTCTCTCAAGACAGCTGAAGTCCCTGGTAAGTGCTGCAAGGACTGGGACCACCTGCCTGACCCTTGCTCCAGAGAGAGGCTGCAGTTAAGCTGCTGGCTGGGGCAAGAGGCATAAAAGCCCAGCTGCCCTTGGGCGGCGGGTCTGCCACCAGCAGGGTCACCACCAAAGGGGCAACACCAAAGGGGAATCTCTGTCACCAGGAAACCACTCTGTCTTGGAGCTAGCTGTGAGGGCCTGTGACTGTGCCTGGTGTTGGGCCAAGGAGACAGGAAACTAGGGTTGCTGTTGGTGTACCATCCACTCTGCTGCCCAGCAGCTTCTCTGACCAAGCTGGCAGAGGCCGTCTCAGCTGTGGTATTGGGGGAGTCCAGAATGATAGTCCTGAGATACTGTGATCCTGAGGATGCCTCTAGTGTTCTCGCTTGGGACTTCATGGCCTCCATGATGACCATAGGGCTGTCTCAAGTTGTCACCGGCCCGACGCATAGGACAAGGCACACCCTCAACTAGGTTTTTGCTCCAGATGGAGGAAGGGGTGGTCTGGCGATTGGGGGGGTGGATGTCACCCCATTGTCATGGTCATACCACTTCCTAGTGAAGTTTAGACTTATGGCTCTGATCCTCCCCTGCAGGAGTGATGGACAGATTAAGATGTTTCACCCCCGGAGACGAATGGAATCTACTGGATTCCTGAATGTCCTGCGGGAGTTCCCAATAGATAAAGCAGGTGACCCTGTTGAAGCCCTTGTCATGCTGTGGAACAGTGAAATGCATCAGGCTCTTGACACGGTTGCCCCTGAGCGCTCTCTCCAGCATTTTGGAGCCTGGATGGCACTTTGGTGCACCAGTGAACTAAGGGCAATGAAACAGGCTGGACAATGGCTAGAGTACAAGTGGTGAAAGACGTGGTGTGAGGCTGATCGGGCATGAGTAAAACATCATAACCATGTCTACTGTGTGGGGATGAGGGCAGTGAAGAAGGTCCATTCTCTGCCACCATCGCATCCTCAAGTAGCCACCCAGTGGAGCTTTTCTGTATTGTCAGAGGTCTGTTGACATCAACTCCAGGAAATGGAGTTTTAGACCCTTCAGAGGCCCACTGTGAATTGTTTGCAAGGTACTTTGAGGGTAAAGTTGCTCGCCTCCGTAGCAATCTTGATGCCTCATCCACATCTGTTGTAGTCCCCACTGAGGTGTCCACTGCAATGTTGCAAATACCCCCTTCTTAGGGAAGGTGACTGAAAGGATTGTGGCACAGAAATTGCAAGTACTCTTGGATGGAACAGATTATCTTGACCCATTCCAGTCTGGGTTCAGGCCTGGTTATGGAACTGAATCTGCCTTGGTCTCCCTGATGGATGACCTTTATTGGGAGAAGGACAGGGGGAGTGTGACCCTGTTATTCTTACTTGATCTCTCGGCAGTTTTTGATACCATTGACCATGGTATCCTTCTGGGCCGACTTGGTGAGATGGGTATTGGAGGCTGTAATCCATGGGGCTTTTATGTAATCAGTGCAATGCCTATGTATGGCTATTCTTATGTATGTGCCTTTAAGAGGTTAAGATTTGCAAGTAAAAGCTTAATAGGTTGTTTTTCTCAAACAGAAAGCACCTGCAAGGGGCTGTGCTCATTAGAGATTGGGTCAAGTAACGGTCGCTAGAAAGACACAACCTACACTTAGCTGCATTATCTAGGAGGCCGGTAGGGAGTAAAAGGACTGTTTGATGTGTCTCCAAGGACAGTAGCGTTGGCACTGGTCCAGTTAGCTCTAATGAGCTACATGTGTCAAGGATGGGCTGCACGTGCTGATTAACAGTAGGGCACGTGCCATGGAAAGAGTAGCATAGAGAGGTCAAGATGTGCTTTGGCACCAGACCAGTGTCCTCTCACGTAGATAGGGTGATCCATCAAGTGCCTTGACACCCCAGATCAAGGGACAGGGATACTTCAAAGATAGGGAGATAGTAGCCATTGTCTATTAGGCATAGGGCAGCTTTGATGCCTAGTCTGATTAATGATGTACCCTGTCAAGATGTGCTGATTTGTTGTTAGATATAGCTAATGTTGCATTCCGTCACTGTGTATGCCTTGCCAAACTTTCTCCTATAAAAGGTGCCTGTGCCGTGAGCTCAGGGTGCAGACCTTAACGCCTCTATGCGAGAGGCCTTGGGTCTGTTCCACTGGGTAGGCAAGCCTGTCGTAGCCTGGTTCAGCATACAGACTGTAGGTGCCCATGTGGGAACCTTGCAGCCTGTTCCATTTATTGGGTATGCCTGTGCTCGCTAAATTACTCAATAAACTTCTCCCTGTGAGTAAACCTTTGGATCTGCCTCCTTGATTCCATGGTACCGATCCTTACAGTTTGAAGCAGCCCACAGCTGGGGCTAATACAGAGGCACTGTTTTACAGTGATTCCAATCCTATCTCCAGGGTCGCTCTGAGAGAATAGCATTGGGTGACTGTCTTTCGGCCCCCTGGCAGGTGTGCTGTGGGGTGCCGCAGGGTACCATCTTATCCCCCATGCTGTTTAACATCTATATGAAGCCCTAGGAAGCTGTCATCAGGAGATTTGGGCCAAGGTGTCAGCAGTATGCTGATACCCAGCTCTATTTCTCTGTAACATCTGAATCGGGAGAGGCCGTGCAAGCCCTGGACTTGGTGGTGGGCTGGATGAGGGCCAATAAACTGACTGAATCCTAGCAAGATGGAGATGCTGTGGGTTGGTGGTTCCTGGGTTCAGATAATTGGTCAGTTGCCTGCTTTGGATGAGGTCATACTCCCTCTGAAAGACCAGGTCTGTGGTCTAGGGGTGCTCCTTGATCCACCTTTGTTGCTAAGGACTCAGGTAACCTCAGTGGCTAGGAGTGCTGTTTACCAGCTTTGTCTGGTAAGACACCTGTGGTCATTTCTGGACCGGGATAGCCTGACCACTGTTGTCCATGCACTGGTAACCTCCAGGCTAGATTACTGTAATGCACTCTATGTGGGGCTACCCTTGAGGCTGGTCCGGAAGCTGCAACTGGTGCAAATTCCAGGAGGAAAACCGCTCACTGGGTCAGGATTTCACCAACATGTCACCCCACTGCTGAAAGAATTGCATTGGCTACCTATCAGCTACCGGGCTAAGTTCGAGGTTCTAGTTTTGGTGGACAAAGCCCTATACAGCTCAGGACCAGGATACCTGAAATACCGTCTTATCCCTTATATACCCAGTTGATCACTGTGCTCTGCAGGTGAGGGCCTCCTGTGAATACCATCTTATCAGAAGGTCGGTTCTGCACATCATAGGAAATGGACCTTCAGGGCTTATTCAAACAGAGCGGGATAATCCACGGTTTCCATATTCGGTTTGTCATCTGATAGTCCTCACTTTGCCTTTTAGTTCACTCTTTCCCAATTAAAAAAAATGCTTTTTTGCACCTGCACACGCAGCGGTAAGACCCCTACATTCTTTTCACTTTTTCCTTTTTTTTTTTCAATAATTTTTATTCAAATTTTCATAAAACATACAAGACGAAATCATAAAACATTCAAAGACAAAAAACAAAATCAAAAATAGTTAAACAAAAAAAAAAAATAAAAAAAAAATAAAAATAAAAATAAAAATAAAAAATAAAGAGTAAAATATTGACTTCCCATTTGTCAAAGATCAGATCAGTTATAAGTCTATAATATATAACAATCCTGTCTCTTAAGTCATATTATAAAATCACTTTCCTCCAATAGTTATCTTACTTAATCATCAAATCTCATAAACATTACTTTATTCTTTCCACAAAAAGTCAAAGAGAGGTTTCAATTCTTTAAGAAATATATCTATCAATTTTTTTTTTCCAGATAAGCATATCAATTAATCCATCTCATTACTAATTATGATAATCTTATTGTCATAACCATAGTCAAAATAAACATTTCAATTAATCCATCACATCAGAATCTGTTAGGTTCAGTAATTTCAGTAGCCATTGTTCTATTATCCCTATTAATTCCATTTTCCATCTTCCATCTTCAGTAGTCTTATTAAGTCCAGTAATTTCAGTATCCAATCTTCCATTATCAGTATTCCATAATAATCTTGCTGTCAAAGCCATAGTCATATAGTAAGAGTCTAATGGGAATTACCTCTATCCCAGATATTTTCTTGCCATCCATTCTGAATAGGTTGCTGAAATACTGCTGTAAAATCATATCTCTGTTCTTTTTTTCAAAATACACTGGGTCATCTCTTGAAAGTTTTTCCATTGTTACATGGCTGCAGTTAATTCCATAAATTTTCTCTATATTGGGCTCCATCACATCATTCCAGTCCAGAAGATTATCCATGCCATTGATAACTTTATCTCTAGAATCTTCATTAATTTCTTCAGAGATAACATTGAGTTCCAAACAATAGATTTTATTTCTAAAGTCCATAGACTCCAAATCTTTTTCCTGTTCCACGTTTGTTCCAATCTCCGGGGTCTCCTCTCTCACAGGGACCCCTGTTCCAGTCTCCAGGGTCTCCTCTCTCACAGGGACCCCTGTTCCAGTCTCCAGGGTCTCCTCTCTCACAAGGACCCCTATGTCTTTAATCTCCTGTGTCTCCAAACAATAGATTTTATTTCTAAAGTCCATAGACTCCAAATCTTTTTCCTGTTCCACGTTTGTTCCAATCTCCGGGGTCTCCTCTCTCACAGGGACCCCTTCCAGGGTCACCTCTCTCACAGGGACCCCTATATCTTTAATCTCCTGCGTCATTTTACTCAATTCAATTTTCAGCTCCTTACAACCCTGTCGCAGGTTTTGTTTCGTTATCTCAATCTCATCCATTATTTTCTGAAACATAGTTATTTCCAGATTCTCAGCCACTTTCTTAATTGCCATTTTAAAAGAAAAATATAGGAAAACCACTTCTTATTTCAGCAACAATTGGGTTAATACTCCAAACTTGGTGACATCACAGTATAAACAGAGCAGACAGCCTTATCTCTCCATAGTTAAGTAAACAAAATGCAGTTCCCAGGATCGAAACAATTAATGGCAGTCGTCAGAAAACAGATTCGTCAAAATAAAATAGACCAAAAAGAGAGTAGTCTCAGACAGTATAATATTCTTCAAAATAAAAATCTGGAATAGAAATCCCTCTTCTGTGTATATCTTTAGAATGCAAATCCAGGACAGCTTTTTGCAACAAAAACAGAGATAAGCTATTAATTAGTGCGTAGCAGAGAGAAGTTATGGCTCCCCAGTGAGATGTCAAAAACCGATCAATCTGGCAAATCTCTTTTAAACAGCAACAATTTAAGTCAAGTAAAAGAAAAATATAGAAAGAAGGGTGCTTGCCTGTTAGTGCGTTCTCTCTTAGAAGATAAGATGAACGTTCGCTTTAACAGATAGAGCTTGCTGTTGAAAATCCGTCCCACCTTCGTCGGCTGGACCTCGTCCCATAAATTAATGAGATCTGGTCGTCCCAACAAAAATAGGCTTTGAGGTTAATCTCTTCGTTTCTCCCTACCCGGGAGAAGTTTAATCAGTCAAAAAAAAAGAAAAAACTGACTGATATATCTGAATAAGCTTCTTTTGAGGCAGGAGCCCGTCTCAAAAGCAGGCACAGGCTAAGTCACCCTTCCCGGAAGTCCATTCTTTTCACTTTTTCCAAGCTCCGCCTCTAAAACCTCCCCCTATCAACCAATTGGTCAGCAAAAAAATTATGTATGCTCCTCTCCCCCTTTGCAAGGAAGCACAATATGGCTGTAAACGAGTTCTTGCCTCAGAAGGAAAGGCTGCTGGTCGGTTTCACGTCTGCCTTGTTTGTATTTGCGATATTATGCTTAAATGAATGTATGCTTTTCTGCCTTTATTGATATTTAAGGAGATACACACGCTGGCAAATGCACTTATTTCTCCAGAAAAGCAAGAGACGTGTCACAAACACCTCTCCTTCTCCCTTTCCTTCCCACGGAGAATGAAATTGACAAAGCTTTCCGGAGCAGGCTTGAAACCGACCAGCAGCCCTTTTCTTGTTTGTATTTGTGATATTACACTTAAACAAATGTATGCTTTTCTGCCTTTATTGATATTTAAGGAGATACACACGCTGGCAATTGCACTTATTTCTCCAAAAAAGCAAGAAAAGTGTCACCCCCCTCCTTCTCCCTTTCCTTCCCACTGAGAATGAAATTGACAAAGCTTTCCAGAGCAGGCGTGAAACCGACCAGCAGCCCTTTTCTTGTTTGTATTTGCGATATTGCACTTAAACGAATGTACGCTTTTCTGATTTGAAGCAAAAACCCCAGCAAGTAGAATGAAACTCTGAAGAGCTGCTGCCAATCAGAGTAGACAATACTGATCTAGATGGACCAATGGTCTGACTCAGTATAAGGCAGCTTCCTCTGTTCCAGTTTGGGATGGGCTATAGCTCTGTAGTAGAGCATCTGCCTTGCATGCGGAAGGTCCCAGGTCCAATCCTTGGCATTTCCAGGTAGGACTGGGAGGGACTCCTGCCTGAAACCCTCAAGAGACACTGCCAGTCAGAGTATACACTACTGAGCTAGATGGACTCATGGCCCGACTCTGTGTAAGGCAGCTTCATGTGTCTCTACGTCCCTATGTTTCTGCAGTGCTTCTACTCTGCAGCTCATTTTCTAGTCCCACAGAGACAGGGAAACGATCCAGAGCAGGAATTATACACAAAACAAGCCTGCCTTGTTATTTATTTCAGTGCCTCCCACAGTGTCTCTTTGTGCAATCTCAAGCAACACCTTGTCGATATGGCGGAATGGCTTTCTCTCCTTTTTGCTTCCTTTAAATTAAAACCTAATTACATAGAGATGCAGGGGCTGGGGGCAGAGGGGGAGTAGAGACTGAAGAATCCCTGTGGTTCGTATCCTCGCTCAACATTATTAGCCTTTTTACTGGCCATCACCAGCTAATTAAAGCTTGTCAGTTCCATTTACCCCAGCAGAAAAGCCCAGCCACAGAAGCCTTCTGCAGTCTTTTATGGCTCAAACAAAACAAGTGTTTGCCTACCCAGTGAATTTGGAGAGGTATATTTCATGGACTTGGTGAAGAATAATAAAGAATCAGACACTAAAAACTAGGTGAAGACAAACATGACATTTTAAGAGTGATCACAGCTGGTTTTTCATCTGTACCACCATCCCTAGATCAAATATATATACCAGTGGCTCAGCCCTTGTGCTTCAGGTGGGCTATTCTTTTTTCTTTGTTTCACTTATTCATTTGCATTGCCCTCATTTTCCATCATCTCTCAATTGTCCTCACTTGCCATTAGGGATGCATGAAAATTTTGATTCAGTTTGCATTTAAAGGCAAATCTATGGAATTTGCACTTTCCAAAACAATATGAGAACCGAAACTCAACCATCCTTCGAAAGTCACACTTACTTGAATTTTGTGATGGAGTTCTCCAACCAAACAATATTTACAAAAATGCATATATGAAGGGAAGGTATGCATAAAAATGAATATATGAGAGAAAAGAACAAACCAAAATGCATTATATGATGAGAAATTGCTTGCAAGAATGTATACATTAGTCAAAACTGCCTACAAAAATTTGTTGATTGGAAGAAATTCACAGTAGAAGGCTGGAGAATTTACATGAGGATTTTTTATTTTTTTTTTAAAAAATGCAAATCGCAAAAATGTGGACAGCGGAATTTAAGATTTGAAAAATGAGAAACTGAGAGAAACAAAATTGAGAGAACTCTCCATCCCTCCTTGCCATCATTCTCAGCTTCTGTCACTTGCCCTCAGTACCCAAATCTAATTGGCTACATCACTTGGTCTGTAGGTGAAATCGCCACAAGAGGTGGCATGCAGAAGGTTGGTACAATGATACCAAAACATCACCCCCTGGAGAAAGCAATGGTGTCAAACAAGTTTGAAAAAACCAAATATTCACACAAAGGGGTTGGGAGAGGGATGTTTCCTATGCCATTGAATTCTTGGTTTTACCTTAAACTCAAAACAATAGAGTGTTTAGCATGACCCTTGAGAAAACAGAACTGTAACTAGGGATGGAGAGAAATTGTTTGGTTCACATTTTAATGTAAACCGTTGTTGTTAATAATAATGACGATCATCATCATCATCATCATCCACCCTTACCACAATGTCCCAGGGTGGGTCACAACAATGACAACACAGCATTAAAAACATTTAAAACAAATTACAATTACAACTTGAGAGGGTCCTACATTATATTATATCATATCATATCATACCATATCATATCATATCATATCATATCATATCATATCATATCATATTATGAGAGCCAGTGCGGTGTAGTGGTTAAGGTGTTGAACTGTGACCTGGGAGACCAGGGTTTGAATCCCCACACAGCCATGAAGCTCGCTGGGTGACCTTGGGCCAGTCACTGCCTCTCAGCCTCAGAGGAAGGCAATGGTAAACCCCCTCTGAATACCACTTACCACGAAAACCCTTCTCATAGGTCGCCTTAAGTCGGGATTGACTTGAAGGCAGTACATTGCCATTGTACCGAGACATAGCTTTTGGAAGGTGTGAGTTTTCTTCTGTATATAAAAGGTATTGGGTATTGTTGTTTTAGGGGAGGGGGTAGGATGTTATTTTCTTCAGTGTAGTGGTTAAGGTGTTGGACCACGACCTGGGAGACCAGGGTTCGAATCCCCACATAGCCATGAAGCTCGCTGGGTGACCTTGGGCCAGTCACTGCCTCTCAGCCTCAGAGGAAGGCAATGGTAACCCCCCTCTGAATACCACTTACCATGAAAACCCTATTCATAGGGTTGCCATAAGTTGGAATCGACTCGAAGGCAGTCCATAGTATAGTATAGGATAGGATAGGATAGGATAGGATAGGATAGGATATTTCAAGTGTGAAAGATCAGGGTAAAGAGCTGCATCTTCAGCATATGACACAACCTGTATAATGAAGGTGCCAGATGCACCTCTGTGGGGAGGGAATTCTACAACTTAGGGGCTGCCACAGAGAAGGCCCTCTCACAGGCCATGACAACCCTGAAGGGGTGAAGGACCTTCCAAGAGGGCTCCCTCTGGTGATCTTAACACCCAAGAGTGTCTGTAGGGAGGGAGGTGGTCTTTCAGCTATGCGGGGCCTAAGTTGTTTAATTTGCATTTGCTAAATCGATACACATACTGAAAAGCATTAGGTAAAATTGCTTGCAAAAATGTGTATATTGGGCAAAATCACAAACAAAAAATGTGAATATTAGGAGAAATGCACCCTGCAGTGCTGACAAATTTTCATAAGGACACTTTCTTAAAGAGAGAGAGAGAGATTGAGAAACAAATTGAGGCAGAAATGTGGAGAATCAAATTTAGGATTAGGGAAAAAAGGAGAATTGGTGAGTAACTGAAATTGACAGAACTGCCTATCCCTAACTGTTTGTACTGATTTTTGTAAATTTCAGTGGCAAAGGTACTGGGTCATGGCAAGATGGTTATTTGGGTTCATTTCAATTAAAGACAGATGTACATTACATTTTATGCCAGTTATTCTCTCTTAACCAAGATGCAAAGGAAACTTGGGAGCCATCAAGTAAACACGTAACGTGTCTGACTGAGGCTTTCTGGGGCGGATTCCTTTTGTATGCTGCTTTAACATCCCGCTGCTGTTCAGAAGCAGCGAGATTCCTCAGAGACAAGAGAATGCCAAAAGAGGACTCCATCAGGCAGAGGAAGCTATGCCTGGGGGCAATCTGTTGTCCATGCCTCCATTTGTCTGGTTTCCCTGATCCCTGTGTCAGAGTTGAAAAACAGAAAAGGCATCCCTCCTCACTTCCCTCAGGTACAAGCCTTCTCCTTTTCCCTTTGATGAACCTCAGTATAGCTCCCAACTCAGTGTGATTCTATGGTTTTTTCTCTCTCTCTCTGACATGCCAGCAGCATGTGCTTTCTTCCATGCAAAAGGTTCCTGAATTGCCTTTCAGACTTAAAATTCTATTGTTTCTTCACTGATTTCCCCCTGGGCTTCCTGTTTGAGACTCCCTGGACTCACCCTGCTGTTCTGCCTTCTTAGTTTACATCCCAACATACGCACAACCTTCAGCAATTTACAATAAAAGGACCAGTCTGGAGTCTGGACATTCCTACCGATGGAGAACAGACTTCTGGTTCAGGGGCAGAGAGATGTTTCCAAAATTTCACCCCACTCAGGATTTTGGAGTGCTGAAGTGCTTGGCCTTGTTTTCCAAATGGAACATAATTAATAAATTCAGTGTTACTGTCTTACTACAAACAACTGTTGTTGGACCTTACCATTAAAATAGATGCGTTATGTCAAAAGCTGCTGGGGCCTGAACTGGGAGCCTTTGGATTTGGGTTCAGCTGCCCTGTGGGGTGAGCCGCTGCACTACAGGTTGCAACCTTTGCATGTGCAGCTTGGTATCCCCAGGCTCTAGTGACCATCCATCCATGCTGCTCATTGGGGCCTCCTGGACAGGAAGGTGTAAAAGAGGAACTGCTCTTCCAGTTGAACCTTGCTTGAGCCACAAGGTCTTCTTGAGCTCTGGTGCATTTCTGTATCCTTTGGTTCTAGCTTGCTCCTCAAACCTGCCTCCTGCTTCTTCCTTCAGTCCTGACTTGTGTCTTGCTGCTATCTCTCAGCTTGCCAATAACTTGACTTGCCATTGTCTTAAAAGGTGTTTGTTTAGTAAAGCACCATGATGAGTGCAAACCATGAGGAGTGCATGGTGGATGAGAAACTAAAAGACACTAGACTTATTCACTAGACTGCTCTCTAGTGGCTGTGGGTGGATCTGTAGTAAATCCTAAAACCAAGTAGCTGCAGAGAGAGAGAGAGAGTCTTGCAGCATGACTTTGAATCCAGCCTCAGATGCAATTCATGCTGAGAAGGTGGATTTCCTGACAGTGGAATTGCCTTAATCTCTCAGTGATGCGGGGGAGGGGAGAACTAATTGTCCCAAACAGTCCATTCGTTCTGCAGTCACCACTCCAATTTCCCTAGTCATGTTCAGAGCTTTGTATTCAAGCCCTCTCTAGAAAAAGGTGAATTCTCTGAACACACTGCCTTTGTGTGAAGTTAGGTGCACACATGCACGCGTGCACACACATGCACACACCATCTCTTTTTTTCCCCCTTGATCAACAAACTGAGGTCATGGAATCTAACCAGCATCATCTATACAAGCCACATACAAGGAAAGCACATTAAGGGTGATGGAGACCTTTAATTATTTACATCAGAGGGAAATTGTAAGAAGAAAAAAACATTTATTGTGGAGTGACAGGCCAGGATGGCTGGAAAACTGTTGGTAAATTATTCAGTATTCAAGCTTTCCCTGCACACACACACACATGCACACACACACATTAATTTCAGAAGTAGTGGGCCACTCTACACAAATTAAGGAATCTATCCTCACCACAAACCTCAGCATCATTAAATCTGTTTCTTCATCCATTTTTTTAAAAAACAGAGCTTTTAACAAGCAGAGGTCAAGCTTTAAATCAGAGGTGGGGAACATTTCTGGAGCTCTGTTTTGAGGACCAGTGAGAGGTAGCCTGGGGAGAGATCTAAGGGCTGGACAGAGAGAACTGGAGGGCCGCAACCAGCTCCAGGGCCAGACATTCCCTACCTCTGTTCTGAAATAAAGAAATCAGTATTTCTTAGCGCATAACTCATTACATACAATACCAGCTGGGTTGTTTCTCCGTTGAGAGGGGAATGCACTCTGCATGTGCTCAATGCCCCCAAACAGAGGCCTGCACAAATGTAGGTGTCTGTATTGAAATCTAGGTCTGGAGGCCATGGAGGACCTGGGAGCACTAGCAATTGGAAACCAGATCTGGAAGTGCAGTGTGCTACAGATAGTGCCCCGTTGACAAGGAAAGGCCAAAATACCAGGTTTCTTACAGCCTGTCAATCTCGGACAGGGCCATCACCAGGTATTAATGGGCCCTTGGGCACCAAACTGCCCCTGGACCATGTTATCATGCTCCCCAACACCCCTTCCCAATGCAGGCAGCACAGGTTTAAACAGGCCCACCCACCCCACCTACCTTCTGTGTTGCCATGCCAGTGAGCTTGCACACTATGCATGCAAGCCTACCACCAGCCAATATGGCAGAGGAGGCATCAACTCCTTAGGGATGCCCCTGCCACTATTGTGGGTAATGGCAGGCATGCATGTGCAGCACACTGACATCACAGGTAGGTGGGGCAGGTGGGTCTATATAAGCCTGCTCTGCCTGCATGGAAGTGTTTCCTGTTTTCCCACTCCACAATCTGTGGCAGTGTCGGGTCACTGAGCCCCTACAACCCAACACTGGCACAGATTGTGGAGAGGGATCTTCACCCTCCCAATCTAAAGAAGGGCCCCTTGGGGCCCCTTCTGGGCTGCAGTGGCCCTTGGCCAGTGCTTGACCTGGACTTCCACTGGTGCTGTGCCTGATCTCAGGGGTGGATGTTGAATGTTCTTATTCCTAAAATGTGGTGATCTTTGTAGGAGGGCTAGAGACTTAATCAAAACTCAGATTCTGAGCTACCTGCTGGTCTCACTACTGAAATCCTTCATGGGGGCCATGGTGCTGAAGGCGATGGGTTGGCAACTCCTGAGGTAGACAATAGTGAGCTAGATGAACCAATGATGTATTATAAGACAGATTCTAATGTTCCTGTGCCAGAACACTAAGAGTCCCCTAAGATGGTTCTCCTTGAGCCAGAACCCTATTGAGTAGCCCTCCAAGGAAACTACTTCCCAGAAGCCACCCTCCCTCTCTTTCTCTACACACACACATACACACACACCCCACCACCACCAACAACAATAACAATGGATGCAGTTATGCAGCAAGTGAGACCAAGATTCCAGGCACAATGGTTATTCTTCAGACATCTCCAGGAGGGGCAGAGCCAGCCCTAGAAAGTCAACTAAGGGGAACATATGAGTGCTCAATTGACCCTCTAGAGACCTTCTCCATGCATACACTAATTATGTGCAGAACAGGGAGCAGCACCGTGCTGTGCATCTCACATCCCATGTGCCACTGCCCCCCCGATGTACACCATGATGTCTGCAACGGGGAACCTGTGCACATGCAGTATGTAGAATTATACCTTGGATGTCATCTAGTCCAACCTCCTGCTCACCACAGGATCTACAGTGCAGGATGCAACTACAGCCTCCCTGACAGATGTTGTTCCTGTCTCTCCTCAAATACTTCCAGTGAAGGAGCATCCACCATGTCTGAGGAATCCTGTTCCACTGTTGCACAGCTCCTACCATTAGGAAGTTTCTAATGAATTTATTTGCCTAAATCTGCTTGTCTGCCATTTCCACTCATAGGTTCTAGTACTGCTCTCTGGTGCGAGAAAATGATTCTTCTCCATCTCCTACATGATAAGCTTTCAGATATTTGAATACAACAATTGTGTATCCCCTTACTCTTATCTTTTCCAGGCTAACCATATACATCTCTTCCCATTTTTCTCATAGGTTTCCAGAACCTTTACCATCCCATCCGTCCTTCTCTGGACATGCCACCCTGTGTCAATGTTCTTCTTAAACCATGGCACTCAGAACTGGCCACAGCACTCCCGATTAGACTGATGTTGCACTCAATGCCTATATTTACAGATGGGGCCAGAGGCATACATAACATTGTGAGTGAGGTTGGCGATGCAGTCCTGCTCCCTCTCCTCTTTGCATTTAGTGTATGTGAGGAAAAGGTCTGAAGAGGACTTTTGTTGGAGCAAATTGTTGGCTCAGAGCTGTCCATGGTCCTGCTGATTCAGGTTGATCCTACCAATCAGCTGATTGCCCCCTGACATTGTTATTGCCCTATGGGCTCACTTTTAGTCAGAGGGTTGTATCCCATGCTAGTCCTACTTATAGTAGACCAACTGAAATTAATGAACAGCACATAGTTAAACTATGGAATTCACTCCCACAAGAGGCAGTTACTCCCACCAGCTTGGATGGCTTTAAAGAGGATTAGACAAATTCATGGAGGATGAGACTATCAGTGGCTATAAGCTGTAATGGCTGTACTCTGCCTCCATAGTTGGAGGCAGCATGCTTCTGAATAGCGGTTGCTGGAAACCAGGTGGGAGGGGCGTGTTTTGCACTGAGGTCCTCCTTTTGGGCTTCTCATAGGCATCTGATTGGCCGCTGTGAAAACAAGATGCTGGAACAGATAGGCCACTGGCCTGATCCAGTAGGTTCTTTTTATGTTTTAATATTCTTATGGACATGACTGAGATCCATTAATTTCAGTAGGTCTACTCTGAGTAAAAATTAGTCACAGACAACCCAGGCAGTGCAATGCCTCATGAGCATGTCTCAAACCCCACTAATAATACTGTCCATATTTTTATGACTTCTTCATTTGTATGTCTATGAGGGGTTATCCTGAACTACTGCAGCATAGAAACATAGGAAGCTGCCTTATACTGATGTTCTTATCAGAAGCAGCAATGTGCCACTCTCATGCGGGACACAAAGACGCAAAACAGTATTGATGGTATGAGTGGAGACTGAGTGTGTCATTCAGGAAGACTGTAGTGGTGGCCACGGAACCCCATTCTTGATTACTGAAAATGCTGTGAAGATGCAATTGCAAGCACTTTTACAAGGGAGTAGACCATTGGTCCATCTAGCTCAGTAATGTCTACACTGACTGGCGGTGCCTCTCCAGGGTTCTAGCAATCTTCCTGCCCTGTTGTTCCAATAGTCACTTTATTCCCTCCTGCCTCTTAAAGTAACAGGCACCCATCAACCCCAATATACATCTTCATCTGCCAGCAGATTCCCTTTAATGACTTACATTAGCCAGAGAACAGTCCCTAGAGATAAGGCTTGATGGACACAAATTGGACATTAGACATGAGAGCATTTTTTTTTTTAAAAAGCCAACCCTGCCATAGACCATATTAATCTTCTCCAACACTCTACCTTTGACATTACAGCCACTACACTTAAGCAGAAAAAAATTGAAAGGACAATGGGAACAGGAGGCTCCTGTCCTGTCCTGTCCTGTTGTGAATTTTGTTGTTTGCTATTGCTTGCTCATATCATTTTATCACTGTTGTTTTTGTGGTGCACACCACTGTGATCTCCTTAGCGAGGAAGTGTGGGATATAAACAATGTTAAATAAGAAAATTAACAAGCACCAACAATACACTCTACCAAACCTCAAGCTGTGCATGTGACAGAATGGAAGGTTCTGAAGATGCCCTTTCACACTCTTTAACAATCTACATATTGGGGTAACTGGGATTCCCATTGGCAACCAGGAACATATCTCTGCCATATTCATTCATAGATGCCTGCAACATTAACACATCTCACACAGTTGATAATGTGAGTGTTTGCCTAAAAACAGCTCACACCTCATGTCCACACTTTAGAGACCAGTCATCTCTAAACCATCTGTCCTGGGGTCCAAAAATAATGCCAAAAATAATGCCTTTTCCATGAGAAAAGTCTTCTCCCTTTCACATGCCATCTCTTACTGCACATCTGTAAAAGATTCTGAGTTTGTTCTGTTTTGACTTAGTTAAATTCTTCTGGCACAGTTCAGCCCACATTGGCTCCTTGAGGCAAAGAAATATCTCCTTCACACATCCCTCCTCCACCAGTGGAGGTCCCTGTCACGATTATCTAGGACTCCAGTAGCATTCTCTTCCCCATGGCTGGGCTGAGGCTGAGGACTAGGGATGGGATCCTCTGTTCTGCTCCACTTCGATTATAAGGCCACATCCAGTTCCAGGTGCTATATATCGGCATCCGTTTATCTCCACTTGCTTCTGCTCCAGTCCAATCCATTTTATCAATAATACCATTGAATAACTGGTCTTTTATCCCATCAGCCTCATATTTATTCCTTGGAGGGGGGAGGTGTCTGGAGCCAGAAAATATTCCCATGTTTGAGAAATAAGACAAAACCGTATATGTTGGCAGAAAGTCCACTGTACAGGCTTGCAGTCTGGCACTTCTACCGTCCATCAGCAAAGGACACAGGCTCTATTATATTGGTTCTACCTCCCTGGCTGCAGAGATACCCAACCTCTTTCTTCTAAAAGTGGGGAGGAGAAAAAAACCCTGTCATTTCTGTAGCTCTGTAGGATTTAACAAAGCTGCTTAATACAACATAGGCTAAGATAGATAAATGCAGACAATCACAACATCGATATTAAGGGAACAGTTTAGTTTTTTGTTTTTAAAAAAATCCAATTCTGAAAGTGGAAGCCGAAAGTCTCCAGTTCAAAATCTAATCAGCGGAGATAATGCTGGATAAAATGGATAATTCGCTGTTAAATCCGAATTCTACGGAATCCTTGCCCATCCCTACTAAGGACTAATGTCATAGATCATTTTGCTTTCTGCCACTTCAAAGATTTTTTAAAAAGACCTTTCCAAGGCCTCTCTATACCATCTAGAATGCCAATTGTAGAGTGGAGTGGCACTAGCTAACTCCCATGCTGCAGAACGCCTCTGTCAACCCCTCCTTCATTGAGATGTGGTAGTGGTTGTCTGTTTGTTTACAGAGATGGAGTGAACTCCATTTTACCTCCCACCTTTCCTCCAAGGAGCTCAAAGTGGTACACAAAGTTCTTCCCCTCCCCCTTTTATCCTCACAACAACCCTGTGAAGTAGGTAGGCCTAAGAGGCAGTAACTGGCCAAAGGTCACCCGGTAAGCTTCATGGTTGAGTGGGGATTTGAACCCTGGTCTCCCAAGTCCTAGTTCAGCACTCTAACCACTACACCATGCTGGGTCTCCCCACATACCATTTCATCTTCACATTGTATCCACAAATTGTTCTCCCCCACAACAACCCTATCAGGTAGGTTAAGATAAAAGACAAAGAGAGAGAATGGCTCAAACCCCGAAATCAGTCCTTGCTGACCTTATGCTTCTTTTCATGTCAATTATTCATGTCCGCTTTCAGATTCCTCATCTCTTGCAGATGCTTTCAGAGTGAGATCTCTTTGTGGCAATCCCTGCCACAGCTAGGGATGGCTATAGCTGTTGGTTTTCTTTTTCTTTCTTTCTTTCTTTCTTTCTTTCTTTCTTTCTTTCAGTTGTGTAGACTTCCATATCCTTTTGCAATTTGTTTTTTGTTTTTGTAAAAAAAATTGTCTCCTGAAAATCCATCAACATTTTAATGTGAATTTCTCCTGCAATTCTGCCAGCAATTTCCCCTAACTCATTTCTGTATGTCATTTTCATGCACACTGTACCCTAGTATATGCAGTTTCAAACCCATTACTTGGCTAGAGAACTGCATTTCAAAATTTAGAGAACTCTGAACTTTGAAGGATGGCTATGTGTCAGTTTGCATATTGTTTTGGGAAATGCAAATTAGGTAAGTTCGCCTTTAAATACTAACTGAACTGACCTTCTCCCCCATCTCTAACCAAATTTCTGCCCCATCCCTAAGCACATCCTATGTATAATACACTTAGTGCTAAGTAAACGCTCATTATCTTCCTCTCCTGTCCCTAGGACAGTCACAGCCGGGTGCCACCATAGCAATGCAGAGTTAGTCAATGTCCTTTGGGAATTGCTGCTTCCACACTGACTTCAGGGATGAATTGTTAACCATTAATTGCCAAGAAAAGCCCTGAAGAAGCGGCAATGATGATAAGAGGGCCCAAGCTGATGTGATGGGGGTTGCAATTGCCAATGTGTCAAGAAACATAACTGTGTTCCTCTCTGGGATGTGGCAAACAGCCCTCTGTGGTCTCTGAACCCTTGCCATCATATGCCTGCTCTGTTTGCATCTAGGACCAATCTGGAAAGTGTGCTCACCTCCTTCACAGCCTTATTCTCAGGCTGGTGACGTGCCTTCTGCATATTTGGGGGTGGGTGGGTAGGTGGGCTGAGATGGGATCGTACAGTTCTAACAGACCATGAGTCATTGACAGTGGTTTCATTTTGCTCCTTTTACTTGCACATTCTCTCTCTCTCTCTCTCTCTCTCTCTCTCTCGTTTTTATTGCCACAGAAAAGTGATCCTTCTCCCCTGCTTGCCCTGATCCCAAGGCCATTTTCACCTGCAAGACATCCAAGGAAGGAAGCTCTGCAACAATGTAGCATCCTTTACACTGCATGGGGGGAACACAGCTGACCCCCCATGCCCTACTATAAGGCAGCGGAGGAGCCATTGTCTCACTACAGAAGGCCCAGAGGGAGGCAAATGCAGCCCTCCAGGCTCTCTGTCTGTCTTTGGGACCGCTCCCCAGGCCACATCCCTTCCTGGCTTGGCTTTGCACCCCAAGTGTTTTTGCCTGGCTGGAATGTGCCTTGAGCTCTGATCATGTGACTTGCTCTTCTGGATGTAGATTAGAGAGACTGTGTGAGTTTGTGAAGAAATTAGCCTAATGTACTAAAGCACAATTCACATATGTTGATTTGCCCACTTCTGCCTCTGCCTCCACCTGCCACTGGCATGTGGCCCTTGAAAGGTTGCCCAGATGTGAATGTGGCCCTCAGGCTGAAAAAGTTCCCCACCCCTGCCCTGCACACACACACAGAGGACCATAATAGACACTACATCATGATATAACTTCCTCAGATGCACTGCCGGCAAGAATGGTTGCCGTGGGCTCCTGCTGGGAGGAAGGGTGGGATATAAATCAAATAATTAAATAAATAAATTGTCCTGGGGTCAAGGAAGATCACTGGCACCACTTTCCTGCAGCAATAGAAAACTTTGGAATACAAAGCATGGGCTCCACTTGTTGAGCTATGGGCCATCCCTCCAGAGCCACATACACACTGGCAACATTAGACTATAAGCTCCTTGGAGCAGAAACCAAAGTTTTTCTTCTTGTTTTTCTTGCTTATGATCCCTATTTAAAAGTGCACCATCATGTGTTGGTCTCTATTTATTGTGCCATTTTTTCCAGGGTTAAGACTATTACTATTACTTCCCAGATATTTTACCCAGTTTCTATGTTTGTTGGATTTTGATGGATTTGTCCTTGATTTAATTCACTGGCAAAAAACAAACAAACTTGCGGTTTAAGAATGTACCTACAGCCAACATCTTTCTATCAACCTTTAAAAAGCAGGGGAATGGGGCAGCTTTAGTGAATGCACCAGGGGAGCAGGAGATCTGACCTCCTCTCTGAGATATTATACTGCCCTACAAATGAGTCAAAATGTAAACACAATTTGGTTGGTCTTTCACAGTCCAATCCACTTCCTGTGTAGCTTGGAAGAATTTGGTAACACATGCCTCTGAGCATATGGTGACAACACCTGCCATTTCTAAAGATGGAGAATTACATTTTTGTATGTTTGTTGGTGTTCTTACTTTGCTTCATTCCTGTGTTACTACTGTTTCTACAGAGAATCTAATCTAGAAAATTATATTTCATTAATTATTCATTCTAGAAATCTGTGTCAAATTTATTTTTATTAATTTCAAAGCCTTTTCATTGGTCAGTGTCATCTGATGGTGAAGACAGTCTTTTGTGTTTCAAACTGGAGGTTATGTTCTATTTCTATTTTGGGTACGTTAAAAGTTGAATCTGAAACTGCAGTTTGATGTAAAATCAGACTGATTACAATATGTTGCTACTTAAGAATTGAATTTAGCTGTTGGAAGAAGCAAACTTAGCCTGCACAAGATGCATGTTTTCAGCCTGCTGTGCTTAAACCACTCCACATAAGGAAAGGTGGGCATGGTCAATTAAAAACATAAGAGCACACCTAGAAATTTGCTAGAATATGTTTCACCTCCCACTGTTTTATCTTGTACAAATTGAGATACTCCTCATGTCCATTGGAGACTATTCTGCAGAATAGTCAGTGCCATTATTCCACAATTGTTTTTCAAGGTTTTTTTAGTGTAAATTATGCAAAGGGTGGCTGTACTTCACATATTCATAGAAACAGAAGAAAAAGAAAATTTACTATAGGAAATTTCACCAAAATTACACAGTAAATCAAACATATTTAAAGTGACTATTCTTCCTCCTTGCTAAAACAAGATCAGCACATCACATGTTGTTTCTGTCATGTGGGCTGATTGCAGGTGTTGCCACCACTCCCCATACGCTCAGAGGCACATGCTACCAAATTCTTCCAAGCTACACAGGAAGTGGAGTGGACTCTGAAAGACCAACCCAAACTGTGTTTGCATTTCTACAGATTTGTAGGGCAGTACAATATTTCAGAGAGGAGGTCAGGTCTCCTACTCCCCTGGTGTGTTCACTATAGCTGCCCAATTTCCCTGCTTTCTAAAGTTAGATAGAAATATCTGTGACTATAGATACATTCTTAAACTGCAAGGTTGTTTTGCCTATTAGTGAATTTCTCTGCTTTTTAATCCAGGAGATAAGAAATGGGATTTACTCCCCTGCAATCATGCTTACGATAGATGAAACTGACCTGGGGGAGAGGCAGGGAGGAGGGGGAAATGGGAGAGAGGAGAGGAAAGGTAGGGGGAGGGATGAAGGGGGAGGGGAGAGGGAGGGGAAATGATTTGGTGGGTGAGCACTGGGCAGAGGAAAACCCCTTTCGTTTTCAAAAAGAAAACATTGTGAACAGTATCATTGTTTTTCAAGGTTTTCCCCACCCTTTTATTCTACAGCAGGTACATGTAGTCTTCCACACAAATTTAAACCAAAGCTGTCCCTGGCAACATCCACACCAGACCTTTATTTCACTTTAGACAGTCATGGCTTCCCCCAAAGAATCCTGGGAAGTGTAGGGTGTTGAGAGTTGCTAGGAGACACCCTATTCCCTTCACAAAGCTACAATCCCCAGAAGAGAGGCTGGCTGTTAAACCACTCTGGCTACTGGAGCTCAGTCAGGGGAATAGGACTCTCCTAACAACTCTCAGCACCCTTCATAAACTACACTTCCCAGGATTCTTTGGGGGAAGCCATGACTGTTTAAAGTGGAATAAATGGCTGGTGTGGGTGTGGCCCCCTGATTAGCCAAGCCAAACTGCTGTGAGTTTGCCTCTTAGAATACTGACAGTTGGTTCTTACTAAGCATGCCAGCACTTATCATTGACTCCAATGTTAAATTTCTTAAATTAATTAAAAATCAGCCAGGCTTTTTAAAAAAAATCTTTTAAACTGCAGAAGATGAAGGTCAGAGTCTGGGGCAAGGTTAGTAATGGGATTACAGGTACTCTATGAACATTGCTATTTTTAAAATTAATTTCAACAAATTATGCAACTGCTGACAGAAAAAAGTCCAACAGGGGTTGGGTTGTTTTTCTTTCTTTTTTACACTTTGAACTCTCGATGCTCTCTGACTGTTTTGTGTATCGCCATGAAAACTTAGAGGGTTGTTAAGCAAGCGTTCCTGAGTTCAGGGCCATAAGGTTTGAAAGAGTTTGTTTTGCAATGAGCTTATGGGAAGTGGCAGAATGGCATGGGGGGTATTTTCAATTTAACATTGTGGAATGTGAAAAAACCATGATGGCTATAGTATATAGCCACTCTTGTGGCTGTATAACTGCATTGAATTTACCATGTACACTGCTTAGGGATGCCATTTTGTTAGTATGTGGTATGAAAATTTAGAAAATAAAGGAGGGTTAGAATTACAATAAGAACCAGTGTGGTGTAGTGGCTAGAGTGTTGGACTGCAACCTAGGAGACCAGGATCCAAATCCCCACACAGCCATGAAGCTCACTGGGTGACCTTGGGCCAGTCACTGCCTCTCAGCCTCAGAGGGAGGCAATGGTAAACCCCCTCTGAATACCGCTTACCATGAAAACCCTATTCATAGGGTCGCCATAAGTCGGGATCGACTTGAAGGCAGTTCATTTCCCCCCCATAATTACAATAACAAAAAAGAAAACTGAGAACCAACAAGTAAAATAAACAAGTACCAAAAATTAGTCCTGGAAATAAAGCAAGAGTGGAAACTCAAGAGAATTCATAGGGCCAGCTATAAGAGGCTGTAGCTCAGTGGCAGAGCATCTGCTTTACATACAAAAGGTCTCAGGTTCAACCTTTGGCATCTCCAGGAAGGACTCAGAGAGAAACCTCTGAAATCCTGGAGAGCCACCGCCAGTCAGTGTAGACATTACTGAGCTAGATGGACCAATGATTTACTCCCTTGTAAAAGTGCTTGCAATTGCATCTTCACAGCATTTTCAGTAATCAAGAATGGGGTTCCATGGCCACCACTACAGTCTTCCTGAATGACACACTCAGTCTCCACAAATACCATCACTACTATTTTGTGTCTTTGTGTCCCGCGTGAGAGCTGCACATTGCTGCTTCTGATAAGAACTAAGGCAAGCCCTGCTGGCTCAGGCCAAAGGCCCACCTTGACCAGCATCCTGTTCTACCAGTGGCCAACCAGATGCCTATTGGAAGGCTGTAAACAACGTCTAATTGCTAGAATGCTGCTTCCTTGCCCTATGCTGTTTTGCAGGGTGGGGAACTGGTGACTCTCCAGATGTAGCTGGACTTAACTGCCATCATCCATGACCATTGGTCATTTTGGCTGAGGCCAATTGGAGTTGAAGTACAGGAACATCTGGATGGCCACAGATTCCCAAACCATGCATTCCTGAATCCAGAGCTGAACTGAAGCTTCTGTTAGGAACATCGGAAGCTGCCTTATACTGAGTCAGACCAGTGGTCCATCTAGCTCAGTATAGTCTACACAGACTGGCAGCAGTTCTCCAGGGTTTCAGGCAGGTCCTGAACCTGGGACCTTTTGCATTCAAAGCAGATGTTCTACCACTGAGCTATGGACCTTCCCCAAAATAATTCTTCAAATAATTCCCCCACAAGCCTCATTGTCCCTCCTTTATTGCTCTGAGCATAGCTTTCCCCCTGGAACACTTCCAGAGACATAGCTGAATTGTTCTTCCCACTGTTTACTCAGATCACCCTGCTGTGTGCTTCCCGCTTCCCCTTTCCTCTACAAGCCTGAAATGAGACACGCAGCCCATGAGTTAATTAAACGACATCGTTGCTTGTAAAAGGAGATCGAAGACATTATGCATGAGAACACAGTGAAGCCTGGGAAAGGGTATTTTATATCATTAACATTCATCTGAGGCGTGTCCTCATTCCATTTTAATGCTCTCAGTGTGGAGAATGATGAAGGGACAGCAGCCAAGTATTCAGCCTGGCAGAGCTGCACAGGCTTGGCCCACTGGACCTACAAAAACAAACGTATGATGTGTGTGCTAATAAACAGTATGTATTCTGTTCTACCATTGTGCAGGCCTTTAGCTAGAGACAGAGCAGGCTAGTGCACAGGGGTTTGTGGCAGCAAAATATCCTGTATGTGTCTCTAGATCACTCTTCCCCATCCTGGTGCTCTCCAGATGTCGCTGGACTACAAGTATCATCATCCTGGACCATTGGCCATGCTGGCTGGGGCTGATGGGAGTTGGAATCCAGCAACATCTGGAAGGCTCCAGGTACAGGAAGGCAGCTCTAGATGAAGACTAGAGGTCCGTATGGTGCCCAGCCTCCACATTCAATAACAAAACAAAGCAAGCAGAGGTAGAGCAACTGGAATAGCTTTTTCTTGGGGTTGCACTCACATCCTATTTACAGGCGGGAGCTAGTTGACAAGTAAGTAGTGTCATGCTGGATTTGATGAAGGGTCTAGTCCAGCATCCTTGATTCCACAGTGACCAACCAGATGCTTCTGAGAAACCTGAAAGGAGGGCACAAAGGCAATAGTTGCTCATGCATACTGATCGTATGCTGACCACCAGCAACTGATGGCCACCAACTTTAATGGCTTTAAAAGGGTTTAGTCATGTTAATGGAAGATAAGGCTATCAACTGCTACTAGCAATGATAGCTATGATCTATCTCCACTGAATATCAGTTTCTGGGTTCATAAGTGGGGACATGGCTGCTGTGCTCATGTCCAGATGTATCCAGTGTGAGAACAGGATGTTGCACTGGATGGTCATTAGGCCTGATTCAGCAGGGCTCTTCTTACGTTCTTATGCTTCAGAACATGTAGGTTCCTTCTTATAGCCATTGTTACTAATAGACACTGATACACACCCCTCCTCCTCCTCCATTAACTTGTCTAACCTCATTTTTAAAGCCATCATAAGCTTGCAATCCTCACCACATCTTGTGGCAGTGAATTCTATACATTAATTATGCATTATGCAAAAAGGGGAGCTTTCTCTGGACATGATCTATCACAGGTTCTATGGGGGTCTGCTCATGGGGTCTGAACTGGCAGTGACTGACCAGAAATGAGATCATCATGGGATCATCATGGATAGCTCAATGAAAATGTTGACCCAGTGTGTGGCAGCTGTGAAAAAGGCAAACTCCATGCAAGGGATAATTAGGAAAGGAAGTGAAAATAAAATTGCCATTTTACAAATCTGTGGTGCCGTTATACAAATCTGTGGTGCAACCACATTTGGAATACTGTGTACAGTTTTGGTTGCCTCACCCCAGAAATAGATATTGTAGAGCTGGAAAAAGTTCAGAAAAGGGCAACCAGCAGAGCTTGGAAAAGTTACTTTTTTGAACTACAACTCCCATCAGCCCATCAGCGGCCATGCTGGCTGGGGCTGATGGGAGTTGTAGTTCAAAAAAGTAACTTTTCCAAGCTCTGGCAACCAGAATGATCAAGGGGATGGAGCGACTCCCCTATGAGGAAAAGTAGTGGCATTTGGGGCTTTTTAGTTTAGAGAAAAGGAGAGTAAGAGGTGACATGATAGAAGTGTATAAAATTATGCATGGAGAAAGTGGATAGAGAAAAGGTTTTCTCCCCCTCTCATAAAACTAGAACTCATGGGCATGCAATGTAGCTGAATGTTGGAAGATTCAGGACAGACAGAAGAAAGCACTTCTTCATGCAGCCCAAAGTTAAACTATGGGATCCACTCCCACAAGAGGCAGTGACGGCCACTAACTTGGATGGTTTTAAAGAAGGATTAGATGGATTCATGGAGGATGCTATCAATGGCTACTAGGCATGATAGCTATGCTGTCCCTATGGTCGGATGCAGTATGTTTCTGAAACTAGTTGCTGGGAACTGCAGGAGGGGAGAGTGCTCTTGTGCTCAGGTCCTGCTTGCGATCATCCCATAGGCATCTGGTTGGCCACTGAGAGAACAGGATGCTGGACTAGATGGGCCACAGCCCTGATCCAGCAGGCTCTTGTTGTATTCTCATATGCTCATACTGATTCAGGCCATTGATCCATCTAGCTCAGTAACTGTGTGTTTTGTTTCCCCCTTTGCTCTGTATCAGGCACCAACTTTAAAAGAGACTATTTTTGCTGCTGTTACTTCCTTGAGTTGTTAGCATACCAAAGGCTCTTCTCAGACCAGGAAGAATGTATCAGCAAAGCAATAGAGGTTTTTCAAGAAGAATGCCTGAACTATCTGCTATTAATTTTGACCAGTGGAAGAGTAGAATAATTACTATATTAGCAGCAGATAAAGTCATTTGCTGTATTCGAGATCCTAAACCAGGAGAGGAAGATCCTAAACAAATAAGCGTTTGGGAAGACAAAGATTCTCTTGCAAAAGCTATAATATATGATTCTCTGAAGGATGAACAACTTGTTTATTTAAATGACTGTAAAAGTGCCAAAGAGATGCTAGACAAACTTCAAACAGCTTTTGGATTTCAAAGCTTTAGATGCCAAACCATGTTGATTAAAGAAATAGTGAATTTAAAACTGCACACAAAGGAAAATTGTGAAAAACATATCACTTCCTTGTTGCTTATTTTTAACAAATTGAAATTGGCTGGGCTTGATTTTAACCATCAACAAAAGTTGGGTTTTCTTTTGGGATCCTTTGGAAAGAGATTTGATCCTTTCATTTCTCTTCTAAACCATGATCCTGAGATTCTTTTTGAAGAAGCTCTTGCGAAACTCAGAGAAGAATGTGTGATCCAGAGAGACTTAAATGATAATGGATCAAATTACCTGGCTAGCAGGGATAAAGGGAAGGGAAAAGCCCCTCCCAAGAGCCAATCACAATGCTGTTTTTCATGTGGGAGGCGTGGTCACCTGGCCAGGGACTGTGACTCACCCAAAAGTTCAACAGCCAATGGCAGCTCTCCCAATTTTAAACAAAAAGAACAAAGGCAGCATGCTTCAGCTGTGGATAAGCAGGAACCTCAGAGAGAGAGATCAAAAGGAAGAAATTTCCTTTTAACGCACAAAAGTCTTGTGGCTAATAATTACAAACAAAAATCAAACAATTGGATTTTAGACAGTGGATGTACAAACCACAGTTGTTATAATGAAGGTTTATTTGATGAAATAAACAGTGATACTGAAGGAAGAATCCAGACTGCCAGTGTTCAATATATGAACATTAATGGATCTGGATCCATTGCTCTTAGGTGCAAGGTATCTGATCAAACCATAGTAAATGTGGCAGATCATGTTTTATATATCCCAGACTTAAATTGCAATATGCTGAGCATCTCAGCTTTAGACAAGAAAGGATTTGCAATACATTTCCAGGATGGAAAGTGTACAGTGACCAAAGATGATGAATTGCTTGCACTAGCTTATGAAAATGATGGTGTTTATGAACTGAGTCTTACAGCTGAACAAGCAAACACAGCCATGGTGGACAAGGAAGAGACCAGCCTAGAACTTTGGCACAGGCGACTGGGACATGGCAATCCAAAGGCGATCCTACAGCTGCAAAAGCAGAATCTTGCCACAGGTATCAAGGTAAACCAAGAGTACCATGATAAAGCAAGCAGGTGCGTAAATTGCATTGAGGAAAAGGGTGTTAGGCCCTCATTTCCACCAAGAACTGAAAAGAGAAGCACCAAGGTGCTGGATCTCATACACAGTGACCTCTGTGGACCATTTAATGTACCCTCACTTGAGCAGAATAGATATGTTCTAATTTTTGTGGATGATTTTTCAAGGTACTGTTTGACTTACTTATTGAAGGACAAGAGTCAAACGCATGAGATGCTGAAGAAATACATCTCCATGGTGAGCACAAAGTTTGAAAGGAATAATAATAATAATAAAATAAAATTTTATTTATTAGTCGCCCATCTGTCCGAGTTAACGGACACTCTGGGCGACGTACAACAATACAATACAACAATTCAAGTACAGTATAAAATAATATATAAATCAGCAAAACACAACATCACCAAAAGGAAGCCGAAAGCTCTACAAAGTGACAACTGTGGTGAGTTTATATCACACCAAACACAAAGTTTCCTGGAGAAACAAGGCATTTTGCACAGGAGGACTGTCAGTCATACTCCAGAGCAGAATGGGATTTCTGAAAGGAGACTTAGATCTCTTCTGGAAATGACAAAATGCATGCTTGCTGACGCTGATTTACCCAAAAGGCTGTGGGGTGACGCGATCATGGCTGCAACGTATATCCAGAACAGATTGCCAACCAAGGGCACAACACACACCATTCCAGTTGTGGCATGGCAGGATTCCAAACCTAGCACATATCAGAGTGTTTGGAAGTATTGCTTTTGCCTACATAGCAAAACAAAAGAGGCAGAAGCTAGATGCTAGAACAGAACAGACTATTTTGATAGGATATGCTCCTGGTAGCAAAGGCTACAGAGTTATGAACCTAAAGACAGGTGAAGTCAGCACAAGACACGTTGTCTACTTCGATGAACGAAGCAGAGCTGACAAAAGAGGGACTGTGCTAGATTTCTCAGAAGAGCAAGGACACCACGTCCAATCTCTTATAGATATCCCAGTACCCACATAAGAAATACCAGTGACATCACAGATATCTGCACAACCTGATCCAAGCCTTAAACAAGAGGAAGAGGCAGAGATTGCAGAAAGTGATGATGAGGCTGAGAGAGGTACAGAAACAGATGAGAATGACGAGATGACTGGACTGGAAGATGCTGCAGAGCCAGACCAGATCCCAGAACAAGCTCCCAGATCCTCATCGTGAACCAACAAAGGTGTACCACCTCTACGCCTGTCCTACCTCGCAAGGTTGGCGCTACCCAGAGAACCATCGACTTGGGAGGAGGTCAAGCACGAGGGCACTCAGTGGAGAAAAGCCACTCAGGAGGAGATGGATGCACTGCACAAGAATAAGACTTGGACCCTGACAGAACTTCCACCAGGCAAGAAAGCCATAGGATGCAGATGGGTGTTCAAGGTGAAGCAAGATGCAGGAGGAGAAGTTGAATGCTACAAGGCAAGACTAGTTGCCAAAGGTTTCCTGCAGAAATATGGAGAGGACTACGATGCTACTTTTGCTCCTGTTGTCCGACACAGCACAATAAGAATGCTACTAAGTGTGCCAGCCTCCAAACAGATGCACGTCAGACACCTCGATGTCAAGACTGCTTTTCTGCATGGAGAAATAACAGAGGAGTTGTACATGCAACAACCTCCAGGTTTCATGAACCAGAAGCAAGCACATCTTGTATGCAGACTTAAAAAGGGCCGATATGGACTCAAGCAAGCTGCAAGGGCCTGGAACGAGAAACTGGATAAAATGCTCAAGGAGCTAGGCTTCAAGCAAGGTGATGTAGACCAGTGCCTGTACACCAGAAGCAAAGATGGACATTTGACATATATTCTGATTTATGTCGATGACTTGATCGTGGCTACTCAAAGAGATCAAGACTACAGAGAAGTTGTACATCATTTGAACAAAGAAGTTGAAATCAAAGAGCTAGGAACTGCAACATACTACCAAGGCATCCCGATTGAAAGGGAAGCAGATGGCTCCTACCTACTCAACCAAAAACAAAAGATCGTTGATCTTTTAGAGACTAGAACTCAAGGATGCCTATCCTGTAGCAACGCCTGTGGCAACAGACTTTCTTAAAGACAATGATGTAGGTGAACCTTTACCAAATAATAAAAAGTACAGAACAGCAATAGGGAAGCTTTTGTACTCGACTACAAACACCAGAACTGACATAGCAAGTGCAGTAGGGATCCTATGTAGGCAAACTAGCACACCCACACAAAAGGACTGGATTGCTGTTAAAAGGGTGGCTAGATACTTGAAAGGGACTATGGACTTTAAGCTGAGATTGCCAGCTAATAGTGATCCAAAGCTTGTGTGTTACACTGATGCTGACTGGGCTGGAGATAGCTCAGACTCCAAGTCAACTAGTGGCTTTCTGTTTATGTATGGAGATGCAACTATCTCCTGGGCTAGTCACAAGCAAGACATAATAGCATTTTCTTCCACAGAATCTGAGTATATAGCTGCTGCAGAAGCTTGCAAAGAGGCCATTTGGCTCAACAGACTACTAAAAGACCTTGGAATAAGAGTGCACAGATCCAGGTGATGGAAGACAACCAAAGTTGTATTAGATTTTCTCAGACTGAGAGAATCAGTCCACGTACTAAACATATAGCTATAAAATACCATATTGTATGTGAGTTGACAGAGAAAGGATTCATCAAGATGAACTACTGTCCAACTGCAGAGATGACAGCTGACATCTTGACAAAGCCATTACCAAGAGACTGTTTCCAGAGACTTCGTGTCAAGATGGGCTTGTTAGATTAATGCATGCAAATTTGAGGAGGAGTGTTAGAGTAAACAAATATTGCATGGTCACTTTAAGGGATATTTGGGAATATCCCATGTACCTGTTTACCATGATGTAAATTCCTAATGGGTGGGGTTTAGTTACCTGACTTCCTTCTCCTTTGTCCTGGGGGATTTTGAATATCCTCCATTCTTCTGCTGATTTTCTACCTTTGAGAGGGGCCGCATGACAAGATGCTCTCTCTCTGAGAGCATCCATTACCAACACCAAGATGAACTGAGACCTATATTTTCTTTCTTCCAAGCTAAAGCCTATGTTCTTCTAAACATATGAAAGGTTGTAAGTAAACATTATTTTTCTTTTACCTAAAGGATTGTCTCTGTTGTTATTTATATAGAGAAAGGTGGGCTGGTTTACATTCTCATTCTGCTGCTTGTATTTTTACAACTCTACTAAGAAATAGGACCAAACCAAATTAGTTCCTATTTCTGTGTGTGTATTTTTATAATACCAAACAGTAACTACACCACACTAACTAGCAGTGGCTCTCCAGGGTTTCAAACAGGCTTCTCTCTCGGTCCTACCTAAAGATCCTGGGAATTAGACCTGGGTCTTTTTGCATTCTGAGTAAGGGATGTAGCCTTGGGAGAGTCCTGTGGGCCAGGTAGAAAGGCCTGGAGGGCTGTATTCAGTCCCCAGATTTGAGGTCCCTCATCCCTGTTTTAGATTGTCTTTATAGTCTACAGCCCAGGATCTGTTGTTGTTTCTAGCTTCGTCCCCGAAACAATTCAGCGTGCTCTTCTAGCAAAGGCTATTCATGCCTTTACATAAGGGAATAGGAAAGATAAGGCATGTATGTCTGAGTCAACACTCTGCCAATGCAGGGCCAGCTGGAGTCAAGCCACCAACTGCTTCTGTACCACCTTATTACACAGAGGCGGGGATTCAGTTCAGCATGGAAATGCTTCTCGGGTCCCGAGGCCAATCCCAGCTGTATCCACCAGTCTTCCTGCCACCAGCCAGCAGCAAATCCAGCCAGCTGCTTATAATGGTGTGGATGGTTGCCAGATGGCAGCCTTAACATTGATAGAAATGCAGGAAGAAAATGCTTTGTAGAGTAGAAGCCTGGCCCTCACGGAGTGTCCCCTTCCCTCCCATTCTGGGCGGCTTGGCAAGATTCCCTGCCATACCAGTAAGGCTGAAGAGCTGCCCAGCAAGGCAGGAGCAGGTTCAAGGCAAGATGAGCCGCATCAGCAGGGGAGCTGTCCAGGCAAGGAATTAGGTGAAAGAAGAAGCTGCACAAGCAACACCAGGCACAAACTGAGCAATTGTATATTTGCTCTGCCCCTTCCTGGAACATCAGTAGGGCTCTGATCCACAGTGCATGTTGTCTTTTGGCTTCCTTCTCCTGATTAGGACTCTGAGATGGGAGGCCTCATGCTGCCAGATGCACAGTGTGTGTCCCAGTTTGGGCTTCAGCTCAGACTCATCTTTCTGTCTGCTCCTCGGGTCCTGGGGATGGTGGAAGGAGGTCTGGGTCTGGGGTGTGTACTCAGAGAAGACATTATGAGAAAGCATGGAATCATAGCCACCCTGGGGGGCACCTTTCAGGATGGTATCAGGATTCACCCTGACCAAGACACTGAGAAGACCTCATCCAAGGAGGAGGCATCATACCCTGGAGAACATCCTGCCACACTGTGGGATTCTGAAGAGCCCACAAAGTTATCCACTTGTACCAGGTAATCTGGGGAGCCAATAGGGGTCTGGAAGTGTATATAAATGTTGCCACAGGCTTGATTCCTCAGTCTGAGCCCGTAATTGTAGTTGAGTGACCATTCCTCTGGCCTGAAGCCTTGGAACTTGACTGTCTTCCTGATCTTGACTATACCCGTCTCCGGACCTTTTGATCTCCATGCACTGCTCTGGACCTTAACTTTCCAGTCCTCCTGACAGCCCATTGCACCCTGTACTCTTCTCTCTCTCTCTCTCTCTCTCTCTCTCTCTCTCTCTCTCTCACACACACACACACACACACACCAGTCCCTTGGGCAGGCATCAGCTTTCTGGTGTCTCTCAGAGAATGTTGACTGGCTCCCCAAGATGTCACTAGAGAGTTGGATGTGTACCAAAGCCAAATGTGTACCAAAGCAGCCAAACAGTTATGCCGTCCTGTGCCAAGATGTGGGCAGTGCCATTGATATTCTCTTTCAAGTAGCTCAGAGCAGGTGTAGCTGTAAAGAGCCAGGCCAATGTCCTAGAAACAATGGGTTGTGGCAGAGCTTGATGCTTTTCTGTGGGAAATCCAATATATTGATTCAGTGTTTTCAGGAGGCTGTCAGTAACATTTCTAACAGGAAGAGCTGATAACTGCCTGCACAGATGAAGCCAGCTTCCCTCTCACCTTCGTCCTACTTCCATCGACTCTCCTTCTATGGATGGTCATGAACGTATCTTGCTGACTGCTGAGTTTAGATGCCAAGGCTTTGAAAACTGACAAGGAGCCTTTACTACCATCTTCAGTTCTGAACCCACTTCAGGTGGGATAATCCATGTGTGCGTCACTAAGTCCAAAGGATAAAACACTCTTTCTACTATTTCAAGTAAGTCTGGAAAACATCTGCTCATTTACTCCTTGAGTCTTCTTTACCCCAATGGCCCTTGAGACACCAAAGATATCTGTATATTGGAGGGAAGGAACCTTTTTCTGTCAAGGGCCACATTCCTTTGAAGGTAGTCTGTCAGGGGCCCCATGCAAGTGATGGCAGGACTGAAACCAAGGATGGCCAGGCCAGAGGCCAAAGTGAACAGGGCCACTCCCTTTTCTGCCCCATTTCTTTTTCTGCCCCCTTCTCTCTCTGCGAATTTCTCCTAACACAATTTTTGTATGCAATCTTGCCTTATACATTTCTGCAAGCAATTTGTCCTAATAGAATACATTTGTGTATGCTATTTTCACTAATATGCTTATTTTTATGCACACGTGCTTCTAATATGTTTTTTTAGTTGGAGAACTCCATCACAAAATTCAGATAAGTGTGGAATTTGAAGAATGGCTGTGTTTCGGTTCCCATATTGTTTTGGAAAGTGTGAATTTGATAAATTTGGCTTTAAATGCAAACTGAATAGTATTTCTCCCCTTTCCCTACCCCCATAAAATATGACATTGTAGGGTAGGCAAAGAAAAATTATTTTACTGCAATTTAGAAATGGGAATTCACACGCGCATACACACACACTCTTCCCTACTTGGTCCTGTTGGTGACTAGCTAACCCTTCACTACCAGAAGTCACGGAACTTGGTGGGATGCCACCATGAAGTGTGACTTGGAAAAGGCTTGGCATGGACACTTCCGCCACTACCTCCATCTGGCCAAACTGAGCAGTCACCTTGTGCCTCATCCCTCTAAGACAGGAATGGCTACCTCCCAAAACAGTAGCCTGATCCAATCCCCCAAGCAAATTTCCTTCCCACCCTCCTGCAAAGCTCCCAGTGATTTTGATGACAACAACCAAAAGGGGAGGGGATTAAATAAAGTACAACCCACACTGGGGTTGATCAAAAGATTTAAACTCCTCTGAGGTTGCATACACACCACACATTTAAAGCACATTTCCCAGTCAGACAGCCAAAACACAAATCCTGAAAACTGTAGTTTACCCCTCAACAGACCTACAATTTCCAGCACCTTTAACAAACTATCATTCCTGCATTTCTTTGGAGGGTGCTGGGAATGTGCTGTAAATATATGGTACATATGCAGTTTTGGTAGCCCAGATAGGGATGCAAATCTTCCTCCTTTCTGGTCATCAGATCAGTCATTTGTTGAGACAGAGAGGGTCTGTGTGCCTGTGGAAGAGCATCCAGCCCAGTGGCCACTGGCATCACCTACTTTTGACCATGCCAATCACTGGCATGTGGCCCTTGAAGGATTGATTAATGTGGCCCTTAGCCCACGGCAAAAATCATTTAGCTGCCTTTGCTCTAAGAGGTGGAGGCAAAATTGCCACCCTTACATTCATGATTCAAACTGGGGAGCATCTATCACGTGATGTTGCATTCATCTGGTGATGATGATGCATGTGTGATTCAACCTGAAGGCTTTGGGAGGAGATGGTAATTTTCAAGTTGGCCTTGGGGATGGGTGTTCATCTTTGCATTGGCCAGAAGCCATTGCCTGCAATTGGCAATTTGCAATGTATATGCCAATTTTGGCGCAGACAGCAAGCCTCTGAAGCTGTCAATCTGGTGCCCTACCCCTCAGCTTCAGTAATCACTTTGCAAATGAAATGTTCCTTAAGCGAGGAAACAGCAACCTAAAGAGAAATCATTTCTGCACAAATAAACAACCACAAAGCCCAGCCTTTTAATCAACCCCCACGTCAACAGCACCGCCTGAGCGGGAGCCCTCCTGCTTTGCTCTGTGGCTGTAAAGGAATTGCATCAAACTCCAGGACATGACAAATGAAGGTAAAAAGCTGCTTGTTAAATCAGCGAGGGTGGAAGGCGCGACAAAAGAAATGCACCGGCATTTTCAAATGCTTCATTAAAGTTACAGGCCTTGTTCTTTTTTCATTTGGCACCTTTAACACCCCCTCCAAGGGAAACGGAAGCTGCAAAAAGCAGGAGCTACTTTGCTGGAAAAGAAAATGTAACCTGATCACTTTTTAAGATGGGTCACGGTTGACAAAGAAAAGATAAGAAAAGCCATGAAATATATGCCTGAACACCATAGGCTTGTTCACACATTACACTGAACACAGGGGCAAGCTGCCTCTACGCGTGTATAAGACCCTGTCTGTACCATACATTTAAAGCCATATCATACCACCTTAAAAGAGTCATGACTTCCCCCAAAGATTTCTGGGAATTGTAATTTGTTAAGGGTGCTGGAAGTTGCTAGAAGACCCCTATTCCCCTCACAGACCTGCAGTTCCCAGACCGGTTTAACAATCAAACCTTCTTCCCTGGGAACTCTGGGAATTGTAGCTCTGTGAGAGGAGCAGGGATCTCATAACAACTCTCAACACCCTTTATAAACTACACTTCCCAGGATTCTTTAGGGGAAGCCATGACTCTAAACTGGTATGATACCACTTTAAATGTAAGATGCAGACAGAGCCGAAGTGGTTGTGTGGAACAGTTGGCCTGTCCTGATGATGCAGCTTAACTACTGTGTACACAAGTACACAGATTGTACACTGGTTGAACATTACATGTGAATAGCTGTACATATGTATGACGTGACTATGGAGTGCACAGGTACACATTGTGGAGGCTGGCCCCTTAGGGCAAATGTAGCATTAGCCCCCAACCTCAGTCTGCTCTCAGGCAGCCTCCACCTGCCTGCCTTCTTACTTACAACCAGTCCAAGGGGTTGCACTGCTTGTCACTCTCTCCTTCTTAGTCTCAGTGTTGCCATCAAGCAGGAGGCTGGGCTCGGTCTGTCATTGGCTCGGGCTCTGCATTGCTGGCCTTCTGCCTAACCAACACCAATGGTCACCAGCCACCATTGGGTACACAGAATGTACACTTGTTAAATGTAATGTGTGAGCACCCCTCAGGTCAATCATGATTGCTTGATCAATTAATTGGGTATTTCCAGGTTGTTTACCCCACCTTTCCTCTTCAACAATGAGCACACAAGGCACCTTGCAATTTTTTTAAAAAAAAAAATGCACGTGCAGTCATGTAAATCCAATAAAATAGCACAGATCAAAGTGCAGCAGGGGACCAAAACCCAAACAGAATCTCAGCCAAATGCTTGCCTAAACAGCACAGTCTTTAATGGACTGTGCAAGAGCATCAATGATGGGAAATGGGACTCTCTCCAGACAGTGAGTTTCTTATTTATTTACATATGAGTGAAACCATTTTGATGCTGCTTGTCAATCCTCAAAAACGTCCCCAGAGCACTCCATATAAACACACAGGAAAAATACAGTAAAAAAATAAGTTAAAACACAATAAAACTGAGAACAGAAGAAAGCTCCAAGATAATCAGCAAGGGGAGGTAAAAAGATTTGCTTAAAACAGTGCTGGGGAACCTGTGGCCTTCCAGATGTTGTTGGACTCCAATGCCCATCAGCCCCAGAGAGTATGACCAACGGCCAAGGATGATGACAGTTGTAGTACAACAACATTTGGCAACTGTTATCTATGCCTTAGTCACATCACATCTAGGCTACTGCAATAAGCAGTAGCTGTGGCTACCCTTGAACAGCATCTGGAAGCTTCAGTTGGTGCAATCTGTGCCAGGTAGGCTGTCAACTACTGCATATTATTGGGATCATATTACAGATCTGCACATGTTCTCTCTCCCCACCCCCAGGCTCAATTCAAAGTGTTGGTCTTTACACTGTAAAGCCCTAAACAGCTTAAGGCCTAGCTGCCTAATGGACTGCCTGCCTCTTTATGAACCTGTACAGTTATTTAGATCTGTAGCCCCTTTGGAGGTTATCACCACCTGCACGGGACCCTGGGATGGCATGAGAGGACTTCCTCCTGGATGGTGAAATGCACTCCCCTTTGGAGGAGCAATCAGCCCACATTCTCTCTGTTTTTTAGAAAAGGTCTCAAGACTAATCTTTTTAATTTAATTTAATGAAAAAATAAATAACTTGGCCTCTTAAATCTTTCATTGGGGTTTCTATTGATAGGGTTTTTCATGCTTTCATAGTACGGCTTTCTTATTTTTTAAAGATTTGCTGTACACCACCTTGGTGGTTTTCAGAAAGGTGGTATAAAAATATATTAAATAAAATACTACAGGTTCTCCAGCCCTGCTGTAAGTGATTCTGCCCATGTGGTTCTGCCTTCAGAAGTGTGCTATTTATTTATTTCACTAGTTAAAAGCACTTATCTGATGCCTTTCCAAATTAAAAAAAAATCCTCCAAGGTGACTTACATATTAAAATAAGTATACATCAACTGTAACAAAATAAAAATGCCCCCTCTAACTCCCCAAGAACAATTCATTTTTTAAAAAAGAAATCAATAAAACATTTTTCATTTAAAAGATTCAGCAGTAAAAGATCCCTGCAAATGAATAATGTTGCCTACCTAATAGCCACCACTTGCCAAAAGGTTTGGAGTGTGGTGGACTTCAGGAAGCCAAGAGGTAGGGAGTTCCAGAGGCATGGGGCCACTACAGGAAAGGCCCTGGCACACTGTTAGAAGAACCACACTGCTCTACACCCCTACTTTTCACAAATCCTGACTAACTGTGGGATCAAACACAGACAAAGTGGCAACTTGAGAAGACCTCTGCTGGATCAGACCAAGGGTCCATCTAGTCTAGCATCCTATTCCCCACAGTAACCAACCAGGTGCCTCCAGGGAGCCCATAAGCAGGGCACAATAACAGCTCTCATGTGCTTGCCACTGGTGTCCGGTGGCATCCTGCCTCTGTATATGGAGGATCTATGAAGCTATCCCACCTAATAGACCTTGCCAGACTTCTCCTCCATGAGTTCATCTCATTCTGTTTTCAAACCCTCTAAGCTATTACCCATCACCACATCTTGTGGCAGGGAGTCCCACAAATTAATGTAGTGGGGCAGGCCATAGTTGAGTGCTAGAGCATCTCCTTTGCTTGCAGAAGGTCCCAGGTTCAATCCCTGACATCTCCAGGTAGGCCTGGGAGAGACTCCCTGCCCTAAGTGCTAGAGAGCTGTTGCCAGTCACTGTAGACAATACTGAGCTAGGGGGACCAATGGTCTGATTCAGAATATGGCAGCTGCCTAAGTTCGTAAACAAGGATCTTTTTCAAGAAGCACTGAAAGGCCACATAGGAAACCAGGAGGGATGGGGAACTTGTAGCCTGCCAGATGTTGTTGGACTGAAATTCCCATTAGCCCCGGCCAGCATGGCCAATGGACATGAATGATAGGTGCTTTCTTTCAACAACATCTAGAGGACACAGGCATCTCCATCTCTGTCCTACAGTAAGAATCAAAATAAATCGAAGTGAGAAGGTGCCTTTACTCTTCTGCTTCCACCAAGGCAAGGGGAGAAGTTTTGTCCCATGGCCATGAATCCCAGTGACTGGTTATTTCACATCTGATCTACTGATTAAAGAGACAATCAAGAGCTTCTGCATAATTATAATCACATGTAGGATTCCTGTTGCCCTGTTCTTCGGGCAGAGACTCAACAAGCATTTTAATTGGTTATTGGCCTCAATCCCCCCTTGCAACAACCATTTGTAAATGCTAATGTGAAACAGGCTGTGCTTGCAAAAGCAATTCCTGGCAACACAAAAAAAAGGGTGTGTGTGTGTAGAGAACGGTAGTAACAAAAATAGGTAATAATAAAAATTACCCAACCATTTGTAGCAGAGGGGTGTGTGTGTTAGAAAGAAAATAAATCACAAAGATGTACTATAAGGTGAAGAGACCCATTTTGCTAAGATAGCCTATCATCAACCGCAGGGATGGAGCAGGAAGGCTGAAGTAGAGAAAAGCAATCATTTGCCAAAGCCTGCTGAAAGGTTTGCAGTAAAAGAAATTAGCTTATGTGTGCTAACAGCCTAGATTCAGCTTGTCAGCCTAAACCTCTGGCACACATCATTGCCAGATATTAATTCCACAATCCCTCTATTGGCATAAAAGGAGAAATCTCCTATTTGCATACTCTTATCTCCCATCTTAGGCTGAATCTCCAGAACAGCCAACAACAGGGCAAGCAACTGATGTATAAACGTATAAAAGATCAGAAAGGGATTGTTGCCTAGGACAACAGGTCTGAGTGATTCCCCAGTTTGTGGGCCAATAAACATTGGGTTGTCGGAGAGCTGTGAATGTATGCTATGAGGGTGGTGGCAGTTCATATCAGGGAATCAGACAGCAGGGGCCAGGGGCTTACCAAGAGAAGCTCTCCTAAAGGATGAACTAGTGACCCAAGGTTTCCTGTTCTGGAGCACAACCTGCATAATAGTCAGAGAAGGAAACTGCAACTCATCTGCACAGCACAATCTGATGACTTGGGAAGCTAACAAAAGTTTGGCAAACCCTATAGAACTGTTGACACAGGCTCATGAAATGAGCAGTTCCTCAGATGGATTAGCGCCCTGGTCCTGCTCTCCTCTCCCCCCACAGACCGTAACCTTTGGAATCTGACTGCATTCCTACAGGGGCTTCTGGTGCCTCTGCTCTTTGATAGCTGCTCTAGAACATTATTTCTTCCAGGCTTTAACTGTATACTAACCCTGTCCACTCAAGTCTTCCATGTATCCTGGAAATCCTTGGCACATATGCTCTCTCTCTCTCCCCCCTCCCCCCCATGCTTGGCACTGATGGCACAACAACAAAGATCCAAATCTGGAAGCAGAGTGTGAGGGCAGTTGTTGATCCAGTTGGAGGGCATCATCTGTGTGACCAGTCTAGGGACTATTGCTCTCATTCTCTATCATGGGGATACCCAAAATGGTGCCTTCCAGATGATGTGAACTCAAATTCCCATCATCCCTGACCATTTGTCATGGTGTCTAGGGATATTGGGTGTTGTAGTCTACAATATCTGGAAGGCACAACTTTGTCTATCTCACTTTCTTTGTCATCACTGATGTTGCTGTCAACCAAATATGACATCATCACATTCACTACAAGATCCCTGATAGGATAGAATGATTCTAGGAAGGAAAAATAAGTTTTAACTGGGAGGGGGAGATGGTGTTGGGGCAGAGAAAGACAGCTAGGATGACTAGCAGTAAAAAAATGGTTATTAGGGCAGGATGGGGAACTATTTCAGCCCCACAAAAGGTACATTTTTGACTTTGAACATTGAAATAGAAGAATATTTAGTGTAATCCTCCATTTTTTTAATTTGTTTTGAGAATTCAGATTCTGTAGCATCACAGGAGGCTGAAACATTTATTTATTGTTATGATTTCTTCTTAAGTGCCAAAAAAACCAGCATAACACTTCACATAAAATTAAACCAGGATGTGTTCTCAAGATAACATTCTAAATAATTAAGATTGTAAAATATATTGAAAACTAGAACTAAAAAAAAGTGGTTTGTGTGCATTAAGGCCCCTAAATAGGCCTTAATATATGGATTGGTTCCTGTGTGCCTCTGAGGGTTCCTCTTTTCCCTGTTTCCTTAAGTAGAACCATCCAAATTATGTTTCAGTGCATGATGGGTGATTTCGAAATGTTAGCAATTATTTTCATATTCTAGTAGCTGTTATTATGCCCAGCCGCATTCTGATGGGTGTTTAGCATGTCCAGGAAATTTTCTTCCTGACAGTCTTTTACGTACAGAAATTGGTCTTTGATAATTTGGTTACCATAACCAGCTGCTGGAAGGATCCAAAGGAAGGCACTTAAAAGTCAACACAATCATTATTTTCATTTTAAAGATCGCTGTAGACCTAGACTCTACATGAGCTGCTGTATTCAATACAAATTTAACAGGGAGTGTTGCCAAGGAAAAGCAAAACCTTTTAGAGGCAGGGCAGTAGAGAAGGACAGATTTGATTTCTTCATTTTAAAGTTGATATGAGGCTCCATTGTTCATAGAGTCTATCAATATATTTCATTGCGGGAAAGCAATAAGCGAAAAAAATCCAAAATCAAATCTATTAGAAAGTGGAAGAAAAAGGGAGAGTTATCCATGCAAGCCTTGTCAGGTTTGATCTAGAACAGCATTGTGAGGGTTTGTGCAAGGCTGGGGACTCTGTAGAACTGCCCCTGATGTCATTTTACTGGAACTAGAGATGGGTGAAAATTTTGATTCAGTTAGCATTTCAAGCAGAATTTATCAAATTCACAATTTCCAAAACAATATGAGAACCGAAACACAGACATCCTTCAAAATTTGCATTTATTAGAATTTTGGATGCAGTTCGCCAACTAAACAACATTTACAAAAATGCATATATTAGAGGAAAGTGTGCATAAAAATGAATACATAAATGAAAATAACATGCAAAAAGGCATGAAATGATGAGAAATGGCTTGCAAAAATGTGTCCTTTTGACAAAACTGCCTGCAAAAATGTGTTTATTTGGAGAAATTTGCACTAAAATGGTGGAGAATTTTCATGAGGATTTTTTTTAAAAAAAATTGCAGATCACTGTAGAAATGTAGAGAATTGAATTGAACATTGGAAAAATGAGAAACTGAGAGAACCGAAACAGACAGATCCTTCCATCCCTATCTGGAACACAGGGATGTGTAAGAAATTCGATTCAGTCCACATTTAAAGGTGAATCTGCCCAGTTTGCACTTCCTGAAAAAATATGAGGACCGAAACACAGCCATCGTTCAAAATTCACATTTCACCAAACTTGCAAAAATTGTGTACATTCTGTAAAATTACATGAACAAATGTGTATATTAGGAGAAATTAGCATGAAAATGCTGATGAATTTTCATGAGGACTTTTAAATCATTATCATCATCACAACTGATGTGGCAAAGTAGATAACTGGGCTTAAGACTGGAAAACTAAGAGAAACCAACATTGACAGATTCACCCTTTCTACTGGGACACAATTTTGGCATTCTGGAAATGGTTGTTGATGAGATAGGAGTTGGTAAGTTGAGTGGTGCACCCAAGATGCAGCGGTTACTACACAGGGGTGTGCATCAGCGCTGTGTGTACCCAGAATTACAAGGCAAAACAGGATGATTCAGGGAAGGTTGTCAAGTTTCAAAGTTGTATTGTCCCATTAATGAGCTGTCTAGAGTCAGATCAGGGGCTTCTAAGTGGCTCTGCAGCTGTAGCTCTAAAAAAAAAAAGTGTGGCTCTATACCCTGCCCTCCCACTCCCCACCCTGAGATATGAACACGGGATGACTAGAGAAATGCCCAGAGCTTGAGAAGAAAGGGGTAGTGGAGACTGATGGCACATTGGCCAGTTCTTTGAAAGTTTGGACTAAAACCCAGAGCAGATTCACTGTCCCACTGACATCAGAGCCACCAGTGTCCACTGGAAAAGTGTGGAGAGGCAACTAGAGGTGAGGTGTGGAGTGGGGGGGGATACTTTACTTTGCTATACAGGTCTAGATTTTTATATCAGTGAATTATTTTCCAGCACCACCTCAATCACAGTGATTTGGGGGCAGGCATGTTGAAGTAAATACACAGAGTTGTTCTTCACGTGGGTCATCATTATCCTTTGGGTTTGGCAGTGAGAGCACGGCACAAGTGGTGGAGGCAAGATGTTGGGGCGACCTGCTTCTTTCCCAATGGTTCTTTTTCCTAACAGAAGGGACGAGCTGTAGCTCACTGGTAGAGCATCTGCCTTGCATGCAGAAGGCCAAGGTCCAATCCCCAGCAGCTCTAGGTAGGGCTGGGAGAGACCCCTGCCTGGAAAGCCACTGCTAGTCTGTAGGCAGTCCTGAGAGAGAGGGACCAATGGTCTGACTCCATGTAATGCAGCTTCCAATGCTCCTAAACCATTAAAAATCATACTTCTCCCTCTTTCTCTTTTTCTTCATGGAGGATACTTCCAGGATGAAATTGGACAGACTGAAGAGCAGAATATAAATACTAAATAACAATCTTAGGTAAATTCAGAACTGGGGCATCCCCAACATATGGCTGTCCAACATCTTCTTGGAGATCTCCACCCAGCGAGATCTTGCCAAAGGGAGCCCGGAGCAGCAAACAAGTGATACAAAACTAAAAACATGATTTTTAAAAATCTTAAAAGCAAAACATCTTAAAAACTAACTTAAAAGCAAAGCTTCTTTAAAAACAGGTAATTGGTTCCATTTTTGTTTTTGAACTGCTGTTACCATCAAGGGGTTTCTCCTGATGTTCAGCCTAAATCTCCTGTCCTGCAACTTAAGCCCATTAGATATAGCCCTGACCTCTGAGGCAACAGCAGATAACAAGTCTTTGCCCTCCTCTGTGTGAGGACAGCCCTTCAGGCATTTGAAGACTACTGCTATGGTTCTCTTCTCCACTCTTCATTTCTCCACAGTCTTCTCCAGGTTTAACATACCCAGTTCCACTTTTCCTCCTAACGCTTGTTTTCTATACAAGTGACTCTCTTTGTTGCTCTCCTCTCTCAACTCATTTCAATATGTCTATCCCCTTCTTAAAGTTTGGTGACCAGAAGAAGATGCAGCAATTGATACAATCCTGTTACAAGCTACCATCAGAAGAGTTCATTTTGCCTCCCCCACTCCCCCCCCCATGAGCCTTATTTAACTTTGCTGCTGCAACAATTAATTTTACGATCCTTTCATGGGCCAGTTGCACAAGTTCCTTGGAGTCAACTGGAGCAGTTCAGATGGAATCTCCCACAGGATTCTTTCTCTGACTGCAAGGTCACTGTACTCAAACAAAAGATGTTTAGGGGATGATATAGTATGAGGCTGCTGAACTGAAGTTAACTGATAGATCTGACACCATTTGAGTTGAGAAGATCTTGGTTGGTCAACTCCCTTCAAAGAGTAGTAATCTTTCACCTCTCATCTCCCACTTGTACCCCACCCCCACTCCAGGCGCTGGATCATATGAACATCAAGTGTTTGAGTGGGACGCAGTATCTCTACTTTTTGTATGTGTGTGTTCATTTTGTAACATCACCTTGCAAAACCCTTCTTGTTCTCCTGTGGTATTCCAGAGATACAGCAATGGTCCTATCAAGGTAATAGACT
This sequence comes from Rhineura floridana, assembly GCF_030035675.1. NCBI lineage: Eukaryota > Metazoa > Chordata > Lepidosauria > Squamata > Rhineuridae > Rhineura > Rhineura floridana. Next base: position 29,797,061 of record NC_084493.1, read on the forward strand.
GCTCTGCGGCCCTTCTAGAACCCAGTATGTTTCTTTAAGTGTAGGACAAGAGGGATATATTGTACAAGTAGAGTTGAGCAGATGATAGATCAGGATCCAAGCCCATTGCCAGCATGCAGTGTACTCAGTGTTGGTGCCAGGGGGCACCACTAGGGTCTACTGCAGCTGGGCTGCAACCACTGTTGCTACCACCAGCTGCCTGCTTGCCCAAACTAGTAGCTAGGATGAACTTGGACGGGGGTAGCAGTTGCACTGAGCAGTGTGTCAGGCTGCACACCTAACCGTGCCAGCACTTAATTGTGCTGGCCTCATCCTCAACATGCATGCATCAGAGGCCAGGCTGGAATAATTAAGAAGGCAGTGTTGGCAAATTTGGGCAGGTAGCCCAGAGCTCTGCTCAGAGCCTCCACTACAATGGGCATGAGGCAGACTGGCAAGCAGCCAGCCTCCTATAAACATGTACATGGAATGGGGGGAGGCACTGAAAGCGTCTTGCCCCAATATGCTGAAGAAAGTAAGAAAGCTCTGGCAGGGCCTTGGTTCTTCCAGGTATGAGACAATATTGTTTCAAGCAATAGCCCTCACTGTTTGTGTGTGTGTGTGTGTGTATTTCAGACTGGAGAACTGGTGGTAGAATCCAGAAAAGACACAACAGACAGAGCCCAGGAGCTCAGGAACATATGCCTTGGGGAGGATGGCACCCAAATCCAGCTTCATGACTCCATAAGGACATAAGAAGAGCCCTGCTAGATCAAGCCAAAGGCCCACCTAATCCAGTGCTCTGTTCTCATAGTGGCCAACGAGTGACCCATAGGAAACCCACAAGCAGAATGTGAATGCAACAGCACCCTCCCCAGCTGTAAATACCTTGGGAATTGTAGTGGCTCTTGTACTGTGAGATTACTCTCTGTTTTCCCTTCAGGATAAAGGTCTTGTTTAGGCTCAAAGTGTCCTTGGAGTCCCCAAGCCCCCCATCACTCAATAAGGGTTCTGGTGAGTCCTTTATTCCTCCAGGAAAATGTCTAGGACCCACACTTATCAAGTATTGTGCTTGCCGCTTTTTAGTTACCAAAGCCCTCAAAATTCTTTTCCTCTATTCATGGAGTTAATTTTGCCCCTATTACTACTACTTCTACTACTACTTCTACATTTATTACCCACCCTTCACTCAAAGGCCCCAGGGTGGGTCACAGCAATTTTAAAACACATAATTAAAAACAGTTAAAAACATCCTACACAACATCACAGAAAATAGGGTGAGCTGTAGAAATACGCATCTCAGGTGTCAGCCAGGGTAAAGAGATGCATCTTCAGCATTCACCGAAAGTTGTGCTATGTACGTAGTTGCCAGATGCACCTCAGTGTGGAGGGCCACAACTTAGGGGCCACCACAGAGAATGCCCTCTCCCAGGCCACCCTCCAAACTTCTGAGGGTGGAGGAATTACCAAAAGGGCCCCCTCTGCTGATCTCAACACCCAAGAGGTAGGGAAGGAGGTGGTCTATTTGGGACCTAAGGCATTTAGGGCTTTAAACACTAAAGTGAGCATCTTGAGCATCTGGGTCCAGAAAAGAACTGGCAACTAATGCAGCTGTTTTAAAGCATATATGAGTTCTAAAAGGACTCAGATTACTCAGCTGGTAATCTGGTTGCTGCATTTTGGACCAGTTGAAGTTTATGAGTCTTTTTCCAGGGCAGCCCCACATAGAATGCATTGCAATAATCCAGTCTGGAAGTTACCAGAGCATGGAGCACTGTGGCCAAGTCTTCTCAGCTAAGTCAACTCTCCATTTGCCTCATAGTCAGTTTCCCTGTTTGGTGTAAATTTCAGGGTCTGGCGTTCTACAGCAAACTGTTGTCTTAGACCTCAAGGTCAGTTGCTCTCAGTCCTGCATTCAGCCTTGCTCTGCCTCTCAGCGACACCCTCCCTCTATATGCTGGTGGTGGAGGACAGAGCATGCGCACACCTCAGCCAGTGTCTCCTCATGCCCATGTTTGTCATCAGCATAGGTGTCCACTGACCAAGTTTAATTTTATGTATGTATCTATGTATGTATGTATGTATGTATTTATTTATTTATTTATGCAACTAATGCTATACCATCCTCTCACAAAACATCAGGACCAGGTACAGCAACATAAATACCTTCAAAAGCAATGCAAAATAATTGACTAGCTATTCAACAAATATTTTCAACAGCTGCACAAGCCTGTTGGCATAAAAAAAAAGTACACAAGAGACACCTGAAAATCAAAAGCGAGGCTGCCTGCCAAATCTGTGCTGGAAGAGTATTCCACAGCATGGGACCAGCAACACTAAATGCCTAACTTGTGGAGGGGCCAGTTGGGCCTCTGTAACACAAAGATGGTACCCTGACCAGGGGTTGGCCCTAGATTTGGCACTTACTCCTTCAGGGTAGGCCTTGCCTCCCCCTCCTGCCATTTTAGGCTTCCAAGACAGTCAGATCCAGAGGCCATATGACACACTCAAGAGATGTATTGGACCCCTTCCTATGCCTAAGAGGGTAGCTCTAAAAGCAATATGATGTGGAATGTGGTGATGGGTTTGACACAGGGCAAATAGGTTGGCCAGGGCTGTGCTGTTACTCAAAGTAGTCAACTGTTACATTTTTTGCTGATATGTGCTCAAAAGGTCAGTGTGTGCAAGTACTCATTTGCAGCTACAGCACAGCATTCGAGGCCAACTGCAAGGAGCATGGTGTTAGTGGTTCTCAATTTGTTACATCAAAAAATGGCTCTTTTACATCTGGAGGAAGCTCCAAAACACACCAGATGGGAGACCAAAGGATATAAGTCAAAACCTTTATTGATTACCAATATCCTTTGCAAAAGAGAGACTAGACTTTTTGGCTCAAGCCTGAAAACCAGTCTAAAGCATAGTTACACTGGTACAAGTGATATATGCTCTCAAGTCCTCCTCACACAGCCCCTCCCGTCTCATCAGTAACTTTCCAAACTTCTCTATTATCTTGCATTGAGCTAACGTCCTGGCCTTGAGTGCTCATCTGTGCTGCCTCTGCCTCCCCCTGGCGCAATGCATTCCAGTGAGCCATTATCTACTTAGATAGTATCCAGTTACATGGGATGGGTAAACTAGCATTCAAGTATCAAACACCAACTGAACATTTAGCATCCACAGGCACCTTAGGAATTTTGTTTTTCTGGTTCTATGTTATCTCAAGTTAACACATTCTGTACCGTGTCAAATTAACACTACATACTACAATTCCCAAACTATATATGCCTAATTTCATTACAGTCCCCCCTCAAAAAGCAATTTAGGGGTTGAAACTTTATCATTTTCCTCTCTTGGAAGGCTATGATACATCATAAGCATTTGTTTATGTGTTACACTCTCAACCATGCGTTGTATGATCAAGCGAATACATGGAATAAAGCAAGGCAAAATTAGTAAAATCAGCAAGATTACACACATGTCCATATGCAGTCAAGGGAAGAGGCCTAAAGGGGAGGGGATCTATGCTATTCCCTCCTGCATGCACACACACCCAGCAACTGGAAAAATTGAATTCCTTCACCACTTTTTGCATCAGATGGAAAACTAAATTTGCTGGTTCTTCTTCTGGGCTTTCTGATTCCTCTGCTCCTGTAAATAGAAGAAGCCCCCATATCCACAACAGCCACATCTTTGTTTAAGGCAATCATTTACAACAAAAGCAATACAAGAATATGAACACAATCGCAGCTACTACAAGTCCACCTATTATTCCTTCCCAATTGATTTCCCAAGCCACTGGAATTAAGGAAGGAAAATCCATTTTACTCCTTTTTCTTCTTGAATCTCACCTTCAGGCCGAGACCAGGCACAATCTCCGACAGCCACTTTTCTTCAGGACCCTTCTCCTGTCCCTCAGCTGTTGGGAGGTCCTGCGCTACCTCCTTCCCTGGTTCCACTGGTGGTGATGCTGCCTTGAGTCTGCTGACGTGGATCCACTTGGATGTTCCTTGAATCTTGACCGCTGTATGGGATGTCAACAGGACCTGTTTTGGCTCACTCCACTTCTCTTTAAGGGGTTCCTGCTGCCACTTCCAAACTCGGACCCAATCTCCAGGCTTATAGGAATGGATCGGTCCCTCCAACGGCAATCTCTGGAACTCTCTTGTGTACCTGTGAAGATCATGTAATACAGACTGCAGGGCAGTTACATATTCAACAACAGCATTGTCACCTAACAATGTATTTACAGAACTACCTTTTCCCTGCCCCATCCGTGGTGGTCTGCCATACAAAACCTCATATGGTGTCAATTTGGTCTCTCCCCGGGGGCTACAACGAATTCTGGTTAATGCAATCGGTAGTGCCTCTGGCCACTTCAATTTAGCTTCTCTACAAATCTTGGTCAAAGTCTGTTTTGTCGTTCTAACCATTCGTTCAACCTGCCCAGATGATTGCAGCCTCCATGGAGTGTGTAGTTTCCACTGGATTCCTAAAAAGTCACTTACTTGTTGAAAAACCTTGGAAACAAAATGTGGCCCTTGGTCCGATTCAATACATTCTGGCAACAAGAAGTGTGGTATTATCTCCTTTAATAAAATCTTTGCCACAGTTTGCGCTGCTGCATGACGACAAGGAAAAGCTTCCACCCATCCAGTGAGTTGGTCCACAATAATTAACAAATAACGCCACTCCATGGTCCTTGGAAGTTCAGCAGAGTCTATTTGGATACGCTGGAAGGGATAGAAAGCCCAAGGGCGGCCTCCCATTGGTGCTGGGGGCTTAGGCCCTGCTGCATTAATGGCTGCACAAGTAGGACATTGGCTGGCTGCCCTTTGAGTCTCTACATACAATCCTGGTGCAATAACATAACGAATCATCAAATCTCCCAAGGCGCTTCCTCCCAAATGCGTGGCTTTGTGCATATTGAGCACTACATTTCTTAACAGTGAAAGGGGAATAATAATCTGCCCTCCCGGTACTTGCCACCATCCTCCTGGGAGAAGTTTAGCATTTGCCTCTTGGGCTCTCTGGATTTCCTCTGGCGAATATATTGCCTGGTAGCTGGATAAGTCAAGTGATGGAATTAACGCTCCCTCTCTTTTTTGCTCTCCTATCTCTAATGCTGCTTCCTTTGAGGCTTGATCTGCCAAACGGTTGCCTGCGCGCAAGATGGGGTCTTTGCACTTGCCATGCGCTGGGACATGTATGACAGCCACTTTCCTGGGTTTTACTAATGCGGACAGGAATGCTTTAATTTCACTGCCATTCTGAATGGGTTGTCCATTACTTCCTAAGAATCCTCTTTCCTTCCACAATGCCCCAAAAGCATGTGTTGTGCCAAAAACATATTTAGAGTCAGTGTACAAATTGATCTCTTTGTCTGCATATAAGTCCAAAGCCTTGGTTGCAGCCCACAGTTCTGCCTGCTGTGCTGACCAACTAGGAGGAAGAGCTTGTTTCCATAAGATCTCTTTGCCTTTGACAACTGCAGCTCCTGTACAACACTTGCCTTCCACTATTCGGCTGGACCCATCTACAAAGACATTATCTGCCTCTTCTATCGGTATGTCTCTCAGCCCTGGCTTTATGGAGGTATCTTGATCTAGAACTTCCAGGCAATCGTGTAACAACTCCCCTGGTTCAGGGATTAAGGTAGCTGGGTTCAAGGTATTGCAAACTGACAGGGTCAGATTATTACATCCAGTTAGCAAATTCTCATAGGAAGACTGTCTTGAAGGATTGAGAACTTTATCCGCCTTTGTTCCCAATATTCTGGCTACATCATGTGGGCCTGTTATTTCTAGCTGTGCCCCCATGACAATTTTCTCAGCCTTTTGCAACAAGCACGCTGCTGCCGCTACCACTCTCAAGCAGGTGGGCCACCCTTTGGCAACAGGATCCAATACTTTAGAATAGTATCCTTTTTTTTTTTCAATTAATTTTTATTCCAATTTTCAAAACCAAAACAATACAAAAAGAAAACAACACAAATCAATAACTAGTACAATACAAAAAGAAATATATATATATATATATATATATAAAAGAAAGAATATTGACTTCCGATTTGTCATAGTTCAGCTATAAATCTATAATATATAACAAACCTATCTCTTAATAGATTATAAAATCACCTTCCTCCAACGGTTATCTTAGTTGGTTTCAAATCTCATTAACATCATATCATTTTAATCTTCCACAAAAAGTCAAAGAGAAGTTTCCAATCCTTGAGATATATGTCATCAATTTTTTTTTCTAAATAAACATGCCAATTAATCCAACTCATCAAATCTACTAAGTCCAGTAATTTTAAATCGCTCTTCTGTCATTATCCATATTGGGTCCATCTTCCATCTTCCATCTTTACGCACCCAAAAATCTTGCTGTCATAGTCATATAATAAAAGTCTGATAGGAATTTCCTTCATCACAGATATTTTCTTGCCATCAAATCCAAACGTATCACTGAAGTATTGTTGCAAAGCCGCATCTCTGTTCCTCTTTTCCACATGATACACTAGTACATCTCTTGAAGGTTTTTCCATTGACACAAAACAGGGATTAATTCTGTTAACTTTCTCCATTTCAAGTTCCATCAAATCCTTCCAGTCCAAGAATTTTTTTGAACCGATAATATCTTTATCTCCAATCTCTTCAATTCCTTCAGGGACAGCGCTGAATTCCAAACTGTAATATTTGTCTCCAGGATCCATCACAGCCAGGAAATCCAAATCTTTTTTCATGTCCATAATTAAGCCAATCTCCATAGTTTGAACCTTGCCTTTAATTTCTCTTTCATCCTTTTTTTGTTTTCCAGATCTATCTTTATTCTCCTTTCTCATAGAATCCTGAGTTTCTTTCAGCTCCTGTCTCATTTCATGAAATTCAATTCTCCACGCTTGTCTATTATTTCTCAGTTCTTGTTTTATTGAGTTAATCCCATTCATTATTTTCTGAAACATGTCTAGAGATAAAGTCCCTTCTTGTACATCCATGATCTGCTTAATTGTCATTCTTAAAGCCAAAGGAACAAAACTCCTTCAATTTTCAATGTCCCAAACAAAGAGCAGCTTATTTCTTTAACCAGTTACAAAGGAGTTAATCTTTCCAACAAACTAACGTCACACGCTAGACAGCCCTTATCTCTTAACTGCCCGGAAGTGTAAGAACGGCTTTAGTTCACAGCGTCGAAATAGCTAGTAGCAGAGAGAATGAGCAGATTCGTCAAAAAAAAAAGTAGATCAGGAAAAATATTCCCAGCCATAAATCAAAAAGATTTCTTATCTCTTCCAATCAGAAATCTCTCGTCCGTTGTAATCTTTAAAATGCTATTTTCCATGTCAGCTTTTTGCAATAAAAAAAAGATAAGCTATTTATATTTTCTTCCCCCTTAGTTCCGTGAATAAAAAAAGGAAAGTCTTACCTCACCTAGGTTATCTCAATTGCTGTTACTTTGACAAATCTCTTTAGCTGTATAGATAAGAAAATGATGAATGTAGACAGGAGGATGTTTGCCTGTTAATCCGTATAAAAAAAAACGGGTCACTTATCCAGCTGAGCTAGCATAAAAATCCTCGCTCTGTCTGAGCTGCTGGAAGACAGACAATTCTGACGAATCAAAACAAAGCTATGTGGGAAATCTCACATTTCTTCTTTAACCGGAAGAAATTATAGTCAGTCATAAAAGAGCCTTCTGACTGAATTTAAACTGGATAAATTTCATCCAAGACGGAGCTCGTCTCAGAGGCTGCACAGGCGTAGGGATCCTCCTGGGAAGTCCAGAGAATAGTATCCTATGGGTCACCATTTGTCTCCCCACTTCTGCATCAGGACTCCTGAAGCTACTCCCTTGTTTTCGCTCACATACAATTGGTATGGCTTCTGTCCATCTGGTAGGGCTAGCACAGGAAGGTTACTTAGGGCTAGTTTCAATTCCCTAAATGCTTTTTCCATTAATTTAGTCCATTTCCAATCCTTTAGCCCCTCCTTTGTCAGGGATTCATACAAAACAGCTGCTTTTACTCCAAACTCAGGGATCCATTGCCTGCAAAACCCCACTAGTCCCAAAAAAGCTCTCAGTTCTTTTGGAGTTCTGGGGCTTGGCATACCACATATTGTTTCCCTTTGTTCAGGGCCCAAGGCCTTTTTGCCTTTCTTGATTTGGTATCCCAGAAACGTGACTTCTTCCTGACACCACTGCATGTCCTTAGACACTTTATATCCCTTTTTAACCAATTCCTTCAGAAGAGACCTAGTAGCCTCTAGCCAAGTCCCCCGGTTTTTCCCACAGACCAAGATATCATCCACATAAACCAAGATCGGGGTTTGGGGGTTCCTTTCTCTCCATGCTTCCAGGTCCTTTTGTAGGGCCTTTGTAAATTCTGAGGGTGACCCCAGAAATCCTTGGGGCAGGACTCCCCAAGTATATTGGCAGATTCTACTTGTTTGGGGGTTCTCCCATTCAAAAGCAAACAAATTCTGACTGTCCTTATGGAGGGGAATTGAGAAAAACGCATCCTTTAAATCCAAAACAGTGAAATGAGAGGCTGTGGATGGGATTTGTGTCAGAATAGTGTGTGGATTCGGAACTACAGGGTGATCTCCGGCCACTTTGGAGTTAACAATTTAGTCTTGGACTAAACGATAAACCCCTGGTTTGCCTGCTTTTGGGACCCCCATTATGGGTGTATTGTGGGGTGAAGTTGTCTCATGTAGCCATCCATCCTTCAGGAACTGTTGGATAAGGGGTTGGAGACCTTCTCAAACCTCGCGCCTGAGGGGGTATTGTTTCACTGGTTGGGGCTTTGCTCTGGGTTTTAAGGTGACTTTCACAGCTTCTGCTTCTAAAGCCCTGGCTGGGTTATCCTTGTGTGCCCATACTATATCCGGGATACCTTCTGCCTAGGCCCCCCATTCCAAGGCTGGGGCAGGTTTATGTTGCATCACCCCCCTCAGGGCCATCTGATATGAAGAGCTACAACATTTAGGAATAGTAACTCTCATCAGGTTCCCTTCAAAGGAAATGGAAGCTTGCAGTTTTGTTAAAATGTCTCTGCCCAGTAAGGCAACAGGGCAATTTGGGGATACCAGAAATTCATGTTGTATATGTCCATCTCCAATTTTGACCAACTGAGGCCATGTGAAGTGAAGATTTTGCTTTATCCCATCAATGCCTTCCACCTTCTTAATGTGGGGGCTTATTTGGTCAGGCTGTGCCCCTGGCAAAATAGAATAAGTTGCCCCGGTGTCAATAAGGGCATTGTACTTTTGTCCCCTAACTCTAAGAGGCACTATTGGTTCTTCTAGCCTCTTGGGGGACAGGCCCGACCACCTTCATTCTGAATCTTCCTCATGCCCCATCATTTCCCTTTCAAGCTGGCGAATTCCCCTTTCAAGTTGGTGAGCTCCAGGCTCCTGCTTTTTAGGCTGATGGGGGCCTGGTGTTCACTCTTGGTGCCCTTCTCTATTTCGGGGACAGTCCTTTGCCCAGTGGCCCTTTTCGTGGCATCTTGCACATTCATCTTTCTCCAACCGACGTCTGGGCCCTCTTTGGGTATTCCCTTTCCGTTCAGTGGCCATTGCTGCTGCCATGATGGCACACTCCTTCCTCCATCACTTCTCTCCCTCCTTTTTCTCAACTTGGTCTCTATTCACATACACCTTAAAGGCAATTTCCACCAGTTGGGCTATAGGCATTGCAGGAGCCCCCTCAAGCTTCTGTAGCTTCCTTCTAATATCTGGGGCTGACTGCGCAATGTACATAGTGTTAAGGAGATGAAGGTTATCGGGGCTGTCTGGATCCATGGTGCTATACTGCCGGAACGCCTTTTGTAACTTTTGTAAGAATGCTGCTGGATCCTCCCCTGCACCCTGTCGAATCTCATAAATTTTACTCAAATTGCAGGTTCGCAGAACAGCTTGTTGAAGCCCATGGAGTATCAGGCGCCTATAATTTTCAAGGGGCTGGGGGGGTTCCTGTTCGGCAATTCCACCCAGGGTCTACATCTGGAAAGCTCTGCGTCACTGGGACCCCATTCTGCTGGGCTGCATCTATCTCTGCCTGCCGCCTAGTCTGGCTTATCACCATCGTGCGTTCTTCTGGGCTCAAAAGTGTTTGGAGTAGGGTCTGAACATCAGCCCACGTAGGGTTGTGACTTAAAAATATTGATTGAAACAAATCCTGCATTCTGGTTGAGTCTTCCCTCAGGGTTGGGGTCTGATTTTTCCAGTTAAACAAATCTGAGGTGGAGAAAGGGGTGTATACATATGATCTTGGGGCTGCAGCAGGGGCAGTAGGGTTTGCCACCTCTCTCATAGGGCATGTCAGATCAGCCATGTCTTCTCTTTCCCTTTCCTGCCTCCTTGCTGTCTGTGCTCTAGTCGTCACCCCTGGCCATATGGGACTGTCACCCACACATGAAGCTAATTCCTGTCCCATTTCCTCTCTCAGACTTGTTTGCATTTCACTAAGCTGCCTTTGTAATTGTGTCAGCTGTTGTTGATTCTGAGCCACTAGAAATCTCCGCTTCTGTCCGGGTCGTTTCTAGCTGCTTGATGTATTCAGCTAACAGAGGGGGCGAGGAGGGAGTTGATGCTTGTTGTGGTGAGGCTAATACGCCGGACCCACTTCCCGAAGGGGTCCTCCGTGGGGGATTATACGGAGGTGGAGCAGTGGGCAATGCATCATCCACAAAAAAGTCCTCCTCTGGCTGACTTAAAACTGCAGGAAGATCGGATTTAAGCTGAGGCTTGGACTTTTTAACCCCCACAGTTGTGGCTATCATGGCTTTACAACAGGTACCTTTACATTTCTTTATCCAGGGTGGGTTTGTTTCCACCAAATCCTGCCACACATCAATGTAGGGAAATTGATCCCATCTTCCCTCCTTTGTGACTTTCGCATTTACAGCACTTATAATACTTTTATCCCAAGTTCCCCCCTCAGGCCATTCCAAGCCCCACTTAATCCATTCCCTATTACAAAACTTAATCAAACCCCATTTAGCACCTTTACCATATGCATTTTTAAAATCTTTAAAATTTCTCAAAAAACATCCCAACGGATTCTGCAGTTTTTCCTCCCGCGACGCCCCTGTCCCCATTTTACTTGGGTTTTTCAACTGCCTGCTATAGGTCAGTTCCCTGGGCTTTTCAACAGGCTGTCGTCTCACGGGCCCCTCGTGAAGTCGCCCCTACTCCTGATTCCACAAGCTGATCTTACCAGGCTTTCTCAGTAGGCCTTCTGACTCTAACGACCACCACACAGTCACCGACAGCTTCCTGTTATTCCTTAAGGTGTTGGCTCTCTGGTCTCACTATTGGAGCTCCGGTTGATACTGCTGTGCCTTCTGCTCTTCGCACCCTTGGCCCCAAGGCAGGTTCAAACAACCTGGAGCGCTCTCCTTGGCACCCCCGGGGTGACCCAGGAGGCCAACAGGTCAGCCAGACCTCCTGGCTCTGGCTCGCCAGAAATGTTACACCAAAAAATGGCTCTTTTACATCTGGAGGAAGCTCCAAAACACACCAGATGGGAGACCAAAGGATATAAGTCAAAACCTTTATTGATTACCAATATCTCTTGCAAAAGAGAGACTAGACTTTTCGGCTCATGCCTGAAAACCAGTCTAAAGCACAGTTACACTGGTACAAGTGATATATGCTCTCAAGTCCTCCTCACACAGCCCCTCCCGTCTCATCAGTAACTTTCCAAACTTCTCTATTATCTTGCATTGAGCTAACGTCCTGGCCTTGAGTGCTCATCTGTGCTGCCTCTGCCTCCCCCTGACGCAATGCATTCCAGTGAGCCATTATCTACTTAGATAGTATCCAGTTACATGGGATGGGTAAACTAGCATTCAAGTATCAAACACCAACTGAACATTTAGCATCCACAGGCACCTTAGGAATTTTGTTTTTCTGGTTCTATGTTATCTCAAGTTAACACATTCTGTACCGTTTCAAATTAACACTACATACTACAATTCCCAAACTATATAAGCCTAATTTCATTACAAATTTAGGGTGCCCATGTGCCCTACTTTACAGAGGAAGGCCTCTGTTTGAAGGTATTCTCTGTTCAAAGTGCTGCCGGTCCAAGTCTGATTAAAAGATAAAGGAGGGCCACATTTTGCCTCCAGGCCTGAGGTTCCACACCTTGGCTTTGAGTACTCACTATAGAACTCCTCTGTTATGTATGAATAAAGCCGTGTCTGTTGTTGCTGTTAATAATTGAATTTATATCCTGCCCTTCCTCCTGAAGGCAATATAAACAAAATTTAACAAGAAAAAGAAAAACGTACTAAAAAACCATTAAACACCTTGCACTACACACTTACAGAAGTCCAGCGCAAGTGCCTCACCTCTTTATTCTGGGGCTGGTTATATGAAGTGTGTTTTGGTCATTGCCTCTGAGCCTGCCTTCACATTAGTCTCTATTAATGTAACCCTACCTGAAAGGGAGATAGTTACTCAAGCTTTTCCTGGGCAATGATATTTTGTTGCTGTTGTTATTTAGATTGAGAACTATTCTAAAATGCAAGCTTCCCCCTCCCCCACAGTCTGATAGTGTCCAAGCAAGAGTGCAGGGCACGGAATAATGGGCTCAAGTTGCTGGAAGCCAGATTTCGACTGGACATCAGGAAAAACTTCCTAAATGTTAGAGCCATACGACAATGGAACCAATGACCTAGAGAGGTAGTGGGCTCTCCGACACTGGAGGCATTCAAGAGGCAGCTGGACAGCCATCTGTCGGGAATGCTTTGATTTGGATTCCTGCATTGAACAGGGGGTTGGACTCGATGGCCCTGTAGGCCCCTTCCAACTCTACTATTCTACGATTCTCTTCTTGTTTTTATTTTATTTTATTTTTGCAGCATTGAGATGAGCCTTTATTTGGGTGCATGTGTGCCAGTGTGAAATAAGTGTCATAAGTATATGATGTGCTATTCCCCAAAGGACAGGGCCGGCCCTGCCATTAGGCAGAGCAAGACAGCTGCCTTAGTTGGTGGATTCTGGGGGGAGGGTTGGGGAGCAGCCCCCCAGATCTTCTTCTGAGCTCCCTGTTGGTTCCCTCAGACAGAGCTGTGTGCATCATATGACCTACCCTGTGTTCCCTAAGACAGACCAGATGCTGGTAGTCATGGTCCTATAAGCAGTTTTGAAAATAGGGATGGGGTTTGCTGCCTAGTTCTGATCTGCTTGTATTCCGATAGTCCATCATTCAATCCCAATCCACCTTTTATGTGCCCCCACTTGCTTTTGCACTTGCCAATTCAATCTGCTGGGTTTTTTTTTGGGGGGGGGGTTGTTGCAAAAAAAAAATGTAATTGTTAACATAAATGCTTAAGTAAATCCATGGAAGTTAATGGATAATAACGATGGTAATTATGAAGATAATTACTTAAAATCAGGGGGGAATTTAAAGAAAAGGCATGTCAATTGCAGCCACGGCCCACCACAAGAAATCAGTGCCGGTCCAAAAAGGCAGGGAACTGTTGGATTCAGTCAAAATCTGGTACTAAGTCTGATTTAGCAGATACCCCCCATTGAAACAAGATTCAATTGCTTGTCCAGTTTCAGTATGTGGGATGGGAAGAGGGCACCATTTTGTCCTTCAGCTCAGGCAGTAAAATGCCTTGTTCCAGCCCTGCCAAAGGAGGTCAGGACTGGAGCAAATCCCTGTGCCAAAGAAAGGGGGAAACATCTTGCTTTGCAAACCTGTTGAAATCAGTAAGTGTTTCTTCATTCAGCTGAGCTGAAGATGAGGATCAATTTACACAAAGGAGACGCTTCAGTAGCTACATGGATGTTAGAAATTTTCACAGCAGGGTGGGGCAGGTTTGTTGATGTGGGTTTCTCATATATATATATATATATATATATATATATATATATATATATATACATAATTGTGATTAACCAAACACAGGTTTTTATTATATTAACAAAACGTTTCAGCTTCCGCCTTCATCAGCTGCCAACATATAAATGCTGTTACCAAGGTGGCAGTTATAGAGCTTTGAGGATGGAATGCTCAAAGGGCTTCATTTGCAGAAGCTAAGTAGTGGTGGTCCTCCAGGTTCAGGCCATGTGGTGCCAATGTGTCCAGAGAGTAAATCCAAAAGTTCTCCCTTTTGGTCAGTGCTGCTGGATCTGCTGGCATCTCTATCGCTGTAATGGAAAAGTCCAACAGGCTGTGACCCTCGATGTTAAAATGCTTTGCAACTGGTTGCTCCACTTTTTTTGTCAAAATTGCCGACTTGTGGTTCCTGAAGCGCGTGCGTAGGTCAGTTGTGGTCTTTCCTACATATTGGATATGACATCCTGGTCTTTTGCACTCGATGATGTAAACTATATTGCAGGACCTGCAGGTGATGTTCTGTTTGATGTAATATGTCCTGCCTATCCTAGTGCTTGTAAAAGTGGCTGTCTCCCTGAGGTACACACAGGTGATACAGCGTTTGGAGTGACAAGGATGAGACCCTGGATTGGTGATAGGTGGCTTAAGCACAGCTCTCACCAACAGTCTGAGCAAATTAGGAGGTTGGTGAAATGCTATAACAGGAGGCCTGCTGATGGCTCTGGTAAGATGTTCAGAGTTTGCCAGCAATGGGTAGCTCTCTTGATTGCTCGGTGATAGTTAGGAGATGCTGAATGGAAATCTACCACAAATGGGATCCGTTGCTCTCTGCTCTTTGACACCTCAGTATGATGGAGGAGGTTTTCTCTGGACAGAATGGAGGCTCGGTGGACGAATGGTAAAGAGAGTTGGAACAATTTAAAAATTACATCAACTCTATCCATCCCTCTATTAAGTTTACATTTAATAGTACAAATGACAATCCACACATCCCTTTTCTGGATGTCCTTCTTACCATTGAAAACAACAAAATAGCCACTGATCTCTACAGCAAACCCACTGATGCCCACACCTATTTAAACTGGAAATCCTGCCATCCTAGGCATATAAAGAAGAACATTGTGTATAGCTTAGCTGTGAGAATCAAACTTATTTACAACACTGAAGATAAATACCAGAGAAGGATCAGTGAACTTAAAGAACACCTTCTTCGAAGAGGATATTCTACACATATGAATTGCAACATCCACCGAGCCTCCATTCTGTCCAGAGAAAACCTCCTCCATCATACTGAGGTATCAAAGAGCAGAGAGCAACGGATTCAATTTGTGGTAGATTTCCATTCAGCATCTCCTAACTGTCACCGAGCAATCAAGGAGAGCTACCCATTGCTGGCAAACTCTGAACATCTTACCAGAGCCATCAGCAGGCCTGCTGTTATAGCATTTCGCCAACCTCCTAATTTGCGCAGACTGTTGGTGAAAGCTGTGCTTAAGCCACCTATCACCAATCCAGGGTCTCATCCTTATTTATTTATTTTGTTGCATTTATATACCGCCCATAGCAAGTAGCTCTCAAGGTGGTAAACAGAATAGGATAAAATACATACATCATAATAATAAAATCACAAACATATAAGACACAATGAAAACGAAATACAATTAAACAAAATATAAGATGATAAAAGGATTAGTATTACAAGATTAAAAAGATAAAAAGATTAAAATGATTAAAATGCCTGGGAGCATAAGAAGGTCTTTACCTGGCGCCAGAAAGATAATAATGTAGGCGCCAGGCGTACCTCTTTGGGGAGGCTATTCCACAACTCGGGGGCCACCACAGAAAAGGCCCTAGATCTAGTAACCACCCTCCGGGCTTCACGATGGGTTGGTACCCGGAGGAGGGCCTTAGATGCTGAACGAAGTGAGCGGGTAGGTTCATAGCGGGAGAGGCGTTCCACCAGGTATTGCGGTCCCACGCCATGTAAGGCTGTATAGGTCATAACCAGCACCTTGAATCTTGCCCGGAAGTAAATAGGTAGCCAGTGCAGGCGAGCCAGAACAGGAGTTATGTGTGAAGACCGACTGGTCCTCATCAATAGTCTAGCTGCCGCATTCTGCACTAGCTGAAGCTTCTGAACTGTCTTCAAGGGCAGCCCTATGTAGAGCACATTACAGTAATCCAATCTCAAAGTTACCAGAGCATGAACAACTGACGCGAGGTCGTCGCCATCCAGATAGGGGCGTAGTTGGGCTACCATACGGAGATGGTAAAACGCGTTCCGTGCCACCGAGGCCGCCTGAGCCTCAAGAGACAAGGAAGGGTCAAAAAGGACCCCCAAACTACGGACCTGTTCTTTCAGGGGGAGTGTAACCCCATCCAGAACAGGATGCACATCCACCATCTGAGCGGGGAAGGCGTTCACCAACAGTGTCTCAGTCTTGTCTGGATTGAGTCTCAGTTTATTAGCTCTCATCCAGTCCATTATCGCAGTCAGGCAACGGTTCAGCACATCAACAGACTCACCTGAAGAAGATGAAAAGGAGAAATAGAGTTGCGTGTCATCAGCATACTGATGACAACGCACTCCAAAACTCCTGATGACCGCACCCAGAGGCTTCATGTAGATGTTAAAAAGCATGGGGGACAAAACCAACCCCTGAGGGACTCCACAATGGAGAGTCCAGGGTGTCAAGTAATGTTCCCCAAGCACTACCTTCTGGCGACGATCCGCAAAGTAGGAGCGGAACCACTGCCAAGCAGTACCCCCAACTCCCAACTCCGCGAGTCTCCTCCGAAGGATACCATGGTCGATGGTATCAAACGCCGCTGAGAGATCAAGGAGAATCAACAAAGTCACACTCCCCCTGTCCCTCTCCCGACAAAGGTCATCATACAGGGCGACCAAGGCTGTTTCAGTGCCGAAACCGGGCCTAAAAACGGATTGAAACGGATCCAGATAATCGGTTTCATCCAAGAGCACCTGGAGCTGGTTAGCAACCACCCGCTCCAAAACCTTGCCCAAAAAGGGGACATTCGCCACCGGTCTGTAGTTGTTCAAATTATCTGGGTCCAGGGAAGGTTTCTTTAAAAGAGGTCTCACTATTGTCTCCTTTAGGCTACTAGGGACTACTCCCTCTCTCAAGGAGGCATTAACCACTTCCTTGGCCCAGCCAGTGGTTCCAGCCCTGCTAGCTTTCACTAGCTATCCTTGTCACTCCAAACGCTGTATCACTTGTGTGTACCTCAGGGAGACAGCCACTTTTACAAGCACTAGGACAGGCAGGACATATTACATCAAACAGAACATCACCTGCAGGTCCTGCAATATAGTTTACATCATCGAGTGCAAAAGACCAGGATGTCATATCCAATACGTAGGAAAGACCACAACTCACCTACGCACGCGCTTCAGGAACCACAAGTCGGCAATTTTGACAAAAAAAAGTGGAGCAACTAGTTGCAAAGCATTTTAACATCGAGGTTCACAGCCTGTTGGACTTTTCCATTACAGCGATAGAGATGCCAGCAGATCCAGCAGCATTGACTAAAAGGGAGAACTTTTGGATTTACTCTCTGGACACATTGGCACCACATGGCCTGAACCTGGAGGACAGTACCAGCATCACTTAGCTTCTGCAAATGAAGCCCTCCGAGCATTCCATCCTCAAAGCTCTATAACTGCCACCTGGGTAACAGCATTTATATGTTGGCAGCTGATGAAGGCGGAAGCTGAAACGTTTTGTTAATATAATAAAAACCTCTGTTTGGTTAATCACAATTACGTTTATATATATATATATATATATATATATATATTAGGTGATTAACGGAATCCTTATAGGAATCCAGAGCAAGCTTGAGTGAAGTTCTGTTTGTTGCTTTCAAAACTGTATGTATATATATATATATATATATATATATATATATATATATATATATATATTCACACTAAATGCTGTGAAAGCTGATCTGGAGGCAGGTGAATAATTAATTGCATCTTTAAAGAATCCAGCCATTAATAACACTGAGCAGACTGGTAGTTTATAAATGTCCCCGTCTGGATGGAACATGGCATGTGAGGAGAAAGCACTAGAAAAAACTTAAGGGAAATCTTTTCCCATCTCCTGCCTGCAGAAAAAGAATCCAACTTGCAATTTTTCTGTCACCCAGCTGTTTCTGACACCTGGGTGACAAATCAATATTACAACGTTAGTGGCATGAAAAATGGTCCTATTACTGCTTGAGAAAATATTTATATTGCCTCCTACTCTCCAAGGTGTTGGATGCTAATTGAACACAAAGGATAGCATTTGCCTGGGGCTTGCAGAACCTGTTAAGGAAAGAACCAGCGATGTTGGGAGGCGATGGGGAGAAGCCCAGCACTGTGAAGTGGGTGCAGCTTGCCTAGGGATAGTGAAGAAAGCAGGACTGAGTGTAAGGATACATCAAGACCCGGCACATCGTGGGCTCTTGAATCAGTGTTTCTAAGAGCCAGGCTTTAGACACCATGGGGATGGGCTGCCCAGATGTTGATAGACTACAACTCCCATCAGCTCTGGCCATTGGCCCTGCTGGCTGGGTCTGAGGAGAGCTGGAGTCCAATAGTAGCTGGAGGGTTAGACGTCTCCACCCCAGCTCTTAACACCTTGCCTCTTGGCACCACTAGCATTCAGTGACCAAAACCACAAGACTGTCAGATTAAGGACATAAGAAGAGGTCTACTGGATCAGGCCAATGACCCATTTAGTTCAGCATCCTGTTCTCACAGTGGCCAGCCAGACGCCTCTGGGAAGCCCACAAGCAGGGCACAAGTACAGTAGACTTCCCTCCACTTCTGCTCCCCATTAACCAGTATTTAGAGCCTTACTCTGTTGGATCCTGGGAGGTAATATATATCCATCATGATTAGTCACCACTGATAGCCTTATCCTCCATGGATTTGTCTAATTCCCTTTTAAAGCTGTCCAAGTTAGTGGATATTGCTACATCTTGTGGTAGAGACTTCCACAGTCTAACTATGCACTGGGTTACTGGGTTCTGTGCTTGAAGGGAGCCACCTATGTTGCAGTACCAGCATTATCATCCGCCTGAGCATTCAATCAGCTGATCCCAAGAGCCAATCCCTGTCCATCCAGGCCCCTATAAATCCTTGACCTCAAACTTACTGACAATCTGAATTGTTTCCAGAGGGGGAGGAAGGGGTATGGCCTTTTGAAACCTGACCACATCACACCCCACTTTGGATGATTCTATTTGTTTCGGGCCCTTGTATTTTATTTATTTATTTATTTATTTATTCAATTTGTATCATAAGAACATAAGAACATAAGAAGAGCCTGCTGGATCAGGCCAGTGGCCCATCTAGTCCAGCATCCTGTTCTCACAGTGGCCAACCAGGTGCCTGGGGGAAGCCTGCAAGCAGGACCCGAGTGCAAGAACACTCTCCCCTCCTGAGGCTTCCGGCAACTGGTTTTCAGAAGCATGCTGCCTCTGACTAGGGTGGCACAGCACAGCCATCATGGCTAGTAGCCATTGATAGCCCTGTCCTCCATGAATTTGTCTAATCTTCTTTTAAAGCCGTCCAAGCTGGTGGCCATTACTGCATCTTGTGGGAGCAAATTCCAGAGTTTAACTATGCGCTGAGTAAAGAAGTACTTCCTTTTGTCTGTCCTGAATCTTCCAACATTCAGCTTCTTTGAATGTCCACGAGTTCTAGTATTATGAGAGAGGGAGAAAAACTTTTCTCTATCCACTTTCTCAATGCCATGCATAATTTTATACACTTCTATCATATCTCCTCTGACCCGCCTTTTCTCCAAACTAAAAAGCCCCAAATGCTGCAACCTTTCCTCGTAAGGGAGTCGCTCCATCCCCTTGATCATTCTGATTGCCCTCTTCTGAACCTTTTCCAACTCTATAATATCCTTTTTGAGATGAGGCGACCAGAACTGTACACAGTATTCCAAATGCGGCCGCACCATAGATTTATACAACGGCATTATGATATCGGCTGTTTTATTTTCAATACCTTTCCTAATTATCGCTAGCATGGAATTTGCCTTTTTCACAGCTGCCGCACACTGGGTCGATATTTTCATCGTGCTGTCCACTACAACCCCGAGGTCTCTCTCCTGGTCGGTCACCGCCAGTTCAGACCCCATGAGCGTATATGTGAAATTCAGATTTTTTGCTCCAATATGCATAATTTTACACTTGTTTATATTGAATTGCATTTGCCATTTTTCTGCCCATTCACTCAGTTTGGAGAGATCTTTTTGGAGCTCTTCACAATCCCTTTTTGTTTTAACAACCCTGAACAATTTAGTGTCGTCAGCAAACTTGGCCACTTCGCTGCTCACTCCTAATTCTAGGTCATTAATGAACAAGTTGAAAAGTACAGGTCCCAATACCGATCCTTGAGGGACTCCACTTTCTACAGCCCTCCATTGGGAGAACTGTCCATTTATTCCTACTCTCTGCTTTCTGCTTCTTAACCAATTCCTTATCCACAAGAGGACCTCTCCTCTTATTCCATGACTGCTAAGCTTCTTCAGAAGTCTTTGGTGAGGTACCTTGTCAAACGCTTTTTGAAAGTCTAAGTACACTATGTCCACTGGATCACCTCTATCTATATGCTTGTTGACACTCTCAAAGAATTCTAATAGGTTACTGAGACAGGACTTTCCCTTGCAGAAGCCATGCTGGCTCTGCTTCAGCAAGGCTTGTTCTTCTATGTGCTTAGTTAATCTAGCTTTAATAATACTTTCTACCAGTTTTCCAGGGACAGAAGTTAAGCTAACTGGCCTGTAATTTCCGGGATCCCCTCTGGATCCCTTTTTGAAGATTGGCGTTACATTTGCCACATTCCAGTCCTCAGGCACGGAGGAGGACCCGAGGGACAAGTTACATATTTTAGTTAGCAGATCAGCAATTTCACATTTGAGTTCTTTGAGAACTCTCGGGTGGATGCCATCCGGGCCCGGTGATTTGTCAGTTTTTATATTGTCCATTAAGCCTAGAACTTCCTCTCTCATTACCACTATTTGTCTCAGTTCCTCAGAATCCCTTCCTGCAAATGTTAGTTGAAGTTCAGGGATCTGCCCTATATCTTCCACTGTGAAGACAGATGCAAAGAATTCATTTAGCTTCTCTGCAATCTCCTTATCGTTCTTTAGTACACCTTTGACTCCCTTATCATCCAAGGGTCCAATCGCCGCCATAGATGGTCTCCTGCTTTGAATGTATTTATAGAATTTTTTGTTGTTGGTTTTTATGTTCTTAGCAATGTGCTCCTCAAATTCTTTTTTAGCATCCCTTTTTGTCTTCTTGCATTTCTTTTGCCAGAGTTTGTGTTCTTTTTTATTTTCTTCATTCGGACAAGACTTCCATTTTCTGAAGGAAGACTTTTTGCCTCTAAGAGCTTCCTTGACTTGGCTCGTTAACCATGCTGGCATCTTCTTGGCCCTGGCGGTACCTTTTCTGATCTGCGGTATGCACTCCAGTTGAGCTTCTAATATAGTGTTTTTAAACAACTTCCAAGCATTTTCGAGTGATGTGACCCTCTGGACTTTGTTTTTCAGCTTTCTTTTTACCAATCCCCTCATTTTTGTGAAGTTTCCTCTTTTGAAGTCAAATGTGACCGTGTTAGATTTTCTTGGCAATTGGCCATTTACATGTATGTTTAATTTAATAGCACTGTGGTCACTGCTCCCAATCAGTTCAACAACACTTACAACTCGCACCAGGTCCCGGTCCCCACTGAGGATTGTCCAGGGTTGCCGTCCCTCTGGTCGGTTCCATGACCAACTGGTCTAGGGAATAGTCATTTAGAATATCAAGAAACTTTGCTTCTTTGTCATGACTGGAACACATATGCGGCCAGTCTATGTCCGGGTAGTTGAAGTCACCCATTACTACCACATTTCCTAGTTTAGATGCTTCCTCAATTTCATATCTCATTTCAAGGTCTCCCTGAGCATTTTGATCAGGGGGACGATAGATCGTTCCCAGTATTAAGTCCCTCCTGGGGCACGGTATCACCACCCACAATGATTCTGTGGAGGAGTCCGCCTCCTTTGGGGTTTCGAGCTTGCTGGATTCAATGCCTTCTTTCACATATAGAGCGACTCCGCCACCAATACGTCCTTCCCTGTCCTTCCAATATAGTTTATATCCAGGGATAACCGTATCCCACTGGTTTTCTCCATTCCACCAGGTCTCCGTTATGCTCACTATATCAATGCTCTCCTCTAAGACCAAGCACTCCAGTTCTCCCATCTTGGTTCGGAGGCTTCTAGCATTAGCGTACAGGCACTTGTAAGCAGTGTCTCTCTTCAAGTGTCTTTGGCGCTTGTGGTTTGGCCTGTGGTAATTTTGCCCTTCTGAATTTATATCCTGTGCCCCTGCTCTCACAATGCCTACTTCTAGGCCTACCCCTTTTAAAATTTCATCATTTCTTTGGTTTTTATCCCAGGGGGGAGGTTTATTCCAAACCGGACCTTTCTCAGCTCCTGTCGGGTTTCCCCCCTCAGTCAGTTTAAAAGCTGCTCTGCTACCTTTTTAATTTTAAGTGCCAGCAGTCTGGTTCCATTCTGGTTCAAGTGGAGCCCGTCCCTTTTGTACAGGCCCGGCTTGTCCCAAAATGTTCCCCAGTGCCTAACAAATCTAAACCCTTCCACCCGACACCATCATCTCATCCACGCATTGAGACTGCAAAGCAGGGCCTGTCTGGCTGGTCCTGCACGTGGAACCGGTAGCATTTCAGAGAAAGCCACCTTGGAGGTCCTGGCTTTCAGCATCCTACCTAGCAACCTAAATTTTGCTTCCAGGACCTCACGGCTGCATTTCCCCATGTCGTTGGTGCCAACATGCACCACGACCACTGACTCCTCCCTAGCACTGTCTACCAAACTATCTAAACGACGGGCGATATCCGCAACCTTCGCACCAGGCAGGCAAAACACCTTGCGGTCTACACGCCCATCACACACCCCACTGTCTATGTTCCTAATGATCGAATCACCCACTACAAGGATCCCTCCACCCCCTGGAGATATATCCTCGGCATGAGAGGATAGCTGCTCATCCCCCAAGGAATAGGTCCCTTCTAAGGGATCATTTCCCTCTTCCTCAACTGGATGCTCTCCTTCCCCGAGACCATCGTTCTCCATGATAGCAGGAAAGCTATCATCGCTGGAGTGGGACACAGCTATTACGTCCCTGAAGGCCTCCTCCACACACCTCTCTGCCTCTCTCAGCTTTTCCAGGTCAGCCACCTTGGCCTCAAGGAAATGAAATTGTTCCCGGAGAGCCAGGAGCTCATTGCACCGAGAGCACACCCACGACTTCTGTCCAACAGGCAGATAGTCGCACATGCTGCAGGCTGTGCAAAACACTGGAAAGCCCCCACACCCCTGCTGGCTTCTTACCTGCATAGTTTTGTTTAAGGTTTATTATGTCAATAGGTTGGAGACTGTGGTTTAGTTGAGGTCAGGGAACAGACGGGCAGAGTGGGGGGCCCTGGCCTCCTCGCCCTGCTGCCGAACTTGCTCTGCTGCTTAACTCGCCTTGATGCTTTGTCAGCTGGGGCCTTGACGCTTCGTCAGCTGGGGCTCCCTCTAGCTCGTGGAGCAGGCTCCCTCGCTAGGTGCTCTGACTTTATATGTGTGGCTGGTTCCTCCCAGCTACTGCTGCCAGCCAATGATGTGTTACTTGAGGCTGATGGCTCAACTATCAGCTGGGGCTTAACTCTTTAGTATTATCTCAGGCTTCCTTCCTTTGAAGGCAGGAAGGCAGGCTTCCTTCCTGAGTGAGGGGCGGGGCTATTTAAGCTTTCGGCTGCTTTTAATCTCAGCAAGGGGCTGCAACTTCCAGGCAAGTCTGTTGTGTTTGTTGTTTTCCCACCTAGAACAGCCTGACCTTTCTTTAACCTAGGGAAACAGAGCTTGTGGTTGTGTTTCAGGAAGGCTGAAGCTGCCCTTTTTAGCAAGGACTGAGCTGACTCTCTCCCTGTATGTATCGGTGGAGTTTCCTTTTTCCCCTTCTATCCGACTGGAATTTAGCCTTATTTACAGTATCCCCTGAAGCTTTCCTGCTAGGGTGGTGTTGAACACTAGCTTTCTATAGGCTTCCTTCTCCTAGGATCTGCCTCCTAAGATATAGGTTCTTTCAGGATTTGGCTCCAACTCAGGGTGACCTTATTGCTTATTTCTCTGAGCTGTTTTAATTTAATTAAATAATGGAATAAATGGGAGCTACTTACCCTCTTTTCGCTCTGCTGTTTAACTCGCCTTGACGCTTTGTCAGCTGGGGCTCCCTCTAGCTCGTGGAGTCTTTGAAAAAAGTTTAAAAAGTTTAAAAAGTGCCCTTCCTCCCAGCAGGATCCCAGGGCAGCAAACAAAGCACTAAAACACTTTAAAACATCATAAAAACAGAACTTAAAATACATTAAAACAAAACAGCATTAAAAACATTTTTAAAAAACAACCTTAAAAAGGGTTAAAAACATTATGAAAAAACATATTAAACAATTCTGACACAGAATGTTCAGTTGTGACCTCTAGAACGTGACCACTTGCCCACCCTGGACTACTTCTCTGTGTGCAGCTCCCCCCTGTGGTGAGCCTTTGAACTGCAGGTGGCAGCTTCTCTGTGAAAAAACGTCCAGCCTTGGACTGACTTCACCTACCAAGGCTGGCAGTTGGATCCTCCTAGACAGTACAAGAAGACTTTCTGTTGTAGTTAAGGCCTTCCTGAGCTCTAATGTGTTCCTACATTTTATTATTGTTGTTGGTGGTGTTGGTGTTGGTGTTATTGTTATTATTTGTTATTCTCTGGTCCTGTCTCCTGGTTTGTTTATTAATTATGTGATTTATGTAAGAACATAAGAACATAAGAAGAGCTTGCTGGATCAGGCCAGTGGCCCATCTAGTCCAGCATCCTGTTCTCACAGTGGCCAACCAGGTGCCTGGGGGAAGCCTGCAAGCAGGACCCGAGTGCAAGAGCACTCTCCCCTCCTGAGGCTTCCGGCAACTGGTTTTCAGAAGCATGCTGCCTCTGACTAGGGTGGCACAGCACAGCCATCATGGCTAGTAGCCATTGATAGCCCTGTCCTCCATGAATTTGTCTAATCTTCTTTTAAAGCCATCCAAGCTGGTGGCCATTACTGCATCTTGTGGGAGCAAATTCCATAGTTTAACTATGCGCTGAGTAAAGAAGTACTTCCTTTTGTCTGTCCTGAATCTTCCAACATTCAGCTTCTTTGAATGTCCACAAGTTCTAGTATTTTGAGAGAGGGAGAAGAACTTTTCTCTATCCACTTTCTCAATGCCATGCATAATTTTATACACTTCTATCATGTCTCCTCTGACCCGCCTTTTCTCTAAACTAAAAAGCCCCAAATGCTGCAACCTTTCCTCTTAAGGGAGTCGCTCCATCCCCTTGATCATTCTGGTTGCCTCTTCTGAACCTTTTCCAACTCTATTATATCCTTTTTGAGATGAGGCAACCAGAACTGTACACAGTATTCCAAATGTAGCCGCACCATAGATTTATACAACGGCATTATGATATCGGCTGTTTTATTTTCAATACCTTTCCTAGTTATTGCTAGCATGGAATTTGCCTTTTTCACAGCTGCCGCACACTGGGTCGACATTTTCATCGTGCTGTCCACTACAACCCCGAGGTCTCTCTCCTGGTCGGTCACCGCCAGTTCAGACCCCATGAGCGTATATGTGAAATTAAGATTTTTTGCTCCAATATGCATAATTTTACACTTGTTTATATTGAATTGCATTTGCCATTTTTCCACCCATTCACTCAGTTTGGAGAGGTCTTTCTGGAGCTCTTTGCAATCCTTTTTTGTTTTAACAACCCTGAACAATTTAGTGTCATCAGCAAACTTGGCCACTTCACTGCTCCTAATTCTAGGTCATTAATGAACAAGTTGAAAAGTACAGGTCCCAATACTGATCCTTGAGGGACTCCACTTTCTACAGCCCTCCATTGGGAGAACTGTACATTTATTCCTACTCTCTGCTTTAATAATAATAATAATAAAATTTAATTTTTGTGTCGCCTATCTGGCCGAAGTTACTCTAGGCGACGTACAAACTAAAATTCAGTAAAATACAATACAATGCAGATAAAATACAATGAAGTCATTAATCACAGCAGCATGAGATCAGTTAGGGCAATCAATAGATAATAAGTATCCCAAAAAAGTTAGCCCTCCCCGGAAATCCTAAAGGCCTGTCCAAAGAGCCAAGTTTTTAAGGCCCGGCGGAATGTATCCAGAGAAGGGGCATGGCGAAGATCGAATGGGAGGGAGTTCCAGAGAGTGGGGGCCACCACTGAAAATGCCCTCTCTCTAGTCCCTACCAACCTAGCTGTTTTCGTTGGTGGGACTGAGAGAAGGCCCTGTGTGGCTGATCTAGTTGGGCGGCTTAATTTGTGGTACTGGAGGCGCTCCTTCAGGTAAACTGGGCCGAGACCGTATAGGGATTTAAAGGTTAATACCAACACCTTGAATTGGGCCCGGAAAACAACTGGAAGCCAATGTAGGTGAAATAATACTGGCGTGATGTGATCACGGCGGCGGCCGTTTGTAAGCAACCGAGCCGCCGCATTCTGCACCAGTTGTAGTTTCCGGACCGTTTTCAAGGGTAACCCCACGTAGAGCGCATTGCAGTAGTCTAATCGAGAGGTGACCAGGGCGTGTACCACCAGTGGGAGCTGATGAATAGGGAGGTAGGGTTGCAGCCTCCGTATGAGATGTAATTGGTACCAAGCTGCCCGGCACACTGCCGAAATCTGAGCCTCCATGGACAGCCTGGAATCAAGAACCACCCCGAGGCTGCGGACCTGATCTTTCAGGGGTAAACTTACCCCATTAAACTGTAGGTCAACAGCACCCAACCTCCCCCTGCCACCCACAAGTAGCACCTCGGTCTTATCAGGATTAAGCTTCAGTCTGTTCCTTCCCATCCACCCACTCACAGATTCCAGGCACTTGGACAAGGTCTCCACAGCCATCTCTGGTGAAGTTTTAAAGGAGAGATAGAGCTGTGTGTCATCAGCATATTGGTGACATCGCAGCCCAAAACTCCTGATGATAGCTCCCAGCGGTTTTACATAGATGTTAAATAGCATGGGAGAGAGGATAGAGCCCTGTGGCACTCCACATGTGAGGGGCCAAGGGTCTGAAACCTCATCCCCCAATGCTACCTGTTGATGCCTGTCAGAGAGAAAGGAACGGAACCACTCCAAAACAGTGCCTCCTATTCCCAATCCTTCCAGGCGATCTAACAAGATACCGTGGTCGACGGTATCAAAAGCCGCTGAGAGATCGAGGAGGACAAGAAAGGTGGATTCTCCCCTATCTAATGCCCTCCTCATATCATCCACCAGAGCGACCAAGGCTGTTTCAGTACCATGTCCAGTCCTGAAACCCGATTGGTATGGATCCAAATAATCCGTTTCATCCAAGTGTGCTGACAACTGGCCAGCTACCACTCGCTCAATGATCTTCCCAAAAAATGGCAAATTTGAAACGGGGCGAAAGTTGTTCAAGACTTGGGGATCCAAGGAGGCCTTTTTCAAAATAGGTTTTATAATTGCCTCCTTGAGGGCTGGTGGCAATGCACCCTCCTTCAAGGATGCATTTACCACCACCCTGATCCCTTCGCCTAATTTCTCCCTACATTTCATAAGAAACCATGATGGGCAAGGATCAATCAGACAGGTGGTAGGCTTCACCGTTGAAAGCACCTTGTCCACATCCTCAGAAGGAAGAGGCTGGAACCGATCCCACTGAACCGGACTGCAATTGGTCAACTCTGGATCCTCCACTGCATACACAGCGTACGGAATCGAGTTCTTCAGGTGTTCGACTTTATCAGCAAAGTGCTTTGCCAATTTGTCACAGGAAGCCTTAGAGTGTTCCAAGGGTTCCTGAGCAGCTGGACCGACCAGGCTTCGGACCACTTGGAACAGCTTCCTGGGACAGCACTCTGCGGATGCAATAGAGGCAGCAAAGAAATCCTTCTTTGTTGCCCTTATTGCCACCTGGTAGGCAGCTATTGCTGCTCTAACCTGTGTCCGAGCATCTTCAGAACGGGATTTCCGCCACCGGCGCTCTAGTCGTCTCACCTCCTGCCTCAGACTACGCAACCGAGGTGTATACCACGGTGCTGTCTGAGTTCTATTCAGGGGGAGAGGACGTTTCGGAGCCACCTGGTCTAATGCCCTGGTGATTCCCTCATTCCACTCCATCACCAGGGTTTTGACCGGGCGACCTTCAGCAGGTTCCAATTCCCCCAGCGCAGTCAGGAATCCCTCTGGATCCATCAGGCGCCTGGGGCGGACCATTCTAATAGGTCCTTTACCCCTGCGGAGGGAGTGTGGCATCGAGACGTCAAAATTCACCAGATAGTGATCTGACCATGACACGGGGGTAAAAGAAATAGCCCCCAACTTCAGAACACTTCCTACCGCTTCCAGGACAAATACAAGGTTGAGAGCATGACCGGCTACATGGGTGGGCTCAGTGTTATTAAGGTACAGTTCCCAGGAAGCCATGGTTTCCAGGAAATCCTGAGGGGCTCCAATGAGAGTGGCCTCAGCGTGCACGTTGAAATCCCCCAGTACTAAAAGCTCTGGGGTCAATGCCCATACATCCGAGACCACCTCGAGCACCTCGGTCAGGGAATCTGCCGTGCAGCGGGGCGGGCGGTACACGAGCAAGATCCCCAAACTGCCCTTCGGGGCCAACCTCCAGTACATGCAATCAACAACCTTGGTCCTTGGGAGCGGAGGCCTGGTGAAAATCAAGGACTCCCGGTAGATGACTGCCACTCCCACTCCCCGCTTACCTACCCTCGGTTGCTGTGCATAATAGAAACCTGGCGGACACATGGCCTTAAGGATGGGAGCTGAGGCCTCGTCCAGCCAGGTCTCCGTGATACACACCAGGTCTGCGCACTCATCCAATATCATGTCATGGATGATAGATGTTTTTTGTGTCACAGACCTGGCATTACACATCAGCAATCGAAGGTCGGTAGGAATCCTGCTTCCCCCAGTTAACTTCTGGTTTTGGGCAGACCTGAAACATGGGATGGGTATTACGCATCTATCCCGTGTTCCTCTAAATTGACATGGTCTGCCCCTAGCATCAATCCAGCACCTGCCGCCCAAACTTGGTATAGCTTGGCCCCCCTCCTTCTCTGTTCCATCCCTCCTTGGTTTACACATGCCCCTATCCCTATTTGCCTGCTGGACAGGCCTATCTTAAACAATAAAACAAATAAAAATAAAAACCCACCCCTTACACCCCGGGGGCTGCCAGTCACTTCTTGAAAACAATATACAACCAACATACATACAACAACATATATATAGAACAAACATACAACACATAACATACGACATACAACATACAATACACAACTTACACCCTACATACAACATACACTTAATTGTAATCACACCATACAATTCAACCTGCTAAGCCAACATCGTTCTGCTTCTTAACCAATTCCTTCTCCACAAGAGGACCTCTCCTCTTATTCCATGACTGCTAAGCTTCCTCAGAAGCCTTTGGTGAGGTACCTTGTCAAACGCTTTTTGAAAGTCTAAGTACACTATGTCCACTGGATCACCTCTATCTATATGCTTGTTGACACTCTCAAAGAATTCTAATAGGTTACTGAGACAGGACTGTCCCTTGCAGAAGCCATGCTGGCTCTGCTTCAGCAAGGCTTGTTCTTCTATGTGCTTGGTTAATCTAGCTTTAATAATACTTTCTACCAGTTTTGCAGGGACAGAAGTTAAGCTAACTGGCCTGTAATTTCCGGGATCCCCTCTGGATCCCTTTTTGAAGATTGGCATTACATTTGCCACATTCCAGTCCTCAGGCACGGAAGAGAACCCGAGGGACAAGTTACATATTTTAGTTAGCAGATCAGCAATTTCACATTTCAGTTCTTTAAGAACTCTCGGGTGGATGCCATCCGGGCCCGGTGATTTGTCAGTTTTTATATTGTCCATTAAGCCTAGAACTTCCTCTCTCATTACCACTATTTGTCTCAGTTCCTCAGAATCCCTTTCTGCAAATGTTAGTTCAGGTTCAGGGATCTGCCCTATATCTTCCACTGTGAAGACAGATGCAAAGAATTCATTTAGCTTCTCTGCAATCTCCTTATCGTTCTTTAGTACACCTTTGACTCCCTTATCATCCAAGGGTCCAATCGCCGCCATAGATGGTCTCCTGCTTTGAATGTATTTATAGAATTTTTTGTTGTTGGTTTTTATGTTCTTAGCAATGTGCTCCTCAAATTCTTTTTTAGCATCCTTTTTTGTCTTCTTGCATTTCTTTTGCCAGAGTTTGTGTTCTTTTTTATTTTCTTCATTCGGACAAGACTTCCATTTTCTGAAGGAAGACTTTTTGCCTCTAAGAGCTTCCTTGACTTGGCTCGTTAACCATGCTGGCATCTTCTTGGCCCTGGCGGTACCTTTTCTGATCTGCGGTATGCACTCCAGTTGAGCTTCTAATATAGTGTTTTGAACAACTTCCAAGCATTTTCGAGTGATGTGACCCTCTGGACTTTGTTTTTCAGCTTTCTTTTTACCAATCCCCTCATTTTTGTGAAGTTTCCTCTTTTGAAGTCAAATGTGACCGTGTTGGATTTTCTTGGCAATTGGCCATTTACATGTATGTTTAATTTAATAGCACTATGGTCACTGCTCCCAATCGGTTCGACAACACTTACATCTCGCATCAGGTCCCGGTCCCCACTGAGGATTAAGTCCAGGGTTGCCGTCCCTCTGGTCGGTTCCATGACCAACTGGTCTAGGGCATAGTCATTTAGAATATCTAGAAATTTTGCTTCTTTGTCATGACTGGAACACATATGCGGCCAGTCTATGTCTGGGTAGTTGAAGTCACCCATTATGACCACATTTCCTAGTTTGGATGCTTCCTCAATTTCATATCTCATCTCAAGGTCTCCCTGAGCATTTTGATCAGGGGGACGATAGATTGTTCCCAGTATTAAATCCCTCCTGGGGCATGGTATCACCACCCACAATGATTCTGTGGAGGAGTCTGCCTCTTTTGAGGTTTCCAACTTGCTGGATTCAATGCCTTCTTTCATGTATAGAGCGACTCCGCCACCAATATGTCCTTCCCTGTCCTTCCGATATAGTTTATATCCAGGGATAACCGTATCCCACTGGTTTTCTCCATTCCACCAGGTCTCCGTTATGCTCACTATATCAATGCTCTTCTCTAAGACCAAGCACTCCAGTTCTCCCATCTTGGTTCAGAGGCTCCTAGCATTAGCATACAGGCACTTGTAAGCAGTGTCTCTCTTCAAGTGTCTTTGGCACTTGTGGTTTGGACTGTGGTAATTTTGCCCTTCTGAATTTATATCCTGTGCCCCTGCTCTCACAATGCCTACTTCTAGGCCTAACCCTTTTAAAATTTCATCATTTCTTTGGTCTTTATCCCAGGGGGGAGGTTTATTCTGAACCGGACCTTCCTCAGCTCCTGTCGGGTTTCCCCCCTCAGTCAGTTTAAAAGCTGCTCTGCTACCTTTTTAATTTTAAGTGCCAGCAGTCTGGTTCCATTCTGGTTCAAGTGGAGCCCGTCCCTTTTGTACAGGCCCGGCTTGTCCCAAAATGTTCCCCAGTGCCTAACAAATCCACTTCCACCCGGCACCATCGTCTCATCCACACATTGAGACTGCAAAGCTATGCCTGTCTGGCTGGTCCTGCACGTGGAACGGGTAGCATTTCAGAGAAAGCCACCTTGGAGGTCCTGGCTTTCAGCATCCTACCTAGCAACCTAAATTTTGCTTCCAGGACTTCACGGCTGCATTTCCCCATGTCGTTGGTGCCAACGTGCACCACAACCACTGACTTCTTCCCAGAACTGTCTACCAAACTATCTAAACGACGGGCGATGTCCCAACCTTCACACCAGGCAGGCAAAACACCTTGCGGTCTGCATGCCCATCACACACCCCACTGTCTATGTTCCTAGTGATCGAATCACCCACTACAAGGATCCCTCCACCCCTTGGAGATATATCCTCGGCACGAGAGGGTAACTGCTCATCCCCCAAGGAATGGGTCCCTTCTAAGGGATCGTTTCTCTCTTCCTCAACTGGATGCTTTCCTTCCCTGAGACCATCGTTCTCCATGATAGCAGAAGAGCTATCATCGCTGGAGTGGGACACAGCAATAACGTCCCTGAAGGCCTCCTCCACACACCTCTCTGCCTCTCTCAGCTTTTCCAGGTCAGCCACCTTGGCCTCAAGGAAATGAAGTTGTTCCCGGAGAGCCAGGAGCTCATTGCACCGAGAGAACACCCACGACTTCTGTCCAACAGGCAGATAGTCATACATGCTGCAGGCGGTGCAAAACACTGGAAAGCCCCCACACCCCTGCTGGCTTCTTACCTGCATAGTTTTGTTTAAGGTTTATTACGTCAATGGGTTGGAAACTGCGGTTTAGTTGAGGTCAGGGAACAGACGGGCAGAGTGGGGGGGTGGGCTGGCCTCCTCACCCTGCTGCCGAACTTGCTCTGCTGCTTAACTCGCCTTGACACTTTGTCAGCTGGGGCCTTGACACTTTTTCAGTTGGGGCTCCCTCTAGCTCGTGGAGCAGGCTTCCTCGCTAGGGTGCTCTGAATTTATATGTGTGGCTGGTCCCTCCCAGCTACTGCTGCCAGCCAATGATGTATTAATTGAGGCTGATGGCTCAACTATCAGCTGGGGCTTAACTCCTTAGGATTATCTCAAGCTTCCTTCCTTTGAAGGCAGGCTTCCTTCCTTAGCGAGGGGCGGGGCTGTTGAAGGATTTTGACTAGTGGTACTAAGAAAGGTTAACTAGCTTTTACTCTATGTTTATTTTATTTGCTGACAACAACCACTTTTATCAGTGCAAGTTCCCCTGTAGTTTTAAGTGGTGCCTTGCACTCTGGCCTGGACAAACTAGACTCCCAGCAGGAGCCCAGGGCGGCAAACATAAGTACTAAAAACACTTTAAAATATCACAGGTGGTTTGTCCTCTGATTATGCTTTACTCTTCAGTCCTATTGGTTGATCCTGAGGTTCTTGGATTCCAGTTTCTGGCTTGTCTCAAACTGTTGCCCATAGCCCAGTCCCAATAGCTGCCTATAAAGTTTGATCTGTGCCTGCCCTGAATTATTCTAACTGCTCATGAGGGTCCTGAAACCTACCTGCTTGGGGACCACTTGACCCACAGTGATATCATGACTCTGACGGTACATTGAACCAGAGGCTGCTGACCAAGAGTCTGCTGAACCAGACAGGCCTGCAGAACTGAAACTATGACCATCACAGTTGCCTTCCCCTGAGTCTAAGAAACTAAGTGATTCCCATACTACCTCACTAGTCCAATGATGATGATGATTAAATTTACATCTCTTATTCCTCCCAAAGGAGCCCATGGTGGCAAACAACCAGCACTAAAAGCATGCATAATAGGTCTCTGCATTTGAATCTGCTCACAGCTAGGACTAGTTATAGGAATTTTTGGTATTGCCCTGCAACTTAGGGGGTTGCCTTACCCAGGCAGGCTAGGAACAGAGGAAGCTCCCTTATACTGAGTCAGACCATTGGTCAATCTAGTTCAGTACCGTCTACACTGACTGGCAGTGGCTCTCCAGGGCTTCAGTCAGGGAGCTTTTTCCAGACCTACCTGGAGATGCCAGGGATTGAACCTGGAATCATCTGCATGCAAAGCAGTTGCTCTGCCACTGAACTATGGCCCTTCCTCTATTTTTCCCTATGACCCAGTCTTGCCTACTGTGACCTCAGGGGCTCTCCAGGGTCTCAGCACATCACTTGCTGCCCAATCCTTTTCAATGGAGATACTGGGGTTGGACCTGGAACCTTTTGCATGCAGATCGAATCAGGTGCACCAACAATGAATTGTGGTCACTCCACCTTTCTGATTCTACCTCTATTCTTTATAAAGAGGTCGGGGGATGAATTAAGGCAGGGGTGGTGAACTTTTTTGGCTCCACAGGCCAGATCTTTATCAAGATCCGCCTTGTGGGCTAAATGTGATGGGTGAATTGCATGATGTCAATATGATGTTATTTGATTGACAGGTGGGTTGTCAAAATCCCTTGTGGGGTTTCCAAGCATCCATTGCTGCTGCAAGAAGCCCGAGAAATAAACCTGCATTTTATAATGAAGGCTTCTTTCTTGCACTTCCCACAGCAGCAGCAGCAGTGGTGGTGGGGTATGTGTGTGCAAAGGGGAGAAATACTTCTTCTCATTTGTCCCCCCTCCCTTTTCTTCTACCGCTACTGTGCGAAGGGACAGAAGGAAGCCTGCATTTTAAAATGCAGGTCTTTTTCTCAGGCTTCCCTTAATGGCAGTGGATGCTTGGAAACCCCACAAGGAGGTACAAAGTATGCTTATCAAATTTGCAGATGATACAAAATTGGGGGGCACAGCTAATACCTTGGAAGACAGAAACAAGATTCAAAGGAACCTTGATAGGCTGGAGCATTGGGCTGAAAACAACAGAATCAAATTCAACAGGGATAAATGCAAAGTTCTACACCTAGGAAAAAGAAACCAAATGCACAGTTATAAGATGGGGGATACTTGGCTCAGCAGTACGACATGTGAGAAGGATCTTGGAATTGTCATTGATCACAAGCTGAATATGAGCCAACAGTGTGATGTGGCTGCAAAAAAGACAAATGCTATATTAGGCTGCATTAACAGAAGTATAGTTTCCAAATCGCGTGAAGTACTAGTTCCCCTCTATTCAGCACTGGTTAGGCCTCATCTTGAATACTGTGTCCAGTTCTGGTCTCCGCACTTCAAAAAGCATGCAGACAAACTGGAACGGGTTCAGAGGAGGGCAACAAAGATGATCAGGGGACTGGAAACCAAGCCCTATGAGGAGAGACTGAAAGAACTGGGCATGTTTAGCCTGGAGAAGAGAAGACTGAGAGGAGATATGATAGCACAATTCAAGTATATGAAAGGTTGTCACATAGAGGAGGGACGGGATCTCTTCTCGATCATCCCAGAGTGCAGGACACAGAATAATGGGCTCAAGTTGCAGGAAGCCAGATTTCGACTAGACATCAGGAAAAACTTCCTAACTGTTAGAGCCATATGACAATGGAACCAATTACTTAGAGAGGTAGTGGGCTCTCCGACACTGGAGGCCTTCAAGAGGCAGCTGGACAGCCATCTGTCGGAAAAGCTTTGATTTGGATTCCTGCATTGAGCAGGGGGTTGGACTCAATGGCCTTGTAGGCCCCTTCCAACTCTGCTATTCTATGATTCTGTGATTCTATGATTTTGACAACCTAATTGTCAATCATATGACATCATGATGACATCATGTGATTGACACAAGGAGAGTCCCACCCACCCATCATGTGCAGCCTATGTGGCCTATCCTGATAAGGATGGCAGTAGCAGCAGCAGCAAAGGGGGGGACAGGCTTTCTCCTCTTCCTCCCCCCCCCGCCGCTGCCACTACTGTGGGTACCGAGATGCATTGGAGATTGAAAAAGGGTGCATGGAAAGGCTCACAAAGCCCACCCCGTATTCATCCTTTCAACCTCCAACATCGGATATCAGAGGTTGAAAGAGTTAATGTGCAGCAGCTTCAACAAGCAGCACTCGACAGGGTGTAGTCCTCCAGGGTCACAGGGGGCTATAGACCCCTTATTTTGAGTGGAGCAGAGTCCCAGCCAGGTCCCTATGTATGAGCCAATCAGCATGTTACCCTCTAAGAAGAGTCCTTTTCCTTTCATGCTGATTGGAGCCAATCATAGTGAAAAGAGGTAAGTCAGCCACTGAGAAGACTCTTCTCAGTAGCTAACACACAGCCGCCGCCCCCCTTTCATGCTGATTGGCTGCTGGGGACTTCTGTTATTGTGATGTGTGGACTTGGAGACAACAGAGAGAACAAGGCTGCTGAGGAAAAGTGGAAAGAGTTGTGACTGTGAGGGCATGTGGCATGACTTGTTCCAGCAAAGGAGCAATCAGGAGCCCACATTAAGCTCCTGGTTGTTCCTTTGAAGCCCTGCCCTTACCCGTCCCACGCCTGATGCCAGGTACGACATCAGATATAGAGCATGTGGGTAAGGCTTCTCCAAAGCAGCCTAGGGGGCCAGATGGGGAAGCCTGCTTCCATGGTTTGCCTAACGACCGCCTGCTGAGGCTTTTCTGATAAATGAAGATGTTTCCTTAATGTCTGTTGGGTACTAGTTATTGGACATGCATAGCCTGCTTTGGTTGGGGCTTCACTGCCAGGAGAGCCCCTGACAGCCAATGCAGTCAATACCGAATCTGACTCAGTATAAGACAGCTTCCACGTGGTTCAAATTTAAGAAAGGTTGCCGTTGAGGAGGGGGGGGAATTCAGTTCAGTTTGCATTTTAGTGCAAACCTACCTAATTTGCAGTAGCCAAACCATATACTAATAAAAATGCAGCTATCCTTCAAAATCTGCACTTCTCAGAATCTTGTGATGCAGTACTCCAACAAAACAGGAGGGTACACAATGTATTAGAAGAAAGTGTTTCTAAAAATGCATATATTTGTGAAAATAATATCCAGAAATGCATTATATTAGAGGAAAATTGCATGCAAAAATTGTATGGGTTGAAATGAATGTTGAAATGCATGCCCGTCTAATAGTCATGTTCATTAATGGGTCTACTCTGAGTAGAATTAGCATTGGATATAACCTTGTGTTGGGAGAAATTGATACAATAATAATAATAATAATAATAATAATAATAATAATAATAATAATTTATTAGTTGCTTTCCTTGAAAAGCAACTCAAAAATGACTTACAACAATAAGATTAAAACCACTTACAACAAACTCATTAAAACAACAAACACAATCCAACCCAAAAACAGATCAGTACAAATAAAGACAGGTCTTGCAAGACCTGCCACATTAAAAGAGGCCCAAAGCGCTTCAGATTAAGGGCCAAAACCTTCCCAGATTCAGACTGGTGTAGTGGTTAAGGTGTTGGACTATGACCTGGGAAACCAGGGTTCGAATCCCCACACAGCCATGAAGTTCATTGGGTGACCCTGGGCCAGTCACTGCCTCTCAGCCTCAGAGGGAGGCAATGGTAAATCCCCTCTGAATACCGCTTACCATGAAAACCCTATTCATAGAGTCGCCCATAAGTCGGGATCGACTTGAAGGCAGTTGTCCATGTCCATGTCCATAGTTTTGCATGTCATAAAATTACCCAGAAACAGATATATCTGGTGGCTCCTTAGATTATATTTGTGAGGCCTAAAATGAAGTAGCATAATAAAGTTTTATAAGAACAGCAAATTCTTAAATGCTGACAAAGGTTTTTGAGAACTTTTTTAAGGGGGGAAATATACACTGATGTGGCAAACTGGCAAACTGAACTTCAAATTGGAAAAATGAGAAAGTGAGAGGAACTGGCGGTGACCGACCAGGAGAGAGACCTCGGGGTTCTAGTGGACAGCATGATGAAAATGTCCACCCAGTGTGTGGCAGCTGTGAAAAAGGCAAATTCCATGCTAGGGATAATTAGGAAAGGTATTGAAAATAAAACAGCTGATATCATAATGCCATTGTATAAATCTATAGTGCAGCCGCATTTAGAATACTGTGTACAGTTCTGGTCGCCTCATCTCAAAAAGGATATTATAGAGTTGGAAAAGGTTCAGAAGATGGCAACCAGAATGATCAAGGGGATGGAATGATTCCCCTATGAAGAAAGGTTGCAGCATTTGGGATTTTTTAGTTTGGAGATAAAGCAGTCAGAAGCAACATGATACAAGTGTATAAAAGTATGCATGGCATGGAGAAAGTGGATAGAGAAAAGTTTTTCTCCCTCTCTCATAATACTAGAACTCGTGGACATTCAGAGAAGCTGAATGTTGGAAGATTCAGGACAGACGCAAGGAAGTACTTCTTTACTCAGTGCATAGTTAAACTATGGAATTTGCTCCCACAAGACACAGTAATGGCCACCAGCTTGGATGGCTTTAAAAGAAGATTAGACAAATTCATGGAGGACAGGGCTATCAATGGCTACTAGCCATGATGGCTGTGCTCTGCCACCCTCGTCAGAGGCAGCATGCTTCTGAAAACCAGTTGCCGGAAGCCTCAGGAGGGGAGAGTGTTCTTGCACTCGGGTCCTGCTTGCGGGCTTTCCCCAGGCACCTGGTTGGCCACTGTGAGAACAGGATGCTGGACTAGATGGGCCACTGGCCTGATCCAGCAGGCTCTTCTTATGTTCTTAACTGAAATAGACAGATTTGTTCATCCCAACCTCTAAGCAGATTCTGAGCCAAGTGATTTGATTCCAGTACCACAAGTGAGAGCTCACTTTCCTTTCCACACAAAATAGTCCATTTCTGATCAGCTTTCTTCACTACCTGATTTAGGAAGCCTAATTTAATTATTTTGTTAAATAATTGGCAGCCAGAAAGTCTTGCTGATCTACCCACTACCTACTCCTGCCTTACAGCACAGTGTTAAAGGGACCATACAGAGAGAGGAGGTAAAATTATTCCCTCTTTGTTTGTAAATCCCATTAGAATGAGCCTTGAAGGAAGCTGGTTGATTAAGCCCACTTATAAACTCTCCTATTATAAGTGTGTGCAAGGATTGACATTACTTTCAATCCTTCTTTAGGTTAGGCCTGGAAGAGGTTAGCTAGAGGAGGTTTAAACTATGCAGTAATACTTAAATGACTCACAGCAGGCACAAATGCAGTCTTGGTGAGAGATCCTTTTGGTTCAACATGTAGGATGGATATTCTTAACAAATCTCTCACTCATATCTTAATTACAGTCTTGAGGTTGTTTGGAATGGAGAATGCTCAGCAGACTTCCCAGATTTATAACTAGTGCTGCATTCTGAAATTCCAGGCTCTGCCAGTTCCACCCATCATAATCCACAAAAATCCATGTTTCCAATCTAGAAGATTCATTGATCTTCCTTGAAGATTCAAACTTTGTTGCTGATTCACTCAGCTCTGAACTGGCTTTGGCCAACTCAGCTCCAAACTGGCTTTAATATACTGTACCTACCAACATTTCACATATAAATATAGGAATGTCCCTGAAACAGCCCTATTCTTATCTAAAGGACTGCTGCCTGAAATCATCTCCCTACTATGACATTTTTGGTTGGATGTGTGTGTGATTTTGGGGGGAGGCAACACTCATTGGAGCTTGTTTGCAGCTGTGATTGGCTGGTAGCTGACATCTCCCCTCCCCCAAGTGCTCAATTCTAAGGCGTATTCTACAGGAAGAATGGCAGGCAGCACAAAAACAAGGTACCCCCTTTATGAACATTCCCTTCCTCCAAAATGACTTCCTCACTTTTGCTACCTAAAATTGGTCATGAAATGAGAGGGGTGGGATTTTGGCCCAGCTCTACCCAATTCCAGACTTATTTATTTATTTAAGCATTTTCCCATTGATATGATGACAATTTCAGGCCACTAATCTTGTACTATATATTCACTAGCAATAATGTTGTTTGGAATATGTACTGTTTATTTGAAATATTGCTGAATTCAGTTCCAATGCAGAGCAGAAGAAAATGCACTTAGACTACTAATTTCAGTAGACTTAACTGTGTTTAAGGCCCCAATCCTAGGCACACTGATTTGAGAGGAAGCCAAATGAACTCAGTAAGGCAGAGCTGGGTATTCTGTGGCCCTCCATACGTTGCTAGACTCCAACGTCCATCAGCCCCTGCCAGTGTGGCCAGGGGTGAGGGATGATGGGAGTTGTAGTCCAACAACCTCTGGAGGGCCACAGTGCAGTAGGGCATCATTCCAAAGAAACATTTCTATGGTCAAGAAGTTAGTCTCTGGTGGATTGTAGCCTATACTGAGATTCAGTCGTCATGTTTATTATGGAACACATGGACACACAGACAGTCACATGTGTTTTAGGTGGGAAAATATTGTATCTCCAGGTTTAATCCAGAATAAGGTTGTCCAACAGATCAGTTCCCCCACTCATGGAAGGTTAGCAGCTGAGTCTGCCTTGCATGCAGAACCTCCCAGGTTCAATCCCTGGCATCTCCAGGTAGGGCTGGGAGAGACCCGAATCCTGGAGTGCTGCTGCCATCAGTGCAGGCAATACAGAGCTAGATGGGCCAAAGTCTGACTCAGCTCCCTATGTTCCTATTTCAGAAGGCTGTAGCTCAATGATATGGCATCTGCTTTGCATGCTCAAGGTCACAGATTCAACCCCTAGCATCTCCCAGCAGGGCTGAAGGAGACCCCAGTCTGAAACTCTGAAGGGCTGCTGCCAATCAGAGTAGACAATACCGAACTATCCCCAGTATCTCAGTTAGGGCTGGGAAATACTCTTGCCTGAAACCCTGGAGAGCCACTGCCTATCAGTGTAGACCAGATGAACCAATGGTCTGATTTAGTATAAGATAGCTTCCCATGCTCCCATGGAGGAGAGTTCCGTCAATACCCATTAGACACTATGGGTCAATGGAATCTCCACTGAATATCAGGTTGGGGGGATGCAAGTGGGAATGGACTGTTCCGGGTTGGCCCTCCCATTGGGCACAGTGATGTGACTGTCTCGTGATAGATTCTAAGGGCTGGGGTGCAGCAGCGAGATCCTGAGGAACAGAACATGTGTTCCTTGTGCCTTGTCCTGTGCCCCCTTAGCCTTCTCCTCTCAGGTGCAATGGAGGATGCTGTTCTCTCACCAATGCTGAAATAAAGTTAAATTCCCAGTCCAGTTGACTTCTATGTATAGTACTGGGAGGATGGAGTGAGGATCCTGACTTTCACCTGTCTTGGCCCAGCTCTGGGGCTGTTGCACTGATGTCCTGCTTGTGGGCTTCCCAAAGACAGCTGCTTCGTCACCGAAGGAAACAGGATGCTGGATTCAGTGGCCCTTTGATCTGATCCAGCAAAGCTCTTCTCACATTCTTTCTAGACATGCTTTCACAATCATATTGCTGCACTGGCATCATCTTTTAAAAAATCCCAAAAGGATCCCTGTTCAGCAATTCCATCTGCCACGCTCCAAGGAAATGGAGTGTTTTATTTGGTATGATAATTTTATGTCTTGAAAAGTAGAGAGGCAACAGCACAGGAAGCCTTGCATCATGTTGAATTAATGAGAGCTGCCACGGGCAGGTACTTCTTGGGGTGCAGGGCTGGGTTCAGAGAAGCTGCAGATCAGAAAGTACGTTAATTAGCACCCACCCTGAGGACGAGGACGTTTCTATGCGGCTGCCACCCCATCTACTACCTCCTTGGCAGCGATCAATTTGGTGCCAAATTAAGCGCCAGGCAGAGCATAAGAAGAGGTGAGCTATTATCAGTGAATTCTCCAGAGCCCTCCTCCTTCTCCCGGTGCAGTTTGCTGGAGAAGCGATCTTTACCGTAACACATGGTGTAGAGCAGCCTTTTCCTTTAAGAACCAAGCGGCTTGCTATGTTTTTAAAGCACCAGTTCTTCGCAACCAGACCCAGGACATGAAGACATGAGACACATAGCATGGGCTGAACTAGGGCCACATTTATTGAGAAAACATCTGCAGGGGAAATGAAGACAGTGTGGGAAGCTATTCTCCACTTACTACGTTGCCTATATCCATGAAAAGGCATAGTTCCAAGTAGGGGTTGGTGAATCTGTCAGTTTTTGTTTCTCTCCATTTCTCATTTTTCTAGTCATCGGTTCAGTTTGCCGCATCTGTTTTTTTAAAAGTTCTTATGAAAAATTTGTTATTATTGCAAATTTCTTTTGATACACACATTTTTCTATGCAATTTTGACTAACATACACATTTTAGCAAACCAATTTTACCCGATATAATGCATTTTGTATGTTATTTTCACTAACATATTATTATTATTTATTACATTACATGCAATTACGCAATTGTTACCCTAGTATATATGCATTCGTACACACATCACTTGGCTGGAGAACTTTATTGCAAAAGTCAGAGAAGTGCACAGTTTGAAGGATGTGTTTCAGTTTGCATATTGTTTTAGAAAGTGCAAAGTAGGTACATTCACCTTTCAATGTGAACTGAATTCAATTTCTCCCCCACCCCTAGTCCCATGGCTTGGGTCTCATCTTCCAGTGAACAGGGGGGCCTTCCTGCTCACACCCCCTCTTGGTGCCCCACAAGTCAGGTGAGCCTTAAGAATGTTCTATATACATGCTAAGGGCCCCACAACCCAGTGCAGCTGGCCTCTGGAAATGCCACACACTTTCAAAGGTACCTTAGTGTACATACCTGTCCACTTCCCTCCCATTTACTTTTCCCACAGTATCCTGCCCCCAATGTGACCAACCCTGAGCCCTTATTACCCCTGACCTCCATTCAGTGGAGACTGGTGTCTTCGATGAGAGTCAGTGAATCCGCTCCGGGCTTCAGCCTAACCCTTCAAGGAGCTGTCCAAGGTGCTGTAACATCTTCCCAAACTAGGTTCAGCACCTTGGACAGCTCCTTGAAAATTTGTGCTGCCAGAGTGGATCCACTGCCCAACTGACATTAGAGACACCAGTCTCCACTGCCTCCAGTACAGAGAAGGTGGGGGAAACTACCAAATTTGGCCAATCTTTGGGCCAAGCAAAAGAATCCTATTCAGCCCCAAAGCAACTGGAAATCCTGTGCTGGAACCAAGGGTGGGCTGGGTAGGTGCCAAAAGAGGCTAGTGGGGACATGACATGGACTTGAAAAAAATGTGGTCATGCCTCCTGATGCTGATGGTGCATACATCCAGTCATTAATGCATCTCACCTCCCTGTGGCCAGCTGCAAGTGACACTTCTGAGCTGCAGCCTTGTGCAGTTAGAGATAGTGGCATTGATGAGCTAGAGCCAAAGTGTTGTGTGCATTTTGGTAGAGCAAATCCTAATGAATTCTTTGGGACTTACTCCAAGGTAAGTGGGGTTAGAACTGCAGCCTAAGACAACACCATATGCCCACATGATCTAGCAACAGCTCTTATTAATGATATGTTGAAAATGTCTGCACATTTTTTAACCATTCTCCATCAATTTGAATTGTGTTCCAAACAAATGTTGAAGAGGAGTGAGGATTCCAGAGGAGTGTGGGGATTTGTTGTGGTTACTTTACTTTCAATGTGGCAGAAAGATTTTTGGAGTGTCCTTTCCGTCATTCTCTAGGTCATCTGCCCAGTGGTCTGCATACCACAGTCTTTCTATTCATTTGTCCTTCTAGAAAACCCTATGACATCCTCAGCTGGTCTTTCCTGTAAGTGTGGAAAGTTGGAGAGCCTGCCTACCATGTGCCTGACAGCTGTTCATCATTATTTTGAAGGGTTTTTTTGAAGTGTTTTTTTGAAGTGTTTTTTTTTTACTTTTAAAGAAATCAGTTCAGAATTGTTTGTTTAAAACGTTCCTTAAAAACAAAATCAGCATGTGCATCAATTGGCAGCCAGTTTCCTCAGCCCCTCCTTCAATTAAAACTCAGGGGAAGGGGGGGAAGCTCACTGGGTGGGGTGGAGCTGCTGTGCTTATTTCCTGTGAGGTGAGTCACTGCTGCTTGGCAGGATGGAGAGAGGGAGAGGCAAGGTGATGTGTCGGTCTGTGCTGGGCAAATAGCAGCCACCCGCCACACAGCAAAGAAGAACCATGGGAGCGGGTAGCTCTGCAGAGCAGCGGAGCCCGCAGGACGGGGCCATTGCTGCAGGAGAGTCCCAGTCTACCAGTCCCGAGAGAGAGACACCAACAGCGGAGGTGGC
This sequence comes from Rhineura floridana, assembly GCF_030035675.1. Taxonomy (NCBI): domain Eukaryota; kingdom Metazoa; phylum Chordata; class Lepidosauria; order Squamata; family Rhineuridae; genus Rhineura; species Rhineura floridana. The sequence continues at coordinate 29,840,679 of NC_084493.1, forward strand.
CGAGCCTGAACAGCCGGAGGACTCCGCCAAGACTGGGCACCACAGCTGAAAAAGCCATCTTCCTAGTCGTCACCCACCTTATCTCTGAAGGTGGAGGTGCTTTGAAAGGGCCTCAGCGGAATCTAACATCAGGCATGGAAGGTGGTGCTTTTTAAGTGCAAATAGCAAAAACCTGGCATTTCTAGTAGACCACACAATAAAGAACCTCCAGTCATGGACAAAAGGCATCTAGTGAAAAAGGAGTTTAGCAAAAGATTCTCTTTAGACAGCAGTCTCATGCCTGCCGCCATGCACCACGACTGAGCCATAACAACCACCAAGCCAAACAAACAAGCTAAACCCTGCAGAAAAATGAAGCGTGAATGCGAGAGGGACATCCGTAAGCTGATGGATGAGATAAAAGGCAAACAGAGAGTGATTTTTGCTCTGCAGAAAGATCTTGGTGTCCAGGCAGGCCATACACAAAAGTTGCTGCTCCAAAAAGAAGCACTGGATGAACAACTTGTTCAAGTCAAAGAGGCAGAACGGTTCCATGGCAGCCCCAAGAAAGAACTTCCTCCTGGTGCAGGAGATGTGACTGAACTTGTGGGAACCCCGGTCTTCCCGGTGGCCCCTCCCTTCGTCATAACCTACCTTGTTTATTCCTGGGGGACCGAAGAATTTGAATGTCTGAAAAGGAAGAACCCAGCTGACTGTGGAAATGATGAGTAATTTGATTGATAACAAAGAAAACAGTTGCCAGAGTTATTCTTGTTCTTGCCTTGTGGACATGTATATACAAGTATTTAAAGTAACACTTGCTCAATAATTTGCTTTTAATAATGTTATTTGTTATCTAATTTTAAGAATTGTTATTTAATTTTGAGAATTGTATTATTTTATTGAAGTATTATGTTCTATTGATGTATTGTTATGTTCATTTTCTTTTGTAAGCCGCCTTGAGGGCCTTTTGGCCATAAGGTGGGGTATAAATTTAATAAATAAATAAAAATAAAATAAATCCAGCATTCCTGCTGGTACATGTGCAATGCCCCAACTCCCTTGCTGCTTCACCCCTCCTCCTCTCCCTCCCACTAAGAAACAGAAGCCCACCTGCTGTAAAGCTAGCATAGCGGCTCCACCCCACCCGGCAAGCTGTTTCTGGGGGAAGACATCATGGCAGCTCCTTCCATGGGGCATTTCAGATCAGGAAATGGGGGCAGCCGGGGAGGATGCAGAATGCTGGAAAAAGGTTCAGTAAAAAGAAAGGCACATGCACACAGCACCTTTAGCTATGTTGCAGCAGTAAGTTCAGCAGTGCAACTACTAACATTCTAGAGACATTCTAAAACATCCAGCAAATAAAGCAGAAAAATGGAAGTTTTGTCACAAGAAAAGAAACATTTGGAGACTCTGGGGAATTAGTTTTGGCACAGCACAACTTCTCATTGTCATGCCTTTTTGAAACTGGAGCCTTGAGTAGAGGTGGGGGAGAAATTCACATTGAAAGTCAAAGATATCTAAGCCGCACTTCCTGACATGAACCGAAACACAGCCATCCTGCGCTGTTCACACTTTTCCGAATTTTGCAATACACTTCTTCAGCCAAGGAATCTGTACCAAAATGCATGTGCCAGGGTAGATAATGCATATGTTAGTGGAAATAACATACAAAACTATTATATTAGGGAAAATTGCTTTGCATAAAATGTGTATATTGGGGAAGATTGCATAAATGTGCATAGTGGAGAAAATTTGTACTAAAATTCTAGTAATGAATCTTCATGAGGACATTTTTTTTAAAAAAACAGTTGCAAACTGATATGGAAACTGGAAAACTGAACTCAAGATTGGAAAAATGAGAAACTGCAATTGACAGATTTGCTCATTCCTAGCCTTGAGACCATTTCTCTTGCAGAGTCAAAGGATCTATGGTGATCGACCCTTGGTGCTGCTGTACCTTTGTGCCCCCTTCTCCCTTGCAAACCTAAATATTTTTCCCCTAAAGACACCTTGTCAGGACAAGCCTATGTATCTTTACTCAGAAGTAAGTCCTGCTGTGTTCAATGAGGCTCACTCCCAAGTAAGTGCATTCAGGATTGCAGTTTTAGGCTGCAATCCAATACACACTTACCTGGGAGTAAGTCCCATTGAAGCCAGTGGAGCTTACTTCTGAGTAGACATGTACTAGATTGCATTCTTCATCTTCAGTGCTCTCTCCTCATCCTGAAAAGGCTGCTTTGAATTTTCCCAGCCATGGAGAAATAATTAAGAGCAAGGGAGAGATGGGGGGGGGGAAGTGGGGGGAATCCTCAGCCTATTCAGATGGATTGCCTGTGTTATTCCTAGGCTAGGGAAAGAAGAGTAATAAAATAAAAGTTATCATCAGTGCAAAAAATTCTCATTATTGCAAAGAGCCTGACACAAGCATGTGCATACGTGCATACAGCTGAGCTGAAAGATCCGGCTTCACCCGCTGCTCTCCCAAGCAAAATCACTCAGCAATATGGTTATAAAGCAGACAGGGCAAAAATGAGAAGAAGAAGAAGAAGAAGATGATGATGATGCTACAAGGTCTCTGGGGAGCTTTGTCTAAACTCTCCGTGTTATATTCTCTGTTATCTTCTCCCTGGGGCCTTGTTAGACTTCATGCAGTCCAGCTGGGGAGATTTGAACTGAAGGAGGAGGCTGAAGGGAAACCTACCGGTTCCTGTGTCACAAGAGCAGCTGAAAAGCCGAGGTGATAACATCCCAGCCTCTGCCGCTTCCATGCAAGCATCTCTCCTCAGGTGTGTGTCTTGCATAGCAGCTGCCAACAAGGACAGAAAGCTGTGGAGCATGACAACAAAGGAGACTTTCCTTCCAAAGCCCTCACTCAAGAATTCCCTCAGCACCAGCATTGCTAGACTGCAGTCAGTAACAATCCCTGGCAGACAACAAAACACATATTCTGGATTGAGTATTTGTAGAAAACAGGACAATTATCAATTCAAAATGGGTTGTATTTCAACTAAGGATGACGGAGAATATCTGACAAAATCGAACCTGGTACCAGATCCTGACTGAATTCACTAGTTCGCTATCCCTTTGAAGTGGCACCAATTTCTTGGGGCAGGCTGCAGCTGTAATTGGCACAGATTTTGCAGCTGTGACTGAAATCAGCAAGTTTTTTTCCAAAATCCTCCCCCTATTTTAAGTAATTTTTTCATAATTATTTTCACAATGTTTTTCCCCTCTGCCAAAAAACCACATGGAACACTGATCATTCACATAAGTGACCTAAAAATTACACAATGTTTTTCTCCATTGCCAAAAAACTACATGGAATGTTGTCATTTACATAACTATCTACAAAAACAACTACGTAATTTTCGCAAAACTCGGGAAAAAACCACCTGCAGATCGAATCACCCAAAAATGTGTGCAGCAGATCGAATCGGCAAGTGCCACAGAAAGAGGAAACCAAAAAAGGACAGACCAGTGAAGAAATGGCAGACTATCAAAATGCTTGCGGATCAGCACCATGCAGCGACCCCATCCCTAATTGCAACACATTTAACTATGCAAGGCACCCGTTCCTTCCCCACCCCACTCCCATAGATTGTAATTTGAATTGCAAACTCCATGGAAGCACACACCCCTCTTTTTTTGTTGGTGTTGTTTATGAAACAGTGTAAAGTGTCAATATTCTGTCCGTGGTGCTTGTAGCACAAAGAACAGGGGAGCCAATGTGTTGCCCTCCAGATTTTGTTGGATTCCAACTAAGGCAGGGGGAGAAATCTGATTTAATTCACATTTAGAGGCAAATCTGTCTAATTCACAATTTCCAAAACAACATGAGAACGGAAACACAGCCTTCCTTTGACATTCACACATCCAAATTTTGCGATGCAGTTCTCCAACCAATCATTACAAAAATTAAAAATCTATTAAAGGAAAGTGTGCCTAAAAATGAATGCATTAGTGAAAGTAACATACAAAAATGCATAATATTAGGAGAAATGCTTGCAAAAATGTGCACATTAGTCAAAATTGCATACAAAAATTAATTTATTATAGGAGAAATTTGCATGAAAATGCTAAAGAATTGCTTTCAGAACTGAAGACTGGAAAATAAGAAACCAGGAGATCCAAAATGACCATATCCTTCCATCCCTAATTCCAACTCCCAGCAGCCCAAGCCAGCATGACCAGTTGTCAGGGATGAAGGTGAGAGTTGTAGGACACCATCTGGAGGACACCACGTTGGCATCCCCTATCACAATAACTATGCCCAAGTGATCTGCCACCCTTCTTGCTGGCAAACAATTATTTTCAAGGATTCAGATGCGCAATGAAATTAACACCAAAGAAACAGTCTTTATTTTTAACACCAAAGAAACTATTAACAGCCTTTATTTTTAAACAAAAGCCAAATAAGAAAGCAGATACACTGACTTTTCCATGAGTTACTGGGAACAGCCCTACCCCAGTGTCTGTTCTTGACCTCAACAGGCAGTGGTCCTGTGTCATAAATCACACATACCTTGATCTAGATGTTGGGGGCTCTGCATAAGGCCCTTCCTTAATTATATAGCCACGAGAGTGGCTGTATACCATAGCCAGTGGGGATTTTTCACATTCCGCAATGTTAAATTTAAAAACACCCCACATGCCATTCTGATGCTTCCCATAAGCTCATTTCAAAACAAAACATTACAAAACGTATAGTCCTCAACTCAGAAATGCTTGCTTAACAACCCTCTCAATTTTCATGGCGATAAACAAAACAGCCAGAGAGAATAGAGAGTTCAAAGTCTAAAAAGGGAGGGAAAAAAACCCAGAGCCCTTTTGGACTTTTTTCTGCCAGAGTTCTCATAATCTGTTGAAATTCATTAAAAATTAGCCATGTTCACAGAGTATCTATAATCCTATTACTGACCTTGCCCCATATTCTGACCTTCATCTTCTGCAGTTTAAAACTTTAAAAAAATGCCTGGCTGATTTTTAATTAAGTTAATAAATTTTGCATTAAACTGAATGATAATGTCAGGCATGCTCAGTAAGAACCAACTGTCAGTGTTCTAAAAGCCACACTCACAGCTGCTGGGCTTGCCTAATCAGGAGGCCACACCCACACCAGACTTTGATTTCATGTGAGACAGTCATGGCTTCCCTCAGAGAATCCTGGGAAGTGAAGTTTGTAAAGGGTGCTGAGAGGAGACTCCAATTCCCCTGAGAGAGCTCCAGTGACCAGACTGGTTTAACAATCAACCACTCTGCCTGAAGGTCTGTGAGGGGAACAGGGCTTTTCCTAGCAACTCTCAGCACCCTTCACTAACTACACTTCCCAGGATTCTTTGAGAGAAGCCATAACTGTCCAAAGTGAAATAAAGGGCTAGTGTTGATGTGGCCAGGGACAGCTTTGGTTTAAATTTGGGTGGGAGGGTACATGTGCCTGCTGTAGAATAAAAAGGTGGGGGAAACCCTGAAAAGCAATGGACTGTTCACAATGTTTTCCTTTTGGAAAGGAAAGGATTTTCCTCTTTGCCCAGTGCCCACCCACCCAATCTCCTCCCCTCCCGCTCCCCCTCCTCCGGGTCAGTGTTGGACTAGGACCTGGGAGACCAGGGTTCGAATCCCCACACAGTCATGAAGCTCACTGGGCGACCTTGGGCCAGTCACTGCCTCTCAGCTTCAGAGGAAGGCAATGGTAAAACCACCTCTGAATACCATTTACCATGAAAACCCTATTCAAAGGGTCACCATAAGTTTGGTCGACTTGAAGGCAGCCCATTTCAATTTTCAAACATGATTGCACAGAAATAAATCCCACTGAACTCAAAAAGTATGCAAATGATCAAACCCACCCTCCCTTCTCCTCCTCCTATCCCCTCCCTCTTGCCCCTTCCCTCCCCCTTCCTTTGCCCCTCCCTCCCCATCCCCTTCCAATCCCCTCCACCCCCTATCCCCTCCCTCTCCTCCCCATGATCAGTTTTACCTATTTTAAGCATGATTGCACGGACGTAAATACCATTGAACTCTATAAGCATGCAAATGATCAAATCTGCCCTCCCCTCCCCCTTTCTTTGCCCCATCCAATCCACTCCTTCCCCTTCCCCCTCTCCTTCCCCGTCCCCCATGGTCAGTTTTACCTATCCTAACCATGATTGCATAGGAGTAAATCCCATTGAATTCAATAAGCATGCAAATGATCAAACCTGTCCTTCTCTTCCCCTCCCCTCCCCTCCTTCCTCCTCCCCTTCCCTCTTCCTCCTTCCCTGCCCACTCCAGCCCTCCGTCCCTCCCCCAGTCAATTTTACCTATCCTAAGCATGATTGCACAAGAGTAAATCCCACTGAACTCAATAAACATGCAAATGATCAAACCTGTACTTCTCCTCCCCTCCCCCTCCTGCCTGCTCCCATCCCCCTCCTCCCCTCTGCCCTTCTTCCCCTCCCTCCTCCTCCTCCTGCTCCCCTCCCGATCCCCTGTGGTCAGTTTCACCTACCCTAAGCATGATTGCAGGGGAGTAAATCCCACTGAACTCAATATCCATGCAAATGATCAATCCATTTTCAGCAAACTTGCACAGGATCCCATTTCTTACTTCCGAGATTAAAAAGCAGAGAAATTCACTAATAGGCAAAACAAGTTGCGGTTTAAGAACGTACCTATAGCCAACAGATATTTCTATCACACTTTTAAAAAGCAGGGAAATTGGACAGCTATAGTCATGCACCAGGGGAGCAGGAGACCTGACCTCCTCTCTGAGATATTGTACTGCCCTACAAATTTGTCAGAATGCAAACACAATTTGGGTTGGTCTTTCACAGTCCAATCCACTTCCTATGTAGCTTGGAAGAATTTGGTAACATGTGCCTCTCATTATATAGTCACCCTACCACACTTATTACTGAGTTATTTGTTTGCACTCCATTCTCTGAAAATGCTCTGGTCATGCTATAGGCTAATCATCACTTCCCAGGAATTGTCTTTGACTGTCAACGTAACCAGAAGCTATGTGCTGGTCTTGTGTATAATGAATGCTCCCCATCCCATGTATGGAGACACCCCCCTCCCCAGATGTACCCATATCTGGGGAGTTGTCCAGTAGAGCCCCCTCTGTGTGACCATTTCTGACATCACTTATTCTGTCATCTCAGGCTGGACTCTTTACAAGCTGCAGCTTCTACTACTACTTGCAATCACTCATGACCAAGTAAGATAGTCTTCTTAAATAAAGTCTTTAACAGTGAGTCCATAAGTGACTGTGGAGGCCAATCCTAGATCCACACAGCCTGCCCACAGTGAGGACATAGGTTGCTTGGCATGCCTTCCGCTTAGCTCATTTGTCCCTAAAGAGTGATACGTTAGTGCACTTTGCACCTGCTTCCTATTCCACCATATTGATTCAGGCCCTTATATAGGCTGCAAATAAGGTATTAAAGAGCCAATTGCTGGAACCCACACATCTCATTGAGATACAGTCCATCATGTGTGATTTTCTGATACACCAAGATCTAGAAGTCTTTCAGAAATACACACTGTGTGATTTAATGGAGGTGAGGGTGACAGCAAATTCAGGGACCACGGCATGCCCAGAGCTCCCAGGGCTAGAACTGAGAGCCCTTTCCTCTCTGGATGCCTGCCTCATGTAATGTGCTACCAAGACTGTGGGGTGGAACATCTTCCTAAGTGTTTCTAGGTATAGGAGTGACTGTATTGACTTTGTAGGGGCAGGAGTAGGATTTGGTTCTTTGTGCATTGGGTAGCAGGCTGGGGCATGGGACAAAAAACCCCTCCCCACCTCCATTCCCAAAGACTTTTCACCAGGAAGCCTGAGCCACTAGGGTGAATGGCTCTCAACCCCATCAACCTTAAAAGGTTGTCACATAGAGGAGGGCCAGGATCTCTTCTCAATCATCCGACAGTGCAGGAGCCAGAATAATGGGCTTAAGTTACAGGAAGCTGTATTTTGACTGAAACTTCAGGAAAAACTTCCTAAATGTTAGAGCAGTACGACAATGGAAACAATGACCTAGGGAGGTGGTGGGCTCTCCAACACTGGGGGCATTCAAGAGGGAGCTGGACAGCCACCTGTCAGGGATGTAAGGTGAATTCCTGCATTGAGCAGGGGGTTGGACTCGATGGCCTTAGAGACCCCTTCCAACTCTATGATGCTATGATTCTAACCGCTTTGGCCCTCAGCCAGCCCCCACCTGCCCATCTTCTTTCTTACAAGCAGCCCAGGGGATGGCACTGACCGTCCATCTCCTCCTCCTGTTTAGTCTCAAGTGTTGCCTTTGCAGAACTCAGCAGGGAGGAGGAGGAAGAGGACCAAGCAAGAATTAGTTGGTGCCAGTTGTCATTGTCTCTGTCTTCACCTCCTGTTGGGTGCCCTGCTTTCCACCCCACCAATGAGCACCAGCCCCCCTCTCCTTTTCACCTTCAATGCAGACTTAAGGTTTTTTTAAAAATCTACAATATTTTCCTTTGTTGCTCAGCTGCTCAGCTGTTACATCCCAGCAATAGTGCTTCTACTTTTGTTTCCCCCCCCCAATGTTTAGATGTCTCTCGCCCCCACTGAATTAATTTAACAAACACAGCTGAAGTGTATCATAGTGCCCTGCTTTCTGTGTTCTGGCTTTCATCAGTGTTCCTTTAATGACACTTATTGTTACAGAACCACTGTCAGCTAGTTATTTTACAAGGAGGGTATAAAACATTCAGTGTGTCTATTATATGGGGGAAAATGTCATTATATTCTTCAGAAACCATGTCTCGGGTAAGTAAAAGTGAAGAGATGTGTTACCTCTTTTCTAGGAAGTGAGAAGATGAGACCACCCTGTGCACAAACGCAAAAGGGCAATATACTTCAGTTTGCTTGGAAGATATGCTTCTGACCATATAATAAACCTCTGTGGTACCCCCACCCCATAGAAACCTAAAGAAGTTATGAACATGTTAGAATTATGGAAAGCGAGGTTGAAGCTATTGAAATCTTGCTATTGTTTATTTGTTTATCATTACATCTATATACCATCCTTCCATGAAGGAGTTCAAGGCAGCATACATGGTTCTCCCCCTCCTGTTTTATCTACACAACAACCCAGTGAGGTAGGCTAGGGTGAGAGGCAGTGACTGGCCCAAGGTCACCCAGTGAGCTTCATGACTGAGTGGGGATTTGAACCCTGGTCTCCCAGGTCCTAATGTGACACACTAACCAATGCACCACACTAGCCCAAGGAAATGGATTTTCAAGACCATGCCTATCAGCCCTTGCGGAATTTGCACCACAGCTTGATCCAAGGATGAATACAAGGGTGGAGGAGAATTTGCTTCACATTTTTAAATGAACTCACCTAATTTGAAAGTACTTCTTCATGCAGTGCATAGTTACACTATGGAATTTGCTCCCACAAGAGGCAGTGATGGCCACCAATTTGGATGGCTGTACAAGAGGATCAGACAAACTCTGGGAGGAGTGGCTATCAATGGCTGCTAGCCACAATAGCTATGTTCTGTCTTCACTGTCGGAGGCAGTGTGCCTCTGAATACCAGCTCCTGGGAATCACAAGTTGGAAGAGTGCTGTTGCACTTGTGCCCTGCTTGTGGGCTTAGAAACATAAGAAGAGCCTGCTGGATTAGACCAATGGCCTATCTAGCCCAGCATATTGTTGTCACAGTGGCCAACCAGATGCCCATGGGAAACCTCCAAGCAGGACCAGAGTGCAAAGAGCACTCTCCCCTTCTGCGGTTCCCAGCAACTGGTATTTGCAAGCATGCTGCCTCCATCTATGGAGGAAGAGCATATAGCCATCATGGCTAGTAGCCACTCATAGCCTTTTCCTCCATGAATTTGTCTAATCCTCTTTTAAAGCCATCCAAGTTGGTGGCCATCACTGCCTCTTGCGGGAGAGAATTCCACAGCTTAACTGAAGCAGTACTTTGTCTATCCTGAATCTTCTAAACATTCTTTGGATGTCCACGAGTTCTAGTGTTAAAAGAAAGGGAGAAAGCTCTGTCCACATTCTCCATGCCTCATAGGCATCTGGTTAGCCACTGTGTGAACCCGAACACTGGACTAGATGGGCCTTTGGTCTCACTCAGCAAGGCCCTCTCTCCGTTCTTATCCCATCTGACCCAAATGCACCAAGACGTTTTAATATCGTACAAATAGGGGATTTTCCAGTGACTCTCCCACCTATTCCTCTGTTGAAATGTCTGGCTTTTCTATATGCATAAAGGCAAGCTGTACATTTCCTTTCCAAGAACAACCATACACCAGTTGAACAGGTCTGCTTATTCCTCTCTTTCCAGTAAGCCCTTGTTACTGAAGTATGGCTCTTCTTAATGCCCTGGGAGATGGTTTTAGCTGCACTTCCGGTAGGAATCCATTAGCCTCTCTGACATTGCCACTGAACTCCTCTTGGCCCATATTAACGATGTACCTCATTACCAGTCAGAATCATCATGAGCAGCAGCACTAACAGAGCCTCATTATTGCATAATGGAGACACACACACTGCTGTGAGGAAGACGTTTAGTGACCTTTAAAAAGAATCAAAAGCCACTGCTAGAAACCAACTTTGCTCCATTGGGATTTAACAGTCAGATGTCTCCCAATTTTTTAAAAACAAAAACACCAAAGTTGAATGTCTTCTCATGTACATAGATAGGGAGCACGGATCTGTAGATTTCTCAGATATTTGGGGCCTAATGTGAGCATCTTGAAATGAGCCCGGAAGCAAACTGTAACCAGCGCAGCAGTTTTTCAAACAGGAGTTATGTGACCTAAATGGAACCATAGCCAGTCATCTGGCTGCTTCATTTTGGATCAGGTAAAATTTCTGAGTCAGACCCACATAGAGCGTATCTGGAAGTCTGGAAGTCACCAGAGCACAGCGTACAGTAGTCAAGCCATCTCTGTCCAAAAGGGGTCATAGCTGGAGAATCAGCCGAAGCTGGAAACAGGCACTCATATGCCTTTTTAGGCACACTTGCCCCTAATATACACTTTTTGTATCCATTATTTGGTTTGAGAAATGCAGCAGGCGATTTAGAGAAGTGTGAATTTCAAAGGACAGCTGTGTTTTGGTCTGCACATTGTCTCGGAAAGTGTGAATCAATTAGGTTCCCATTAAACCAAATTCCTCCCCTGTCCCTGCCACTGAGCCAGCTCTCCCAGGCTTGGATCAGATGGTCTTGCATTAAGCAGCCCTGGGCTCCTACTGGAAGGAAGGGTGGGATATAAATCAAATAATAAATAAATGAATAAATAAGCCAAACTATTCCCCATCTGCAAAAATCCTGTGTAACTAAAATTGTTTTGGACCCCATCCTGCTGATCTGCCAAGTCCTCACCCTCAAATCCACAGGCAGCTGCTGTCAAGTGAGTGAGGAGGGGAGGCCAAGGGCTTTGCAGAGTTACTGATGGATGGGAGGGTTTGAAGAAGGGAGGGGGTCCAGGGGACTGGTGGAAGAGAAGTTGGAGGGAAACAGTGAAAATTCCCTGGCTCAGATTTTAATTGGAGAGGTAAATGCTCACCTCGTAATTGTTATAGGATTATTTAGCATTATTATTATAGGATTGTGGTTTCAGGTTTGGATAATATCTGTAAGGGAGAAAAATGGCCGCTGCGGTAAGAAGTGTCTTAGTTTTGTTCCCTCACCGCTTCTAATTTTTTTCTTAATAAGTTAGTAAATGGACTGTTTACTATAAAGCTCGTTCTGCCAAATTACTAAGGAAAGAACCCACAGTAAATATTTCAAAGTTTCAAGGTTGCATTCGCTCCCTTATCTTTTACTGCTTAACAGCCTTTTATCAACACCCGACGAGAGAAGCTCTCGTTGAATGCTTTGGTCACGAGCATTGAGCCACATAAATCATATTATGCAATACGTACAGGCAGCCTCCTTGTTTGATATATGCCGACGTATAAATTGCCAACAACTATAGAGGCTGATGAACTTTTTGGACACTATATCTTTAATAGCTGTGCTCATAAATTGATCCTCTCTTAAAGCTACAAAACAAAAAATGGTTTATACAAGGAAAATGCATAAAGAGTTTGGAATTCCTTTAGCTGAGGAAATAAGAAAGGTCTCAAAGCAACTAAAAATTACTCGTTTTTTCCCTCCAAATATCGAACTGCAGAATCCTGATACTCTACAGAACACCCCAAAGAACGATGGTAAGGGATGTCCACATAGTCCTCTTAAGAGTGATACTACAACTTTCTCAAACAGGAATCTGGAATGGTCGTTAGATCTGAAAGGTACCCCCCTCCAGGTTTATCCCCCCTTTCCTCCCAAAACTTGATGTTGGAATTGGAGCAAGCGGAATTGGACCAGGCTGAAAATCTTTCATTCCTGGAGTTTTGCAGCGTGGGCCTGAGAAGCCCATGCGTGTCAACTAGTCATATGCCACAGAATTCCCCAGCTCAGAATTCTTTAACAGGCGAACAGTGTGCTTCTAGCACTGGTGATTTTCACTGGATGGAGTCTCAGTTTGCAATAATTTCGAGGGATCTTTGTTGTATTAAAACCTTCATCATGGAGTCTAATGGTTTATTAACAACCCTTACTGAGGGATTTAAAAAATTGATCGACTACTACAGCGTCGGTATTACCTCAAGTAACTCCACCATGGACCAGATGTCCTGTCATAAAATCAAGTCCAACAAGAGGCCTCTGACAAGTAAACGACACGCTAATACTAAAAGGCCTACAAACAAACAAAAATCTAAAAATATCAAGAATTACAAGGCTCCGAGGGCCAAGAAAATGAATTACTCTAAATTGTTCAAACTTCTAGAAATCCAAGTAAAATCTAGGGATATACACAACCATGTTGAACCCCCACATGAGCGTGGAGGTCCATCTACGAAACCTCTTTCTGAAGTGGCCCTGGCTTCCTTGTAGCCCTCAGTGCCGGTGCAACTGTATAAAAAAGAAAGATGGCCAGATTCAAACCCCGTTGGTTTATTAAACAAAGAGAAGTGCTGGAACTTAAGATGCAGCCAGAATAAAATAGCTTTACTCAACTGCCCAAGGATCAATTTGAGTGACACCTATTATAGGCAGAAATTAAATGTGGTTAACCTCTTACAGTCGATGGACCTGACTCAGGTAAAGGTGTCAGATATCTCTAAAGTGGAATATCTTCAGGACAATTATAAGAATCCTAGGGTTCTACTCACTTTTAGAGATTCGGAAGCCACAAATTTCTTACAAGCAAATAAACGTATTTTACTGTTACATGGGATAATTACTCAACGGCATTTCCAGAATGTAAATGGTCCATATCCCTTGTTTCCATCTCGGAACCGGTCAACTTTATACGAGCAGATGTGCCTTCTGAGCATAGTATGAATGCCTCGGCTAAGAGACAGTCGGTCGGGAACTGTGATCCATTCACTATAGTGTCTCCCCCTGATAGGATTGCTCCATCTAATTACCCAGTGGGCGGCGGAGAAGTCTGCCCTGGAGCAAATCAGTTAATTCCTTCTGTCCACGATTTTAACAACGAACGTAATTATCCAGACAGGGAAGAAGCCTGCAGTTTCTTTACCAACGAGGAAAAGGAGCTTTTTACAATTTTTCTTATATTGCCGGACTATGCTCAATATGACATTATCTCTAGACTCTATAATCTAATTGGCCAGTTACAGGAGAGGATGATTCATTCTGCGCCCCGTGCACAAGAAAGAATAGATTCACAAACTAACGTAGAGGCAAAGGGACTCCAACGATCTGTGGGCACCTCTTGCTCTGAATTACTGTTGGAGGAGGACCCAAGTGTTCCCCAATCTGAGACCATATCCCCTAAGGTCCATTTAACGAGTGAAAGAGTGTATCTGAATACCCACTCCTTACCGTCATGGACCGATGTTAGATTTTTAGAGAATTCAGTGTTGGGATCACCATCCAAATGCACAGCAATGCCTTTGATACCAATGTCGAAGCAATTTATTTCTAATGTCAGTAGACTGGCACATATGTGTGAGGTTATAGTTCACATTAAGGATCTACAAATTTTGACTTCCTCTGTGAATGGACTAATGGATACTCCTTGTACTGTCTGACTGCCTCTGCTACCAATTGTCAAGAATTTGCCCCCCATAAAAGTGGTGTCCTGGAATGTTGCTGACTGGCAAGCCAAACTTGTGGACAGTTCATTTAAAGAATTTTGTATTCAATCTCAATTCCTTTGTATCCAGGAAACTTGGGTTACCTCAACATCGTTTCTGTCATTCCTGGGGTATGTTGTCTTTTCCCTGCCTGCTATTAAGTCTGCTAAAGGGGGGAGACTGAGAGGTGGAATAGCTACGCTAATTTCGGTAGACTTGAATCTGAATGTTAACCAGGTTGAGATAATGCCTTCCAACAATATCTTAATTACGTAAATCATTTGGCCATCTAATTTAAAAGTATATTTGATCAATGTTTATGCTTCACCCCTGAAATCTAGACAAAGGGGTATTCTGGACAGAACTAGATCAGGTACTGAGTCATATATTCCAGGAGTTCCCAGATCCTTTAATACTGCTGGTAGGGGACTTTAACGCCAGAATGGGCTCAAATAATAATGAAATAGGAAACAAATTGGGGCTGTCTCCGGAGGACTTATCCTCCTTTCCTGCAAGGGATTCTAGGGACTCAAGTATGAACTCAGCGGGATCTTTGCTGTTTGCTCTCATTTTTAAATATCATCTATTTATCTGCAATGGCTCCCCTAGATATCCGTCTTCAGACTCATACACGTACTTTGGTCCAAGAGGGAGGAGTGTTATTGATCTGATGATCCTCTCTCCTTCACTTATCGTTTATTTGTCCTGATTAGATCGGAGAGTGATCATATGCCTGTCAGCTCCTCCCTCACTGTCCCCTTGGCTCCCCTCTCCAGTGCCCCTACCCCCTCAGATAGTATTATCACACAGGGAGGTCAGAGGATCCAATGGAATGGGAGGATTAAAGGTGAGCTAATTACTCGTTTAAATTCACCTACCCTTCTTAACTTATGGGATCAGCTCTTGGTTGCAGCAAATCCCCTCGAATGTTATAACTCTATAATCATGGTGCTAAGGCCTTTGATGATCCATCCCTCCCCGATCCCTTTGAGGAACAGTGGTTGGTTTGATAATCAATGTGTTGTAGCTAAAAATAATTTATCTCGTGCCATCAGGAAATTGAGGCGGGTAGATTCGCCAGAAAATTATGATATTTTTATCCAGCTTCGTAGGACCTACAAAAATTTATTACGTTTCAAAAGAGCTAACTACATTCGCCTACAATGGCTGGAGCTGGGCCTTGCCTCTCTGGATCGCAACACGGCCAAGTTCTGTAGGTTAATTACCAAAGGATTAAAAGGGGAATATACTGGCCTAGACAATCAAATAACGTCAACTCAATGGTGCTCTTACTTCTTTGCCCTCTATAGTCAGCCCCCCCCTACTTTACGGCTGTCCCAGTTAAAATTGACCATCTGTTATTACATTGCCAAGAGTGGGAACCCGTTATGCCCCAAGAAATTGCCATACTGATTAACTCCCTTCCCGGGGAAAAAGCACCGGGTGAGGATATGATTCCAGTGGAGCTATATAAAGCTGATCTTGAATGGTGGGCCCCGGTCTTTGCTAAGATGTTCACTTTCATTAATCAATATGGCACAGTTCCCAGGGGTTGGGGTGACAGTATTGTGATACCTCTCCATAAAAAGGGTTCAAAGGCGGACCCGAGTAACTTCAGGCCAATCAGCCTTTTAGATGTATGGCAGAAGTATGGCAAAACTCATCAAGAGGGCTTTAAACTAAAGCCTCTGGGGGATGGAGATGATAGCTTAAATACCGATCCAAAGACAGCGGGTTGTAAACGCAAGGATTTGAAGGGTACAGGAGACACTGGGAGAGAGAAAGGGATGCACGGCAAAGCTCATGGTATGGAGGAATCCAATCAGGACAAAAGAGACTTCTGCTGTCTATATACCAACGCGTGGAGCTTGGGAAACAAGCAAGGGGAGCTTGAAGTCTTAGTGCATCAAGGTAAATATGACTTCATAGGGATAACAGAGACTTGGAGGGATGACTCCCATGATTGGAATATAGCCATTCAAGGATATAAACTCTACAGAAAGAATAGAAGCAACAGAAAAGGAGGGGGAGTAGCGTTATACGTCAAAGACAAATACACCTCTATGGAAATCCAAGAGAGCGAACAAAGGGGTCTGGTAGAGACCATTTGGGTAAAAATAAATGGAGAAGCAAATAAAACCGACATGCTAGTAGGTGTCTACTACAGACCCCCTGGCCAAGAAGAGGTGGTAGACGAGGCCTTTCTCAAACAAATCTCTGAAATCTCAAGGAGGCAAGAAGTAGCAGTGATGGGGGACTTCAACTACCCGGATATCTGCTGGGAGACAAACTCTGTGAAGCACAAAGCCTCCAACAAATTCCTGATGGGCCTTGCTGATAATTTCCTCTTTCAAAAAGTAGAAGAAGGAACAAGGGGATCGGCAATCCTGGACCTGATCTTAACTAACACAGACGAATTGGTCATGGGAATTAAAGCAGTCGGTACCTTGGGGGAAAGTGACCATGTAATGCTGGAATTTGTGATTTTTGGGAAAGCCAAAGAAGAATATAGTCAAACATGGACCTTGGATTTCAGGAAAGCCAATTTTAGCAAGCTCAGGGAAATGATGGGTAGGATCCCGTGGCTAGATAGACTAAAGAAAAAAGGAGCCCAAGAAGCGTGGGAGTTCATGAAGAAAGTATTACAAAAAGCGCAATCGCAAACAATTCCAAAGAGAAAGAAAAATGGAAGACATCGGAAAAAGCCAATGTGGCTACATGGAAGACTGGTGGAGGAGGTAAAAGTAAAGAAGAGCATGTATAAAGAATGGAAGGAAGGACGTATCACCAAGGAAGAGTACTGATGAGCGGCTCAGGCTTGCAGGAATAGCGTAAGGAAAGCTAAAACCCAGAATGAGCTGAGGCTGGCAAGGGAAGCGAGGAACAACAAAAAGGGTTTTTTCAGATATGTTCGAAGCAAGAGAAAGACAAAGCAAACGGTGGGACTGCTGCTCAATGAGGATGGCAAAATGTTGACAGATAACAAGGAAAAGGCAGAACTGCTCAACGCCTATTTTGCCTCCGTTTTCTCCCAAAAAGGGAACAGTGTGCAACCTTGCATCGGTAGCAATCTCAGTAAGGGGTCGGGATTGCAGTTCAAGATTGATAAGGAGATAGTCAGGAAATACCTAGTTAACCTAAATGAGTTCAAATCTCCAGGGCCTGATGAACTGCATCCCAGAGTATTGAAGGAACTTGCGGATGTACTCTTGGAACCTCTTGCCATCATCTTTGAGAAATCCTGGAGAACGGGAGAGGTGCCGGAGGATTGGAGACGGGTAAATGTCGTCCCGCTCTTTAAAAAGGGTAAAAAAGAAGATCCGGGGAATTACAGGCGGGTCAGTCTGACTTCAATACTGGGAAAGATATTAGAACGGATAATAAAAGAGTCCATTGGCAACTATCTAGATGACAATGCTGTGATTAGTAGGAGCCAGCATGGGTTTGTCAAGAAAAAATCCTGTCAAACTAATCTTTTTTTGATCGGGTCACTAGCCTAGTAGATGGTGGAAATGCTGTAGATGTCATCTATCTAGTTTTCAGCAAAGCGTTTGACAACGTCCCCCACGACCTTTTGATTAGCAAACTCGTCAAATGCGGACTACATGGAAATACTGTCAGGTGGATTCACAACTGGTTGGAAAACCGTACTCAAAGAGTGGTCGTTGGTGGCTCTGCTTCGGACTGGAAGGAGGTTTCGAGTGGAGTGCCATAGGGTTCTGTCCTGGGGCCGATACTCTTCAACATTTTTATCAATGACTTAGATGATGGGGTGGAGGGAAGCCTTATGAAGTTTGCAGATGATACAAAACTGGGAGGGATAGCTAACACAATGGAAGACAGGAATAAAATCCTAAGGGACCTGGATAGACTAGAAAATTGGGCTGAAATTAATGACATTCAATAAAGACAAATGCAGGATTCTGCATTTAGGCCACAACAAAATGCACGGGTACAGGATGGGAAATACCCGGCTTAGCAGTAGTGTGTGTGAGAAGGACCTTGGAATTGTAGTGGATCGCAAGTTGAACATGACCCAGCAGTGTGATGCTGCGGCAAAAAAGGCAAATGCGGTTTTGGGATGCATAAACAGAGCTATAGTTTCCAGGTCGAGGGAAGTAATAGTCCCACTATATTCTGCATTAGTCAGGCCTCATCTGGAATACTGCGTTCAGTTCTGGCCACCTCATTTTAAGAAAGATATAGACAAGTTAGAGCGGGTTCAGAAGAGGGCGACGAGGATGATAGCCGGTATGGAAAACAAGACTTATGAGGAAAGGTTGAAGCAACTTGGCATGTTCAGTCTGGTGAAGAGAAGACTGAGAGGTGACATGATTGCACTCTTTAAGTACCTGAAGGGCTGTCACATAGAGGAGGGTACAGATTTGTTCACTGCTGCCCCAGAGGGTAGGACTAGGTCTAATGGTTTTAAGTTGCAGGAGCGTAGATTCAGATTGGACATTAGAAGGAACTTCTTGACAGTAAGGGCAGTTCGGCAATGGAACCGACTGCCTAGGGAGGTGGTGGGATCCCCTTCGCTGGATGTCTTCAAGCAGAGGCTGGACAGCTATCTGCAGGAGATGCTGTAGCTGTGGATTTCCTGCTGTGAGCAGGGGGTTGGACTCGATGGCCTACAAGGCCCCTTCCAACTCTATGATTCTATGTTTCTATGTGGCTGCTAAAATCTATGCCAAATACTTACTGGACAAATTGGACATGTGGGCTGCCAAGAATATGGTCATTGCGGAGGAACAGGTGGGCTTCTGTAAGGGAAAGTCCACCATGGACCAATGCTTTATATTGTCTCATCTAATACAGAAATATTCGTTGACCACTAGAAAGGAACCGTTTGTCACTTTTGTCGACTTCACATCAGCTTTCGACCTCATTGATCGAGATCGACTCTGGCAAAAGTTATCCTCTACGAATATAGATAGGAGGCTATTCTGGTTGATTCAAATGCTCCACACAAATAGTTCACTCCGGGTTAGACTGGGTGCTAATGGCCTCCTGTCGGACTCGGTTCAAACCAATAGAGGGGTCCGGCAGGGCTGTTTACTGGCCCCATTTCTTTTTAATTTTTATATTAATAATATTGTTATGGATCTGTCTGGTCCAGAGTATTTTCCTCCCTCGATTTTAAACGACAAGCTCTCGGTGTTACTTTATGCCGATGATTTAGCCTTACTGTCCATTACTCAGATTGGCATGAGGAGATTGCTAAAACAACTAGGAACGTTCTGTGATAAAGAACATCTATTAATTAATCATTCCAAAACTAATGTTGTTGCGTTTGGAAAAAACACTAAATCTCATGTCTGGAAATTAAAGGACAAGTTGATTAAACAGAAATGCAGTTATAGATATTTGGGTATTACCTTTAATACCAAGCTTACATGGAACCCTCACTTTGAACTGACTAAATTGAAAGCCTTCCACTCGTCCCAACTGTTATTTCAGTTCTTTAAAGCTAAAGGAGGTAGCTTGATGCCACCTATCATCGAGGTGTTCCAAAGGAAAATAATTCCTATGCTATTATATGGGGCTGAGATTTGGGGCTATGCCAATATCTCCATCTTAGAGAAAGTACAAAACTATTTTCTTTGTTATATCTTGGCAACTCCAAAAGGTACTCCCATCGCCTTTATGAGGATAGAGACAGGCACTCTCCCCTTAGAAGCTCTGGCACACGGGGCTTTAGCCGGGTACTGGCTAAGACCAGAGCTTGGAAAAGTTACTTTTTTAAACTACAACTCCCATCAGCCTCAGCCAGCATGGCCACTGGATTGGGCTGATGGGAGTTGTAGTTCAAAAAAGTAACTTTTCCAAGCTCTGGCTAAGACTGGTGGGTATGACTGACTCGTGCCTCCCCAAAACATGTCTTCTGGAACAATCTCAAAACCCCACTCAGAAGAGTTGGTTATCTCGGACTAAATCTGTACTGGCAGCGTATGGAATAAGTATAGAGTCTTCTCCCTCTTATTGCTTGAGGCAGGCGAAGCAGATTCTAAGGGAAAGAATTAACTTATATGCAAAGAGATGGGACTTACTTGCCTCTTCCCAGTGCTCCTTTTCCTGCTGGTACTCCATTTTTAAAACTACCTTTGGTATGGAGCAATATTTCATTCATCTAAACGCGCCGTTGTTGAGAAGAGCTTTCACAGCTCTGCGTTTCCGATCAATGCCTACAGCTGTGCTTGTGCGGATATGCCAAAATTCCAGCTCACCTTCGCCTGTGCATTTGCGAAATTGGCGAGGTGGAGGATATTGTCCATTATCTCCTGAGCTGTCCTTTGTATAAAGAGCCGAGAGCCAAATTTCTTTCCCCTATTATTGGCCTTTTGTCATGCAGGCCCCTCCTGGAACAAATTAGTTTTTTGCTAGCAGGTAGAGATATGTTTCTAACTTGTCAAGTGGCAAATTTTGCACTTGCCACAGGGAAAATTAGGGCCAAATATCAAACACAAGTAACAACCCAGGCAAAATTAGGTCCAAATATCAAACGCAAGTAACAACTCAGGCCCGGTCTAGTCTTTGGTAGTTTTTTTCCCCCCGAATCTGTGACTGGAATGTTCAATTCTGCAGCAGACTAATCTCTGACTCGGGTTTTTAGGATTGTTATGGCCACATGGCCTCTAGTTTTAATGGTTTAATATTGTAAAATGTTGTATTTTAGCTTTTGTATATAAATGTGTGTCTGTATTTTATTGTGGCGGCCAATGGCCATGAGCAATAAAGTTATTCATTTCTAAAAATATATCTGTAAGACCCCTTCTGGCTTATAATTGTGAGGCTGTAACAGATACAATCTGCAAAGGAAGAAACCTGCTCCACTGGTCAGACTAGTTTCCTTTGTTGATCTAATAGTTTAGCCAAGTCACCCTGTGAGTTAATTGGCTTTTGGAGTGGCCAATCTGCATATCAAAAGGGGATGTGGCCAAGAGAGATCCTGTTGCTATTTATTTATTTATTTACTTATTAGATTTATATCCTGCCCTTTCTCCCAGTAGGAACCCAAGGCGGCAAGCTATTGGAATTCTTTTCAGGGGAGAGGCCCTCCCCTGCCCATCCTGGAGCCAAGGAGAGACTTGCGTCTTTTAGTCTTGTTTTGGGAGTGAAGCTGGAAAGACACAAAGAGAGGCTTGCTTGCTGTCTGTGTCTTAAGGGACCCCAAAGCGATGGACGATGGGGAGCAAGATTTGATGGACTGATAATGCTGGGAACCCCTCCATCTTATGCTCAGGTTGTGAATATGTGTAAATAAACCATATATCCTATAAGACATCAGAGTCTCCGCTGACCTTCTTTCCAAGGAAACCAAACCCTGGGTAAGCGCAGGAACTCCTGAAAGTCTTGCACCGCTCTGTGATATTTCTGAGCCAGTGTATATTGGTTTCAGCAGTGTCTTGGCTTCCAGACCCCTCTTTAGATACACAAGGGAATAGGGATGTTATCACCCCCTATGACTGATTGGCTCAGCCTTGAACAAAAACTAGGACAGCCTTTGCCAATCTGGTGCCCTACAGGTGTAGTTTGATTCCAATTTGCATCAGCCCCAAGAAGCACAGCCATACTGGCTCAGGTTGATGTAGTCCAAAAACATTTCAGGGGCACCAGGTTGGTGAAGGCTGGAGTAGGATGTGGCTCTCTACTCTTGCCTCATGTATCCTAAGCTTTGGCTCAGTCCTCCTACTGTCATTGTCTTTGAAACTTGAATCCTCCTTAAAGGTTCAAAATACAGTTGAGATATTTGGTGGGATCATAAAAGCAGAGGGTTTTTCTTAAAATCTAAATGAAAAGGATTTCTTTTTAAATAGTGAACAATGCTAGCAATACCCATTTTAATGTGTCCACCCTTTTTTCTTATGTCCATCTGCAGTAAACACTGGGGAGATAGGGCTGTGTTTGAGAAAAATGATAAAGTGAATATAAAGCCAACGTTTTAAACAGAGAGAGTTTGTGAGTGAACATAATCTCTCCAGACACTCCATCAGAGACTTCAGAGTAACCCTCCACAAGAAGATTGATTATACGGAAGTATGGAGCATGAGGAGGCCAAACCCAAATTTATTTTAAAATTTAAATTGTGTCCATCATGGCCTAAATAGGAACTATGATTTCTCATCACATCCTAAAAGCTAAGTGAAAGACTTGTGGGGCTTTGTGCTGATTTTTTCCCCCAGTGCATGTCTCATCATATAGGAAACTGTCTCTTGGAAGACTGAGTATAAACATTCCTTGAAATAATTTCTCCGAGTTGCCATCCACTGTTTCATGCTAACATCTGATGAAGTAGGCAATCACACACAAAGTCTTCCTGTCCGTGCAGTAAATTCATTTCAGTTAGTCTTAAAAGCAAAATTAGAATCTTGTTATACATCCTTCCCCCTCTTATGCTATCCTATCCATGTATTATGGAGAAAACGACTCCTCATCTAACAGTGTCTTGATTAAAGGAATATACATGGATGCTCTTCCTGCTTCAACTGTGCAAATGAAAAGGGCTTAGACTAGATAGACCAAGTCACTAGCACTCACACTCCAGACACAAAACCTGGGCTATTGAAGCAGCTTTCTCCCTGGCTGGTATTGCCATCTGTCAACCTTGCCATGCCACATGCTATATCCTGCCTCCGTGTTTGCAAACACAGAATTACATAGCTCAAGGATGAGACTTGAGAGGACTGACATATGCATTGTTATTGTTGTTGTTGTTATATGCCATCAAGTCGATTATGACTTATGGCAACCCTATGAATCAGTGACCTCCAATACGATCTGTTATAAACCACCCTGTTCAGATCTTGTAAGGTCAGGTCTGAATCAATCCATCTCTTGTTTGGCCTTCTTCTTTTTCTACTCCCTGCTGTTTTTCCAAGCATTATGGTATTTTCTAGTGAATCATGTCTTCTCATGATGTGTCCAAAGTAGGATAACCTCAGTTTCATCATTTTAGCTTCTAGTGATAGTTCTGGTTTAATTTGTTCTAACACCCAATTATTTGTCTTTTTTGTGGTCCATGGTATGCGCAAAGCTCTCCTCCAACACCACATTTCAAATGAGTTGATTTTTCTCTTATCCGCTTTTTTCACTGTCCAACTTTCACATCCATACATAGAGATTATGGTCCGAATGATCCTGATTTTAGTGTTCAGTGATACATCTTTGCATTTGAGGACCTGTTCTAGTTCTCTTATAGTTGCCCTCCCCAGTCCTAGACTTCTAATTTCTTGACTATTGTCTCTATTTTGATTAATGGCTGTGCCAAGGTATTGATAATCCTTGACAAGTTCAATGTCCTCATTGTCAGCCTTGGACTGGACTGCCTTCAAGTCGATTCCAATTTATGGCGACCCTACGAATAGGGTTTTCGTGATAAGCGGTATTCAGAGGTGGTTTACCATTGCCTTCCTCTGAGGCTGAGAGGCAGCGACTAGTCCAAGGTCACCCAGTGAGCTTCATGGCTATGTGGGGATTTGAACCTTGGTCTCCCAGATCATAGTCCAACACTCTAACCACTATGCACACACTGGCATAAATCTTCTTTTGTCATTACTTTAGTCTTCTTGACGTTCAGCTGTAGTCCTCCTTTTGTGCTTTCTTTAAGTTTCACCAGCATTCATTTCAAATCATTACTGACATATGCATTAACTCTTCCCAATTACTTTAAAACACACACACACACCCCAAAAACCATGACACTCCCTTCCACTATTTCAGCCCTTAGAATGCTATTTTATTTATATTTATTGACAGATTGTATGTGTATCCAGCTCTTCAGCCATTTAAAAAAATCTGCCAATCAATGATAAGACAGTTCTTGCCCTCAGGCTTACAATATAAAAGACACAACACAAAAGGAAAAATAATTGGGAGGAGGAAAAAGCAAACACAGACACCATTCCTTAATTTCCTAGTTATCTGACATGTGCAGCATAACGTGCCCCTTTCTCACTGCTATGGGGCATTATTTTTTACTCATATTCTAATGAATATTGAATGGAAAACAGTGATTGGAAGGTTGGAAGTGTGATGTTTAAACTCCCATTGAGATAGAAAAAGCTTCATATTTAAAAAGGAGTTCAGTTCCCGTGTGAATGAGCCCTTAGTTCATGCAAAGGAAACTGATTTGCCCAGTTTAGCAGATTGTATTGCTTGCAGGCACACAATTATAAGCTACAAGTGGTCTCACAGGTATCATCCAAAGCCACCCCCATAATCTTATAACAATACTTTTCCAGTGATCTGACATTATATGTTTCTTCACATAATCACATCACATCAGCAGTAGCCAATCATGTGGAACAGGAGCAGGAAAATGCACAGTGCAATGAAATGTTGTGTAATCCTGCACAGAACATGACGGATGGTCAAGTTTGTTTTTCAGACAGAATCTAAAACTGAGATACCTAATGCAACATCAAAGCCAAGCTCAGGAGCTCACTGTAAAGACAGTTCAGTTCATGAAGAATCAGAACACAGGAACAGAACATAGGTGAAGTGAACTGTAGGTATAGGCAAAGTCAAGCTTTTGAATCTGGTATTCGTGGGGATCTCTCAAAAAAGGTGGCCTTTGATACCATTGACCATGGTATCCTTCTGAACAGACTTAGTGAGACCCAGGCCCTGCAGGAGAAAGAAAGCATCGCCCCAAGGGAAGGAGAGGCTGCTGCTGCTGTGCTGCTGCTGCTGCGGGACCACCACCTCCACCACCCTTCCCAGAGGGACTTCTGCCTGGCAGGACCAGGCCCCAGGTACCCAGCCAGCCAGGACTGATTCTTACCACCTGTCCCTCTTTGGAGGGATACATAAGCCGGCTGGCTGAGGTGGCCTGGGAGACCCAGGCCCGGCAGGAGAAAGAAAGCATCGCCCCAAGGGAAGGAGAGGCTGCTGCTGCTGTGCTGCTGTGCTGCTGCTGTGCTGCTGCTGTGCTGCTGCTGTGCTGCTGCTGTGCTGCTGCTGCTGCTGCTGCTGCTGCTGCTGCTGCTGCTGCTGCTGCTGCTGCTGCTGCTGCTGTGGGACCACCACCTCCACCACCCTTCCCAGAGGGACTTCTGCCTGGCAGGACCAGGCCCCAGGTACCCAGCCAGCCAGGACTGATTCTTACCACCTGTCCCTCTTTGGAGGGATACATAAGCCGGCTGGCTGAGGTGGCCTGGGAGACCCAGGCCCTGCAGGAGAAAGAAAGCATCGCCCCAAGGGAAGGAGAGGCTGCTGTTGCTGTGCTGCTGTTGCTGTGCTGCTGCTGCTGCGCTGCTGCTGCTGCGCTGCTGCTGCGCTGCTGCTGCTGCGCTGCTGCTGCTGCTGCTGCGCTGCTGCTGCGCTGCTGCTGCTGCGGGACCACCACCTCCACCACCCTTCCCAGAGGGACTTCTGCCTGGCAGGACCAGGCCCCAGGTACCCAGCCAGCCAGGACTGATTCTTACCACCTGTCCCTCTTTGGAGGGATACATAAGCCGGCTGGCTGAGGTGGCTTGGGAGACCCAGGCCCTGCAGGAGAAAGAAAGCATCGCCCCAAGGGAAGGAGAGGCTGCTGCTGCTGTGCTGCTCCTTTCTTTTTCTTTTTTTTTTACTTTTTGTTGGTGTGTTGATGCAATTTGAGATGAATGGGTGCCTGATTATATGAATGTATGTTTGTTTATATGCTGTATATATAGCTGTTTTTATACGTTTAATTGTTGTATATTTTAGTTGTATTATGTGCTTCAGAGAGAGTTTTATCCATCAGGCGGGGAGACTTGAGGGGGCCCCAATTGTCGTAGTGACGGGCAAAGGAAGGTATGGCGCTGTGAGAAGGACGTGCCAGGTAAGGGGAACGCGGTCCAGACATGTTGTGGCTGTGCCTTGTTCCGGTCCTTCCCACACCCGCAAGGTCGTTGGTAGTCCTATCAGCCAACTCTCAGATCTCCAGTTGCTGTTATTAAATGCCAGATCGGTATATAATAAAACCTCCCTTGTCCACGATTTGATTGTGGATGAGGCAGCCGATCTGGCATGTATAACCGAGACCTGGGTGGGTGAGCAGGGAGGAGTTGGTCTCTCTCAGCTCTGCCCACCGGGGTACCTGGTCCAGCATCATGGTAGATCTGAGGGTCGGGGAGGTGGGGTTGCTGTCGTCTATAAGAGTTCCATCTCACTCACCAAGCACCATGTTCATTCAGTTACTGGCCTGGAGTGTTTACACCTTGTGTTGGGCCAGAGGGACAGGCTGGGAATCCTTTTGGTGTACCGCCCACCTTGCTGCCCAATGGCTTCCCTAACTGAGCTGGCGGAAGTGGTCTCGGATATATTGTTGAGGTCCCCCAGACTAATAGTACTGGGGGATTTCAACATTCAGGCCGAGACCACTTTGTCTGGCGCGGCTCAGGACTTCATGGCTTCCATGACAGCCATGGGGCTGTCTCAATATGTTAGTGGTCCAACACATGTATCGGGGCACACTCTAGACCTTGTTTTTGCTACTGAGCATGGGGAAAGTGATCTGGATGTGGGGAGTTTTACAACACTCCCTTTGTCATGGACAGACCACTGCTTGCTGAAGTTTAGACTTTCAGTAACCTCTTCCCTCTGCAAGGGTGGGGGACTTATTAAAATGGTCCGCCCCCGGAGACTAATGGATCCTGAAGGTTTTCAAAGGGCTCTGGGGGATTTTCCGGCTGATAGGACTGGCGCTCCTGCTGAAGCCCTGGTCGCTCTGTGGAATACGGAGATGACCCGGGCTGTAAACACGATCGCTCCTGCACGCCCTCTCCTGTGTAGAGCTCATACAGCTCCATGGTATACTCCGGAGCTGAGAGCGATGAAGCAAGATAGGAGGAGGCTTGAGCGGAAATGGAGACGAACTCCCGACGGATACAATTATGCGCTGGTTAGTGCTTCGACTAAGCTCTATGTAGGAGCAGTGAAGGCAGCTAAAAAACATCATTTTGCTGCCACTATTAAATCATCTCTTTGCCGCCCAGCGGAGCTCTTTCGAGTTGTCCGGGGGCTTCTCCATTCAAATCCTCCGGACAGGGTGGAATCATCGGAGGCCCGCTGTAATCAGTTTGCCGATCACTTCCAGAATAAGATCTCATGTATCCGCCGGGACCTAGACTCTCAAGTTATAGCAGTAGATCCTAGTGAGGTGTCCGGAGCACAGTCTTGTCCTGTTTTGTTGGATGAGCTTCAGTTGGTTCAACTCAAGGACGTGGACAAGGTGCTTGGACAGGTACGTGCAACCACTTCGGTACTGGATCCTTGCCCCTCCTGGCTGATAAAAACTAGCAGGAATGGAACAGGTAGCTGGGCCAAGGAAGTGATAAATGCCTCTTTACAAGAGGGAGTGGTCCCGGGCTGTCTGAAAGAGGCAGTGGTGAGACCACTCCTGAAAAAGCCTTCCTTGGACCCAGACAATTTTAACAGCTACAGGCCAGTGGCAAATGTTCCATTCCTGGGCAAGGTCTTGGAACGGGTGGTTGCTGGCCAGCTCCAGGCGCTATTGGATGAAACTGATTATCTAGATCCATTTCAATCGGGTTTTAGGCCCGGTTTTGGCACTGAGACAGCCTTGGTCGCCCTGTACGATGACCTATGTCGGGAAAGAGACAGAGGGAGTGCAACTCTGTTGATTCTCCTTGATCTCTCAGCGGCTTTTGATACCATCGACCATGGTATCCTTCTGGAGAGGCTCGCGGAGTTGGGAGTTGGAGGTACTGCTTGGCAGTGGTTCCGCTCCTACTTGGCGGGTCGTCTCCAGAAGGTAGTGCTTGGGGAACATTGCTCGACACCGCGGGCTCTCCAATATGGGGTCCCGCAGGGGTCAGTTTTGTCCCCCCTGCTTTTTAATATCTACATGAAGCCGTTGGGAGAGGTCATCAGGAGTTTTGGAGTGCGTTGTCATCAGTATGCTGATGACACGCAGCTCTACTTCTCCTTTTCATCTTCTTCAGGTGAGGCTGTCGATTTGCTGAACCGTTGCCTGGCCTCGACAATGGACTGGATGAGAGTTAACAAACTGAAGCTCAATCCAGACAAGACTGAGATGCTGTTGGTGGACGGGTTCTCTGATCGGATGGTGGATATATACCCTGTCCTGGACGGGGTTACACTCCCCCTAAAGGACCGGGTTCGTAGTCTGGGAGTCTTTTTAGACTCTTCCCTCTCACTTGAGGCTCAAGTAGCCTCGGTGGTTAGGAATGCGTTTTACCAACTTCGGTTGGTAGCCCAGCTACGTCCCTATTTGAGTAAAGAGGACCTTACATCAGTGGTACATGCTCTGGTAACCTCACGTTTGGATTACTGTAATGCGCTTTACGTAGGGCTACCTTTGAAGACAGTTCGGAAGCTACAACTAGTGCAAAATGCGGCGGCCAGATTGCTGACAAGGACCAAGCGGTCCGAGCATATAACACCTGTTCTGGCCAGCTTGCACTGGTTGCCAATATGTTTCCGGGCTAGATTCAAAGTGTTGGTATTAACCTATAAAGCCTTATACGGTGCGGGACCACGATACCTTGCGGAACGCCTCTTCCGATATGAACCGGCCCGTGCACTACGTTCTGCTACGAAGGCCCTCCTCCGGGTTCCAACTCACAGGGAGGCCCGGAGGGTGATGACAAGATCTAGGGCCTTCTCAGTGGTGGCCCCCGAACTATGGAACAGTCTCCCTGAGGAAGTACGCCTGGCGCCGACTCTGCTTTCCTTCCGGCGCCAGGTCAAAACCTTCCTATTCTCTGAAGCATTTTAAGTTACATTGATCTAATTTTAATAATGTTTATTGTATTGTTGATTGTATTTTAATATTATTCTGTTATTCATTGTATTTTTATACTATTTTATGTTCACCGCCCAGAGAGCTATCGCTAGTCGGGCGGTATATAAATTTAATAAATAATAATAATAATAATAATAATAATGAGTAAATGACACTACATCACAATAGAGGATTGTATGCAATGTTAGTCCTAAGAGTGAAATTAATGGGGACAATGAACTTAGAGACACTGATTCCAATGGGTCTACTCTGAGTAGGACTAACATTGGATACAACTCATGGTGTCATTTCTGGTATTCTAGGAGACTGAAATGTGGAAAGCAGCAGCAAAGATCTGGGAGGAGCCAAGTCAAACATTTAATAATAATAATAATAATAATAATAATAATAATAATTTAATTTTTGTGTCGTCTATCTGGCCGAAGTCACTCTAGGCGACGTACACAATTAAATTCCAGTATCCCAGGACTAGAAATGAACACTTCCTGTCCATGCCAGCTACAGATGGAATGTCAGCCAGGATCAGTAGTTTCCAACAAAAGGCCCTGCTGTTACGACTTCCCTGACCATTGCCCATGCTGGCTGGGGATAATGTGAGTTAGACATCCTCTGGGGGAGGCACAGGTTCCCTGTCCCTGATCTAGACTGACTGGTAGCAGTTCTCCATTATTGCTGGAAATTAGATTTGGGACCTTTTGTATGCAAAGCATCTCCTCTTTCATGGAACTATGAACCTATCCTATAAGAAAAGATCCATTGGTCCATGGAGCTCAATATTTTCTACACCGGGGTAGCTAACTTGTGACCTGAAGATGTGGCTGAATTACAACTCCCATTATCCCTGACCATTGGCCATACCAGCTGGAGCTGATGTGAGTTGGAGTCCCAACATTTGGAGGCCCCTAGCCTTCTCACTCCCACATTAATCAGAGTGAACTGGCCATCTCAGGCAGTGGATGCAGAGTGGAAAGCAAGGTGAAGTGTTGGAGAACAAAGCTGTGTGTACTATAAAGCTTGCCCTACACCCTTTAAACTAGTCGGCTACCCTCAATTATAGTGGAGGATGCCCATCCCCAGTGATGAAATAAAATTCAGCTGCCAGCCCAGTTGGCTTCTTTATGTGCAGAAGAGGGGACACCATTTTATAATTCACTTCAGACAGCAAAATGTTTTGAGCCAACCATAGTCCAACAAATGCAGAACTTACTCTGGGTATGACTTTGTCAATCTGTTGCAAAATTGAGCTAAGAAGGGGATGAGAACTGGATGAAAGCTGGGCTCTGCCAAGGCACCATTGTCTATGTCAGGCCTGGGCTGTGGAGCTGGAAGTCAATACCAAAGAGCAATCAAGAGCGCCATCAAGCCCAAAGAGCAAACCCATATGCACAAAACCAGAGGTCAGATAGATTTCCTTGCCCAAGCAAACAAAACAGGAAGCTCTGTTATACAACTTCCTGTCCAGGAGAGGACAATGACCTACCTGGTGAGTGAAGCCAGTTCAGAGCCTAAAAGGTTCTTCACTAAGAGGCAGCAGTTCTGCACTTTACCACATGGGGCACATGTGTACAGCAATTCACTTTAAAGCTCATGATGATGGCAAAGATACATTTGGAAGGGGAAGGGGCGTAGCTCAGTGGTAGAGTCTCTCCCTTGCATGCGAAAGGTCCAGGTCCCATCCCTGACATCTCCAGGTATTCCTGAGAGAGACCCCTTGTCTGAAATTCTGGAGAGCCACTTCCAGTCAGTGTAGGCAATACTGAGCTAGATGGAGCCAGTGTTCTCACTGAGGATAAGGCAGCTTCCTACTGTATATTCCTAGGTATATTCCTAACTTCCTACTGTATATTCCTAAGTGTGGGGAATTGATAGTTCAACTCTCAGAGCAGTGAGGCAAAGCTATAGCTTTGACCAGCAAAACCAGAACAAATTATGCAAAATAGCTTTTTTAAAAAAACAGAATGAAATTATGCAAATTATGCAAAATAGTTTTTTTTTTAAAAAAGCAGAATAAAACTATGTGAATTAAGAAAAATATGCAAACCTGCTCCATTTGCATAGTTGATGCATGTCTCAGACTCCTGCTTTTCTTGGCGTACAAACTGGCTTGCTCAAGCAGTGAATTAGCACAGAGTAAACACAGCCCTGGTAAATCTGGATTCATATTGAGCTTTGCTGTTAGCTCCTCATTCTCATCTGTTTATCCACCTACCTGCACATTATAGGCATGCCTAGAGCACCCTTTAGGCCTCACTGCAGCTCCCTCTGGAGGTCCAAGTAGGTACTGCCAAATACACCAGAGCTTTCAGAGATGCAAGGTAATTCGTGAGAAAGGAAGCAATGTTTTTTAAAATACTTCCCAAAAAGGCAGACCGTTCATAAATAAAATTCCTTGCAGTCTGATCTGGAAACGCAATGTCAGAGTATGAGTCAGCAGGAAGCTGGTTAACAGACCTATTGGGATGTAGCTCTCTGAGGCACACAACTGCTATATCTGGTACATTGCTATGGAGCCTTAAATATCAGGAGACAGTGGAGTTGTGGCATGGTGTTAAAAGTCTCTCAAAGACAGAAAGTGCATTCAGAGCAGGAGTTGGAGGAGATCCAAGGTCATTTGTTTATTTCAGTTTTATAGCACACAGGGCAGTTGTCATTTCCTGCTTGTCATTTATTCTCATAATTAATGCAGTATTTTCTTCTATCCCCAGTTGACAGACATGGCATTTAGGCATTTTGTTGCCCAAGAGACTATAGCCAGAAACATAGGAAGCTGCCTTATACTGATTCAGACCATTGGCCCATCTAGCTCAGTAGGATTTCAGTCAGAGGACATTCCCAGCCGTACCTGGAGATGCTGGGGTTGAGCCTGAGACCTTCTGCATGCATAGCAGATGCTCTTCCACTGAGCTATGGCCCTTATTTGCAAGCTGGGATTTGAACTCATATTCCCCCATCCCTAAACCCTGACATGCTATCCACTGAATCAAACTGACTATGATTTAGAACACAGTTTGGGGAGAGGTAATGGAGGATGGGATACAAATGCAGCTCTGACACAGCTAAGGCTTGGTTAGCACTTTTCCAGTCACAGGAAAGGACCACAGTTCAGCGGCAGAGCCCACGCTTCACATGCATAAATTCCTAGATTCAGTCTCTGCCATCTCTACTTAAACAGATCATGTAATGGGCTATGATAAACCCGTGCTCAAGACCACTGGGATTGCCACCAGTCACAACAGACAATACTGGACTAGGGGTGGTATTCAATGCTAGTCCTACTCAGGGTAGACCCATTGAAATTAATAGACATGAATCACTTAGGTTCATTAATTTCAGTGGGTCTACTCTGAGCAGGACTTAGTTGCATACCACCCTAGGTTGACAAATGCTTTTCAGAACATAAGAAGAGCCTTCAGACCAAAGGCCCATCAAGTGCTCCTGCTTCTCACAATGGCCAATCAGATACCCATGGGAAGCCTACCAGTGGGACATGAGTGCAATAGCCCTCTGCTTATATTCCTATGGGGATCCTGAAATGAATGCAATGAGTAGTAAATGCCAAGAGACAGCATACAGGGCTCTCTGGGAAAATAAAATAGCAGCTGCTAATCAGCTATGCTGCTACTACTTCACTGCCAAGAGCAAAATAAGCATTAAGAGCAAGAAAGGAAGGTTAAGACCTCAGTGGAAGAGGACACACGTACATGAAGAAGGTCTCAAGTTGAATCTATAGTGTCTTTGGGTAGGGCTAGGAAAGGCTCGTACCTGAGACTCTGTGCGTGCCCCGATCCATGGGGATGCCTACCACTGTGGGGATAGGTGATGGCCCAAGCAAGGGTGAGAACACACAAAGTTCCAGGCACACAAGAAGATGAGGCAAAGCAGGATCAGCACCTCAGAGGGGAATCCAGGTGTGGGTTTCAGGACCCACTGAAGCATACAAGTAGTCTTAGCAGTGTCCTGGAGCAACTGACAGACCTTCATTCAATCCTCTGAGGAGACTGTGGACAGGGTCCAATAGCAAAGGTGTCTCCCATACTTAGGAATATGGAAAGCTGCCTTATACTGAGTCAGACTATTGGTCCATCTACGTCAGTGTTGTCTATACTGACTGGCAGCAATCTATAGGGTTTCAGACAAAGTTTCTCCCAGCGATACCTAGAGATGCTGGGGACTGAACCTGTAACCTTCTTCATGCAAGGCAGATGATCTGCTACTGACCCATGGCACTTCAGGGAAGAAGATCTAGGTTCCGGTTACATGGGACTGACCAAGGAGTGGATAATATTGCTGCTGCTGCTGCTGCTGCTGCTGCTGCTGCCACCGCCACTGCTACTACTGCTACTGTTGTGCCGGGCCAAGTTCAATGTTTTATTACCCCTTAGAAAGCCCTTAACAGCTTGGGACCAGTTTACTTGCAGGATCACCTTACCCATATGTGCCCACTCAACCGTTTTAATCTGCAAAACTGGCACTGTTACAGGTGCCACATAATACTCATTCCACATTGTAAGAAATCAGTCCTTTAGTGTGGCAGCGCCTACACCTTGGAACTCCCTGCTCATTGACATCAGGCCAGTGCCTTGGCTGCATTCTTTTTGGCACCTGCTTAAAACATCTTTTGTTTAGACAAGTCTATCAAGGCACATACACATTAGCATGTTTCAGTCTTTTTAAGCTTTTAATATTTTTATAAACTGCTCAGAGGTCTTATTACAATCAAGTGGTATATAAGTCTGTTATATATATAAAAAAATTGTTGAATTCTGTTGTGTTTGATATTATGCTTTAGATTTCTTACTCGGCCTTCACTGAAAGGTCCCAGGGCAGGTTACAGCAATGTAAATGTAAAACAATGTAAAAATGCAACGTTAAAATCAATTAAAACAGTTTACAATCAAAAGAACAGGTGGGCATTTCAACATATATCTCAGGTGTCAAAAGGCCAGGCTGAAGAGGTGCATCTCCTCAGGGATCCTGTTCTTGGAGGACTCTGCCTCTGAGGATTCATTATCTGAGACCAACATGAATTCTCTCATGAAAAGAAAGGCAGGGTATAAATGTAATAAATAAATAAATCATAGAATCATAGAATAGTAGAGTTGGAAGGGGCCTACAAGGCCATCGAGTCCAACCCCCTGCTCAATGCAGGAATCCAAATCAAAGCATTCCCGACAGATGGCTGTCCAGCTGCCTCTTGAAGGCCTCCAGTGTTGGAGAGCCCACTATCTCTCTAGGTAATTGGTTCCATTGTTGTATGGCTCTAACAGTTAGGAAGTTTTTTCTGATGTCCTGTCGAAATCTGACTTCCTGCAACTTGAGCCCATTATTCCGTGTCCTGCACTCTGGGGCAATCGAGAAGAGATCCCGGCCCTCCTCTGTGTGACAACCTTTCATGTACTTGAAGAGTGCTATCATATCTCCCCTCAGTCTTCTCTTCTCCAGGCTAAACATGCCTTGTTCTTTCAGTCTCTCCTCATAGAGCTTGGTTTCCAGTCCCCTGATCATCTTTGTTGCCCTCCTCTGAACCCGTTCCAGTTTGTCTGCATCCTTCTTGAAGTGTGGAGACCAGAACTGGGCTGCTTCCAATTCATGCATACAATACTGAGCTAGATAGACCAATGGTCTGACTCAGAATCAGGCTGCTTCCAATATTCCCCAGAAAAACACAACACTGGAATAATGAGTGTAATGAAACAAATGTGATTGCAGCAAATGGGTAACAAAACAAACATGATCCCAATGACTAAATAATGAAACAAAAGGTGGCCGTATAAGTATAATACAAATAGTGTAATTTTTTTTTAAAATCCGTATCTGAATCCAAGAATGGGCGGGCTTCAGGCTTGGAAGATCTACTTTGCTTAGTTTTTGTTTGACTATTTCTTGGACTGCCTGGACCATCCATCCTGCCTGCATGTTGAGATCTACAATGGTGGACCTCTTGGTGTGTGCACCCTCTAGAGCAGTGAGGTGGGTGGCCATAACAGAGGGACCCTTTTCTGTGATGGCCTTGTGGCTTTGGAGTGGGAGAGCACCTGCTGTGCAATCAGACAGTCCCAGTTTCCATCTCCTGCATCTCCAGCTAGGGCTGGGAGAGTCTCCTATCTGAAACCTTGGAGAGCCATTGCCAGTCAGCATAGATAGTACTGAGCTAGGTGGATCAACGGTGTGACTTTGTATAAGGCAGCTTCCTGTTTTCTTATGTACCTTTCCCATAGACCTGCAGCAGACTACCATGCTTTGTGGATTCTATTCCAACTTCCTGTCCAGAACTGTCTTTATTGGTTGAATGGTGGTTATGATGGGTTTTTTAACCTTGTTTTTAGTGTTTGGTGGAGAATAAATGTGCTTTTTCGGCCTTGTTCTTTCAGGAGATGTGAAGTTGTTTTTTAAGTTGTTTTATTATTGATCTCCATTACTATTGTTGTTTAATTGTTGTAAGCCGCCTTGGAGAGGCATTGACTGGGGAAAGAGCCTAGAATGATTTCAAAATAAATACATTAATCAACGTCTGAGGTTCATCAGTCAGCGCCTGGGTCAAAGGACACTCCCTTAAAGAATTCTGAGCCCAGGGATTTCTTTGAACTGAGTGGAGCTCAAAGTCACTCCAAACAGAAATCCATTCCAGGTTGCCACACTCTTTATTCAGTTCTGCAGTATAATTGGAGAAGAAGCAGGGGCACTGTCAGGGAGTAGCTCAGGTATTTTGTGTTGGGCCCCAGATCTCTTAAATTGTCCCTTCCCTTTTTACTTTAAAAAAAAAAAACCCTTTGCCTATAGAGCTCCAAATCATACTGCAAAGTGCAAGAACAGTGGGACCCCAACCACTAAGAACCTAAAAAGAGCTTGCTGGATCAGGTTAATGGTCCATCTAGTCCAGCCTCCTGTTCTCACAGTGGCCAACCAGATGGCCATTATGGGAAGCCCACAAGCAGGACCTGAGTACAAGAGTACTCTCCCCTCCTGTGGTTTCCAGCAACTGGTATTCAGAAGCATGCTACCTCCAACTATGGAGGCAAAGCGTAGCCATCACGACTAGGAACCAGTGATAGCCTTACCCTCCATGTATTTGTCTAATCCTCTTTTAAAGCCATCCAGATTGGTGCCCTCACTGCCTCTTGTGGGAGTGAATTCCAAAGTTGAACTCAGAGCTGCATGAAGAAGAACTTGCTTTTGTCTGTCCTGAATCATCCAACATTCAGCTTAATTGGATGTCCATGGGTTCTTTACCCAGAAACCTAAATTTGCATTAATACCAGAAATGGGAAACCCTTTTCAGCCCAAGAGCCACATTCCCTTCTGGGAAACCTTCAGTGAGCCACATGCCAGTGGGGGCTGGGGGTCAGAGCCAAAAGGGAGTGGAGCCATGAATGTAAATTTCATCTTTGTACAGCAGGCAATTTTCTATGCTCACACTCACCCCTCTTTGTTGTCCCCCCAGGCAAGCAAAAGGCATTATCAGTACTCAGGAGGGTGCAAAACAGGGCTGGGGAGGGGTGTGGTCTGGGGAGAGAGAGTGTGTGACTGGGGAGGGGATGTAGCCTAGGGCCATTCTATAAAGTAGAATATGTAAATGTTATGCAGATTTATACCATGGCTTTGTGCCCTAAATCTATTAAGTACCTATCAACTCTCCTGGGAAGGGAGTCATTTTATTGCTAACATTGTTAAACAGTAGGGAGGCAGAAATCCTTGCTGATCTAATGCCAGTCACCTAGAGACCTACTGGGAGATCCTAATCTACCTCCTGTACGCTGCTTCCCTGATCCACATAAGCTGTTTTTCGTAAATGGAAGCAAGAGGCCAAAGCTAAAATAATACTATTTTTAAAACTCTCATACATTTCTTCCCCATTCTTCTCTGACTATTGGATGAAGGGAAGCAATCTTCTCGCTGAGTCAATAGTGGGCTGAGAATCAATTGCCTGAGGAATCTTGCCTCCTTTTCCAGCCTGTGAGTTGTCTGCAAGCTGCTCTCTCTTCTCTCTCTCTCTCTCTCTGAAACTATCTCAGATATTTTCATTCTGGGCAGAGTTCATTTCTCCAATTCAGTCTTGGGCCTGTAAAGAGCTTGTGGATGCCCACTTGAAAAGAGTTCAAGCTACACTGAGGAGTTTTGATAGAGCTGTCTCCCAAGCATGTTTGTGGTCTCTCTGATTGGGAGAGCCTGTTTTGTGAAATAGAAAGTTGCATTGCAAATATTTTTTGTGTTCCCTCTAATAACAAACTTGGTGGCCCAGTGCCAACCAGTACAATTATAAAATGGGGCTAGCCACAGAC
This sequence comes from Rhineura floridana, assembly GCF_030035675.1. Classification (NCBI taxonomy): domain Eukaryota; kingdom Metazoa; phylum Chordata; class Lepidosauria; order Squamata; family Rhineuridae; genus Rhineura; species Rhineura floridana. The sequence continues at coordinate 29,877,806 of NC_084493.1, forward strand.
AAGAAAGGGATTTCTGTACTATGACTATCTGATGTTACCAAATTCTTCCAAGCTACACAGGAAGTGGATTGGACTGTGAAAGACCAATACAAATTGTCTTTGCATTTTGACAAATTTGTAGGGCAGTAACAATATCTCAGAGCAGAGGTCAGGTATCCTGTTCCCCTGGTGCATTCACTATAGCTGCCCAATTTCCCTGCTTTTAAAAGTGTGATAGAAATATCTGTGGGCTATAGGTACATTTTTAAGCTGAAAGGGTTTTTTTTTTTGCCTGTTAGTGAATTTCTCTGCTTTTTAATTCAGGAGGTAAGAAATGGGATCCTGTGCAAGTTTGCTGAGAATGGACTGATCACCTGCATGCTTACTGAGTTCAATAGGATTTACTCCCATGCAATCATGGTTAGGATAAGTAAAGCTGACCATGGGGGAGGAGGAGGGGGAGGGGAGAGAGGAGAGGAGGGGACAGAGGAGGAGGGGTAAGGAACGGATTGGAAGGGGATGGCAGAGGGGGACGGAGAGGCAAAGGAAGGGGAGGAAAGGGGCAAGAGGGAGAGGATAGGAGGGAGGAGGAGGAGGGGAGGGCAGGTATGATCATTTGCATGCTTTTTTAGTTTAGTGGGATTTATTTCCGTGGAATCATGCTCAGGAAAGATGACACTGACCTGGGGGAGGGGCATGGAGAGAGAGAGGGGGAGGAGATTGGGTGGGTGGGCACTGGGCAGAGCGGAAGCCCCTTTCATTTCCAAAAGGAGAACACTGTGAACAGTATCATTGTTTTTTAGGGTTTCCCCCACCTTTTTATTCTAGAGCAGGCAGATGTAGCCTCCCACCCAAATTTAAACCAAAACTGTCCCTGGCCACATCCACACCAGACCTTTATTTCACTTTAGACAGCTATGGCTTCTCCCAAATAATACTGGGAAGTGTAGTTAGTGAAGTGTGCTGAGAGTTGCTAGGAGACGTGCTGTTTCCCTCACAGAGCTACAGTCCCAGAAGAGGGGCTGACTGTTAAACCACTCTGGCCTCTGGAGGTATATCAGGGGAGTAAGAGTCTCCTCTCAGCCCCCTTCACAAACTACACTTCCCAGGATTCTTTGGGGGAAGTGAAGACTGTTTCAAGTGAAATCAAGGTCTGGTGTGGGTGTGGCCCCCTGATTAGCCAAGTCCAGCAGCTGTGAGTCTGGCTTTTAGAACACTGACAGTTGGTTCTTACTGAGCATGCCCAGGCTTATCATTGACTTTAATGTTAAATTTCTTAAATTAATTAATAATCAGCCAGGCATTTTTTAAACTTTTAAACTGCGGAAGATGAAGGTCAGAGAATGGAGCAAAGTCAGTAATAGGATTACAGGTACTCATTGAACATGGCTGATTTTTAATTAATTTCAGCAAATTATGAGAACACTGAAAGAAAAAAGTCCAACAGGGATCTGTTTTTTCTCTCTCTCTTTTTACCCTTTGAACTCTTGATTCTCTCTGACTGTTTTGTGTATCACCATGAAAATTTAGCAGGTTGTTAAGCAAGCGTTTCTGAGTTCAGGACTATAAGTTTTGTAAAGTTTTGTTTTGAAATGAGCTTATGGGAAGTATCAGAATGGCATGGGGGTATTTTCAATTTAACATTGTGGAATGTGAAAAATCCATGCTGACTATAGTATATAGTCACTCTCGTGGCTGTGTAATTTTTAATCCATCTACCAACCTTATAGCCAATCAGAAGAAGAGTAGACTCCTGGTTAAGTTTATATTTTTAATTAATTGCTGAGTTCCTAGGATGAACCTTGTAATTTCCTGAGCAAAGCATCCCCATGTAGTCTTAATTTCTGTGAAGGTTTGAGGAACAGGCTTCACAAAAGAGGTAGCATTTGATGGGAAAGATGGCATCATCTAGGTCAGTGATGGCTAACCTGTGACCCTCCCAGTGTTGCTGGACTACAGGTCCTATCATCCCTGACCATTGGCTATGCTCGATGGGGCTGTTGGCAATTGAACTCCAACAACATCTGGCAAGCCACAAGTTGTCCCTTCTTGCCTTGATGTTTAGGATGGAGATTCCATACACTGGGTTGTATCCGACAAAGTCTTACTCAGAGCAGACCCATTGAAAGTAATGAACCTAAGTTAGCCATGTCCATTAATTTCAATGGGTTTACTGTGAATAGGACTAGCATTGGATGCAAACCATAGGCCAGAACTGAGGGTTAGTGGATGTTGTAATTTAAGAAAGGAGGAGACTCTGGAGCAGCTGTGATTGTCAGGTAGGAGAAGCAAAGATCATGGGAAAAGATATAACTGGAACTGGAAGAAAGATCCAAACACTGAGTTTCTTGGAAAGCTGGCTTCCATTATTTCTTTTATCTGTTTTAAAGATTTATATTCCACCTTTCTATTGAAAGAGTGATGGCATTTTCTTCTCCAGATTCCCCACTGGATGCCATCACAAAGCATTGTTCCAAGGAGTATTGTGGAATATAAAACTGGCAGCCACCAGCTGGCAGCAGCTACTGGAAAGAGCACCGCTGGGTCCCCTCCCGCCAGAAAATGCCCTCATTTCCTGAAAATTATCAAAATGTCTCTTTGCAGCATGCAAATAAGCCTAATAAAGTCTGCTCACAAATGAATTCTGCTGTTGAAACCTGTCCTTTGTGGATTTGTGTGTGAGAGAGTGACTTACACATATTTATTTATTTATTTATTATTACATTTATATCCTTTCCTTCCCCCCCCCAAGGAATTCAAGCTGTCACTGTACAAGATTCTCCCCCACCCAGTTTTATCTTCGCAACAACCACATGAGATAGGTTAGACTGAGAGAAGGTGACTGGCCAAATGTCACCTAGTGAGCTTCATGGTTGAGTAGGGATTTGAACCCAGATCTCCCAGGCCATAGTCTCTAACCACTGTAAACACTACGCCACACTGGCTCTCACATCTCCCTGAGGGTAGCCAGCTGCAGGACTTGTGGGCCCACCCAGTCATTTGTTTTTTAGAGGGGCTGCCACTCCCTGCAGCTTCTCTGCTTTTGAAGCTGATCTTTCTTTTATGCAAACTGATGCCTGTCAGATGTGATAGCTCAATTTCCATCATGGAGACAAGGACTCCATCTCTGGCACTTACATTAATTTGCTTGCTCTCAGGCTTGCAGTTTTCCCTCCTAACCTTTCTCTCTTTTCTTGCTTTTGCTTTTGCTTCTTGTTCATTGCTCCCCCCCTTTTTTTTTTACTATGGAAAAATGTAGGACTGCAATAAGCTACCCTTTGAGGTTGGAGCACTGTGTGTGTGTGTCTGTGTGATTGAGAAAGAGGGGGGGGAGAGTGCTTGTACACGACAGTGGGAGAGATACAATGTGTGTCAGAACTGTTTGCAGAGTGCATCTTGCCTATAGAGAATGCTGATCACCAAGAAACATCACACTGAAATGAAAAGGCAACTGGAGTACCAATGGTGACCAATGCTGGAAGCAAAAGGCTTTGGCAATAAGCTAATTATAGAAGAGGAAATGACTTTCTGTGGGCCAGCAGATGGAACTCCTAGTAGCAGCAGCTTAAGGGGCAATTTATTTATTTATTTATTTATTATTTGATTTATATCCCACCTTTCCTCCCAGCAGCAGCCCAGGTGTTGAGCCCCAGCTCTCCCAGGAGGATCAGGGAGAGGTGTTGGTCGAGCCCCAGCTTCCCCAAATAGAGCAGGGAGAGGAATCAGAGGTAGATGAGGCTTTCGAGGACAATGAGGGAGGGGGTGTAGTTGACAGTCTGCCAGTTCCCACGGACAGTTCTCCCGCTGAAGCAGACCTCACTCCACCTACAGACGGCCCAACAGAGATGTTGGGAGATGACCTCGTGTGCGCGCAAACTCCAGCCCCCCCAGGACTCCTCATCTGGCACTTCAGATGCTTTCCCGTCTCCTGAAGCCGAGCCGGCACCTATTGAGTCTGTACCGTCAGATGAGCCGGCGGAGGCTCACCCCCCTTCTCCCCATGCGAGGCGCCATGAGAAGCGGGTTGGCGAGAAGGTGAGACTTCACAGGAGTCAGAGATTATGAGCGAAGACCTTCCCTACTTAAGCCCCCCCAACTCGGTTGCTGAGTCAACTTTCTTCACACGCTGCAGAGTACTCCTAGGTAGCTTAGTTAGGAACTGTAGTGAGTTAGCATAGCTAAGTCTATGAAACGCACTGCCTTTAATGTAACCGTTACTCTAATAAAACAGGAATTAATTCCAGTCTCGTCTCCATCTCGTGTCTCACACTCTGGGCAGGACATCAGGGCAGCAATGAAGGATTAAGTTGAGTGCAATTTATGTGCACTCTTCTAAGAGACGTGCTCATATGGCTCAAGCTTTGCTGACCTTAGGGCACCAGGTCAAGAAGATTTTATTCTGCTGAACTTTTGATCGAATGTAGCACTGGTTCCCCCCCCCTTTATTTCCTGCTCCTGCTCATTTTATACACAGGGATTTCATTATGTGACTGCAACTGTTTGTTTTTCAGTTTTAATCATTAGCTTATTGAGATGGGATGAATGAGAAAATGGCCAGGTCTATGGACAGCTCACCATGGGGCAGGCTTTAAGATCAGGCTAGATGCTGGTCTCACTGATAAGAAGAGTAGCATGCAGTGGCAGCTTCTGGCTCCATGTCAGTAGGGCACTGGAATCCCCTCTAGGTTTCAGACTGAACTTTCAAGGAGCTGCCCACGGTGATGAAACCTATTCCTGCAATAGGGTCAAGTTCAGACTGAAACCCAGAACGGATTCCATTGCCCCACTGACATGGAGCCACCAGCCAACTCTGGTGGCATGTTGCTTCAGCACTAGCTGGGAGCATAGTGAGGGCTGAAAGGGAAGGTGATCTCACACCCCTTCAGATGCTGTTGATTTCCAGTTCTCATCAGTCCCAGCCAGCATGAGGAATGATCAGGGATGAGGGGAGTGGTGGTGGAACAACATCTGGAGGAACACTGACTCCCCAGTCCTGGTTTAAGTAGTCATGGAACAAGAGGCCTGTGTGAAAAGCTAGTAAGCCTGTGTTGAGTTTTGCAGCTTTTCACTCCTTTGGGACCTGCACCTAGCATGGCACTGGAGTGGATTCTCTGCAGCTGCAGGTGGTTCTGGGGAGAAGTCAGGAAAATGAGAGGATGGAGGCAAAGCCACCTGCTAAGAAGCACAGTGTGGAATCTGAAACTTCTCCTCATCCTTCTTGTAAGTCTCTAGTGCAAGAATGGAGAACCTATGGCTCCCCAAATATTGTTGGACTACAACTCCTATCATCCATGTCCTAAGTTATTGAGGAAAGCTGGAGGATATTTTTTTCAAATAGGATTTGTGTCTTGTACTTGTTGAAGAATCTAAGCCATCTTGAGTGTTTCACTTGAGAAAGCGAGGGATACAAATTATTGGTTTGTTTGTTATTTCAGGATTAAAAAACTGCTGTCCATTCAGAGAATAACTGAGTGATGGACAGAAATAGAACATAAACCATAATACAGATTCATTACTACTCAAAAACCCCTTGCTATTTAAGAATGTACCTATAGCCCACAGCTATTTCTATCAATCTTTAAAAAGCAAGTATAATGGGCAGCTATAGTGAATGCACCAGGGGAGTAGGAGACCTGACCTCCTCTCTGACATGTTGTACTGCCCTACAGATTTGTCAAAATGCAACCCAACAATTTGGGTTGGTCTTTCACAGTTCAATCACCTTCCTGTGTAGCTTGGAAGAATTTGGTAACATGTGCCTCTGAGCATATGGTTAGTAGTGGCAACACCTGCCATCAGACCAAATAACAGAAACAAGACATGTGCTGTGCTGATCTTGTTTTAGCAGGGAAGAAGAAACAATATTAAGACAGTTGATATAGTTCAGATATTCATTTTAAGTATGTTTGATTTACTTTGCAATTTTACTGAAGCTTCCAATGGCAAATTATTTTCTTTTGCTTCTGTTTCTGTCAATATATGAAGTACAGCATAATTTACACCAAAAAAAATTCTCCAAAAACAATTGTGGACTATCGGCACTGACTATTCTGCAGAATAGTTTCCAATGGATATGAGTGTCTCAGTTTGCACAAGATAAAACAGTAGGAGGTGAAATATATTCTAGCAAATTTCTAGGTGTGTTCTATGTTTTTAATTGATCATGCCCACCCTTCCTTAAGTGGAGTGGTTTAAGCATAGCAGGCTGAAAACATGCATTTTAGGCAGATCAAGTTTGTTTTTTTCAACAACTAGATTAATTGCTTACATAGCAATATATTCTAATCATGTTCTTAGGAAACACCCAGTGGGTTAACAGAGGATTCAGACCTGCAGTGTGGGGATTTTTTTCAAGCCCCTTCTCCTAAGGAAGGTGGCTTGTGAAGCACACAGCAGGATTGAGTCCTCCACTGATCAGCTCTTAAGCAGAGGATTCAATGCTGCGGAGTGGGGGAGCTCCTTCATGAGCTGCTTCCATTAGGAAAGTGGGTTTCAAAGCGACATGCTGCAGAATTCCCCCCTCCACTGGGCCTCCTTGTGGCCCATTCCCAAGGTCCCATTGCCATGGCAACCACACAGGCCTACTACCACCAGCCACAGCTGGGCTTCAGGAGGCCAATAGCATGGGAGAAGCAAGTGGGGAGCCATGGAGGATGGTTGCCATAGTAACAGGGGCTTGGGAATGGACCATAAGGCCTGGCAGAAAGGTATTTGAGAAGGGGAAATTGGGATTCTATCCTACAGGATACTCCTTCACTAGCACCATCCCTGAAGGGAAGGCACTTGCAAAGGAGCGCACTGCAGGCTTTAGATCTCCTATTCTTGGTGGGGGAGGAAATACAGCATTCCCTCTCCCTGACTGTAGGCTTAATCAGGGTTACAAAAACCTAATTAAACATTAGCCTCATCTCCAAATTGATTCAGGATTGGGGGCAGCATGAGGGGGAGGTCCTTTGGTTGGCCCAGGATGGGTCAGCCTGATCTGGAGAGGAGCTGAATTGGGGCCACATGGGTGAGTTGGGTTGGGGTTGTGCACAGCCCTTATATATATCTTAAACAGTATTAGAACAAAAACCCCAACAAGAATTAAAAACCACAGGAACAAAATTAACTGATTTGGAAAGGCCTGGGAGAAAAGAAAGTTTTCAAGCTACATTGAAAACATGAGAAAATTGGGCTTGCTTTTCTTCTAAAGCAAGAATATTCCAGGGACCTGGTACCACGCTGCTAAAAAGCATGGGCTCAAGTAACAGCATGCTTTACCCCAGAGGTGCATGGCACCATCCACAGATCTTCATCCACAGATCTGTGTGACCCGGGCTGGGAAGTAGGAGGAGAGGCAGCTTCTTAAATCACTTAAATAAATAAATTAAATTCAGTGTAGGTTCCCAGCCCCCTTCCTGTGCTTACGTGGAATTGCAGAGAGAGAGAGAAAGAGTTCAGGCTGCATTCCTAAAGAAGATGCTGGCAGAATCGGGGGAAAGTGTCCTTCTTTAGGGGGAGATGGAGGGAGGTATTGTGCCCGATTAAAGCCGTGGTTGATTTCCATCTACTTCCCTAGTTAGGCTCTCCTTTCTTCTCATCTCCTTAAACAAGCCAGCATCCCCTCCTCTTCCCACTGAACAATATTCTCTCCATTTGCAGAAGCCCCCAGCAGCTCTTGCATACCCATGGCCTCATCCAGCCAACCACTTCTGCCATCTTGGCCTGGCTTATTTCTGCAGGCAGCACAATTAGCAATGCAGACCTTGAGGCTCCCTTCGTAGTGGAACTAATCAGGCTTCTCCTCCTAGCTCTGCACAGAGTGGCAACGGAGACCGTGAGCGGCAGAAAGCAGCTGGTCCCAGCATATGCCCTTGAGAAGGAGATGCAGTGACTGTGAGGGTGCTCCTTGCATCTCAACGAGGGCGGTCAGGGCATCATCATTCACCCCACACCTGGGAGGACTGAGCAGGCAAGCCCAGCTCAAAATGTGGTTGGCAGAAAGAGCAAAGAACAGTCCCTCTCACCTTTCCATGGCAAAGTCTGGTGTTTTGCCTGCCTCTGTTTGCCAAGTTGACTGTTTCTAGGGCTGAGCAGAAAGATCTCTCCCACAAACACCTTCATGGACCCTTTCAGAGGCTGTGAAAGGGGGGAGCAAGGATATATGTGGAAGGCTGGCCATATCTGGGGGTTCTTGTCCACTCCATGCTGTGTGGCTAGGCCAGCTCAAGGTAGGCACAGTCTGACCAGACTTCATATGGCCAGCTCCTTCCTCATCTTTTCCAATGCCATAAAACAGTAGTGGGAAACATTAGAGACACTGGCTAAATGTGGCCATCCAAGCATCTCTGTCTGGCCCTTGGAACTCTCCCAGGTCCACACCCCTCACTATCCCTGCTTTGCACTCCAAGTGTTTTTGCCAGGCTGGAATGTGCCTCTTGCTTGCCTGGATGGAGGATCGAGAGAGGGATATGTAAGTGAGCTTATGAAAACTATCCAGCTGTAAAATGGTAAAAATTATATTCATTACTCCATCCAATTTTGCTTCTGGCCCTGCCCACCTCTGGCACATGGCCCTCAGAAGGTTGCCCAGAAGAAATCTGGCCATTAGGCTGAAGAAGTTTCCCCAACCCTGCTGTATAAAGAGCCACGGAGAAGGAAGATAAGAGAGGAGGCAGGGAATACAGGGAGGAAACTGGTACCCAATGGGAGGACATGGATGGCCTGGATATTGTCCAGAGTCACACTCTGGACCACCTCTCAGCCTCGGGCAGAAACAACCGGCAAAGACTTCCATTTCTCAGTCCAGGACACCTGATATTGAGCCAGGATCTGAGAAGGGGTGGGTGACTTAGTGGGAAGAAGGCCAAGCTGTATTGCAAGGATGGGGAGCTTATGCTCCCCCCCAGATGTTGCTGAACTAGAACTCCCATCATCCCTGACCATTGGCCATGCTGGCTAAGGTTGATGGGAGGTGGATTCCAACAGCATCTGGATGGCCACAGCTTTCCTGGCTTTGCTTTATGTAAAGTCAGCTGAAGGTCTTAGGTAATTAAGATATTGAGTTGGTGTCCATGATGAGCTGGGACCCTGATTCTGCTCAACAGGGGTGGGGAACCTCTGGCCTGAAAACCTAATCAGGCTTGCCAGGGCTCCCCATTTGGCTCACAAGCCAAGCTGCACACCCCTCTTCTACACCTGACGTGGCTAGGCCAAAGAGCTCTTCCAGGAACCACCACCTATGACCTGATCAGCAACACTCGCAAAGCCCTGTGCACAGCACTTTGCAAGCCCCGACCATCATCAGATGGTTGTCGGGGCTTATAAAGCACCATGCATGGAGCAACAGAGGACTCATCCTACAGAGGGGCAGTATTTCATACTATCCAAGATACTCAGTGGACTTGTCATAGATATGTAAGAGGATGGGAAGGCAAAACCCTTGAAATATAGGGTCAGGATTCACATCTTCCTCATCAAGATTGAACCTTTAGCAAACTGGAATCACCTTCAGGTAGTATTTGGTAAAGCATCCTGCAATGGAACCCAGTGATTACACTCATGTCTAAGTAAATCCCCTCCAAAAAAAGAGGCACCTAATCAAGGGGAAGATCAACATTCCAGACAACAAACAGGGATATGCTGTTAATACCTCAATATCAAGGTAAATATTGACTAAATGCCTTCAACTGGTGGAGCACCTACTTTTCATGCAAAAGATCCCTACTTCAGTCCCTGGAAGCCCTAGTTTTAAAAGGTATATAGTTAAAAGAGGTCTTCAGTTAAAAAGGTGATTGGAAAGTCTTCTGCCTGGAACCCCCAGAGAGCTGCTGCAAGTCAGGGTAGAACAGGAATGGGGAACCAGTGGCACTCCAGATGCTCTTGGACCTTAACTCCCATCATCCTCAACCAGAGGCATGTTGACTGTGGCTGATGGGAGTTGGAGTCCAATAACACATGTGGAAGGCCACTTGTTCCCCATCTCTGGTGTTAGCAGTTCTGTGCCAGATGGGCAATGGCATAAATTGGTAAAAGGCGGCTGCATATCCATTGCAGGAGGGTCTACTTCACTTTCTGTATGCTGTGTCCATTTCCTCTGCATCTGCTGGTCTTTGGCTGATTTAAAAGCCAAGAGAGTATTTGCCCTTTTCATACAGAACCATAGAATAGTAGAGTTGGGAGGGGCCTATAAGGCCATCAAGTCCAACCCCCTGCTCAATGGCAGCCTATACATTGCATGGTGCCTTAGCGTTCATGCACATGGGCTTGTGTGCATATTAGGGTTGCCAGATCAGAAGCATCCCAAAACCTGAGATTTTAGGGGTGGGCCCGAGCGATGTCATGGGGTGGGCCCGAGTGATGTCACGGGGCGGGCCCGAGTGATGTCATTAAGCATGATACATTAAGCATCAATCACAGTTGCTTGGAGTGTATAATTTAAAAAAAATCTGACTGGAAATTAAACTAGACATCATAGCTAAAAGATGGAGCCTGGGTAGGGAACATTTAATCTAGCCTACTTGCTTTCGGCAAGAAGGGTTTAAGTGCCTTCAGGCCAGGCCAGTCACCAGAAGGCCACTGTAGGAAGAAAGGAGCCTAGTGTTGTAGAGATATTAGACGGGAGCATTCAGGAGTAAAAATGGATGCCCCTGAAGGCTGCAATTCTAAACACACATACTAAGGGACTAAGCCCCCATAGAACTCAACAGGACTTACTTCTGAGTAGATATAGTTTGGATTGTGCTGTTGGTAAAGCTTGACTAGGGATCCCCTGCAAAGACATCCATATCCAAGCAGGGTTGGCAACCCCCTGCCTGGAATGCCCTGCCCTTATCTTTTAATGTGGCTGCTCCAAACTTCTTTGCAGATTTGACCCTTCACTTCAGAAAGAGGTCTGAGAAATGAGTAAGAGTAAGAAGATTCTCTACACTTTCTGTCTGCATAGATGCCTTCATCCTTCTCCTGTGCCCAGCAGAGGCTCTGGTCCAGGCGGGACGCAGTGGCATCTCGTAGAGGACACCCTCCCCTTTCCTGGGGTATATGATTTGTCCTGTCCCAGAGCAGAGTTTGGGGTGGGCACCCCCAGTTACTTATTTTTTATGATTTTATGACATCATTATGTATTTATAATAATATCAGAAGCCTGATGATTTTGATTGCATAAATGTATTGTTACTCTTGAAGGGGAGAGTCCCCTGATCACAGTGATATATCATACAGGGTACCCCAACATATATTTTGGGGTTCAGAGACATGTTAAGTTTGGTTTGAAGTTGCTGTAGTTGTCAACTCTTCTTTTTTAGTGTTTTGAACTTTCAAGCAAATAAGGAACTGGGAACTAGGAACCAACTTCAGCGTCGTATCAGTTAAATAGATTAAACAGTCGCTGGGGGGCAGCTGACGTTTTGGTGTATATCTCGGGAACCAGACCACCTAGAAACTTAATTTCTTTTTTAAATTGAAGCTGAGAGTCTGGAGATTAAGGGGTGCTAGCCAGAGAGCTGGAGGGCCCCCAAAAACTGGAGACTCCAGCCGAAAACCAGAGACCTGGTAACTCTAGTGCATATGCACTAGAAAAAAGATTAATCAACTGCCCACTTTCAAGATGTAGTTTCTTGACTTTGGAGGTGGAATGGAACACTGAAGAATATTAACTCTCATAGCTCATGCTACAAAAATGTTGTCTAGCAACTTAAAGGGGGCGGGATAGGGACTGAGATAGATCAGGGACATGAAAACAGGAAATTCCCTTAGGAAGCATTGTAGCATATGTGTTTGGGAATGAAAATATAGGCAAGGACAGGCTTTCCATTTTAGAAAGTGATGAATTTTAGGACTAATTTTTCCTTCCATTGCATATTGATTATTTAAAAGCAGAACATGTTGTGTCATCAGATGATAAGTCTCACTCTTCTGACATGCTCTCTCCTCTGAAACTCTCCACCGTTAATGAGGGTGGAGAGAGAGAGAGAGAGAGAGAGAGAGAGAGAGAGAGAGAATGCTTGCCATCAAATATTGGAAGATCAAGCATTTACCCTCTTGCTTACTGTGGTTCAAGAAGAGTGAGGGAAATCCCAGAAGGGAATGGATCTAAGGCCCTGCTGAAGGAACCAAAAATATCTAGGTTCACTCCTGCTAATGTGTCTTGCCATTTCCCAGCATGCAGCAGAACAATGGATGCCAGATCGCTCACACCTTTTCTGTCTCTTCAGCAGTATGCTTCTGGTCTCTCAGCTATGAAGAGGGATTTGAAAGCTGCAGGGAATAACAGGCTTTCATCCTGGGCCACTCAGTCCTTTCTGTGCCATTGTTCTGTCTTTTTTCTGTGTGTCATTTCCAAGACCGAAAAGAAGGGGGGGAAGGAGGAGGAGGGGAGCAGGGGAAGGTCAGAACTGGTTACAAAGAGTTTGTCTTAGAGAGATTAGAAGCTAAACTCTTTTTCAAAATCAAACAGCTCAAATGCTGATTATAGGGAGGAGGACCTCCTAGCTATGTAGCAATGAAAGCTATTTATCACAAAGGCCCTGTTCCTCCTCTGTTTCCTATTTTCTGAAAGACAGAAAAGCTGTGGGCATCTTCAGAAAAGAATATATTCAGTGTTCCGCCTTCCATTCCTATGTGGCTGACACTATTTCTAGCTCTCTAGGAGATGCATTCAAAGTCTAACCTTGTGATCTTACTTTAGGAAATACCAAAGCAAAAAAGTGCCCTTAATTGAGTTCTTTCTGAAATTTGGATGAGCAATTTGACAATCAAACTTCACATCAAAAAAGTACAAACTATGACTGGTTGGTAAAGCCTTTTCAATGGCTACTAGTCATGATGGCTACATTATCTTCAGTATCAGAAGCATCTGAGTGCCAGTTGCTGGGAATCATGAGCAGGAGACTGCTTGTCCTGCTTGTGGGCTTCCCATAATAGCTATCTCGTTGGCCACTGTAGGAACAGGATGCTGGACTAGATAGGTCTTTGGCCTGATCCAGCAGGGCTCTTCCTATGTTCTTAAATGATCAAATCACATGATAGTATATCAGTTTCATGATGGTAGGCTGGGGTTTCCAGCCTAGTGGGATTACTACATTAGGAATTTATTTAGGCATGCGTATATTTTGCAATGCCATGGAAGCACGGGGGGGGGGGAGCAAAGGTTTTATACCACCATTATCCCCAGTTGACATTCACAACTCCACCTATAGAAGTGGCTAACCTGTGGCCTTCTAGTTGCTGCTGGAATTAAGAAGGGGCAGGTGATGTAGTGTTTGTTGGGATGAAGGTCCAAGCTATATTACAGCCTGTGGCCCTCCAAATGTTGCTGGACCACAGCTTCCATCATCCCTGACGATTGGCTATGCTGGCTGGGGCTGATGTGAGTTGTAGGTTAGCCACTCCTGACTCGGTGGCTTGGGTCATCCTTGATTGCTCTGTTCAACAAAACAGTCATCTCCTAGCTATTTGCTTATATTCCCACACACACATTATTTTTTCCTCAGGCTCTGCTCTGCCTCATCACTTAGGGAGACTTCTAAATTTATTTTCAGTTAACTTTCTCCCCAGATTTTTCAGTTTTGAATTACCTAGTCTTTGTTCTGAAGTGGAACCCTTGGATTAGGATTTCTCCAATTATTCCATTTAAAATAAGTCTTAAGTTTGTGGGTCTATAGTTTCCATAGTTTTCCTGAAAGGGCTTTCAGTTCTTTTGATCCCTTTCCTGCATCACATCAGCAAAGTATACATTTTATCCATCTTTTATCCATCCTGACGTCACTATATGTAGGATGACATCAAGACTCTTTTGTGTGCTTTTAAACCAATGCTCAGAAACACACAGTTGGACACTCTTCCCCAGCCTGGTGTCCTCCAGATATTCTTGGTCTCCAACACTCATCAGTCACAACCAGCATGGTCAAAGGTCAGGAATGAAAGGAGTTGGAGTCCAGAAACATCTGAAAGACACCAGGTTGGGGAAGGTTACAGTAAAACATTACAGAAAAAGAATCTTCATGCAACATATTAGAATCACATCAATATTGTTCCCTCCACCTTTTTGGGTAGCTTTTCTTCAGTGCATACTTGAAGGAGGTTAAATGGACTGATGGAAAGGAAAGTAGCACATTGTCTAATGCCAGAATTAATTTTAGAAAGTTCCTTCTTAAAGTAGAATTCAGGAGGAGTGGCATAGAAGACAGAGTGATGCCACCAGCACCACCTCTTCCTTTTTATTGCACGTTCATGATTTGTGCTTGTGATGCTATCAGGGTGATCACAGATTATCCTGCTTTCAATACTATTTGTTCCTGCAAAAGTGTTGGGATGGTCATATTGTGAGCAAGAAGCTAAAGTTGACAATGGGAATGCTGCCCGTCTTGTCTAATGCATAGTCAGCGAAAGTAGAATGCAGAAGCAGAAAGTGAAACTGAACACACACAATTTCTTGTAAATGGGAGCGTGCATAAGTTTAACTTTCGATATGTAAGAATACAAGCTGGTAAAGAGGCTGGCTGCGTCCAGCACAGGCAGAACCAGCTTTGCTGCTTCTCCTCTTGCAAGAGCATCAATAAACTTGGCTTTGTTTTATTAAGACTTGTTTCATCGCTTTCATGTTTATTGGAATCTTGTGATGTGGGAGCGAGCCTTAGCCTGTCAATAAACAATCTTATTGGGGCGTTATTGGTAACAATTTGGCGAGCCAAGCCAGGAGTGCGTCTTTTCGTGACCCTCTGCGCTCCATTTGGGACCACGGGGAGCTGGGAAGAGCGCGCTCCGGACTGAGTTTGTCCGCCCCGGGCCGTGCGGGACCGCGTGGCGCGCCGAGGTAACACCAGGACCACTCCATAGAAAAGCGAAACAAGCAGTTGGTATCCAGTCAGATGACGATCGATTGAGACTTCGGTGGTGAGTCACCCTGTTAGGGGCTGAAGCAATCTGAGAGAAAATGTGTGAATGGTGTGAGCTTGAGACGAGACTCAGTCTCGAGGCGAGAGCAGACCTCGAGTACCGCGGTTCCCTCACTCCGCGAGGTGCAGGGCCGGGAGTCAAGGGAAGCGCCTGTCGTACGTCACTTGTTTGTTTTCCTAGGTTTCGTCTCAGACATCTCCCCGGCAAACAGAGAGGTTGTCGCAAAATGGGGAAGGGTACATCGAAACAGGTGGTTACAAGGACTGGGGGCAGGGCGCTAAGTAGTAAAAAGAAGGGGGTCAGGGATCCACTCCGTTGGAATGTGTGTTAAACAACTTTTTGGATTTTGAGATTGCTGTTATATTGTCAGCAGGTCCTAGACCTGAGAGGGAGAAGTTGACACAGTTTTGTAGAGTAGACTGGGTTGAATTGGATATTGGATGGCCCCCACAGGGGACATTCCAGCAAAGAAGTGTGAAAATGCTGGTGGACATCCTATATGGCATGTTGCCCGAGGCTGCAGACTCATGGCACTATGCATTGGGATGGAACACCATAAGTAGGGACCCTGTGTTAGAATGTGCGCTGGAAATGGCTATGGCTCAATGTTCTTTAAAGGAAATTAGAGCTATGAAACAAAAGGGCTTGGAGACTATGGACCGGAAAAGTGTAATTCCTGTGTTGGAAGTAGAAGATGAAGCCATACAGGCATCAGCCCCTCCTCCTTATGTCCCAGTCTCAAGACTAGGAACACCAGCAGGCTTTTCAAAGACGGCTCCTGCAATTATATCTGACCAGGGTGATCTATTGCCAGTGGGATCCTCAACACACCAGCGCTTTTAAACACTTCTGAACAGTGTGGCCCTACATTGGATAAAAGCACTTTAGAAAAGATTGATTTAGTTGGCCAAAAGGTGAGTGATTTACTGGACCAGTATGCATCTTTGGTCCTTGAGGCGGGCAGCCCTGAGCACTCACCCGGATTAATGGTGCAGAGGCTTGAACAAATACAGGTGGCCAGACAAAGGGAAACGCCCTGTTGAAGCGAAGCACCCATGACTCTGAGGAGTGGCACCACACTGCCCCCAACAGCCCAAATGTTTCCAATGCGGCAAGTCCTTGATGGTCATGGGGAGCTAGCTTATTTACATGTTCCCTTTACAACCTCTGATTTATTTAATTGGAAAAACCAGATGCCATCCTTGAGAGAGGACCCAGATAAACATTATCACTTGTGGTCCTCTATTTTTGCAACTCACCACCCAACTTGGTCAGACATACAGACCCTGATGAACACCCTCTTGAGTGATGAGGAAAAGACTGTAGTTTTAAGTCAGGCAAGGAAGGTGGCAGCAGAAGATCAGAAGGCGGCTAGAGGTGCTCCAGATTTAGCACCTGATGTCGTTCTCCCTATGAATGAGGTTCCAGACTGGGGCATGCAGCCGGGGCGATGTGCAGACCTGGATAGGTTTAAAAGACTCATTTTAGCTGGAATTAAGAACGCCATTCCTAAGCCTACCAATATGGCAAAGCTGTATGAAATAAGACAGGAGCCCCAGGAAACTCCTTCAGCCTTCTTGGAGAGGCTGACCAGTACAATGAGAAAATACACTCCCCTTGACCCTCAGGGGGAGGAAAACCAACGTCTTTTAGTAACCCTGTTTATAGGACAAAGTTGCAATGACATTCGTAGAAAGCTACAGAAAGTGGAAGGAGTGATGGGCATGGGATTAGGACAAATTGTGGAGATTGCATATAAAGTATATGTGAATAGGGATGAGACAGCCAAGAAGGAAGAGGGCAGAATGATGAAAAAGCAATGCAGTCTCATTGCAGTGGCAATAACACAGGGGACAGGGAGTAGTGTGGACCAACGACCTCGAAGACGTTTGGGGAAAGATCAATGTGCAAAGTGTTTGAAGAGAGGCCACTGGGCCAGAGATTGCAGATCTGGAAAGAAAGAGAATGGGGATGACCAGGCAAGGAAGGGAGCCTTTGAAACAGTTTCCCCTTCTGATCCTAGGCCACCATATGTAAGGATTGCCCGAATGGAGCAGGAAGATTCAGAATGAAGGTGGACGGAGTTTGAGGGGGGCCCACAGGAGGAACCAAAAATAGATTTAAAGGTAAATGGGAAGACCTTATCCGGATTGGTGGACACTGGAGCGTCTTTCTCAATGTTACCTCGGGCCGATCCCCGTCATGATCCACCCCTCAGTAGGCATACGGCCACTGTAATGGGAATAGAAGGAAAGAAACAAGTAGTACCCTTGTCAGCCCCTACGATAGTAGGCCTGAAGAGGGGGGACAAAATGACATATATACAACACCGGTTCCTGATGTCTGATCAGTGTCCACTTCCAATTTTTGGCCGGGATCTCCTTAGTAAGTTGCAAATTCGCATTGAGTTTCTTGGTGACCAACTTCAAGTGTCAGTGCCCAAGCAACAGGAATGTGCCTTTCAAATGGCCTTGACATGTCACCCAGAAGTTGAAAGGAGGACTGAACTACCCTCTTTATTATCCGTGCATCCCGATGTCTGGGCTTGGAAAGACAACCCCGCCTGGGCAAAGAATGCAGTTCCAGTGCAAGTTCAGTTGAAACCAGGAGTGGCACCAACACCCGTGAAACAGTTTCCCTTATGACTGGAAGTTCGGAAAAGTCTGAACAAAATGATAGAGACGTTCCTTGAGTATGGATGGCTACACCAAACAACTAGTCCACATAACACTCCTGTCTTTGGTGTGCCAAAGGAGGGCCGGCCTGGGCAATGGAGACTTGTGCAAGACCTACGGATAATAAATGAAAAGGTACTTGAAGATGTACCTGTTGTTCCTAACCCCCATACCCTCCTCACCCATGTACCAGCAACTGCAGTAATATTTACAGTACTGGATTTAAAGGATGCCTTCTTTTCGATACCCCTTCACAAGGATAGTCATGACCTTTTTGCCTTCCAGAGGGAGGACCCCAAAGTGCCCCGAGCCAATCAGCTGACGTGGTCCGTGTTGCCCCAGGGGTTCATCAGTTCCCCGTCTGAATTCACAAAAGCCTTACAGCAAGACATGGAATAATGGTATCAGTCCCACCCCATTTCAACTCTCCTGATTTACGTGGATGATCTTCTCTTGTGCAGCCCCATGACGCAGGTGTGCGAACAAGAAGGAGAATGGTTGTTAAACCACCTGCATGACTGTGGATATCGTGTGTCAAGAGAGAAGGTACAGTGGTGCCAACCAGAGGTGAGATACTTGGGCTATTTGGTCTCGGACAAAGGTCGAACTCTTTCTCCAGAGAGGAAATTGGCCATATGTGCAGTCCCCTCACCACATGACATGAAGTCCCTCAGATCCTTTTTGGGCTTAACGGGATTCTGTAGACAATGGATTTCCGGGTATAGTGAATATGTAGCACCTCTATATGAGCTACTAAAGAAGGGCTGTCCATGGCATTGGACTAAAGAATGTGAGAATTCCTTCTTGAAGATCAAGAGAGCCTTACAACAGGCCCCGGCTTTGGCCTTACCTGATGGCAAGAAACCATATCGGCTCTATGTTTCGGAACTAAAAGGAATGGCAATGGGAGTCCTGACTCAGAAGGTGGGACCGAACCAAGTACCAGTGGGCTATTACTCCTTGAAGCTGGACCCTGTGGCACAAGGATGGCCAGCGTG
Organism: Rhineura floridana; assembly: GCF_030035675.1. Lineage (NCBI taxonomy): Eukaryota > Metazoa > Chordata > Lepidosauria > Squamata > Rhineuridae > Rhineura > Rhineura floridana. The sequence goes on from NC_084493.1 coordinate 29,896,335, forward strand.
TTTGAGGATAGTAGCAGCAACTTCAGTAGTTCTAAAGAAAGCTGAGAAGATCATGATGGGCGCGCCGGTAGATGTGTTTGGTCCCCATGACCTTCGCAGGATCCTTGGAGAAGCTGCTTCCAAGGTTCTTAGTCCCAGCCGCCAGACACAGTATGAACAGCAGCTCCTGGCAAGGCCAGACCTTACCCTCAAGACATGTAACATCCTCAATCCAGCAACTTTGCTCCCAGAACCAGGGGAGTTGCAACACAATTGTCTAGTAACTTTGGATATGTGTTTTCGGCCTAGAATGGACTTAACGGACTTACCAATAGAAGGGAGACACCTGTTTATTGATGGGAGTTCACAAGTCTTGGAAGGAAAACGGCACGCCGGATTTGCTGTATGTGAAAATTTGACAGCCCTACAGAAGGTACAGTTGCCATCAAGATATTCGGCTCAAATGGCAGAATTGGCCGCAGCTATTGCCGCCTTACAGTTGTTAAAAGGGCAACAAGGAACAATATATACGGACTCGAAGTACGTATTCCAAACGGCCCATGCCTTTGCCATGATCTGGAAGGAAAGAGGATTCATAAAGAGTGGAGGAAAGCAGATTGAACACCAGGAATTAATAAGTCAGTTCTTGGATGCAGTTCAAGGGCCAGAGAAGGTGACAATTGTTCATGTGCTTGCCCATGGAAGAGAAAAGAATCCGGATTGGCGAAAAGCCAACCAACATGCAGATTTGATGGCAAAGGAAGCGGCGATAGATGGGGTTTTGGAGAAGCAACAGGTTGTAGCCTTGGCCCTAACCTTACCTCAAACGACCCCTATGTACTCTTTAAAGGAACAGCAGAGAGCACAAGAACAGGGAGCTAAGTGCCTTTCAAGTGGATGGTGGCAACTAAAGACAGGGCAACTTATTGTTCCCCGTACCCTCCTTCAAGAAGTAGTACAAGAAATGCACCAGCAGACTCACTTAGGGGGAAATGCGTTGGGGGATTTGTTGATTCGTCAGATCATTGCTCCTGGATTGCATGAAGAAACGAAGAGAGCAGTTGTCAATTGCCCCATCTGTGCCGTGACCAACCCCGCTCCAAAGCCCCCTGCGCCTTTAGGGGGAAGACCATGGGCTTATTATCCATTTCAGAGGCTACAAATAGATTTTGCGGAATTACCACGGACTCAAGGATACAAGTACCTCCTAGTAATTATAGACCAATTCACAGGATGGCCAGAAGCTTTCCCAACTCGGAATGCCACAGCATTAGTGGTGGCGAAGACTTTGTTGAAGGAGATTTTCCCCTGATATTCGTTACCAGAGACATTTGAATCTGACCAGGGTCCACACTTCGTTAGCACCATAATTCAAAGTGTCAGTTCAGCGTTAGGATTCGAATGGAAGCTGCATACCCCTTGGAGGCCCCAATCCTCCAGGCAGGTGGAACATGCTAACAAAACAGTCAAGACCTTGTTAACCAAGATTTGCCATGAGACATCTCTGAACTGGGTACAAGCCTTACCTTTAGCTTTGACTATTATGCGAAATACCCCAAGAGGAAAAAGTGAACTGACCCCTTTTGAGTCCCTTTTCGGACGCCCACCCATTGAGCGTAGGCCCCAGACAGGGATCCACCAGAGACATGGGGACATTGGGTCAAAACAATTAAGAGAATATGTCGTTGCTTTGCAGGATGCTCTGCTTTCTCTTCACAGACACGTTCGGGACTATCAGAGGTTGCCGCTGGCTTTGGCGATTCATCAATATCATCCTGGCGATTGGGTTCGAGTGAAAAAGTGGAAAAAGGAACCTCTACAGCCATCGTGGGGCCCACCACAACAAATTGCACTGGTGACGGAGGCTGCAGTTAAGCTGTCTGGAGGCAGCAAGTGGATACACGTATCCCGGTTAAAAGGAGCGAATCCATCTGTAACCATAGATGAACCTGAGGAGAGGGTAGCCAAGGACCCTCCATCTGGCGGGGTGAAGGAACAGACACCCGAAGACAAGTGGTTATCGGAAACCGTGCCGGGTTTTGACCTGAAGATCAAGTTGAAGAAACAAAAAGACTGAGATTGCATGGGAGGATCAAGAAAACCCTTCCCTGTTCAGGCTATTAGTGTGCTCGGTTGTGGCTCCTGAACTGTGGAATGGTCTCCCCGATGAGGTGCGCCTGGCACCAACGCTGCTATCTTTTCGGCGCCAGGTGAAAACCTTTTTATATTCCCAGGCATTTTAATACGTATTAGTATATGTATTTGATGTATTTTGCTACTGTTTGATTATTTTGTTTACCTTTGTTGGTTTGATTTTATTGTATTATTGTATTTATATATTTTGATTGCTTTATTGTATGTACACCGCCCAGAGAGCCCTTGGGCTTAGGGCGGTATATAAATTAAATTAAATAAATAAATTAAATAAAAAAGTGCCAGGAGACCCCAGAAGGAAGGTTCCAGTAACAATAGTACAGTTTGTGGACACCTGTGCTAAAGATAGGAGAATACACTTACATACCATCACTCGCACCTTTCTGGATTCGGTCCTCCATCCAAACATTGATCTTAGGACTGTACACCTAAGATGAAACAGCTGGGCATCCTAATTGTTTTAATTTTGATTCCACTATGTAGCCCAGAAGAAGAAACTAATAGCAATTTGTTTGTACAACTCTCGCAGACTGTGGCCAGAGAGTTGAATGTAACCAATTGTCGGGTTTGTGGAAGCCCAAAGGGATATAGAGAGTGGCCATGGGGAGCAATACCCCTGGCACCTAAGTGGTTGTTGAGTAATAGAAGTGAAATACATGTGAACCACAGTGTCTGGCAAGAGTTCCATGAGTGGAACCTTTATGCCCATGGGATGGGAGGATATTGCCTCAATCAGACAATCAAGGGAGGTAGATGGATGGGAGAAAGTAAGTGTAATTGGACTTTAAATTGGCAATATTATTGCCCGATGAAAGGATGCCCTGTAACAAATGGTACTCAATATACGAACAGATGGAACCGTACAGGAATGGAATATCCAAATGGCACATGGTGTACATGTAAACCACAAGCAAACCAATGTGGGTCTCAGTGTCAAGGGTTGCCTATGGAACAAGTGATGTGTGGTCAACTCAACATCACTACTGCCACCCAAATTATGACTCAGGGATGGCTGTGGAAACATATAAATGGAACAACGATACACGGATTTCAAAAGTTTTGGACCACTTGGAATGAGACAGAGGATGACCAAGTGTGTCAGTTTAAGAATGATTCTCAATTATGGAAATGTAACCTAAAACAAGGTACTACATCACAATATCTGACAGGTCCTTTAGGACCCTGGGACACTTATTACATTCCATACAGTAAAGTATCCCCCATTCTGCATAATACGTCTGTTCCTGCATTAAAAGGGCATTATTGGATATGTGGTCTGAGGGCCTACTCAATTTTGCCTGTCAGTTGGACTGGTGTATGCTATGTGGGAGTTATCCAACCATAAATTTCATTGAAAGCTGTTCAATCCTCATTTTATTTACCCCTTTATGATAAAGTTCGATCTCAGCTATCAATAAATACTAAACTCACTAGTACTGGGGATGCGAACAGCTTTGGGAAAGAGTGGCCACCTGAACGAATTATTGCAACTTATGATCCGGCTACATGGGCTCAGGACAAGATGTATGGATACTGTACCCCCATATATCTCTTAAATCGTTTAATTTGCTTGCAAGCAGTAGTAGAGATTATTACTAACCAAACTGCGAAAGCTTTAACTTTGTTGGCAGATCAATCCACCCAGATGCGAGAGGGAATCCTCCAGAATTGATTAGCTTTGGATTACCTCCTACCTCCTCGCGCAGGAAGGCGGAGTCTGCAAGTTGCTTAATTTATCCACCTGTTGCTTAAAAATTGATGATAATGGAGAAATTGTTAAGGGATTGGCCAAAGAAATGAGAGAGATTGCTCATGTCCCAGTGCAGAAATGGGAAGGTTGGAATTTAGGAGATTGGAGCAGCTGGTTTAACTGGTTTGGGGGTATTAGAAGTTTAATTGTAATTGTTGTATTGATGCTTTTAGGATGCATTTTATTACCTTGCTTATTACCAATAGTTATGAATGGAATACGTAGTATTGCTGAGAGCGCGGCAACAAGAAGTAGCATGCAAATGTATGGAAAGATCATGTATCAGCAACTAAATGGTGAGGAAATTTGAAAGAAGAAGCTTTGCTTATGGTGCCCATTACAAAGCTTCTTGAGGGGGGAGTTGTGAGCAAGAAGCTAAAGTTGACAATGGGAATGCTGCCCATCTCGTCTAATGCATAGTCAGCGAAAGTAGAATGCAGAAGCAGAAAGTGAAACTGAACACACACAATTTCTTGTAAATGGGCTGATTTCGGGGAAATGGGAGAGTGCATAAGTTTAACTTTCGATACGTAAGAATACAAGCTGATAAAGAGGCTGGCTGCGTCCAGCACAGGCAGAACCAGCTTTGCTGCTTCTCCTCTTGCAAGAGCATCAATAAACTTGGCTTTGTTTTATTAAGACTTGTTTCGTCGCTTTCATGTTTATTGGAATCTTGTGATGTGGGAGCGAGCCTTAGCCTGTCAATAAATAATCTTATTGGGGCATTATTGGTAACAATATTGCTGCATTTCCAACCAGTGCTTAATCTGTAACTTTCTCCTGACATCCCTTAACTTTTCAAACTTCACGTTAGGGGAGGGATTGTCCTGCTTTTGTTGTGCTATAGCCTCTTTGGGCAGCATTGGGAAAGTATCATAGAATAAGTAATAAAGCAGAATAAATCCACCACTGATGCACTATTATTGTGTCAAAAACATGCTGCAGAATACACTTGCAATAAAACACCAGTCTGGAGGGGCCCTGAACCAGAGAAACCAGAGAATAAAATCAATTATATTTTCTCATCCCTACTTCCTCTTTGACTTCAACCATTCCTCCATCTTCTAGCCAGTGGAGACTGGTGGCTCCTATGTCAGCGGGGCAATGAATGCATTCCAGGTTTTAGTCTAAACTTTCAAGGGGCTCTGCAAGGTGCTGAATCATCTTAGACAGCTCCTTAAGTTTGGACTAAAACCCGGAGCATATTCACTACCTCTCTGATATTGGAGCCACCAGTCCCCACTGTTCCCATTATTTTCCCTGATTACACACCACCAGCTGATCTCCCTCACTGCCACATAATCCTTCTGTACACTTATCCACTGTGTTGGGTGGTCCAATGCTGCTGTATGTATCAAATGTATGCCAAATGTATATAGTTTCCCTACATTGCGCTCGGCTCCAGTGGATTCCTGACTGAGCCAGTTTGGGCCGGCTGCGACGTGGCTGCAACATGGTGGCGCTGGGAGGAGGGATTCTGACAGGATAGTCTGGCTGACCCAGGACCCAGTTGGCTCAGCTATGAATCTGCTGTATCCACCTCCCCTTAGCCCAGTGTATATGTGACTTAGATTGTGCCCTTTGTCAAATTTTTAATTAATTAATCTGAGCAAATAATCTATATCAGTGGTTCCCAAACTCCCCCCCCGATCCACTTGAAAATTGCTGATGATCTTGGTGGATCACTGAATGATTTCTCTGCCTGTTGTAGCCACTGTAACATACTGTGCTAGACGCCGTATGATTTTATTTCTCTTTTTATTGCTTCCCCCCCGTATATATCAAAATGTATTACATACCATAGAATTCAAACTGTGGTACAATAAAGTACCATATAAAAGAGAAAATCAAAATACACTGAAAAATCAATATAAATATTTAATATGATGGGCATGCCATCTCCTGTCCGAGCAGAAATCCACAGACAATGCTGCAGACCCCTTGAATGAAGCTTGTGGACCACTGGTGGGAATCCCAATCTATTTAACATTGCACCCCTGGATGGTGGTGGGTGGTGGGGGTTGTTTTGATCTGTGTGTGTTTTTTGTGTAATGTTGTGCTGCCCCTTCAAACATTGGTTTGTAGAAAAGTGGGACAAAAATATGTATACATCAAATAAATAAATAAATAAATCAGCTCAGCTCACCAGGAAAGAAGAGTTTAGGCAGGCACCAGCCTAAATCTCCTGCTCCATTTGCCAGAACATTTACCTTCCATTTTCTCAGCCCATCCATCTTCCTGGCAACCACCAACCAATTTTGTATTGAATAAATCCTCATTTTCTTTTATTCTTTTTAGTGGGGGGTGGGGGCAGAATTACGCTACACCCCCATATCCCAGGCCAGGGGGAGTTTGTCTTCTTAATACTCACCCACTGCTTAGAAAGTCAGCGACAGCTGTACCCTGTTCCCCGAAGGCATCAGTTATCCGTCAGAGTCCTCACTCACTCAAATATAAGCTGACAGGTGGCAGCCGGCAATGAAGGAGGGAAAAGACATATTACTTTATTTCCTGTCAGCTCATCAAATGAACGAACGAACAGATGGACAACCTGCCAATTTATTATGCTTCATGTAGATGGAGCAGAGATAAGAAATAAGGTATCTGTCCTAGACACTGTCTCCAACAGTCATAGCCTTAAAAGAGTCTCCCGGCATCAGAAAGCCTTTTTCCTAATTAGCGCTTCAGGACTTTCTCACCCTTTCATGATAACATCCCAGGCACCATTAGTAACTGACTAGGCATGGAACAGAGAAAGAAGGAAAGAAAGACAGAAAGAAAGACAGAAAGAAAGAAAGAAAGAAAGAAAGAAAGAAAGAAAGAAAGAAAGAAAGAAAGAAAGAAAGAAAGAAAGAAAGAAAGAAAGAAAGAAAGAAAGAAAGAAAGAAAGAGAAGGTGTTATTTCAAAGCATAGAATAAAGCAAATCCTCCATCATGATTTGACAACACCAATCAGGCGTGGCATCTACAGGGGACAAACATCAATATCTTTGGCGAAGGGCCATGGCTCAGTGGTAGAGCATCTTTTTGCATACAGAAGGTCCCCCACATCTCTAGATAGGACTAAGAGACACTCCTGTCTGAAAGCTTGGAGAGCTTTTGCCAGACAGTGTAGACAATATTGAATTAGACAGATGCATAGTCTGAATTGCTACAAGGCATGTTCCTATATTTCTGCCAAGATTGGAACCATGACAAACCAACCCACAGAAGAGGTTGATGTCACGGGCTTGGAGGATCTTGGAGCCAGGAGGAACAAACTCATCAGCATTGGTGGTGGCTCTGGGATACCCACTGCAGAAGAGAGCTTTATCCTAGAAACTCCCAGAGTTAAGGAATTTATTTTACCCATCTCACAGCTCACTCAAAGTCACCGCCATGTCCAGGACTCTCCACCCACAATTGCCACCAACAATAAACAGACCCAGAGATTGTTATCAGAAACAGGTGAATGCATCTAGCCATCCAAGGCATTCCTCTTTCCAACACTGCCCATGAGAAAGAGTCCAAGGAAGTGGTGAGGACCCTGTGGCTCTCCAGATCTTGTTGGAACCCAACTCCCATCAGCTCCAGCTAATGTGACCAATGGTCAGGAATGATGGGAGTTACAGTTCAGCATCATCTGGAGTAGCACAGGGTCCCCACCACTAATGTAATGAGTTAAGTGTTGTCAAGATCAGTTTCTGTTACATGCTACAGGAGCTGAAATGCTTACTACCAGTACCTTCATTCGCAACCTGGAGCTCATCAGTTCAACATCCCTCTTGTCAGGCTTCCCATTTTAAGGAACATAAGAAGGTGCCAATGACCCATCTAGCTCAGTGTTGTTGACAATGATTGGTAGCTGGTCTCTATGGTTTCAGGCAGGGGTCTTTCCCAGCCCTACCTGAAGATGCCAGGGATTGAATCTGGGACCTTCTGCATGCAAGGCAGATGCTCTGTCATGGAGCTATGGCCCTCCCCATAAGGCTGTTCTGTGCTTTATCCATGGCAGCTTGAATGAACAACACTCCTGCTACATCTGAAACCATAAGACACTGAAAGGAATCTCAAAATAGGGTTCCCAGCAGCCAGGCACTGCCTGGTGCATTTCTTCCTGTGCTACCACTGCTGGGTTTCTTCCATAAGCCTGATGGACTGAGATGTAGTGCTCAGTTGTGCCACAAAAGCTGAAATACAAGCTGAGATGCCTCCCCAAGGACCAACAAGCCTAGTGAGACACCAGACTCAGTGTCAAGGATGACCCACAAGCAGTTGTTGAGTGAGAGCCAAGATTCATGACAGAACTCAAAACCAGGATGTTGAGCCAGGAGTCAGAGCTGGGAAACAAGCAAAGAGTCAGAACCAGTCAGGAAGACTTGCACTGCTCAGGCAAAGTCCCAACCTGAGCAGTCCTTTATGGACCCACCTAGTATTGGATCTTAGGTGCCTTAAGCCACTCCAATATGCAAGAACTCTTCATTGCCCAAGGACAGAGCTTACAATCCTTTCACCCAGGATCTGCTCCGGGCTTCCCCCCAACCTATTGTTTCCGCAACCTAATTTGGAAAGAGCAAGAAGAAACCTTTTGTACAGTACAAACCTCTACATGTCTACACCAGGGGTTGAGTTCAATGGGAATTATTCCCAGGTAAGTGAATATGGGATTGCAGCCTTATTGCTTCTGTTGTCAAACAATTAGAAGTTAAGAAACCCTTGCTAATCTATTGCAAATCATTCAGAGAAGGACCACTAGATCCCAAGAAACATCTGCCCACCCTTGATTTGCAGACCTCAAGCAGAAAGCCAAAATCCATCTGCAAGCACCAATAGTGACATTCCCTTAAAACAGGGGTGGGGAACTTGTGTCCTTTCAGTTGCTGGGTTTTAGCTCCACCATCCCTGGACATTGGGCTGCCTGCCTAAGGCTGCTAGGAGTTTGAGTCCAACAACATCTGAAGGGCCACGGGTTCCTCATTCCTGTCTAAAAAAAAAATACTCCTGAGAGGCAGATATCTCTATTCCCTTCTTTTTCAGTGCATTTCATGCCTGCAAAAACGTAATTTTTGTTAAAACTTTCATCCAATGTAAAAAAAATAAATCACATTTCTGGGGTGTATTTTCTACCCCAAAGAGATTTCCGATGTACGGTGGAGTAATATTTTGACCCCAGGTAACATTTGTGTTTGTAGTTTCAGAGAAAACCAGAGTGTCAAAAGCTTGTGGTTGCTAAGGACAAGAGTGGATTACATCCAACTGCTCTGCCCCCTTTCAGCTTTTAGGGCAGAGAGCTATATATACTAAATGATTAGGAACATGATCTGTGGAAAGATTTGAAAGCACACCCTGCAAAAAGCCACTTGGTGTTCAGACGGCAGGTATGAATACTACCCTCCCCCCAGAAACATCCTTAATCCTCTAAAATGGTTTGCAAATGCACAGCATGCTTCAAATGTAGAGCAGAGTGGGGAACCTATGGCCCTGATCTATTTTATTGCTGGACTAATTAATTAATTAATTAATTAATTAAATTTCTATCCAGCTCTTCCTTCCAGACGGAGCCCAGGGTGGCAAACAAATGATAAAACATTAACAAATCTTAAAAGCAAAACATCTTAAAAACAACTTTTTAAAAAAATCTTTTAAAAATCTTAAAAGCAATTCCAGCACAGATACAGACTGGAATAAGGTCTCTACTTGAAAGGTTTGTTGAAAGAGTAAGTTCTTCAGTAAGCATCTAAAAGATAACAGAGATGGTGCCTGTCTAATATGTAAGTGGAGGGAATTACAAAGTGTTGGTGTCATAAAACTTAAGATCTGCTTCCGATGCTGTACAGAATGGACTTCCTGATAAGGTGGTATCCACAGGAGGCCCTCACCTGCAGAGTGCAGTGACTGACTGGGTATGTATGGGGTAAGATGATCTTTCAGGTATCCTGATCCCATGCTGTGTAGGGCTTTGTACACCAAAACCAGAACCTTAAGCTTAGCTCAGCAGTAAATAGGCTGCCAGTACAATTCTTTCAGCAGCAGAGTAACATGTTGGCAATGTCCTGCCCCAGTGAGCAGTCACACTGCTGCATTTTGCACCAGCTGCACCTTCTTAACCAACCTCAAGGGTAGCCCCAAACACAGTGCATTACAGTAATCCAGCCTGGAGGTTACTATAACTCACATTATCACTGACTATTGGCCATCCTGGCTGAGGCTGATGGGAGTTGGGGTCCAATAATATCTGGAGGTCCACAGGTTCCCCGTTCCTGGTGTAGAGGTAGAAACAGAAACAGTCAGTGTGGTACCTGCCAGACATTAAAAACATAGGAAGCTCCCTTATAGTGAGTCAGACCATTGGTTCATCTAGCTCAGAATTATCTACATTAAGTGGCAGTGACTCACCAGGATTCCGTACAGGGATCATAGAATCATAGAATAGTAGAGTTGGAAGGGGCCTACAAGGCCATTGAGTCCAACCCCCTGCTCAATGCAGGAATCCAAATCAAAGCATTCCCAACAGATGGCTGTCCAGCTGCCTCTTGGAGGCCTCCAGTGTCGGAGAGCCCACTACCTCTCTAGGTAATTGGTTCCATTGTCGTATGGCTCTAACAGTTAGGAAGTTTTTCCTGATGTCCAGTCGAAATCTGACTTCCAGCAACTTGAGCCCATTATTCCGTGTTCTGCACTCTTGGACGATCGAGAAGAGATCCCGTCCCTCCTCTATGTGACAACCTTTCATGTACTTGAAGAGTGCTATCATATCACCAATCAGGCCACCTTACAAGATCAGCCACACAGGACCTCCTCTCGGTCCCACCGGTCAAAACAGCTAGACTGGTGCGGACCAGGGAGAGGGCGTTCTCGGTTGTGGCCAACACCCTCTGGAACTCTCTCCCTTATGATCTCCGACATGCCTCCTCCCTGGTGGGTTTTCGCCGAGCTCTTAAGACCTGGCTATTCAGGCAGGCCTATAGGAATTGTGGGGTGAATTAGCTTTTTGATATATTATTGGATGTTTTCTGATGTTAGATTAATTGATAATTGTGTTTTGATTGTTATTGTATTTTCATATGTTGTTGTAAGTCGCCTAGAGTGTCCGATAACTCGGACAGATAGGCGACTAACAAATAAATTTTTATTATTTTATTATTATTATTATTTCCCCTCAGTCTTCTCTTCTCCAGGCTAAACATGCCCAGTTCTTTCAGTCTCTCCTCATAGGGCTTGGTTTCCGGTCCCCAGTCCCCAAGTTTCCAGACTTGGTTTCCAGTCATCTTTGTTGCCCTCCTCTGAAACCGTTCCAGTTTGTCTGCATGCTTTTTGAAGTGCGGAGACCAGAACTGGACACAGTATTCAAGATGAGGCCTAACCAGTGCTGAATAGAGGGGAACTAGTACTTCACGCGATTTGGAAACTATACTTCTGTTAATGCAGCCTAATATAGCATTTGTCTTTTTTGCAGCCACATCACACTGTTGGCTCATATTCAGCTTGTGATCAATGACAATTCCAAGATCCTTCTCACATGTCGTACTGCTGAGCCAAGTATCCTCCATCTTATAACTGTGCATTTGGTTTCTTTTTCCTAAGTGTAGAACTTTGCATTTATCCCTGTTGAATTTCATTCTGTTGTTTTTAGCCCAATGCTCCAGCCTATCAAGGTCCCTTTGAATTTTGTTTCTGTCTTTCACGGTATTAGCTATGCCCCCCAATTTGTATCATCTGCAAATTTGATAAGCATGCTCTGTACCTCCTCATCCAAGTCATTAATAAAAATGTTAAAGAGCACTGGGCCCAGGACCAAGCCCTGTGGTACCCCACTCATTACCTCCGCCCAGTTTGGGAAGGAACCATTGATAAGCACTCTTTGAGTACGATTCTGGAGCCAACTATGGATCCATCTAATAGTTGTTCCATCCAGCCCACATTTAGCTAGCTTGCTAATCAGAATATCATGGGGCACTTTGTCAAAAGCTTTGCTGAAGTAGAGATATATTATGTCCACAGCATTCCCACAGTCTACAAGGGAGGTTACCCGATCAAAAAATGAGATGAGATTTTTTTGGCAGGATTTTTTCTTCATAAATCCATGTTGGCTCCTAGTAATCACTGCATTGCTTTCAAGATGCTTACAGATTGACTGCTTTATAATCTGCTCCAGAATTTTTCCAGGGATTGATGTTAGGCTGACTGGTCTGTAGTTCCCCGGTTCCTCCTTCTTGCCCTTTTTGAAGATAGGGATAGCATTAGCTCTCCTCCAGTCATCCGGCACTTCACCAGTCCTCCATGATTTCGCAAAGATAATAGAGAGCAGTTCTGAGAGTTCTTCAGCCAGTTCCTTCAATACTCTAGGATGCATTTTATCGGGCCCTGCCGATTTGAAGTTATTCAAACTGATTAGGTATTCCTTGACCATTTGTCTATCAATCTCAAGGTCCAATCCTGACCCTTCTACTTCATGTTTCCCAGGAGGGTCATAGGCCCTTTCTTGGGAGAAGACTGAGCCAAAGCAGGAATTGAGCACTTCTGCCGTTTCTTTGTCATCTGTTATCATTTTGCCATCCTCATTGAGTAGCTGTGCCACCATTTCTTTTCTCTGTCTTTTACTATGGACATACCTGAAGAAAGCTTTCTTGTTGCTTTTAGCATCCCTCGCTAACCCCAGCTCATTCTCAGCTTTAGCCTTCCTGACACCATCCCGGCAATTCCGTGATACCTGCCTGTACTCTTCCTTTGTGGCTTGGCCTTCTTTCCACTTCCTGTATGTATCCTTTTTTTTCCCCAGGTCATCTCTAAGCTTTTAGTGAAGCCACATTGGCTTCTTCTGCTGTTTCCCCCCTTTTTTCCTTGTTGGAATTGCTTGCCATTGCACTTTTAGAATTTCCTTTTTTAGAAACTGCCACCTATCTTTGACTCCTTTTCTCATTAGGGTGGCTTGCCATGGAACCGTACTTACAATTGTTCTGCGTTCATTAGAATCAGCTTTCCTGAAGTCCTGGGTGCGTGTATGGCTACTCTCAGCTTTTGCTTCTGTTAAAATCTGGGTCTATCCCAGTCTTACCTGGAGATGCTGGAGATTGGACCTGGAACCTTCTGCATGAAAAGCAAATGATCTGTGACTGAGCTATGGCTTTTCCCCATCATACAGGGCTATGTTCAAGGTTCTAGTTTTGGTATACAAAGCCCTACGCAGTTTAGGACCAGGATACCTGAAAGACCATCTTATCCGTTATATACCCAGTCGATCACTGCGCTCTACAGGTGAGGGCCTCCTGCAGATATCTTATCAGGAGGTCCATTCAGCACAACATAGGAAATGGGCATTTAGTGTAGCGGCACCAACCCTTTGGAATTGCCTCCCCTTAAATATTAGACAGGCACCATCTCTGTTGTCTTTTCTGCACCTACTGAAGACCTTCCTCTCTCAACAAGCCTTTTAAATAGAGACCTTGTCCTAGTCTGCATCTGTTTTGGAATTGCTTTTTAATATGTTTTTAAAGCTTTTTAAAAAAATGTTTTTAAAGCTTTTAAAAAAAATGTTTTTGAAGATGTTTTGTTTTGATATGTTTTAAAGTCTGTTTCTATGAGGTCTTAAAGTGTTTTTGGTGCTTTTGTTTGCTGCCCTGGGCTCCTACTGGGATGAAGGGCAGGATATAACAATAACAATAATACCCAGCCATTGATCATGGTAATTGAGGCTGATGAGAGTTGGAGTCCAACAACATCTGGAAGGCACTATGTTAGCTATCCCTGGGCTAAAATGACAACAGCAGCTATAGCTCAGTGTGTCTTTTTGCCAGCCCAGGTGATGCAGCTTTGAAACCATGCACTTTATGCCAGCATGTTAGCAGTGTTCAGTCTTTACTCTGAATATCTGTTAAGGAGAGATTATTCTGCTTGTTCCAAAAGCTTTCATGATCATTATAATCCACTCACTATAATTTCTTACTTAGGGAAATTAGTATGTGGTAAGCTTTCAAGCTTAGCACTACAATGCTCTTTTCACCCTATTTGCATATTAGGAACCACACGGCACACAAAGTCTAAGGATCAAACCTGCTGAACCTACCACCTGCCGTAGGTATTCTACAGAAGATGTAGTAGCTGATGCACCCTTTGTCCTGGGCACTACAGAAGCTTGATACAGGTGTCAGTCAGCCTGAGCTCCCTGACTATTTAGTCAATACTGTTATATGCTTTTTTCGTTCTTTCTCTCTTTCAAAAAAATCTAAACCTGATACATACCATGACCATGACTAAACTATTTTTGACCACGATTAAACTGTCATACAAAATATAAGGCTTAATTAATGCACTGCGAGGGTGGCTACCATTTGATTTTGACTAAACAGGAAAACACGTGTAATTACTGGTGCAAAGCAATTGGGGGAAGGTGTTTCACTGACCCTTTTTTATGAAAAAGCACCAATCAAGTCTCATTACTAGAGGAATGTAAATGAGAAATTGGTCATCATCCTCTGAACCTCCTCCGAGGGGGCATCTGGAGGAGGCCTCAGATGAAGACTGAAGGGTCCAGATAGGTTCATATTGGGGAAGGTGCGTTGAAAGATATTGGGGTCCTGAGCCATACAAGCTCCCCCCCCCAAATGTTTTGCACACTGCCTAAACAACTCACCACTACTAGAGTGATTTGAATTGCTGCCAGTGGTTTGAGCTATGCCCTCCTCTGGTGAAATGATAAATATGTTTTTGTTGTGAGAGACATCAAAGTATAATTAAAGAGTGCCTCTAGCTCTTATCTTTGCTCCCACGGCGTGTGTTGCTCTGTGGTGTTACTGAGATTGTATTACAAACAAATGTTTAATTTCTGAAGAAGTGCTTGTTGGGAAACAGGATTATACCAGGATCCTGTGGATGGCTATGTTCACATCAAGATCAGCATTTCATCTCTGCATATAGAGTGTCTATCATTAATGTAGTACCCAGCATATTTGCATACAGCATGTTTTAATTTTTGTGTATGTGTGTGGATTTATCAGTGTTTTCTAAGTACTAATTCAGTATTTGTTCATTGTTCCCCATATTTTATAAATTATATATTTGTGCATATATTTATCCAGTTGTGTGCTGGTTAGCATTGGTGTTTTAGTTTTACATACAACTGGTGCCCCAGTTTGTGTCATTTCCTGATGCCTGCACTCCATACGTAGCAGAATAAAGAAATAGAAAAGTATTGTTTGTCTGTCTGTTTGTTTACATTTACATTCCATCTTTCCTCCAAGGAGCTCAAGATGGTGTGCATGGTTCTCCCCTTCCCATTTTATTCCCACAACAATCCTGTGATGTAAGTTAGGCTGAGAGACAGTGACTGGCCCAAGGTCACCCACTGAGCTTCATGACTGAGTGTGGTTTTGAACCCTGGTCTCCCATGTCATACTCCAACACTCTAACCATGATATCACACTGGCTATAGTGTTTGGTCGAAGGATTTGGCCTAGATTCCCCCCCCCCCGAATATTAAAGATGGGGCAAAACATGTCCCCCAGAGATATGTGTAAATTAAGGTCATGGGTTGGGAGAAATTCTCATAATGTGTGTTTGTGTGTGTGCAGGGGGTATTGACTTATGAGGAAGCTGGGGGGTTTACTGGGGGGCAAAAAGCTTTGCAGCCACTTTAATAATAGGTGGAGCTGCAATAAACAGGAGCAGCCCAGCAGTGCTCCTCACTGGGGCCATATTCACACCATACATTTATTCCACTATTATTCCACTTGAAACAGTCATAGCTTCCCAAAGAATCCTGGGAAGTGTCATTTGTTAAGGGTGCTGAGAGTTGTTTGGAGACCCTTATTCCCCTCACAGAGCTACCATTCACTGAGTGATTTAACAATCAGTCCCTCTTCCCAGAGGACTCTGGATATTGTAGTTCTATGAGGGGAATAGGGTCTCCTAATAACTCACACCATCCCTCAAAAACTACACTTCCCAGGATTTTTTTTTGGGAAGCCATGACTGTCTTAAGTGGAACAATAGTGGAATAAATGTATGTTGTGAAAGTGGCCTGGGAACCGGCCAATGGAAATGAAGCTACCTGAAGATGATGTTCCCAGGGACACCTTGGTTCAAAAAGAAAAAGATGGCTGCCCCCACTGGCTGTCACACAGTTATGCTAGTTTTCAACTTACAAGGAGTTTCCCTACTTTCTCTTTGGCACCCGGTGGAGTTATCTCTGGTAATCCTCAGAAATATAGTTTCCATCATTTATATAGCCCTTGGAAAAACTAAATTTCCCAAGGACTACTGGGGACTTGTGTCTTGGCCCTGGCCTCTACTCACAAACAAGACTCCTAATGTTGACTTTCTTTGAGGTGATCCTTCCCCCCTCAGATTTTTGCCTTGGAAATACAAGTTTCACTGGTATCTCTAAAGACAACATTTAATGTGCTATGAAGAAAGCTCATATGTGGTTTACTAACTGTATGCCTAAGATTCCAACCACCATGACCATAATGTCTATTATTTATTTATTTATTTGTTAGATTTATATTCCACCCTTTCTCCTAGTAAGAGTCCAGTTCAGGGGTGGTCAATGTGAGCTCTCCAGATGTTGGACTACAGACCCCACCATCTGTAAACACTGGCTATTCTGACTAGAACTGATGGTAGTTGGAGTCCAACAACGTCTAGAGGGCACCATGTTGGCTATCCATGAACTGGTCCCTCTTGCCTTACACTCTTGCTTCTTTTCTGAGTTAACTAAATATTGGTTAATGTGGTTCCCCCCTCCATTACATTTCACTCAGTCAGCTGGTATCATTTATTTCCTTGTTACCACTGATAAGGGAACAAACAAAATAGGAAAGCAAACTGTAGAATCACAATCCAGCAAATAACATACAACATACAATTAAAACATAAAAACTTCCATAAAGCTTACAATGTAAAACAAGCAAATGAATAATAAAATCATCACTGGGCCAGGCTGTGAAATGCCTGTAAAATGAGATGGTCCCCATAACACTTCACCATATTTTGTGCAGCAGTTTTATATCACATCTCCTGCACAGCCAGTGCAAAGCACCCTTCCATATGAGTCACATCTTTGTCCCTATCAGCACAAAGATAACACATTTTACTAGTACTGCCTCTCTGACATTAGGCATTCCATCTTTTCATTCTGCCAAGCATCTTTGTCCATTACATTTCAATCTGAGCTGTCCCTAGTGAAAGCACAGACATTCACACAATGCAAGAGACTCTGGGGCAGCAAAGCCATCTGTAAATGGGCACCGGAAAACACTGTGAAAAGCAGTCGGTGGAACCGAGCCCTTTGACTTCATGACATTCCTGTCACTTCATAGCACTTGTTTTTGTACTGCTTCTACTTTGTGTATTGGGTCCAAGTTGATTAAAAAATCACCCGTAAAAGCTGGCTGTATTAGACTGTAATCTGTTCTTGCTCAGATTGATCCCTGTTGATTACTATTTTAATGTTTTTGATTGTTGTAAATCGCCCAGAGAGCTTTGGCTATGGGGCAGTTTACAAATGCAATAAATAAATAAATAAATAAATTTGTTGCTTTGGCATAATGTAGGGAGTGTCAGTTGGGAGCTCACCAGCAGACCCTGACCTGTGCCAGCTCCAACTGATCCTCTAGTGCTGAGAAGGAATTTTGGATAGTCCATCTGCCCTCTCCACCATCATCATATTAAATTAAGGCATGGCAGCAACAGCTGCATAACTCAACAACTGTTTTCACAATGACTGGGCTAGTCAAGGTTAAGTTGGAAAGGGAGGTGATGGGGGCCTTGCCAACCTCCTTCAGATGACTCCGGTCCTTTGCTGAGACAGTGTCTTCGAGCTACCAATGCCTGCTAGGATCTGTCCAGAGTCCTGATCTGCCTGGCCTTGCCTTCAATGGAAAATGGATGGAGGCAGGTTTAGAACTCACAGGTCCCTGTGGCCTTCTTGATAATATTGAACAAAGTACATAGGAACACAGGAAGCTGCCTTATACCAAGTCAGACTCATTGGCCCATCTAACTTAGTATTATATACACTGACTGGCAGTGGCTTACAAGGGTTTCAAACAGAGGTCTCTCCCAGCCCTTCTCAGAGATGCTAGGACTTGAAACTGGGACCTTCTGCATGCAAGGCAGATGTTCTACCACTGACCTACAGCCCTTCCCCTAAAGCAAGAAACAGACGACTTTGGTCCTTTGCAGAGACTACAGCTACCATAGCTCAGAGAAAATGGCCCACTTGGCCTTGCCGTGATTGGAAGAGGCTGAGACAGCATCTTCAAGAGTTCAGAAAGTGAGGTCCACTGCCCTGAGTGGAAGAGGCTCTGCTAAATTTATGTATTTATTTTACTAAATTTATTCATTTTGATTTATTTGTATTTTAAAATATTGTTGTAATCTGCTTTTCTGCACAATGTCTGTCCAAAGCAGCTTAAAATAAAATATAGCATAATAATAAAGCAACAGTACAAAAAACACACCCTCATCCAAACTTCTCAAAACTCATAAAATCAATAAAACATAATGAGTAATAGCCACAATCTAACCAATAAAATATAACTCATGGAAGGCCAGTAGGAAAAAGCAAGTCTTTATGGCAAGTATGAGGAGAGACTGAAAGAACTGGGCAAGTTTAGCCTGGAGAAGAGAAGACTGAGGGGAGATATGACAGCACTCTTCAAGTACATGAAAGGTTGTCACACAGAGGAGGGCCAGGATCTCTTCCCAATCATGCCAGAGTACAGGACATGGAATAATGGGCTCAAGTTGCAGGAAGCCAGATTTTGACTGGACATCAGGTAAAACTTCCCAACTGTTAGAGCCATACAACAATGGAACCAATTACCTAGAGAGGTAGTGGGCTCTCCGACACTGGAGGCATTCAAGAGGCATCTGGACAGCCATCTGTCGGGAATGCTTTGATTTGGATTCCTGCATTGAGCAGGGGGTTGGACTTGATGGCCTTATAGGCCCCTTCCAACTCTACTATTCTATGATTCTATAATTCTAAGGATGGGGAATCTGTGGCCTTGTAGATATTGTTGGACCCCAACTCCCATCAACCCCAGCCAGCACTGTCAATGGTCAGGGATGGCAGGAGTTGAAGTCCGACAGCATCTAGAGGGCCACAAGTTCACCATCCATGCCTTAAGTTACTTCTGGAATCCTGCCGTGTGATTGCTTGTTGCAGCTCTACAGGATTGGGGAGGAGTTCCAGAATGGTGGAGCTACTGCAAAAAAAAAGTCCCTCTTCCTTCATGATCATTTAATTTTCTTTGATATATTCTAAATGTTAATTGTTGAATTGTTAGGATGGTAATATAATTTTAATTATGTACTGTGGATATTATATTAGTATATTTGGACTATTATTTTTTTGTAAACTGCTTTGAGTCAAAATCTGTGGAAAATGCAGTATATAAATTAGGGATGGGTGAGAATTTCAATTCAGTTCACATTTCTAGCAGAATTTATCAAATTTGCAATTTCCTAAACAATATGAGAACTCAAATACAGCCATCCTTTGAAATTCACATTTATTGGAATTTTGGGATGCAGTTCGCCAACTAAACAACATTTACAAAAACGCATCTATTAGGGGAAAGTGTGCATAAAAATGAATACATGAGTGAAAATAACATGCAAAAAGACATGAAATGTTGAGAAATGGCTTGCAAAAATGTGTGCCTTTGTCAAAACTGCCTACAAAAATGTGTTAATTTGGAGAAATTTGCACTATAATGGAGAATTTTCATGAGGATTTTTTTAAAAAGAAATTTGCAGATCACTGTAAAAATATAGAGAATTGAATTTAACACTGGAAAAATGAGAAACTGAGAGAACCAAAACAGACAGATCCATCACTAATATAAATAAACTATGACTATGATTATGTCTAACAGGATAATTAGTGATCAGCGCTGGAATGGCCCAGGTGCCAGTCTAGCTGCTGACCCCAGGTATAAAATTCTAGCCAACATTGTGCAAATATTCCTTTTTGTTTTTAAGCAAAATGCTCAGATCAAAGAAGGAATGTTTGCTCAATTTTACCTATATCATTTAGCTGACACAGACACTCAAACTTTCCCATGCTCAAGGAAAGAAATGTTACAAGCATTACAGTTGGGGAATTGTTACTCCTGTTGAGCAAGACACTCTCTGCACAGAACCATAACTTCCTGTCAGATTGGATTACCAGCAGTTGCTGCTCCGGACAAGAGCTACTTTAAGATAGGGAGATAACACAGATAGCTTCAGAGGACACTGAACTTCCTTTGTAGATAACTCTGACTCAAATTCTCTATCAAAATTCTGTAAAGCATTCTTATTAGAGGATAAAATACTTCCACTCTGAAGACAGCATTCAGCCAGAGTTGGTGACAGACATAAATTTAAAAAGATATTTGTGTGTCTGTCTGTCTGTAATTAATTTGCATTTTACTCTTTGGATGTTACTTGAGACAATCGTTTCTTTCCTACCCAAGGAGGACTTAATAAGGAACTCAAACTCATAAAGAAGAAATGTCGCTTCTGGGCTTCTTCGATGTCTCTGTGTGTGTGCGTGCATGCAGATGCATGTGTGCATTCGTTGGTGTTAATTCTCAGTAATAGGGCCAAAGACAATACAATCCAAGAGATCCCATTCATAATGCAGGCGAACACACAGGAAGCTTTCTGACATCAAAGCTGCCCTGTGGCACAGCAACAGAAAAGCATACTGTGATCTCTCTCTATTTATTCTTGGTTGCTCTTCAGACTTTTTTTTTTTTAAAAAGCAGGCGATAACATCGTAATGATTTGCAGCTGAGGGTATTTTTATCCCTAAAATGTATTCTGCCCCTGCTCCCATTCCAGTCCACACTCCAGGATATAAAGAAAGCCCTGCTGGATCAGAACAAAGGTCTCTCTAGAACAGCATTCTGTTTGTCCCCCCCCCCCCCACGAAGATCTGAGACTGCATAAACGGGATTCAGGATCAGCACTTTGTTTAACTTACTTGCAACTAGAAAACAAACTACACTGAAACCAGTGGAGGCAGGCAAAGCTTTAAAGGGGGAATTGGTATAAACTAGGGGAAGGGAACCCCAGGCCTGGGGGCCAAATGCAACCCCCCCAAGCCTCTCTATCTGTCCCTCCTCATGCCACACCCCTCATTGTCCCTGCTTAACAACCCCAGTGTTTTTGCCTGGATGGAACTCTGATGATACCTCTTGCTTGTCTGGATGAAGGACAGAGAGAGGATGTGTGGAAATTAGCCTACTATATGAAGATACAATGTACATCTGTTGCACCACCCACTTTTGCTTCTGGTCCCAGCCACCTCTGGCATGTGGCCTGTGGAAGGTTGCCCAGAAGGTAACACAGCCCTTGATTTGAATAGGGTTCGGCATGCCAGCGGTCTGCACCAATACTTCCTGTAAAGTTTCTTAATGATTCAGTGTGTTCCCATTTGTATCTTGATGTCTCTGTTTCTGTGCAGAAACATTAACATTTCCTTTTCCAATGAAGGCTAATCACTGAATCAGATGAGGTTGATGACGAGTGCAGAGTTAAGTATATTTAAGTCAATGGTTTTCACTTGTTTTTGTGCACTCAGATGAATGTTGGGTTGTGGCCATGGTGGTGAATATGCATGCAGCTATCATACCATTGGTACAGTAAGAAAATATTGTTCCATATTACTGTACAGATATATTCATACCTATGCAGGTACCCATTCAATTTTAATTATGGCCAAGCAGAAACTCCTTATCTGGTTTCATATTCTGAATGCCTTCCATTTTCACCAGTTTTTGGTCCATCCATTCTAGTCCACACTGTTTATTCTGACTGGCTCTCTAAGGTCTAAGAGGGGGTCTGTCTTTGACCAATGATGATGAATCACAGCTAATGTGCTCACTCATAATGTTGGTACAAAAAGTTATATGTGAACAAATCCACATTCTTTCTATCCTGTTTGGTGCGCTTTCATTTTCCTGGGTTCTGAGTCAACTCAGTGCCATTTTCTCTCTTCTTTGTCCTCACTGTCCTTGGCCTTCATTTGTCCTCACTGCTACATCATCTTAGTGGCTCTGGAAACTCACATCATTGCATTAATGCTATCATTACACTACCTCTGATATGATGAGGTCATGGACACTTGTAAACAAAGAGATTTAGGCTCTGTCCAGCAGGAAGAGGACAGCCTTATAAAGTGAATGTTGATGTGCTAAGAAAAAAAATGTCCAGTATATTTTTTTTATTCAGAATATGTTGCCTGAAGAGCTGAAGAGCCAGTGTGATGTATTGGTTAGACTACAACTAGAGACACTTAATTTCAATTACTTGGTAAGCCAGGAAGCTCGTTGGACAAGCCTAAATCAGTGACTATCATCATCCTATAATTACAATTCAGTGATTTTGAGTGTTGTCGTTTTTGTAGTCAAAATAGCAACAGCCATACTCAAGAGGGAGCTATCAGCAGGCTTGGGGGAAACCCAAGGTTTGCAGAAGGACAAACAGTACCCCCCCCCCCCAAGAAAAAGCCCAGTGAGGACTGGCCATGCTCAGTGTCCAAAGACTGCGCTCTGTGGACCTTGGAATATTTAAAAGGGGAGCATGATAGAGGTGTATAAAGTGGAAAAAGAAAATGAATAGAGACATGTTTTTACCTCTCTCATTATACTAAATCCCAATGATTCTCATCCAATGAAGCTGAACATTGGAAGATTCAAGAACAGACAAAAGGAGATACTTCTTCACATGGTGGCACACAGTAAAACTATGAAATTCACTACCTCAAGATGTAGTAATAGACACCAACTGTGATGGCTTTAAAGAGGATTTATACAAATTCATGGAGGATGGAGCTATCAGTGATGGTTCTGTATTACCTTCTGTATTGGAGCTGGTATGCTTCTGAATATCAGTTGCTGGGAATAACAAAATAGGGAGAGTTCTTGTGCTTAGGTCCTTCCCACAGGCATCTGTTTGGCTACTGTGAGAACAGGTTGCTGGACTTGATGGGGTTACGGTCTGATCTAGCAAGGCTCCTCTAATGTTCCTAAGTTGAATGACATGTACAAATATTTCTGTCATGGTATTTGGGCCCAATTCAAATTAATTTATTACCTTTTAAGACTTTAATAGCCTAGAAGCAGGATATGTTATAGACCTTTCTTCTCATTAGCCTACCTGTTCACTCAAGTCACCATCAAAGGACCTGCTCTGTTCTGCAAGTGGGTGCAAGATATAGTGGTACCGAGATGTTGAAACTCCCTTCTGAAGGGCCATCTCTGTATGATTTTAGATGGTTTGGGAAGACTCATAGCCCGATAGTAGAGCATCTACTTTGCATGCTGAAGGTCCCAGGTTCAATTCCTAGCATCTCTAGGGAAGCTGCAAGATAGCCCTGATTAAAATCCTGGAGAACTGCTGCTAGTCAGTGTAAACAATACTGAACTAGGCTCAGTATATGGGTTCCTATGTGATGATGCTGTTGTCTCAAAGGGATAAGGGATAATGCCCATAGATATGTTACGACAGGACCTTGAACTTCCTCATGAGCAGAGCTCACTAGAAATCCAAATTCCCCAAAAGAGAGCAGCAGGATCTTTTGCTGGAGTTACCCTCACGTCACCACCAGAACATGTATAATTTTACCCTTAACCCAATAACACATACACTGAAAGTAAAATAAAGAGTGGTTTTATTAAGAGAAGGAACAAGGAAAAATATTGCAGTTTACAATTGCAGTTAACAATGAGTAGTTTTCTAACTATTATTCATTCATTCATTCAGCAACACTGGATAGACTAAAGCAAAGAGACTAGCCCTATAAACACTTTCACATTAAGCTCACCCACACAGAAAGAAAGGGAAAAAAAGGAAAGAAAAAGGCCCAGATAGTTGCATATACCTTTGCTGGAGAGTTGCTGCAAGCCTAAAGCTGAGAGAGAGAGACTTTCATATCTAGCCCGATGAGCAAAAGCTCCACCCTTTGTAACCAGCGCCAGATTTGAAAGTTCTCACCCAAATCCATAGCTCTGAAATTGTCCCAAAGATGCTAGCATGCGTTGATAAGAAAAGCAGTTGTTGCAGCCCCCCAGAAGAGGAACTGAACTCCCCTTCTCACTCCTCATGTTTTATACCTTTTCCTAACTAAACTGACCCCAAAGTAAACCCAATGTAAATGTGATCAGGAAGGTGGGAACCCACTCATTTCCTGATAAGTTCCCGGATGATAGGTGTGATCTCCCTGCTGTAGATTCCTGATGATTCCTCAAGGTTAAGATTACCATAATCCTTGTGTAAATAGGGTTGCCATATTCCAGTTCCACAAATCCGGGCAGGCTAATTTGCATATTATGTAAATTATTTGCATATTATGCATATTATTTGCATATTAATATTTGGATTGTCCAGTTGTTTTGTTTTTGTACCTAGGAATTACCACCAAAAACTGGGGAAAGATGTGAAAAATCTTTTTTTTTAAAGCAACATTTTCAGCCTTAAATGCCTAGACTCTAGTTTCCAACACTATGGAGTATTTATTGATTGATTAAGAGGATTTATATCCTGCCCTTTTGCTGTTAAAAACAGAGCTCAGCACAGCTTACAAATATAATAAAAACAATAAAAATACACAATCAATATAAAAACATAATAAAAACACAAAATAGCAACAAACAAAGTCAGTCAGGGCAGCAGAACGGTTAACCATATACGATATATTTCAAAGATGTGGTGGGTGGAGAAAAACAAGAAGCCAAAATGTTAGGAAAAGGAGTCTTTTCCACCACATGCTCAGTTCTAAATACTGTTGCAGCAAGTTTTACAAGTTCCTCCAGTATTCCACTGGTGCAGGCACTCAGACATTCAAAGTATCTGTATGTTTCTTAGGTTTTATAAAAGCAGAGCTTTGCTTAACTCAAAATTTCTTCTCCCTTTGATCAACCACATCTACACAGGTTCCACCTCCACACTCAAAATGAAACTGGGCCTGGAAGTGTGCAACAACCCCACACATACCTTGCTAATTAGATTACCAATGCCAGGATGTCTGTCTTATCGACTACTCTCCTGCTCCCCACCACCACCAGGCATCATGAAAGACCCAGTCCTGGGCTCAGAAAGAAAATAAATATCTGGTCCTCTTCAAAGTATTGATAAGCCTATTGTTTTAATTGAAATAATAACTATAAATTCTTGCTCTTATCACTAATGGGAGTTAATTATCTTGCATATGCTGCTGTTGCTTCTATGGCTGTAACGGAGTGCGGTTAAAGATAAGTGAAATGCAAATAGGAAAAAAACAACACAAAAGGCAGTATCACTTTCCTAAATGTAATACCATACCAACCACAAGATTCCTATGAGTAAGACAGAAAACTAAGCATCTCACAACCAGTCAGGATTCCTAACCAAAAACCAAAATATGATAAATGAAGAAATATTTATATAAGCATGACTATCAAATATATTTATTATTTACACAAATTGTAAAGATATTTATAGTGCAATCCTAGGTTTATTTATTCAGAAGCAAGTCCCAGTGTATTCAGTGGAACTTACTCAAACAGGGACAGAAATGCAACCTCAAGTGATAAGCAACATATGGGATTAGCATTGCTTTTACAAAAAGCAAGTATTGGGAAGGTTTTCAAAACACTGCCCAAGATCTGACTCCTGCACACAAGAGGAAAAGAAACTGAAATGTATATACTTACCCAATTTATGAGATTTTCGGATAAACGGGAGGGGGGGAACCACCATTTTGTTTTCTAGACACTGCCTCAGGTCAATCAAACTGAAACAATCCTGGCTTCTCTGATTGGCTGCAATGCTGAACGGGCAGGGTTAAAGCTACGAAGTGCTATAGTACTGTATACAGTACTGTTTAAAGAAAGATTTAACAGTCGGGAGGGCGGCTGACATTTTTCTGTATATCTCCAGAACCTAGGGTTGCCATATTGCCCAGATAGCCGGGTTTTACCCGGATTCTATGCATGCCACCCGGCGCCCAGCTAGCCCCTTACGTGGCCCAGATTCTCAGCTTTAATTAAAAAAAAATTAAGTTTCTAGGTGGTCCGGTTCTCGAGATATACATAAAAACGTCAGCCACCCCCCTCGACTGTTAAACCTTTCTTTAAACAGTACTGTACTATAGCACTTTGTAGCTTTAACCCCGCCCGTTCAGTATTACAGCCAATCAGGGATTGTGTTTCAGTTTCATTGACCTCAGGCAGTGTCTAGAAAACAAAATGGTGGTTTCACACACCCCCTCCGTTTATCTGAAAATCTCATAAATTGGGTAAATATATACATTTCAGTTTTTTTTCCTCTTGTGTGCAGGAGTCAGAGCTTGGGCAGTGTTTTGAAAACCTTCCCAATACTTGCTTTTTGTAAAAGCAATGCTAATCCCATATGCCCAAAAGTAAATCCCATTTAATTCAATAGGACTTACTTTGCGTAGACATGTTATGAATGTGCTGAAAATCAATGGGACTTTGGAGTGAATGTAAAAAAGAATTATGTTTGTGTTCTAACTCTTTCTGTCTCCAGTCCAATTTTAAAGCAAGTAGGCAGGGCTTACTTAGGTATTACAGTTTTTATTCTGTAGGAAAGTAATACTGATTTTTTAAAAACTAATACTGATTTTTCTGCAATGACCAACTGGTTTGACAATAAACTATTATATGGGTTGTATGTATTTATACATCTGCTGTGTGTGCGTGTGCATGTATGGAGTCTTTCCAACACCCCTGTGAGGTAGGGTTGGAAACCAATGCAGCTCACAACAAGAAATAAAGCCATTTAAAACCCAATGACCATAAAACAAGTATAAGTTGCAAAACAGCATAAAGTGGCATGATTCAGAATTTTGGGTTGTGTGAATGAAGTTGCTTATCACTTGAAGTTGCAGTTCTGTCCCTGTTTGAGTAAGCCCCACTGAATACGCTGGGACTTGCTTCTGAATAAATAAATTTAGGATTGTACTATAAATATCTTTACAGTTTGTGTAAATAATAAATATATTTGATAGTCATGCTTATATACATATTTGCCCCCACACCAAGGAAGACTCGTGACACAAGACTGGAATAATGTTATATTTATTAAATATAACATACTAGATCAAATGCAATACAGCCAATTATCAGATTAAAATACTTCGGGCAGGTGAGGCTATGCCTAACTATGAGGGATTATACCCTCACCTTCTAACGGCAACAACTCTCCTCAGTCTGTAACTCCAGAGTCAAGGACATGGGTGCATTCCTCCCTCCTTGCTCTTAGAGCCAGTTATGTGGTTCCAACCTCCACACCATGGCCCCGCCGTACAAGCGTTCACCATGATGCACAAGCCGGTTCCACAAGGACACTACCCAGATCCCCCCCAGACATGAAGCTCTGATGGTTCCCTAAGCAGTGCCCCTTTTCGAGAATGCCTTAAACACCTCAATTTATCCCCCGAATACCTCACCTGCCTGAATTCTATGCCACAAGAGTGGATCAGCTAAAGCTTGGTCCACTCAACCCAAAGAATTTAACAAACCCCTTAATCCCAGCATCAAATCCTCTAAAAACAAATCACACCCCTGTTCAGAAAGATGGACCCCATCATCCCGAAACAATTGTGGGACATGGAACCTAATCCTATCATGAGGAATATATGCCCCTCCAAGAGATAAGACCAGAGCCCTGACTTTCCTGTTCACCCATTTCCTGGATCTGTCGATCCTATTAGGATGAAAAGCACCCCTCCACACCCTCCTAACATATCCAACCAAACCAGTAGGAGGTTGGGAAATGAACTAATAAGCCACGTGAGATCTCAAGTGACCTTGATAAGCAGGTCCATCCCTGGACGCTGCACCAAGTCATTTTCCCCCAAATGAATCAACAATACATGAGGCAGATCTGCCGAAGACATAATCCGGCAAACTGATGGCAACAGCACATCCCATAACATGCCTCTCCGGGCTTCCCATCAAACCGTAGCTACGGCCGAAAGCTGCAGCTGTGTTCCAGGTATCGACGAAGAGGCACGCCGGTGCGCCCAAAACAAGATAGAGTGGCCACACAGTACGATCCTCACGGGGACTGAAAGGCTCAACAAACCTAATGGAAACAAAAACACAGTGCATTATAGTTAAAACCTGACATAAGACTTAAATGCATCGGAACGCCACCTGCCAATCGCCTGGATATCGCTAACGCTTAAGCCCCCGAGGGCCGCAGCCGTGGCCGCACCAATCCGCAATGAATGTAGCCCATAGACTCCAGCATCGCGACCACTGGCCAACAAGGCCCACCGAACAATGGCCCAAACTTGAAATTGAGTCAGGGCTGTACCATCCGCATGTATGAACAGATAACGCTGGCATGCTGGCCGAATAGACAAGAATTTCCGCATTGCAGACACAGGGCATAATTCAGGGACCTGGCAAGTGCGCAAAGACACAATACTGCCATGGCCCTTTTGATCCGTCTTAGAGACTCGTAGGGAAACCCTCACAATATCAGCACCTAGCGTGCAAATGCAAAAGCATAAGGCCCTGTAGGCAACATCGCGTTTAGAGGGGACCAATACTTCACTAGGGCGAAAAGCACCATAGAACATCGTCAGAGTTACTGCGGCGAAAAGGTGCGACTCATACTGAGATGAGCATAAACAACAAAACATTGCCAGGATCTGGAGAAGGACATCGGGTGTGATTGGCCTCCTCCGGTCAGTGGGCCTGGGAGCGGAACGCGACCAACCCTCAAGGACCTTTCTGACCCTAAAATCTACAGAATGATCTGGCAGTCCCCGCGCCTTAGAGATAAAGGCCAGCGCTGAAAGTTGCCCAGCGATAGTAGAAACAGAATTGTTGTGCCCTTTTAAATATATCATAAACTGCAATAAGTGCGAAACAGGAATAGGCCACGCCATAGGCAATTCAGAAATGGTGCGAAAACGCTGGAACTTCGCAAAAGAACGCTCATACACTTTTTGAGTACTGGGAGCAAGGGCGGCTGCAATAGCGGCCCCGACTTCTAATTGCCAAGGTTCCACAGGAACGGTGGTACTGGGACTGGATCCAGTTCCGCTCCAGGTGCAAGCTCCCGAAAGCGCGCCATCTGTAAGCGGGAAAGAGCATCAGCAACGCAATTCTGTAAACCTGGAACATGCTTGGCTATGAATAAAATATTGAAACGCAAGCATTGCAAGACAAAGGCTCGCACCAAGTGCATAACACGCGGCGACTTGGAAGTCTGAGCATTGATAACGCTAACTGTGGACAAATTGTCACACCAGAAACGCACTGTATGATTTTGAAATACAAATGGCCAGATATAAACCGCTACTACTATTGGAAAAAATTCCAAAAATGTCAAATCAGAAGTGATCCAGGATGCCTGCCACTTGGCAGGCCATCTTGCAGCGCACCACTGGGATCTAAAAATTACACCAAAGCCGAGGCCTCCCACAGCATCGGAATGCACCTGTAATTCAGCTTCCAATAATAATTCCTCCTGCCAGAAAGAGAGGCCGTTAAATTCCATCAAAAACTCAAGCCACATTTTAAAATCAGCTCTCATCCCAGAAGTAATTCTGACAAAGTGGAGGCGAGATCGAACACCTTTCATGGCGTCACAAAGATGCCTGAGGAATGCACGATCAGGTGAAATAACTTCTGATGCAAATACTAAATGACCTACAATTTCCTGCAGCTGAGCCAATGTAATCTTTTTCAATCCTAGCACCACGCAAAGCCGTTGCCGAAGGGCAAGCAACTTTTCTTGTGGCAAACTGGACGACTGAGCCACAGTATCCAACAGGATCCCTAAAAAATTAGAGAAGTAGTAGGACCCTCAGACTTTTCTGGAGCTAAAGGAACCCCCAGTTCTTTAGTTAAAGCTGCAAAGGATTGCATCAGATGGAGGCAATGTGAAGACCCAGCTGGCCCAATAAACAAAAAATCGTCCAGATAATGAGCAGAGAAGGATGAAGAGGCTTTCCTCCTCAATGCCCATTCAAGAAATGTGCTGAATGCTTCAAAAGCAGCACACGACACGGAACAACCCATTGGCATAGCCCTATCTACATAAAACTGACCCCGAAATTTAAAACCAAGCCAATCCACATCCTCAGGATGAACAGGTAGGAGGCGAAAAGCGGATTTTATGTCGCACTTAGCCATTAAAGCGCCCCTACCGGCTTTGCAAACTACTCTCACTGCCTCATCAAAAGACGTATATCTAACTGATGTGTTTGACTGAGAAATCCCATCATTAACAGAGGCGCCTTTTGGGAATGACAAATTATGGATTAAACGATATTCCCCAGGCTGCTTCTTGGGAATAATACCTATAGGAGATATCCTCAAATTTTTTAAGGGTGGAACAGAGAAAGGGCCAGATATCCGGTCAGCAATTATTTCCTTATTAATTTTTGCTAACACCACCGAAGCCATGTTGCTGAGAGAGGGCTGATTTGATGAGGAAGTAGCTATCCTAGGACCCTCAAATGGAATACGGAAGCCTTCCTTGAAACCATGAAGCAAAAAACTAGCAGCTTGCCTATTGGGGTAAAACCACAACCACCCTTCCAAAGGAATTAACTTAATCGGGCTACTGGCCTTGCGATGTACCGCCGCTGTTGCCAGGCCCTCATTCGGGCTGTTGCTGTTCCCCTGTACCCTGTTGAGCTGTATGCGCTCATTGGCATGATGAGCTGGGGTGGTTGCCACCACATGAACCACAGACGTGTCTGAACTTACATGGCCGTCTGAGGCAACGGCCTGTACTATTAAATGTCCAGCAGACATGCTAGGATTGAACCCACCGCCTGCCTTGGCCTGAGCCAAAGGCAGAAGTTTGTGCACGTGCTAATATATGTCCACTATCAGCTCTGTCTCCTAAAGTGGGCCTGGCGGGAGTCATAGAGCGGAGCCACAGGCCCGTGTGCTCGATATCCCAACGAAGGGTGGGGTCCAACGCCGCTTTCTGTCTAAAATTTCCATCGTAACGCGACCAAGCGGTCCCAGACTCACGGAAGGCCCGATGAACAATGTCCTGATATTTAATCATGGACAAAGCCCTCGATGGGTAAGCTTGAGTCATAACGCCCATATAGATAGTATAGGCGCTCAACCAATTAGGCCACAATCGATCGACCTTCCTTTTCATGGCCGCCTCACGCTCCTTAAGTTCCTGACCTTCCTTGGGCTTTATCTCATTTTCACGAAACAAAAGAGTGAACAGGTCAATATATTCCCCACGCCAAATTTTTTCTTTAGTAGCTAACAGTAAATGGTCGCCCAGTGGAAGGGAAATATCGCCATGTGGATAAACTCCCTGAGGGAGAGGCAAATACGCAGGAGATTGTGCGGAAGAAGCCACAGGCGGCTGCCAAGGAGTCACGGCCGCCATCAGCCAAGGTAACTGGGGTTGCTGCGGAACCAACACACCACCCATAAACACTAACGGGTGAGTAGTATTGCTAGGGAACTGAGAACCCGCCATTGGAGTGTCACGAGGAGGAGCAATAGAATCCTGAACCTGTGTGTGAAGAGCTTGTGACTGTGCAATTTGCTCACCTGCATAAGCAGCTGGAGAGGCAACCACTGGGGGTGCGACAAACCCTGAAGCTCCCGCAGGCAGAGCCGTGGCCGCCGGTGGCGAAAATGGCAGTGGCGCTTGAAGAGGCCCAACAGCAGGTATGACTGGAACCGCAGGAGAAGAGATGGTATCTGGAACCGCAGGCAAAGCAGCTGGCGACCCAGCTGCTAAGGGCTCTTCAATGGGTACTGCAGCTTCAAGAACACCAATCCTGGAAACCAAATCAGCAAGAATATGATTTTTAGGCACTTTAGAAGCCAACCGTGCAGATTTCTTACCTGCTGGAGCGGTACTTGTACCCGCATCAGCGTCCAGCGGCTGCCTGCGTTCCTTTTCCAGCGCCTCAACTCTAGCTACCAACGCACGGATGGTCCCCAAATCCTCATCATCATCATAAGACATGTCCTGCTGAATTGGCGGGCGCTTTGTAGTCTGCTTCACAACACGCACCCCTTTTTTCTGCTGAGCTTTCTTGGGTGGCATATTTGTAAAGACCAAATAACAACAATTATACAACATACCAAATGCAAGTGTGACCTAATTATGAATTTACCAACTCTTTTTTTTAAACAGTGCACGTACAGTGCAATATAACTACAATCCACCAATTAACTTAACCTATTATTATTATTACATGTATTAATTATTATTTGTTTATTTTTATTTTCAGGTAAGTATTATAAGCTGGAATTAAGGGGGTTGGAGGATTTAAGGGAAAGGGAAGTGGGGGGGTGTTTGATAAAGGGTATTTATTAAACTCAATAAAATGAACAAACAACAACTTTTAAATGAGTTTTAACTAACAATATACCTTAAGAATAAATTACCTAAGCTATAATTATGAATTTATGCAATATTATGCTATAAATATAATTAAGTAACTGCACAAGAAATCCAGAGGATCAACACACCACTTTAAATGCCCAGAAAATGAAAAGGGGGGGGATTAAAGGAAAAGTAAGGGAAGGGAAACAAAAAGGGTGCTGGAAGCTATGAATTAAAGGGTATTAATATACCAAAACTGCCTTCAAATTATCACTGAATATAATACAATAGCAAATAAATAAAAAAAAATATAAACAATCGAAATATATATTTATCTAAGAACCAAAGATCACTGAAACTAACTAATAAAGCACCCAAACACAAGCAACTTTAACAATTTAAAGACAAACTGGAAGAAAAGGGGGGGCAGAACAAACGGAATCAAAATTTATATATATAACCAAGGGAATATAACAACCAGGAACGTCACCACCCACAAACACCGTAAGTAAAAAACAAGCTGGGCTTTTCACGAGCAACAAACGCTGTAAAGTGCAGGCAATACAAGGGAAAACGGCCGGCGAGCCGGGGAGAAGCCGGCAGGCGCGTGGGCGGAGGCCCACAGCCCAGCTGATCGTCGGGGCTCAAAACAACAACAGAGAATGATAAAGAGCAACGGGAAAGGGAGGAAAGAGCAGAGAAGGGTAAACGAGGTATTTTAGCAAGGAAACTATCACCAATGGAATGCTGAAAGAGCCCCTGCAAGCGCGAACCAGCAGTAAGTGCCGCAAGGCAAAAAGGCAAGTGCGTGAGGGAAGGAGCAGCTTTATATCCACTGCTCCACACCCCTCCAGATTGGATGAGCGATCTCACGTGGCGGCACGCCTTAACTTTGAGAACCTTCCCACGTCTTCCCTAATTGGGGTGAAGGCAAAATACGCCCCTTTACAGGAACGCTATTCTTCATTTATCATATTTTTGGTTTTTGGTTAGGAATCCTGACTGGTTGTGAGATGCTTAGTTTTTCGCCTTACTCATAGGAATCTTGTTGTGGTTGGTATGGTATTACATTTAGGAAAGTGTTACTGCCTTCTGTGTTTTTTTTCCTATTTGCATTTCACTTATCTTTAACCTCACTCCGTTACAGCCATAGAAGCAACAGCAGCATATGCAAGATAATTAACTCCCATTAGTGATAAGAACAAGAATTTATAATTATTATTTCAATTAAAACAAGAGGCTTATCAATACTTTGAAGAGGACCAGATATTTATTTTCTTTCTGAGCCCAGGACTGGGTCTTTCATGATGCCTGGTGTGTGTGGGGGAGCAGGAGAGTAGTCGATAAGACAGACATCATGGCATTGGTAATCTAATTAGCAAGGTATGTGTGGGGTTGTTGCACACTTCCAGGCCCAGTTTCATTTTGAGTATGGAGGTGGAACCTGTGTAGATGTGGTTGATCAAAGGGAGAAGAAATTTTGAGTTAAGCAAAGCTCTGCTTTTATAAAACCTAAGAAACATACAGATACTTTGAATGTCTGAGTGCTTGCACCAGTGGAATACTGGAGGAACTTGTAAAACTTGCTGCAACAGTATTTAGAACAGAGCATGTGGTGTGAAAGACTCCTTTTCCTAACATTTTGGCTTCTTGTTTTTCTCCACTCACCACATCTCTGAAATATATTGTATATGTTATGGTTAACCATGCTGCTGCCCTGACTTACTTTATGTTTGTTGCTATTTTGTGTTTTTATTATGTTTTTATATTGATTGTGTATTTTTATTGTTTTTATTATATTTGTAAGCTGTGCTGAGCTCTGTTTTTAACAGCAAAAGGGCAGGATATAAATTCTCTTAATCAATCAATAAATACTCCATAGTGTTGGAAACTAGGCATTTAAGGCTGAAAATGTTGCTTAAAAAAAAAGATATCTCACATGTTTCCCCAGTTTTTGGTGGTAATTCCTAGGCACAAAAACAAAACAACTGGACAATCCAAATATTAATATGCAAATATTTGTATAATATGCAAATAATATGCAAATAATTTGCATAATATGCAAATTAACCTGCCCGGATTTGTGGAACTGGAATATGGCAACCCTATCAGAACCGGACCACCTAGAAACTTTTTTAAAAAAATTAAAAGTGAGAATCCAGGCCACCTAAGGGGCTAGCCGGGCGCCCGGTGGCATGCAAAGAATCCGGGTAAAACCCGGCTAACCGGGCAATATGGCAACCCTATGTGTCAAACAGTTTCTTTGTTTGACAGGAGTTTATCCTGTCTTCTCCAAAGGCTTAGAAATGCACAACACCTCCTAGTTTGAAAGGAGCTATTCTGTTTCCTCCTGATGGCCTAGATTATCATAAGCATTTCCTTTGTTTGAAAGGAGCGCCTATTCTTACTGGGTGACAAATCCAAATTTCAATGGGAGTCAGGAAGTCTATACCTTCAGGCATTGCAAGATATGTACTCAGAGGTCACAGAGGGGCTGTTTCCCAGGAATCTTTGCTGTTGCAGGCCTTTTCAAACTCTGGTTCACTGAGATGAATCAAAGATTAAAAATTCCCAATATTTGATACCTCATAACAGATATGTCCTGGATACTAATTCTGTTGCTGTGATTTGTTGTTATGATGTGACCTTCTCATCATTCATTCATTGGCGATCACTTGTGGCCGAGTAAGATTGTCTTCCAAGATAAGGTCTTTGCTTGAAACACGCCTGTGCGTGAATATGTTCTATGTGGGGAGATCGGCGCACAACGATCAACACACAATCTTGACAGAAAAAGGCTTTGATCCAATGGCATGGATACCACGACGGTTGGAAGTCCTTTATCTGCTGCAGCCTTCATCCGCCTTCACAGCCGTTGTAATCTACACATTGTTATCCTCCGCCTGTTCTGCCATTGAGGACTTTCTTGGATCGTTCTTTGCCTTGTTCCTCTCCCTTGACCTTACTGCCATGGGTGACTCTGCTGGGAGTACATGACTCCTGACGGCATCGCTCACAGGGTTCACTGGAACACACAAGCCCACTCATCACTACAAGGTGACGATCCAGCGAGGGATGTGACCTTCTATTACTTGGTTGTAATGTTTTTATTTTAAAAAATAATAATTTGTTTGATCTGTTCTGTATTGTTTTTTAATTTCCTAGGAATGCTTAGATACACAGAAGGTGAGATATAAATGCCCTTTAAAAAAAAAAAAACACACATACAACAATATGTTTGAACATATAATAATAAATTTGATTTAGACACCTATTTGGACTGCTTATATTAATGTCTGCATTTAAAACAGAATTAGTGGAATTTTCTTATTGTCAGTGTCAACTGGCAATGGAATTTTCATTTTTGTTTTACTTCCTTTCATTATAATCATCATTCAAATTTGTTTTTCTCCTTTTTTGTGTTATAATTGCAAATAAAAAATTGGGAAAATAATAAATAAAACACCCAGTTCAATAAAATTTATGTGAAAAGTTTGAGAAGTAAAAATTTCACAGAAAGTATATTTAATTTCTATATAGCTGCTCTTAGAAAAATCAGGTTTTACATCTCCCGGAAGTTCAAAGGTTAAGATTCTTGCTGTCTAGAAAAAAAATGATAAGGAAAAACTATTTTAAGAGTGAGAAACTAAGTTTTATGAAACTACAGAAAATCATCGCATTTAACCCTGAGAGACAGCCTCTTCTCCTAAAAGTAGAGTACTTTTTCAATACCTGCTTAGAAAGGCATGAAATGAATCTATTAGAAACTCCATGCTGAAGAGGATCTCTTCAGGAAGGTAGACTAGCTTTTCCCTTCTCCATGCATGTATGTCTTAATTTCATTTTCTCTCATTGTTCTCTCTCATCATCTCCATATAGCCTTAAATTAGTTTCCTGACTGGATGAAACTCACTCACACACCTCAGGAGGATGTTATGGCTGCTGAGAATTTCAGTACAAAAGAACGAATGAAATCACCAGCTGTTCATTCATTTGGTTGCCTTCCCCCTCCTCCTTGCCCCCCTTTTTCTTTTAATAATATTTTATTCAACACTTTAAAAGAAGAGAATATGGGAAGAAATGGCGTGGCCCTGTTAGGCCCATGAAAAGACCCAAATTGAGTCCGTATGCCATACCCCCAAGGGAAATGGCTGGTGTCACTTTTAGTTACAATAGGACACAGGATAGCTGTGGAGGGGTTTCTATGGCAACAGCAGGGAAGGCAATACAACCAAATGCAGTGATGGTGGCGAAAGGAGAATCAGGTCAGAAAATGACTTCAGATGTGAGTATCCAGGAGTAGCCCTTGGAGGAAGCTTTGGAGGGCAAAGCCTTCACCTCTCCAACTTATCTCTATGGAAACCACCTGCACACACAGCTTGGATCCAGGTGAGGCTCCGGACATTGTTGTAATGCTTGCAAAACTGTATGCAGCATCTGCAGCTGAGCGTGACTATTCCTGCTTGGAATACAAGCACAGAGGTTGAGAAGGCCAGGGACAGAATTCCAGGCTATGACTGTCAATAATGCTTCATCATGATCTCTTGAGCCTACAGCCTGTGTTTCGATCAGAGCTTGGAAAAGTTACTTTTTAAAACTACAACTCCCATCACCCAGCCAGCATGGCCACTGGATTGGGCTGATGGGAGTTGTAGTTCAAAAAAGTAACTTTTCCAAGTTCTGGTTTCGATTGTGCCACTTCAGACTGCAGGTGGCTGGATGTTCCTCATACTCCCCCCCAAAAAGTCTAGTTACATCAGGAGTGGGGAGCCACAGGCCTGGAGAATGAAAGTGGCCCTCTAGATCTTGCTTTCTGGCCCTCAGAACTCTCCACATGCCACATCCTTCACTCAGCTCAGCTTCACACCCTCATTGAGTGTTTTTTCCTGGCTTGGATGTGTCTTTGAACTCTGATAATGCCTCATGCTTGCCTGGATGGAGGTTGACAGGGATGTGTGAGTGTGTGTAGAAACTGTACAAAGGTAAAATTTACATGTATTGTTCCAGCCACTCTTGCCACTAGCTGTGCCTACCACTTGCATAATGTGGCCCTCAGGAGGTTGCCCAGAAGAATATGTGGTCCTTGGGCTGAAAAAAGGAACCCCATCCCTGATCTACATAGAAAACAAGCATCATGCAGGGATTCGATCCCTTCTTCCAGACACACCCATTCACACGAGAGTGGCTGTATATATACTTTAGCCAGTGGATTTTTCGCATACCGCGATGTTAAGTTGAAAATACCCCCATGCCATTCTGATGCTTCCCATGAGCTCATTTCAAAACAAAACTTTACAAAACTTATAGTCCTGAACTCAGAAATGCTTGCTTAACAACCTGCTAAATTTTCATGGTGATACACAAAACAGTCAGAGAGAATAGAGAGTTCCAAGTGTAAAAAGAGAGAAAAACACCCCAGAGCCCTTTTCGACTTTTTTTCTGTCAGAGTTATCATAATCTGTTGAAATTCATTAAAAAACAGCCATGTCCACAGAGTACCTGTAATCCTATTACTGACCTTGCCCCATACTCTGACCTTCATCTTCTGCAGTTTAAACATTTAAAAAATGCCTGGCTGATTTTTAATTAATTTAAGAAATTTTGCATTAAACTGAATGATAGTGTCAGGCATGCTCAGTAAGAACCAACTGTCAGTGTTGTAAAAGCCAGACTCACAGCTGCTGGACTTGCCTAATCATGGGGCCACACCCACACCAGACTTTAATTTCACTTGAGACAGTCATGGCTCCCCCCACAGACTCCTGGGAAGTGTCGTTTATGAAGGGTGCTGAGAGGAGACTCCTATTCCCCTGACAGAGCTCCAGTAGCCAGAACGGTTTAATAGTCAGCCACTCTGACTGAAGGTCTGTGAGGGAAACAGGGTGTCTCCTAGCAACATTTAGCACCCTTCACTAACTACACTTCCCAGGATTCTTTGAGAGAAGCCATGACTGTCCAAAGTGAAATAAAGGGCTGGTGTTGATGTGGCTGGGGAAAGCTTTGGTTTAAATTTGGGTGGGAGGCTACATGTGCCTGCTGTAGAATAAAAAGGTGGGGGAAATGCTGAAAAGCAACGATACTGTTCACAATGTTTTCCTTTTGTGAAGGAAAGGGGCTTCCCCTCTGCCCATTGCCCACTCACCCAATCTCCTCCCCCCCCCTTGGAAATTCTTCCAAGTTACACAGGAAGTGGATTGGACTGTGAAAGACCAATCCAAATTTTGTTTGCATTTTGACAAATTTGTAGGGCAGTGCAATATCTCAAGAGAGGAGGTCAGGTCTCCTGTTCCCCTGGTGCATTCACTATAGCTGCCCAATTTCCCTGCTTTTTAAAGTTTGATAGAAATATCTGTGGGCTATAGGTATGTTCTTAAACCA
This sequence comes from Rhineura floridana, assembly GCF_030035675.1. Lineage (NCBI taxonomy): Eukaryota > Metazoa > Chordata > Lepidosauria > Squamata > Rhineuridae > Rhineura > Rhineura floridana. Next base: position 29,934,907 of record NC_084493.1, read on the forward strand.
CAAGGTTTTTTGCCTATTAGTGATATGGTCAAGTTACGATCCTTTACCCTGCCTTCCCCCACCTAACCTTTGAAGTTCTGGGGGAGACTGAGGGAATTATAGTTTGCTTTCCATGGGACTTCTCTGTCCTGGCTCTCACCAACAGATTTAGACTCAGCACTCTCAGTTCAGTTATTTCCAGTGGCTTTAATCCACAGGTTAGCACATGATTGGAACATAGATCAGATTACAGTTCAAACAGAGTTAAGATCATTGCAAGGCGCTACGCAGCATAGCTACACAAGCGAAGATGTTGTCGCAACACTTAACCCACAGCCTGAATTCCCCTTTTGAAGGAATGGGTGGACATGACTACTTGCCTGTGGGACTTACATGTGGGACTTGTCTCTCAGCTTGGGACTGGGCAAGTTTTGCAGGATGGCTGCATCCAGATATGTAGTAGGACCTGTTCACTTCTACCTGCCATCAAGTTAAACACACAACGCCTCTATCGACAATAAAGGTCTTCTTTTGAAGTTCCCACAAGAATTCTTCATTTAGTCTTGCTTTTGGTAGCCAGTATCAAAGCCTTTATGTTTCATTTCTTCTCATTTTTAGTTACATTTTACTTAGTGTTTTGTGCTGTACAGTAAGGGTCACACCAGAAAGCTAAAGAAAATGAATAAACATGTTGAAAGAAGAACGGGTTTTAAAAGCCAGCTGGTGTTTTATCAGAGAATAATACTAGGTTGCATGTGTCCGACTAAGTTCTGTTCTGGGTGGATCCATTGAAATTGATGGACAGGAGTTGGTTGTGCCCATTAATTTCAATGGGTCTAGTCTGAGTATGACGAAAGTGTGTTTTCAGAAGCCACTCTATTCTTGTGATTAAAATGTGTTTTAATTCTTTTTAATATTGTGTTTTAGATTTTGTAACCGGTCCTGGGACCTATTGGTTAAGGGTGGGCAAATAGCAACAACACAATGTTGGATATAATCCACCCTGTTTTTAGGGTGTAACTTTGGTCCAGATGCCCATATTCATCTCTGTAGTCAGAAGGGTCCCCCAGCACCCAATGCAGGCTGAAGAGAAAAATCTTGGGAGAGGAACTCAGTTGGCCACCCACAGGCACCTAGCAGCACTGATGCCTTTATTTAAACAGAAATAATTTGTGGCTTACACTGATGGCATTCTTTTTATTCCTGACACTAAAAATGCCACCTAAGCCACAACACTGATTAACAGCAGAACATAAATAAATCCAATGCCAATGACCAAGGGGACCCAAAGCGGATTGGCAGATTGACAGACAGAAAGACAGAAAGAAAGATAAAGGTTGCAGGAGGTTCACAAAAAACAGGGGAATTTAGGAATGAATGTGAAAGGTCAAAAAGAGAATGCAAAGGGATTAAGTAACAGTTTAAAAGAAAGTTGCATAGAAATAGAAAATACAGCAGATGCAAGAAAAGGGACAGTAGAGGTGTAGCCTGGAAAGGAGGTGTGGCCATTTTTGGCCCCAAGCCTGAGCTTCCCCATCCCTGCCTTGTGGGACTATTCCACCCTGGCTGCTTGCATTGGAACAAGGTGAGCATTGAGCCATGCCTGTTATCACATGCATTGCTAAATACATGTAGAGGGGACATTTCCTGGCTCCATGCCACCAGTCCTGGTTAGCAATCAGTGGGGTTTAGGGATGGGAAAATCTATCAATTTCGGTTCTCTCCATTTCTCATTTTTCCAGTCTTAAACTCAGTTCTTCACATTTCTGTAACAATTGGGACAAGAGGCACATTTTTAAAAAACCCTCATGAAAATTCTCCAAAATTTTAGTGTAAATTTATCCTTATTTTTGTATGCAGTTTTGACTAATGTACCATCATATAATGCATTTTTGCATGTTATTTTTCACTGATAAATTTATTTTCATGCACACTTTCTCCTAATATTTGCATTTTTTTAACCATTGTTTAGTTGTCAAAGTGCACTGTAAAATTTGAGTAAGTGTGAATTTTCAAGGATAGCTGTGTTTCAGTTCTCATATTGCTTCAGAAAGTGTGAATTTGATAGATTCAGTTTGAAATGTGAACTGAATTGAATTTCTTAACCAACTCTAGTAGGGGTAAATGCTCAAGGGCCTCACTCACCTTTCTGCAATCTCCTTGAGCCAGTCAACAATAGGGAGCAGTTGGGAAACTAGCCCTTCACCAAGCAGGGGCCTCAAGGTGCTCTCTGGGGTCTTCTGAAATCTGCCTTTCCTGCCTGTGCTTCCCACCAATGAGCCAAATCAAATTAACCACCAACCTGATTCTACAGCAATGGTTCCCAACCTCCACCCCCCATGGACCACTTGAAAACAGTTGAGGGTCTTGGCTGACCCTTCAATGATTTGTCTACCTGTTGTAGCAATTGTAATGTGCTGTCCTAGGTGCTGTTTGATTTCCAATTGTCTTTTCATTGCTCCTTCTATTTCTTAGATATTGAATTTTATGTACTACACAGAATTGAAATTGTAATGCAATAACATGCAATATAAGAAACAAAAGAAGCAATTAAAATACAATCTGAATGTGTAATGTGATGCATGTGCCATCTCCTGTCTACAACCACAAATCCACAGATATATCATGGACCACCTGAATGGACCACAGTTTGAGGACCCCATTCTACAATATGGAGGAGATGAAAAAGGAAGCAGCCCAAAAACTAATCAGTTCCTACCCAGTCATAAAGGGTGACCAGCTTCCACACACACACATTGAGGAACAAGTGGTCAGAAAGCCATGCAAACACCTGAAGAGGTCAGGAGGTGGGCAGCGCTGCCTTAAATGGGCCACGCACACCCTCCTGATTGTCCCAATGACCACATGTGACCAGAAACAATGACATGGCCCAGGTCACATGTTCTATCCCAGCCCCATAGAGGGTGGGGACAAATCCATTCCCATTCTATTACAGAGGAATGACATTCCCTTATTACTATTTCTGGATCACAGAGGTCAGGTGAGCACCAAGGAGGTTCAGCAGTTCTGTGGGTCATCACAGGACATTATTCTTTGGTGTGTGTGATGTCGCCCCCTGACACCTGGGACATTCTGCATGCAAGGCAGTTGCTCTACAACAGGGAGGGGGAAGTTGTAGCCCTTCAGATGTTGTAGACTCCAGCAGCCCCAGCCAGCAATTGTCAAGGATGATGGGAACTGTAGCCCAACAACATCTGGAGGGCCACAGATTCCCCAACCCTGCGTTACAAAGCAATGCTCCCTTGATACATCATTAGGACAAAGTAACAGCTTCTTCTCAAACATGGTTGGGATGCTGGGAAAGCATGGGATTCACTTCTATGGAATTCACTCTCACAAAACAGAGTGGCAGCCACCAGTCTGGATGACTTTAAAGACATTAAGTCACAGAGGATAAGGGTCTCAGTAGTTACTAGCCACAAAGGCTGTGTACTACATTCAGCTTTCCTCTGGATAATAGTGGCTAGGTAGTAGTGGCCAGCAAGGCGTTGCAGGCAGGGTGGCATCACCTGTCAGAGAGTGACAGGGGGTGGGCGAGGCATGGAAGCTCTTTCCAGGTGCAGTAGCAGAACCAATCCAATGCTCCTGCTGCTGCATCCACACTGCACTGAGCTGCCCACACCTTATGCCTCCCCTTCTTGGTAGCCAGCCGTGACACTCAGCATTGGGAAGCCAGGAGAGTAACGCCACCCCGCCTGTGCCACCCTGCCATCCTCTGCTGTTGTTGGGGCATAACAGTGGAAGCGGGTTATTGCCTTCATGTCCTGCTTGTGGACTTCCCATAAGTTGGGAAGAAGGATGCTGGACCAGACAGGCCTTTAGGAACATAGGAAGATGACATATTGAGTCAGACCACTGGCTCAGTCCATCTTGCTCAGTATATTCCATCCTGACTGGCAGAGGCTTTCCATGGTTTCAGGCAGGGGTGCCTCCCAGCCTTATCTGGAGATATTGGGAATTGAACCTGGGACCTTCTGCATACAAAGAAGATGCTCTACCACTGAGATATGGCCCTTCCTTTAATCTGATCCAGCCAGGTTCTTCTTACGTTCCATGTAGTAAGTCATCAGAGCTATAGGCTACAGCATCTCTCAAGGCAAGGATGGGTGCCCAGGTACTGGAATGACTTGAAACAACCAGACCAGCCATTCACACTCTTCAACCAAAAGAACAATAGAGGCTTCTTATTCAGGCTGGGACTTTTCCTGAAGAGTGTTAGTTTTGCTACTTCTTACCTCCTGGCTTCCACTGGATGACATCCTACAGCTCAGATCTCATGGGCATTTTATATTCTTGCTCTAGTCTAAAATCTCCAGTTTGTATTCATGGGCTATATAGAACACAGAGGCATCATTAATTGGTCAGTTTCAGGGACAGAGAGCCTGATTGCACTTGGAAACCCAAACAGGTGACTATTCTTTAAAGGCAGGCAAGTGAAGCTGCACCTAGGATGTCAAAGTAAATCTTGTCTCTATGGTATATCAGCAAAGAATTCCACAGAGATACCAAATTGTTCACGTTCTCCATGCCCTCTGCTGTCCTCTGCTATCCTTGCCATATGTCAGGCAGGATTCCAGAGATACCACAGATGGCTGCAGTGTACACTAGAGCAGAGCTTGGAAAAGTTACTTTTTTTGAACTACAACTCCCATCAGGCCCAGCCAGCATGGCCACTGGATTGGGCTGATGGGAGTTGTAGTTCAAAAAAGTAACTTTTCCAAGCTCTGCACTAGAGATGTAGGAGGGATTTGTTTGGTTTGCTTTTTACCATGGAGTGACCCAATCTGATGCTTCTGAACTTGTTTGCATATTGGAACAAAACTCATCAGATTACACATTTCTCTGGATTTTACAATGCAGTTCCTGTGTGCAAAAAGTGCCGACATTAAAAATTCATACAAAATGTGTATTTTATGGGGAGATGCACTGAAAAGCATTGAAAAGTGTATATTTTACATAAAAAGTGCATTTAAACCATGCTTTTTGAGCATTCTTTAAAAATATACCCAAATTGGGATGGAACAGCACTGTGACTGAGCACCAGCAAAATTTAAATGGGATGTAATGCAGCTGCTCTGTCCACCTTTCATACACACCACAAATTTCATACACACATCCAAATTTCTGTCTGCCTGTGGGTCAAGAGCAATATCATACAATCAACAAGTCTTGGAGTGAGAAACCCAAGAGTCACAAGCGTATGTCAACAACACAATACCTGAGTTATCATTAGAAAGTGCCTCATTTAAAGAGAAAAGTTCTATCTATGGGCTCTACCAAGCCAAAGCAATCTGGAATGAATGAAGTGTCTACCGTTCAGCCAATTTTCAATTTGTTGCAAGCCTCACCGTTTTCAGTTTCATTCTAGAGTCTGACCTTCCAAAGTGCCTTATAAATGATTTTCCAATTCATGTCGGCTGGTGTCAGAACCAGAAATGCTTGATATTTCAGAAATGTGTTGCTTTGTTGAGACCTCTAGCAGATTTGATCCATCACTGTCTCTTGCTGATTGCTACCATATCCCAGATGTTATACATAGACCCTGCATTTCAGAGACAAATGTGCACTTAACAAAGACTATATATATTTAAACACACACACACACACACATTAGCGTCCTTAAAATAGGTCACTATGACAACAAGCCTACATTACAAATAATAATAAATAAACTAACAATAATCAGGAAGGAGCATTGTGACAGGAGCACTCTCAAAAACTACACTAAGGAGAGATTTGGTGAATCTGGAGACTGGATATTAAAGTCATCATTCTATCCTAAGGGGCTGGATCCCCTAGAGCTAGCTTGCACCCCATCAATGATGGGCTTGTTCCAAAATGACTTATCTATGGAGACTGCCCTTTCTCTGCTAGAGAAATAGGGTGCACACTGAGGACAGAAAATATTCCTGAAGTTCCCTTCCTCCAACTTTCTCCCTGGATGTTGAAGTTTCAAATTATTGGAGCCCATTTTGCCACCATTCTGCTGAACACTCATACAGGGGAACAGGATTAGGCTTGTCTGCAGCCATGGGCCCTATCTCTACCCCTTATATATGCTCTAGTGAAGCGCTCTTTTCACTCCATTTTAACCAAATCATACTCATCATAGTGAAATAAACATGAAAGGGGCTATCTCAAAAGGTAAGGGGTGCAGGGTCCCTCCCTTCCTCAAGCACTGTATGGAAGACCCAGCAGTCATGGACACTGCCTATTCAAGAATCCATGATCATATGGAGAGACCCTACATGCATACACTCTGTGGGTGGTATTCAGAGTAGAGTACAGATAGGATCCGTTGGCTGGTGCTGATTTGACAGCATTCTGTCAGCCTAACAGGCTGGTATCAATTCAAGTTAATTCTTTGTCTGCAAGCTGCTGCATTTACTGATCCATTTTCCCCCTCAGAAAAAAATATTAATAATAATATCGATATTTTTTTTTTCAATAATTTTTATTCAGATTTTCATAAAACATACAAGACAAAATCATAAAACATTCAAAGACAAAAAACAAAATCAAAAATAGTTAAACAAAAAGAAAAAAAGAAAAAAAAAACAAAAATAAAAAATAAAGAGTAAAATATTGACTTCCCATTTGTCAAAGATCAAATCAGTTATAAGTCTATAATATATAACAATCCTGTCTCTTAAGTCATATTATAAAATCACTTTCCTCCAGTAGTTATCTTACTTAATCATCAAATCTCATAAACATTACTTTATTCTTTCCACAAAAAGTCAAAGAGAGGTTTCAATTCTTTAAGAAATATATCTATCAATTTTTTTTTCCAGATAAGCATATCGATTAATCCATCTCATTACTAATTATGATAATCTTATTGTCATAACCATAGTCAAAATAAACATTTCAATTAATCCATCACATCAGAATCTGTTAGGTTCAGTAATTTCAGTAGCCATTGTTCTATTATCCCTATTAGTTCCATTTTCCATCTTCCATCTTCAGTAGTCTTGTTAAGTCCAGTAATTTCAGTATCCAATCTTCCATTATCAGTATTCCATAATAATCTTGCTGTCAAAGCCATAGTCATATAGTAAGAGTCTAATGGGAATTACCTCTATCCCAAATATTTTCTTGCCATCCATTCTGAATAGGTTGCTGAAATACAGCTGTAAAATCATATCTCTGTTCTTTTTTTCAAAATACACTGGGTCATCTCTTGAAAGTTTTTCCATTGTCACATGGCTGTAGTTAATTCCATAGATTTTCTCTATATTGGGCTCCATCACATCATTCCAGTCCAGAAGATTATCCATGCCATTAATAACTTTATCTCTAGAATCTTCATTAATTTCTTCAGAGATAACATTGAGTTCCAAACAATAGATTTTATTTCTAAAGTCCATAGACTCCAAATCTTGTTCCTGTTCCACGTTTGTTCCAATCTCCGGGATCTCCTCTCTCACAGGGACCCCTGTTCCAGTCTCCAGGGTCTCCTCTCTCACAGGGACCCCTGTTCCAGTCTCCAGGGTCTCCTCTCTCACAAGGACCCCTATGTCTTTAATCTCCTGTGTCTCCAAACAATAGATTTTGTTTCTAAAGTCCATAGACTCCAAATCTTTTTCCTGTTCCACGTTTGTTCCAATCTCCGGGGTCTCCTCTCTCACAGGGACCCCTTCCAGGGTCACCTCTCTCACAGGGACCCCTATATCTTTAATCTCCTGCTTCATTTTACTCAATTCAACTTTCAGCTCCTTACAACCCTGTCGCAGGTTTTGTTTCGTTATCTCAATCTCATCCATTATTTTCTGAAACATAGTTATTTCCAGCTTCTCAGCCACTTTCTTAATTGCCATTTTAAAAGAAAAATATAGGAAAACCACTTCTTATTTCAGCAACAATTGGGTTAATACTCCAAACTTGGTGACATCACAATATAAACAGAGCAGACAGCCTTATCTCTCCATAGTTAAGTAAACAAAATGCAGTTCCCAGGATCGAAACAATTAATGGCAGTCGTCAAGAAACTATTTTTAAAGGAAATATTAGGATTTTTAAAGGAAATGTTGATAAATTAAAGAAAATAATTGAAGGAAATATCGATAAAAATATCAATATTTTCTATGCAGATTTCTTTAAAAAATCATTTTCAAAAAAAGCAGTGGAAAAATCACTACATAAAAAGCTGATCTTCAATGATGGCACAAAAGCAAATTAATAGAAAATTTGGTACCAAATCTGAATTGGGTGGAATTGTAGCACATCCTTAGAGTAGACCTATTGAAATTAATAGGAGGAACATAGGTGATGACACCCCAATTTCAGTGATCATGGGCAGAGGGAGGTATAGCCGTGGGGATGTGGTGAACTATCATAGAAGACGAGGGCAAGGCTATCTACGCCTTCTTCCTCACTCCCACTCCTCTCATCGACGGTTCCTTGTTGCTCACTGTGCCCACTGGCCTGTGTGTGCTGTTGTTGAACACCAGATTGGTACACAATAAGACCACACTCATCCATTATTTGATCATGGATGAAGGTGCCAATTTGGTGTACGTTACCGAGACTGGGGTGGGTGAGCTGGGAGGAGTTGATCTGACCCAGCTTTGTCCACCTGGATACTTAGTGCAACACCAGCACAGGCTGCAGGGATAGGGGGAAAGAGTTGCTGTGGTCTACAGAACCTCGATTTCTATCACCAGGAAACCACTCTGTCTTGGAGCTGGCTGTCAGGGCCAGCACCTGGTGTTGGGCCAAGGAGACAGGAAACTAGGGCTGCTGCTGGAGTACCGTCCACCCTGCTGCCTGGCAGCTTCTCTGACAGAGCTGGTGGAAGCCATCTTGACTGTGGTATTGGAGGAGCCCGAAACAATAGTCCTGGATGATTTCAATGTCCGTGCTGAAGCTGCCTCTAGTGTTGCAGCTCAGAACTTTGTGGCCTCCATGATGACCATGGGGCTGTCTCAAGTTGTCACCGGCCTGATGCATAGGGCAGGGCACACTCTCGACTTGGTTTTTGCTCCAGATGGAGGAAGGGGTGGTCTGAAGATGGGGGTGGTGGATGTCACCCCATTGTCATGGTCAGACCACTTCCTGATGAAGTTTAAACTTATGGTTCCAGTCTTCCCCTGCAGGAATGATGGACAGATTAAGATGGCCTGCCCCCAGAGACTAATGGAATCCGTTGGACTTCTGAATGCACTGGGGGAGTTCCCAGTAGATAGAGCAGGTAACCCTTGAAGCCCTTGTCATGCTGTGGAACAGCAAGGCCTGTCAGGTTCTTGACACGGTTGCCCCTGAGCGCTCTCTCCAGCATTGTGGAGCCCGGCTTGCACCTTGGTACACCAGTGAACTAAGGGCAATGAAACAGGCTGGATGACAACTACAGCACAAGTGGCGAAAGACATGCTGTGAGGCTTATCAGGCATGAGTAAAACATGATAACCATGCCTACTGTGTGGCTGTGAGGGCAGCAAAGAAGGCCCACTTCTCTGCCACCATCACATCCTCAAGTAGCCGTCCAGTGGAACTTTTCCATATTGTCAGGGGTCTGTTGACATCAGTTCCAGGAAATGGAGTTTTAGACCCTTCGGAGGCCCACTGTGAATTGTTTGCAAGGCACTTTGAGGGTAAAGTTGCTTGCCTCTGTAGCAACCTTGATGCCTCATCCACATCTACAGTAGTCCCCAATTAGGTGTCCAGTGCAATGCGTGCTGCAACTTCTAGGGAATGGTTTCAGTTGATGTGGCCTGATGATGTGGTGCTTGTAACAATGCAGCCAGCAACATGTCCCCTTGACCCTTGACCTTCTTGGCTTATTAAAGCTTGCCAAGGGGGGTTAACCAAATGGATCCAGAATGTGGTCAATGCATTGTTGTGGGAGAGAATGGTTCCAGCCGCCCTGAAAGAAGAGGTGATTTGACCGCTCTTGAAAATGCCCACCCGGGACCCATTGGTTGCAACAACTACCGCCCAGCTGCAAATACCCCCTTCTTAGGGAAGGTGATTGAAAGGGTTGTGGCACAGCAATTGCAAGGACTCTTGGATGAAACAGATTATCTTGACCCATTCCAGTCTGGGTTCAGGCCTGGTTATGGAACTGAATTGGCACTGGTCGCCCTAATGGATTACCTTTTTTAGAAGAAGGACAGGGGGAGTGTGACCCTGTTATTCTTACTTGATCTCTTGGCAACTTTTGATACCCTTGACCATGGTATCCTTCAGGGCCAACCTGGTGAAATGGGTATTGGAGAAACTGTTTTACAGTGGTTCCAATCCTATATCCAAGACTGTTTTCAGAGAATAGCATTGGGTGATTGTCTTTCGGTCCCCTGGCAGTTGAGCTGTGGAGTGCCACCGGGTACCATCTTGTCCCCCATGCTGTTTAACATCTATATGAAGCCCTTGGGAGCAGTCATCAGGAGATTTGGGATGAGGTGTCAGCAGTACACTGATACCCAGCTCTATTTCTCTGTAACATCTGAACCGGGAGAAGCCGTGCAAGCCCTGGACTGGTGCCTGGACTCTCTGGTAGGCTGGTTGAGGGCCAATAAACTGACTCTCAATCCTAGCAAGATGGAGACCTTGTGGGCTGGTGGTTCCCGAGTTCAGGTAATTGGTCTGTTATCTCCTTTGGATGGGGTCATACTCTGTCTGAAAGAGCAGGTCCACAGTCTGGGGGTGTTCCTGGATCCATCTTTGTCACTAGAGACCCAGGTGACCTCCATGCATAGGAGTGCCTTTCACCAGGTTTGGACAGGGATTTCTGGACAGGGATAGCCTGACCACTGTCATCCATGCACTGGTAACCTCCAGATTGTATTACTGTAATGTGCTCTATCTGGGGCTACACTTGAGGCTGGTCCGGAAGCTGCAGCTGGTGCAAAATACGGTAGCAAGTTCGCTCACTGAGGCAGGGTATTGCCAACATGTCACCCCACTGCTGAACGAATTGCACTGGCTACCTATTAGCTAAGTTCAAGGTTCTAGCTTTGGTGTGTAAAACCCTATACAGCTTGGGACCAGCATACCTGAAATACCATCTTATCCCCTACATACCCAGTTGATCACTGTGCTCTGCAGGTGAGAGCCTCCTGCAAATATTGTCTTATCAGGAGGTCTGTTCCACACAACATAGGAAACGGACCTTTAGTGTATTGGCACCTATCCTTTGCAATTCCTTCCCCTTAAATATTAGACAGGCACTATCTGTTATCTTTTTGGCACCTACTGAAGACCTTCTTCTTTCAACAAGCCTTTTAAGTCGAGACCTTATCCCAGTCTGTATCTGTGCTGGAATTGCTTTTTAATATATTTTTAAACTTTCTTTTTTAATGTTTTTAAAGCTTTTATAAAAAATGTCTTTAAAGGTGTTTTGTTTTCATATGTTTTAATGGTTATTGTGTTTTGATATATTATAAAGTCTGTTTTTATGATGTTTTAAAGTGTTTTTAGTGCTTTTGTTTGTTTCCGTGGGCTCCTACTGGGAGAAAGGGCAGGATATAAATCAAATAAATAAATAACAGACATGGATAACTTGCAACTTCCAACTTGCACAATCCAACTTGTATTTACAGTGGGCTGAGGTGAGCTGGATGTGGCAGATCTTCAGCTGAGCTGGCTGGGTCCTGGCTCAGCCAGGCTGTGCCAGCATAAGTCCCTCAACCTCTCTCAATTGGGGCTCAGCCAAGCAAAGGCATCACTTAGGGGGTGCGGGGGGTGTGGGCCGCACCCGGGTGACACCATGAGAGGGGTGACACCCAGAGCCGCCCTGCCCCTAGGCACTGGGAAGCGGGTCAGCCGAGCAGCCGATTCCTCCCCAACCCAGCCGCTTATCATCGGCACTCCAGCTCCGGGGGCCCTTGGGGAGTCCGGGGCTAAGGAGGAGCCAGCCCAGCTTGGCCTGGCCTGGCCTGGCCTGGCCTGGCCTCCACCACCATCGCCTCTTTACGGCTCCTGCTGAGGCTGCCAGGCAGCTTGGGCACCGTCTCTGGAGCAGGCGGGGCCAGGCGTGGTTGCTAGGAGATGGCGCCTGAGTGGCCTGGCAGCCTCAGCAGGAGCCATGAAGAGGCAGTGGCAGTGGAGGCCAGGCCAGGCTGTCTCCTTCTTAGCCCCGGAGCCAGTTCCCCTGCTCCGGAAAGGACACCCGCTTCACCCCTCATGCTGTGGGTGCCGCTGGGTGGGAGCGGCCACAATGGGGCCCCCCAGGCAGAGACGCCATGGCTGCTGCCACCACTGCTGAGCCCCATCGCGGCTGCTCCCACCCAGTGGTGCCCACAGCATGAGGGGTGAAGCAGGCATCCTTTCCAGAGCAGGGGAACCAGCTCCGGGGATAAGAAGGAGCCGGCCTGGCCTGGCCTGGCCTCCACTGCCACCGCCTATTCACGGCTCCTGCTAAGGCTGCCAGGCTGCTTGGGCGCCATCTCCTAGTGGCTGCAATGGGGGCCCCCAGGCAGAGACACCGCGGCCGCTGCCACCACTGCTGAGCCGAGGGAGAGACAGGTAAGGAGGAGCGGGAACATGGGGCTGTGGGCGGCAGAGCAGGTGGAGGGCATCCGAGGCCTGCCTGCCTGCCTGCAGAATTCTGGGTGAGTATGATGTCGTGAGATTAATTATTTTGTTCTGTGTTCCCCTAACTAAGAACCAGATATCTATAGGACCACCTGCTTTCCACATAAGCCTGCCAATTCATGCAGATTATTCTCATAGGTCCTTCTCTGCCTTTGGTGTCTCTGTGTTATGTACCTTCAAGTCTATTACAACTTATGGTGACCCTCTAAATCAGCGACCTCCAGTAGCATCTGTTGTAAACCACCCTGTTCAGATTTTATAAGTCCAAGTCTGTGGCTAATGCCAAAATGTAAGCCTGATCAGCATCACATTGGAAACAGGACTTCTTACTATCCTTCGATATTATTTAGGGAGTGCATATTTTGCATTCTTCATAGATCTGACTCAGACTCTAAGATCTGGTTTAAATCTGAACTCTTCCGTTACTTCAATTTCCTTTCTCACAGTTGATGCAAGCACAAATGTATAGTGTCACAGAATAGGACACTGGGAGCCAGTTAGAGTGTTGAACAAGAACATGGGGGACCTGGGTTCAAATCTACATTTAGCATGAAGCTGGGGCCAGTCATCACATCTCAGCCTACCATACCTCATAGGGTTATTGTGCATCTTGAGCTCCTTGGAGGAAAGGTGGGGTATAAATGTAATAACAAATAAAAAGACATTACAAAGCAAATTTTAATACCTCTGCCTTTGCCATTTGTACATAATTATTGTTGATGTTGTTGTTATGTGCCTTCGATTACAATTTATGGCAACCCTGTGACTCCCAGTGACCTCCAATAGCATCTGTCGTGAACCACCCTGTACAGATGTTGTAAGTTCAGGTCTGTGGCTTCCTTTATGGAATCAATCTATCTCTTGTTTGGCCTCCCTCTTTTTCTACTCCCTTCTGTTTTCCCCAGCACTATTGTCTTTTCTAGTGAATCATGTCTTCTCATGATGTGTCCAAAGTATGATAACCTCAGTTTCATCATTTTAGCTTCTAGTGATAGTTCTGGTTTAATTTGTTCTAACACCCAATTATTTGTCTTTTTCGCAGTCCATGGTATCCGCAAAGCTCTCCTCCAACACCACATTTCAAATGAGTTGATTTTTCTCTTATCCGCTTTTTTCACTGTTCAACTTTCACATCTATACATAGAGATGGGGAATACCATGGTCTGACTGATCCTGACTTCAGTGTTTAGTGATACATATTTGCATGTGAGTTCTCCAATAGCTACCCTCCCCAGTCCTAGCCTAATTTCTTGACTATTGTCTCCATTTTGGTTAATGACTGTGCCAAGGTATTGATAATCCTTGACAAGTTCAGTGTCCTCATTGTCAACTTTAAAGTAGGGAAGGGCTAAGCTGGGGTTGAGGGAGGGGGGATTTGCTGCTCCCCCCCACCTTGCAATCATGTGCATGTTTACTCAGAAGTAAATCCCACCCTGTTGAATGGGGCTTACCCACTAGGACTGGCGTCAGTTTTGCTGAGACGGCACCTCGGCATTGCACCTGCACTCTTTGCCCACTCACTTCTCCCTGCCTCCCATCACATCTGTGGTTCCCACTGGCCCTCAGAATTATCCCCAGGCCAGCAGAACAGTGAGTGCTTTTCTACCCTATATCTCAGTGGTAGGCTGAGCATGTGCTTTGCATGCAGAAGGTCCTGGGTTCAATCTTTTGCATGTCCTTGTGAAAGGGAAAAAATGTTCTAAGTTGTTTGTGTGACGATCCCACAGCTGGCTCTGTGTGTGTATGCTATTACATTCAGTGATATACGGGAATTACAATTTACGAGTAACATTAGTACAAAAAACATTACTAAGGATTCTGTATGGTCTGGTACGGGAGGAGGTCCATGGGGGTGACACCATGAGTTACCGCACCGGGTGACACCAACCCTAGTGACGCCACTGCAGCCAAGACTGGCATAAGTGAAGCCAGCGTAAGCTGGTGTAAGTCCTGAAAAGGGGGCATTCCAGGGGCATGTCAGGGGAGGGACCAAGGTGAGGGGATTTAGGCCACATCCAACTCATGTTCAGAGCACTCCTGCAGGTACTAACTCAGGCAAAACTTATGCCAGGAAAAAGGTCGGTCTAAGAAAATACAGGTCTACAGCCATACTACCCTGAACACGCCCAATCTTGACTGATCTCAGCAGCTAAGCAGGGTCTGGCCTGGTTAGTACTTGGATGGGAGACCTCCTGGGAATACTGGGTGCTGTAGGCTTAGAGGAAGGCAATGGTAAACCACCTCTGAATGCCTCTTACCATGAAAAAGCTATGAATATATCCAAAAAGATTCATAGGGTTGCCATAAGTCGTAATCAGCTTGAAGGCATATAACAACAGCAACAAAAAGAATACAGTAGAAGTCAATTGAGATGGTTTACTTCCCGGTAGGGATATTTGAAAGAGCAGGCTTTTACTTTCTGGTCCCTGCATGCAGCTCCTGGCTGAGCCTGCGTTCAGCCAACCCTGAGGCTCCTGAACCACAACTGGATGCGGCAGAACTTTACACTAGCTTCTCTTATGCCGGCACCACCTAAGCCAGCTTCCCCTGAGTTGCATTGCTCTGCCCGATTCATTAATTTCAGTGGATCTTCTCTGAGTAGGACTTAGTTGAATACAACTCTGTATGTGTACTTCACCTGAACACTATACTGAGTTGGGATCAGCGCACTGGATGGAAGCAGGCTCAATCCTACTCGCCTCTTCAGTTGAACCTAGGAAGAGGGGCATTGGTCTATTCCCTCAAAGTAAAACCAATGAATTAGAAACCATTAAGAGGGAAATTTTGTTTGCATTCTAATCAAAAACTACCTACTTCACATTTCTCAAACCAATATGCAAACCAAAACACAGCTATCCTTCAAAATTCACACTTGTGTAAATTTTGCAATGCATTTCTCCAGCCAATGTGTACAAAAATGTAAAGAGGAAAGTGTGCATAAAAATGCATATATTAGTGAAAATAATATACAAATTCATTATATTTGGGCAAATTGCTTGCAAAAATGTGTATGTCAGCAAAAATGCATTTAGAAATATGTATATTAGGAGAAATTTGCACTATATTTAAGATTGGAAAAGTGAGAAACTGAGAGAAACCAAAATTGACAGATTTATCCTTCTCTACCCATTACATAAGGTTGCCAAGCACAGATTCCAGCAGCTCCTGAAAGAGTGGAAGAAGTCATCTTTGTTGGTGCTGCCCATCACATTAGACTTTCCCTAAGATCTGTCTAGCATTGCAAATGTTATCAATGCCACCATTTCACTCGAGATGTTATCCATAGGTGTCTGGAGTATCCCAGCAAACGTCCTCTAGAGAAGCTGCTTTCACACCAGAACTGAACTTCGAAGAAGAATGCTTTTACTGATGCCAAACCACTCAGAACAGACATGGAGACAAATGCCACAGAATAAACTCAATAATATTTCTCCAAAGCCTGGCGTAAGAAAGCCCAAGTATTTCTAATAGGTGACAGGCTATAGCCTTGCAGTAGGCAACAAGAGCCCAGTTTATTTGATTTATATTGACTTGGTATTCCTAAGGATAGGTACAGATACATTTTCAATCCTGAAACCAACTTAGCCATCTGGATTGTGATGGATCAACAAGTGTTTTCACAGGAAACAGACAGCAAGCTATTTCTTACCCCTCAGCTCCTGGTAACTGTGGGCATGCATCTCTTTTCATTGTTTAACAATGAAACTTGTGGAGTTTTTTCTTCAGCCTGAAATGGGGACAAGTCTGGAAGATCCCTCCCTCCACTGCAACATTCCATGAGCAAAAGGGATGTCTGGGGGGGTGTCTTCTGCACTGATAAAACAGTAGCACCTGGTGAGACCTAATAGAAGAGATGGGATTCCATAAATGTAGCACCTGGAGCTATAGAATAGTCAGAGCTGGCTGTCATTGTACTCTTCAAGCTACTGCTCCGAAAGCTGTGGACAGGGACAGATCTGCCAAGGAGAACAAAATACTGGAGCAGAATCATAGAATCATAGAATAGTAGAGTTGGAAGGGGCCTATAAGGCCATCGAGTCCAACCCCCTCAGAGGCAGAGTCTGCAAGGTAGAACCTGGAAGGCAAAGCTTGGGTTTCAGCAAGGGAACAGTACCAAGGAGAGCTCTAAATGGAGGAATCGGGCACAGTACATAGATCCAAAAGCAACAGACTGACTCCCCTATGAGGAAAGGTTGCAGTATTTGGGGCTTTTAAGTTTAGAGAAGAGGAGAGGTGACATGATAGAAGTGTATAAAATTATGCACGGTGTGAAGAAAGTGGATAGAGAAAAGTTTTTCTCCCTCTTTCATAACTAGAACTTGTGGACATCCAAAGAAGCTGAATGTCAGAAGATTCAGGACAGACAAAAGAACTTCTTCACACATAATTAAGCTATGGGATCTGCCCCCACAAGAGACAGTGATGGCCACCAGCTTGGATGGATTTAAAAGAGGATTAGACAAATTCATGGAAGAAAAGGCTATCAAAGGCTACTAGCCATGTTCTACCTCCATAGTAGGAAGCGGTATGCTTCTTAACACCAGTTGCCGGAAATTGCAGGAAGGGAGAGTGCTCTTGTACTCAGGTCCTGCTTGCAGGCTTCCCATGAGCAACTGGTTGGCCACTGTGAGAACAGAATGGTGGACTAGATGGATCATTGGCCTGATCCATCAAGCTCTTCTTGTGTTTTTATGTTGCTCTAGCAAAGGCCTGGAGCCAAATGACTTCATCCACAAATATCTGAAAGGCCACTTCGTTCCCTACCAACCATCATGGGTGTTAGGATTGGCAGAGGGGACCCTCTTGGTGGTTCCACTGCTCTTTGAAATTCAGAGGTAACTGCCCAGGAGAGGGCCTTCTCTGTGACAGCGCCTAAGCTGTGTGATTCCCACAGAATTGTGTCTGGCACCTCTTTATCCTGGCCTTTGACACCTGAGGGAGATATATTTGAGGATCCACCCTTTGCCTTCAATTGTAAATTGTTTCAACAGATTTTACTATTGTATTTCACTTTGTTGTAACCCAGTCTGGAACCTTATGGTGAAGGGTGGATAAGAAATATAAACAGCAACAGCTACAACTGAAAGCTCAAATAGGTTGCAGGCAATTCAGGCTTTCTAGCTTTGTTCCCACTAAGGAAGCCAATGGTTCTTAAAGAGACACTCCTCAGTTCTGCTGCTGTTGACTCCAGCAGAACTGGGAGCCTTAATCTTTGCTAAGGGTTTGGAAGATGAGCCTTTGAAATCCAAGAAGAGTGGCCTCCTCAGGCTGTACACATGATGGCTGGGCACACTCCTGGGGTACCCCTTATACTGGGGTTCCATCTCAATGGTATCTTCTAGAATCTGTTATTGGGCAGGGGCATTCCTGCATCCAGTCCTTCTCCTCCTTCTTGGTGTGCTTGGATCCCTCTCCTGACTGTAGGAAGCTTGATCTCTTGGACCATGACACAGGGAGACTGGAGAAAATGAAGAACAGAGAACTTCTCAGGGTCCTTTCACACATTGCATGGCAGCAATCCCAAATTTGCCACTGACTACACTCTCATCAGGGAGTGACAGACAACACACTTTTGATGAGTATACCTTACTATACAAATATTTGCAAACACACAACAGTAGTAGGCTTTATATTATTAGGGATACACTTAAAAATAAAAAGCACAGTGTGTGAAATGGCAGGGCTGATGTTCACTCATGCTTCTGAAATTCTGCTCATCCACTTTTCTCCTTGAATTCTCCATGCCTGTGTTCTCCATTTCTCCATGCATGTGTTTTCATACATGCTGTGATGTGCCAGTGACCTTGAACCAGGGAATTTGACCCCATAGCCCACCTGTCCTGTCCACCAGGCATACAATTAATTGACTGCCCTGTCAGGGCAGTTCTGAGGCAGATGAAGCTATCGGCCACCTGTTCTGCAGCACTACACAGCAAAAGGACAGAGAAGAATATTGCATTTTACCAGCCCAGCTGGACCAAGTAGTCTGGAGAGCCAATAGGAGCCTGTCTGAATTAATTACTGTCTCAGACTCTGTCTCACCACCTCTCCCCAATCCTGCCTCTTGGAACCAAACCACCTGCTGGACCTTGACCACCTTCCTCTGGTCACTCAGTTTCCTGTTTGGATCTTGATTTCAGCCTAATCTGGACTACATACTCACCTCTGCCCCTTCAAATTGACAGATGGTGGGCTGGACCTTTCAGGGAACTAAACTCAGCTCCTAGTTGTCCATGTCTCCTTGGCTGGATAGGTCTTTTGCTGCTTCAGCATCTTGCCAGAGACCTGCACCTCCAACAGCCGAACAGCTCCCTAGCGTCACTGGTAAAACAAAGGATCCAAGTCGTAAAGCAAGAGTGATAGAAACAGAACCTTAGCCAAATCCTTGCTCAAATTATTTCTAAGGATGGAAGGGAATTTTGTTCAGTGTGCATTTTAAAGCAAACCAACCTATTTCCAGTACCTGTGTTTATGTGCAGATGAGAGCACACTTCACAGTGTTGTATTGAGTGCTAGTCATACTCAGATTAGACCCATTGAAATTGAAGAACATGACTAATTTAGGTCCATTGACTTCAATAAATCTACTCTTAGAACTGAATGTTGTGATGCAGTACACAAATGTGTATTTAATGGGGGTAATGCACACTAACTTTTTAGGAGAAAAGGGTACAAGAAATGAGGACTGTAGTGGAAAATTTGTACAAATTTACAACAGAAGGCAGAAAATGTGACAGAATAGGTATGGCTGAATGCATGCAAAACTGACATTGACTGTAAATAGGCTGATCCATCTACCACCACCCATTATTATACACATCCACTGAGTATAGTGGCAACCCAATGTTTCCTCCTGTGGCTAACTCTTGAGACTTCCCAGGGCCATGAAGGGGGTAGGGACAGGACTAAACAGCTAATTTTGTCCTGTTTGGGTCTTGCTGGCACTCAATCATAGGCCCATTCCATCCTGTTTGGTCCCATTGCATGCCATGTGTCCTGCTCCATCCCACTGCATGCTGGTCCTTCTCATTCTATCCATTTTCTGTGCACTTTGTTTTACATAAAGCACACACGTTCCCCATAAAATACACACTTCACTGGTAAAATGCATAAAACATGTATTTTTGTGTGCCCTTCGAACTGCAAAGTGCCGAGAAATGTGTGATCCCACTGGGAGCTGCATTCCAATCTGTAAGCACGTTCAGGAACATTGGATGGGGTCAGTCGAACCACAAAAAGCAATTAAACAAATCCCTCCCCCCCTTTCTAAATGGGGACCCAGTTTGTCCCCCTCTGATGGAACTTTATCTCATGAGGCTTCCCAGAGCCATAATTTATTTATTTATTATTTTATTTTATTTATAAACTGCCCATAGCGAATAGCTCTCTGGGCGGTGAACAGCAGAGTTAAAATACAAAGTTACAATAAAACATACAAAATCACAACAAAGTAGAATAAAAACATTAAATATAAAACATGAACGTTCAAATGCCTGGGAGTATAACCAGGTCTTAACCTGGCGCCTAAAAGAAAGTACCGTAGGCGCCAGGCGTGTCTCCTGGCTAACTTGAAGAGATCCTTCTTCCTCCCTGCTTTTCTCTGCCTCCGTCAGAAATGATAAGAAGTAATTAAATTTGTCCACCTCTTCTCTTCTCCTGTCACTGTCTGTCAGATTTATCCAGCTTTTCCACCACTATCTGCTTGGAGGAGGAAACATATATGTATATTCCATTACACCTCCCTTAATATTCCAGATATACACTCCAATGAGAGAGCCTTATAAATAATGATTGAAATGAATTTTCTCCTGGATAAGACTATGTAAGAAAGTCGGGGCTGGGTGGCAGAGGAGCCAGCATAGCAAGCAAGGTAATGAAGCAGCTTTTATTTCAAATGTGCTGTTTTCTTTGCTCAACCAGCTCAATGTATTCACCTGTTAGGGGCCCTAGCCTGGCCTCCTTGCCTCCTCAGAGGCTCATATTGTTTTTTCAATAAGACTGATGCTGGAGGCAGTTAATAAGTGTTTCCAGTGTTAAAGGTTGTATGAGTGAGGCCTCTTTGCTTGAGTAGTGTATGCTCATCCCACTGTCGCCTCTGGCAAAGAGGTTTCAAAGGTTCCCCCCCCTTTTAAAAAACGATGTTGCAAAGCCCATTTGGCTAGCAACAAGAGTGGAAGAAAAGAACTGAATGTACAATGGAGATGGCCAATTTCTGCCATTGCAGGGGACCGTGATCTGAAACCTAGAAGTAAGGATGAAGAAGAATTTTGTTCAGTCCACATTTTAAAGCAAACAGTCATAATTCATCAATCCTGAACTTATACGAAGATTGGACGTAGCTATCCGTCAGACTGCACCCTTCTCTAAGCTGTTGTTCAAGCATCTGTGTTTCATGCAGAAGGTCTCAGGTGCAAGTCCTGGCATCTCCAGGTAGGGCTGGGAAAGGCTTCCTCTCTGAAACCCTGGAGAGCTGCTGCCAGTCAGTGAAGACAAATCTGAACTAAATGAACAAATGGTCTGACTCTGCAAAAAGCAGCTTTCCTATGAGCCTCTGAATTTTGTGATGGAGTTTCAGCTCAACAATTCACACACAAAAAATAGTATTTTACAATAAAATGCATATGAAATGTGTATTTGTGGTAGAAATGCATTGATGAGCATACAAAGCTGCCTGTTTTAGGGAAAGAATGCAGTCATTTTAAATGCAAAAAATGCTATTAAAAAATCCACCCACCCAAAGAAATAGGAAGAACTATGATTGAGCGTATATGAAATTGACACAGAATGAAAATATGCTGATCCATCCACTCTTACCTAGAAGTGTATTTTTTCTACTACAGGTGACATTCTCATCAATGCTCAGGGTCCGTGGTAAGGCATAAGGTGTGGTGGCAGGTGAATTGCTGCTGCTCACCAGGTGGGGGATGGGCGATGTGATAGTGAGGCCAGGGCAGTGCATTTTCACCATGCCATGCTCTCTGCTGCCTCACCTCTCCTCTCCTGTAAGCAGCAGCAAGTGACTCACCTGACAGGAAGTCAGGTAAGCACCTCTATCTCACCACACCATCCACTACTGTAATAAGGTTCACACTATCTGGCCGCAAGGAATTCCCAGATATGGAACAAAGGAAGACACTGGCCCCAAGCTGGTGCAGAAAGGTAATTTTTGTTTGTTTAGGGATTTCTGTACCATTATTTACCAAACACAGGGCAGTTTGCAAATAATACATAACATAAACATAAGCACAACAATCGTCAGGTGAGGCCTTGTTGGTGGTGCCACCACCAGTGGCTGCCCAGTTGGTGTTGCTGACCCATGACAGGGCTTTTTCAGTGGTGACTCCCCATTTGTAGAATGTCCTCCCCAGCGCAGCATGTCTGTCTCCCTCATTATTGACTTTCAGGAGGAATTCAAAAACATTCCTGTTTACCCAGGCATTTGATGACTGAAGGAGACTGTTCCTGGCAACCTGGAGGTCACTGGATGGAAGAATGTATCATGAGTCCAGCGGAAGGTCCTTGGAGCAATGATGAAGAAGAGCAGAAGACTAGGGACTTGGGGGAGGGTCCTAGTGACTCACATTCAGGGGACGTTGAAGCTGAAGGGTTTAGCACTATTGACAGTGACAGCTCTGCCCCTGTATCTCCAGTTACAACTTACAAGACATTGCCTGATCAGGAGGCAGCCCTTTCACCCCCTTCTCTGGCCACACCACCACTGCCACCACGCACACCTCCTCCCAATGAGGAGGACCTCACAGAAATGTCTCTGCCACCTTCACCTTGGACACATAGGCAACTGCACCAGCAGGCTCAAAGGGTTCCCACAATCCTACTAAGGAGGAGTGCATACACGTGTGTGTGTGTGCTCCCATTCAGAAACATCTTCCTCCTGCTAGTAGAATGAGCCCGCCTGCACTTATTTAAGGGTTGTAAGGGGGCTGTCTAATTTCTGCGATGTTTTAGCTCTGTGTAGTTGTGACTAGTTATGCTGAGTAGAGTTGCTGAATCCTGTGCTATCTGCTGATCTATGAAGCATTCTGAACTGAAGCTTTCTGTTGAACCAATTAAAAAAAAGCACATCTTCACGCCTGAGTCTGTCTTTGACAGCCTTGGACAGAACAATCTGTAAGTGTTTTTTAGAATGTTTTAAATTGTTTTCAGAATGCTTTTGTTGTTGTTCAAAAGTTTTGTTGATTTCTTTGGCACCTTGGGTGGGATATAAATTCAAACAGCAAAGCATAATACAAAAGATTACAACAGCAAACTAAAACAATAACAAACTGGCAGCGGTTCCAACAGCGGTGTGCTTCCACAATCCCGATATTCCATATCAGACTTCCTTTCCACCAAAGGACTGGTGGGAAAGGTGCATCTTTACCTGTCTCCTACATGAAAGCAGAAATAGAGCACAATGCACCTCCGTGGGCAGGTCCTTCCAGACCATAATCTAATTTGTGAATAATGCCAAATACATTTGATCACAGGTCTTCATCAGGGCATCAGCAGCTCTCCAGGAAGTGCAGAGCCACTTCCTGACAGGAAGCTCGCTGCTGGAGAAGAGAGAGACAGTGGGAAGGTTGGTGCAGTGTTTGCACCACACCACCAACTTCCCTGCCCACTTGCCCCTCCGGTAAGCAACAGCGACCCATCAGCCACGAAGGTGGCATAGCGGCTGTGCACCACCCAGCTAGCCCCTTCTGCATCAGGAGCGCAGAGTCCAGCTGAACTGAAATGGCCCACCATTGATGAGGGGCCAAAATGGGGTGCATTCTTGTGTTTCGGGGTGATGAGGATTTCAGGGAAGGGAGCCAACTCAGCCCAAAGCAGTGGCAGAGCTCCTCTTGGAAGCAGCCAGCCACCATTTTACATTCCAAGGATGCCCCAGATGTAGCAAAGCACTCTGGGAAAATAAAACATTCTCCATCCCCTCTTGTAGCAGGACTGTGAAGAGTGCCAATCAGCTTGTTGCTTGTATCAGTCCCCAAAGCTCCTTTGGGAGGAAGGGCAGGTGTACATTCAACAAAATAACAAAAGCAGCAGCAGCAATATAATTTTTACATTATAATATTTATTACATATCCTGCCCTAGGCTTCTTCAGTAGAAAGGGCGGGATATAAATTCAATAAATAATAAATAATATAAATAAAGAACATCATATAATATAAATTTAATAAAATTATACCAAGAAAAAGCCACCCCACCTCTTCTTAAGAGAAGTTTTGAACATGTCAGGATTGCCAACCAAGTAAACATGCATAAGATAAGACTGCACATGCTGGATTCCCCTCACCCTCTTTGGGGTGTGGGTTGCAGTTGTTTTGTTAACTACAGCATTTCATGGCTAACTCCCCACATGCGCATGCTGCTCCCTCAGCCCCCAAGAGCAAAATTACTTATTGATTTTTGGAAAGAACTGTCCCTTATTACTCTTCATAGTCTCCAGCTGCACGTAAATATGAGCAGAGCTGCAGCAGTGAAGAATGAGGCTGATTTAGTAAGGGGTTTTTTTTTCCATAAAAGAAAATGCAGGTGGGGACTTGGGGTAGTGAATATAGGACAACAGTGTCTTGCTGTGCTCTAAATCAGGGGATCTCAGATGCTTCTAAGTCAAGAGAAACCTGGGCATACATTTCCCAGAAAGAAAGTGTTAACCCATCAAAATGGAAATGGACTGCCTTCAAGTCAATTCCGACTTATGGCAACCCTATAAATAGGGTTTTCATGGTAAGCAGTATTCAGAGGTGGATTACCATTCCCTTCCTTTGAGGCTGAGAGTTAGTGACTGACCCAAGGTCACCCAGTGAGCTTCATGGCTGTGTGGGGATTCGAACCCTGGTCTCCCAGGTCATAGTCCAACACTGTAACCGTTAAGCCACACTGGCTCTCAGACCATCAAAGTGTTATGGAAATATGTATATAAGCAGTGATCTGCAGCAGTCTGAGCTGCATGTGTGCCAGTGTGTGTATTTACCTAAAAAAGCAGGCTTTTACCCTGCATTTAGATCACTGAGACTTAAAACGTAAGGCTGCCTGTATGTTTCCCAGCTCGATTCAAGGTGCTGGTTTTGACCTATAAAGCCTTACATGGCTTAGGGCCACAATACCTGATGGAATGCCTCTCCCAACATAAACCCACCCATACACTATGCTCAACATCCAAAGCCCTCCTCCAGGTGCCTACTCAGAGGGAAGCTGGGAGGATGGTAACAAGGGAGAGGGCCTTCTCAGTGGTGGTCCCCAAATTATGGAATGATCTTTCTGACAAAGTGCACCTGGCGCCAACACTGTTATCTTTTCAGCGCCAGGTCAAGACTTTCCTCTTCTCCCAGGCATTTTAGCATGTGTTTTCAAATTGTTTTTTAAAAAAATTAATTGTGTTTTTATAGTTTTTTGTGTTTTAAAATTTGTATATTTGTTTTTAATGTTTTTAATTGCTGTAAACTGCCCAGAGAGCTTCAGCTATGGGGCAGTATATAAATATAATAAATAAAATACATAAATAATAAATAAATAAATAAAATAAGAAAAGCTACTTTATTTATAGAAATACATAGTAGATAGGAAAGGCACACCTAGTTCTAACTATCTAAGTTGGAGGTGCAATGACCAGATGTGGGTATTGTCCTCATGGCTCAGGAGAGAGAGCAAAGACGGAGTTGCCTCCTGTCTCCTCAGACAGTCGAAGAAGACGACAAAGGAAGGAGGGGCAGGTCAGCTTCCCAGAGCATATCAGTTTGCAATGGAGGGAAGTTAGGTAGAGAAGAGCACAGGTAAAGGTAGGCAAGCCTAGCCAGCTGGAGGACCCTAACTCTATCTTCCTTCTGGAATACAAACAAAAGAACCCAAACAGGAGTTACTCTTGCCCCACTTCCAACACAAAGGATTTGGGGGAAGTGGGGGAAGGATAACTGTGATTTACCATTCTCAAAATCAGGGGATCCCAAATGAAGGATGCTTCTCTCAGTCATGGAATGGACAATTTGTGACTCTATGGCTGCATGTGCTTGGCCTAATTTCATATCGCCCCCAGCCAAATTTCAAAAGGCCTCTGCAAGCAACCAGTTCAGGCCTCTGACAAGAGTAATCTGTTCCTCCTCTGGCAACCCACTGAGTGGGGAGGAAGAGGGAGGCAGCGAATAGAAGGGGTGTCAAAAGTGTGTGTGTGTGTGTGTGTGTGTGAGTGAGTGAGTGAGTGAGAGAGAGAGAGAGAGAGAGAGAGAGAGAGGCGGGTTGCAGAAAGAGGGGGTGGTAGAAAGAGAGAAATAAAAAGGGCAGTTGGACTAGGTATAGGATATTTAAAAGTGTGCCCCACACACACATCCTTCCCTCTTTCAGTTTCTAAATATACACTACTGGGATGATCTGTTCACCTTCAGGGGCCAAGTAGGATTTTTTGTTCCATTCTCAGACTGGCTTGGAAGAAGAGGGTTTATTTATTTTATTTTATTTTGGCTGCTCTGTATTGTGGATCAAGGGTGGGGCAGTTAGGAGGAAGTCAATTTCAATTACGTCAGTTGGTTTGCTCAGTTTAGGAGGGATGTGTGAGAGAAGGAACAGGCAGGCACAGCCGGTGAGTATCCTGAAGCACCATCAAAGCACATGTTCCAGCATTATGCCCTGGTGGCTCAAGACATCACGTTGAGATGGCTGAACACAGAGTATAGTGGCCATATATGCATCACCAAAAAAGAGAGGAAAATAGGGCACAGATTTTCATAAACTGGAAGCTCTTTGATATGTATAGATGCAAATTTAGAAGTACTTACTAATTTAAGATAATTGGAGACAATAGTCAAGAAATCAGAAGAAGGCTAGGACTTGGGAGGGCAGCTGTGAGAGAACTAGAAAAGGTCCTCATATGCAATGATGTATCACTGAACACCAAAGTCAGGATCATTCAGACCATGGTATTCCCGATCTCTATGTATGGATGTGAAAGTTGGACAGTGAAAAAAGCGGATAAGAGAAAAATCAACTCATTTGAAATGTGGTGTTGGGGGAGAGCTTTGCGCATACCATGGACTGTGAAAAAGACAAATAACTGGGTGTTAGAACAAATTAAACCAGAACTGTCAATAGAAGCTAAAATGATGAAACTGAGGTTATCATACCATATCATAATTAATCATACTTTGAACACATCATGAGAAGACATGATTCACTAGAAAAGACAATAATGCTGGGAAAAACAGAAGGGAGTAGAAAAAGAGGAAGGCCAGACAAGAGATGGATTGATTCCATAAAGGAAGCCACAGACCTGAACTTACAAGATCTGAACAGGGTGGTTCATGATAGATGCTCTTGGAGGTCGAAGATTCATAGGGTCGCCATAAGTCGTAGTTGATTTGAAGGCACATAACAACAAACTAATTTAAACAGAAATATAAGACATCTCACCCTAGCAAGGAAGACTGTGACCAGGTGATCTGTATGTCTACTCAATCTGCTCTCAAGTTCATGATCACTGCTGATGGGAGACTTCAGGGCTCTTGAAGTTTCTCTTTAAACTAGACTTGGATTAGACAGCTTCAAATAGATCTGCAAAGTACTCTGCAAAGTAGGATTCAAGGTCCTCCTAGCACACAGATGTGCACTTCTGGTTCTAGGCCTGACCACTCCTTGTTTGGGGGCAGGGAAATATAGGATGTTCAAATTTATGTGAAATTTCCTTAGCCCCCTCCATTGATTTCCGGATTTTCCCTATTCTTTCTGGGACAGAACTGGGGAACATTTTTCAGCCCAAGAACCAATTTCCCTTCTAGGCAACCTTCCAGGTGCCAGTAGTGGGTGGAGCCAGAGGCAAAAGCAGCAGAGCAATGAATACATTTTCTACTCCAAGCTATTTTTTACATAATCATGCCTCCTTCTCTGTCCCCCATCCAGGCAAACAAGAGACCACCTTCCAGCCACGCAAAAACACTCAAGGACAGTGGAAGCAAGGCCTGTAAGGGAGGTGGCCTGTGCAGAGTCCCAAGGGTCACTTAGGAAGTCCTGGAGGGCCGCATTTGGCCCAGGGGCTGAGGTTCCTCACTCCTGGCCTTAGACATGACTCCAGAAGAGTTGGTGGGTGTGCATTAAATGAAAACTCCTCAGTGAATCACTTTTAGATTAAGAGTCAAGCTGTGGGAAATGTGTGTGTGTGTGCGCGCACAAACACATATATCTGCAGACAAACTCACATTCTGGGTTATTTACAAGCCATGGGAGCACCCCTGCATTGACAACCTGCAAACAGATTCTGCCACATGAGACCAACAGTTCAGCAAATGAAATATTTCTGCTGTGCTTTCAAACAGAACCACCAAAGCCTCTTTATTTCCCCCTCATCCTGCTAGGCTGTGCCTTCCCATTTCTCTCAGACAGGCTTCTTCCTCTCACCACTCAGCATCACTGTTTTTATCCCCTTCAAGAGCTTGGCAATGTCCCCCTCAGCACTGCCCAACTTGGGTCCCAGTCAGTTAACTTTCCCCGCTGCTTTGAAGGAGCTCCTTTTTATTATTATTATTATTATTATTATTATTATTATTATTATTATTATTATTATTATTATTATTATTACTCTTTTTAATGAATCACTCTTTTAAAATGTTTTGCATCATAAACCTGAGATAAGAGTCTGGAAAATAATTTTTATATATATAAATATATATAAGGCAGTTCTGAAAGCAACAAACAGAACTTCACTTAAGCTTGCTCTGGATCCCTATAAGGATTCCGTTAATCACCTAAAATATATATAAACATAATTGTGATTAACCAAACAGAGGTTTTTATTATATTACCAAAACGTTTCGGCTTCCGCCTTCATCATTTTGTATGTTAGCAGCTGATGAAGGCAGAAGCCGAAACATTTTGGTAATACAATAAAAACCTCTGTTTGGTTAATCACAATTGCGTTTATATATATAGATATATATAGATATATCTATATATATCTATATATAGATATATATTAAAAAGACTCAAGCAATTATTCTGTCACTTTTCCAAGCCTGTGACTGCAATAAAGCATGAGGTTACTCACAATTCTTTGCCTTCTTGCTGGAATGTTTTGACATTCCACTACACTCATTGGGGGTCACCCTGTTCTTTCCTCATACAAAAAGTCAAATTGAAGTCACGGCTCCTTTGAGCTAGAATGTGTCTCTTGGGGCCCGCAGCTCAGCAAGAGGATTCAGCGTTCATTATTTCTTGTTTGTGTGAAACCAAGGGACTCCAGTCTCTCTCCAGCTCCCCAACCCCACTAAGAATACCAGATGGTGGTGAAAATTCAAATTCATTACAAAATTCAAATTCAAAAATTACAAATTCATGGAGGACAGGGCTATCAATGGCTACTAGCCATGATGGCTGTGCTCTGCCACCCTAGTCAGAGGCAGCATGCTTCTGAAAACCAGTTGCCAGAAGCCTCAGGAGGGGAGAGTGTTCTTGCACTCGGGTCCTACTTGCGGGCTTCCCCCAGGCACCTGGTTGGCCACTGTGAGAACAGGATGCTGGACTAGATGGGCCACTGGCCTGATCCAGCAGGCTCTTCTTATGTTCTTATGTTCTTATGTATGTGTGCATTGGGAACGTTTAGCAAGGAAGAGGAGCAGTGGCGTCCAGTGGCTCCATGTGAGTGGGGCAGTGGAATCTGCTCTGGGTTTTAGTCTGAACTTTAAAGGAGATGTCCAAGATGCTGAACCTATTTAGGTTCAGTTCAGTTCAGACTAAAACCCAGTTCTTCAGTTCAGTTCAGACTAAAACCCAGAGCAGATTCCACTCCTCCACTCACATGGAGCCACCAGCGGCCACTGCTTGTAAAGAAACAGAAATTACAGAATGCCCTGGAGACATATATATATGAGAGAGGGAGAGAGAGAGAGAGAATAGGGATGGGATTCACCCATGACCACCAATCCGCCCCACTAATCCCCAGCATCACAGAGGAGGAGGGAGGAGGGTGCAGTAGTAAATTTTGAAGAGCAAGAGCTCATTGTGGCAGCCCCCATTTTCATGCCCCGCAAGAAGAGTCCAAAAATGCAGGCAGCTGTGTTGATTCATCATGTCTATCTCTATCCATATCCATAAGAAAGAAAGAAAGAAAGAAAGAAAGAAAGAAAGAAAGAAAGAAAGAAAGAAAGAAAGAAAGAAAGAAAGAAAGAAAGAAAGAAAGAAAGAAAGAAAGAAAGAAAGAAAGAAAGAAAGAAAGAATCTATCTATCTCATGCTGGCTCAAGCTCCAGTCCAGAAAGCTGGGAAACTGGGAGTTAATGCTAATGCCTCAGCAGAGATGTCCCATGATCAGCAGTGATGGTGTACAAAGTCAGAAATTGTTCTCACTTGCAACTTACCCTCTATGCACATGTATTTGGGAGTTGTAATCCAAAACATCTGGAAGGTGCCAAGTTGGCAACACTGGTTCAACCTATTTTAACAGCTACTTTCCTCCCTCTTTTTCTTTTTTATTAAACAATTTTAAGGTTGCTGGTTCTTCCATAGCAGCAGGACCACAGCAAGTGGTGGGGTTAGACAGCAGGGCTGGGGAGCCTGTGGCCTTCCAGATGTTGCTGAAGTACAACTCCCATCAGCTTTAGCCCACATGGCCAATGGCCAGGGATGATGGGAGCTGTAGTTCAGCAACATCTGGACCTTGTACCTGCTCTACAAGCAACATCTGGACATCTTGTACCTGCTCTACAAGCACAGGGGACTCCCCACTTAGAAGTTTACCCTCCAACTTGGCTGAAAAGGGAACAGATTGGAGCTAGTATGCTCTCCACCACTGCTCTTCCTCATGAACATACACACAAAGAAGATCTGAAAAGAGCTATCCAGAAGTGGCATGTGTGAATGAAATAAGGGAGTCACTCTACCAACACCGACATCACTACTGTTTACCTGGACAGGATGGTGCAGGGGTGGCAAAGTTGAGGCTGCATGGTTGCTCTAGTGGGACTGCCAGATGGGAGGCAGTAGTCTCCCTGGTGCAACCACCTGGCCCTGCGTTCGCCATTACCTGGCCCCTGCCCTGTCCAAGTAAACAGCAGTGATGCCGGTGTCGAAAGTGTGGCTCCTCAACTCTGCCCACCACACATACAGCTTCTGGGCTAAAGAAAGACTGATATGCAGGGAAGGTTAATCAAAGACTGTGGTTAGAGTGCAGAAGTCCATCTGAAGGAGACAGAGTCATACAGTAAAAAACTGATCATTATAATATTTAAAAGAATGTTATATTGCATGTGTGAGGAACCTTTGGCCCTCCAGATGTTGCTGAACTACAACTCCCATCAACCCCAATGACCAGGGATGGTGGAAGTTGTAGTTCAGCAACATCTGGAGGGCCAAAGGTTTCCCACACATGCTCTGTTGGGTTATATCCAACTAAGTAATAGAGTAGAGCCACTGAAATAAATGGACTTCAGTTAGTTGTGCCCATTGATTGGGTCCATTCTGAGTATGACTTTGTTCAACATGACCCATTGATTTCAAAATGGTATTTTATTACTCTGCAATTATTTTGAATTGGGTTGTGGACTTCTTTGTCAAAAGGATGGAAGGATAAATAGTCTGGGGAAGGATAGATAGTCAAATTTGTCTGGGGCTCAGGCTATTGTTGCGTAACTTTGTGTTGAATTTCCTTTGCTTTTGGCATGAAGAAAACAAGCCCTGTGCTTGTGTGTGCATGCATTTGCAGGCTAAATTGCAGCAATCCCTCAGCTCTTTCCCCTTCCATTAGTGGGAATTAGCAAAGCTCTGCTGCTTAGCAAGTTATAAAAACAGGAGGTTGCCTCTGAATACCACACTGTGCACTCTGTGCTAAACTGCAACCCTAATTGTGTTTGGCCTTGTGCGAGCAAAAGTGGGTGAGAAATTCTGGCAGCTCCTGACTAATTTATTTGCAAGGATGGAAATGACTAGAGAGTGTAGTGAGGCTTAGCCCAAAGGCCTGTTGAACATCTGCCAACAGGATTGTTTTGTAATTGAGGCTGACTCTCTTAACTTTCCTCTCTATGATAGTGTTTCATTTTAATCGACTTAGCATTACTGCAGCTGAGCTAGAAGACCACAAACTCTGCTCCTGTGAGGAACTCAGAACAGGGCACTGTTCCCCTTTCTCAAACACACCCTCCCTTACTGGACAGTTTGCCTTATAGAGGCAATAGATTAATTCAGGATTTTAAAAGCTAGGCGGTGCAAACATATACAGCAGGTGGTAGGGGCCTTATCTCTCCCCAGTCCTGTGAGCCAGCTTGAGAGCCAGTGTGGCACAATGGTTAGAATGTTTGACTAGGACCTGGGAGACCAGGCTTCCAGTCCTTACTCTATTGTGAAGCTCCTGGGTAACCTTGGGCCAGTCACTGCCTCTCAGCCTAACCTACCTCACAGGGTTGTTGTGAGGATAAAATGGAAGGGGGGTGAGAACAATGTATGCCACCTTGAGCTCCTTGGAGGAAAGGCGGGATATAGATGCAACAAAAAAACTTTGACAGAAGGGTGGGACAATCTAGCTGTCAATCATCTGACATAATAATGATCCCAGGCGACTGACACTTGTCAAAGTCCCTTGTGCAGCCAGCTGTCAGGTGCTTGGGAATTTGTCAGCCCCGTGCTCAGTACCTGGGGAGTGCTGAGCATTAGGGATTGGCAAGCAATTCAATTCAGTTCATATTTCTAGCTGAATCTATCAAATCTGCACTTTCTGAAACAATATAAGAACTGAAACGCAGCCATCCTTCAAAATTTGCACTTATTTGAATTTTGCAATGCAGTTCATCAGTCAAGCAGTGTTTACAAAAATGCATATGTTAGGGGAAAGTATGCATGAAAATGAATACATGGGTGAAATAACAATAAAAACACATCATATGACCAAAACAATTCTTACAAAAATGTGTTTGTTAGGAGAAACTCACTAAAATGCTGGAGAATTTTCAAGAGGATTTTTTTTAAAAAAAAACACAAATTGCTGCAGAAATGTGGAGAACTGAATTTAGAACTGGAAAAATAAGAAACTGAGAGAACCGAAACTGACAGATCTTTCCATCCCTACTGAGCACAGGACAATCAGGGCTCTAAAATGCATAGGAAGCCTCCATGAGCACATTCACGGAGAATGGCCAGGAAGCAGGAGGCAGCATCAGTGCGCTTGTCCCCACTTCCCACTTCACAAGTTTAAAGGTAAAGGTAAAGGTGTCCCCACACCTATAGTGTGAGTCGTTTCTGACTCTTAGGGTGATGTCTTGCGATGTTTATATGGGGTGGGTTTTGCCAGTTCCATCTCCGGCCTTTCTTTACCCTCCAGCGTATGCCGGGTACTCATTTTACCAACCATGGATGGATGGAAGGCTGAGTGGACCTCGACCCCTTTTACCGGAGATTTGACTTCCTCCTTCCATTGGAATCGAACTCCAGCCATGAGGAGAGCTTCAGCTGCATTACCGCCACTTACCACTCTGCGCCTGAAGAGGGTCTGTGCTACATCTGTGTGATTCCAGGCTAGGCTATCCACAGACTTGTTCCTTATGACTGATTCTGCCTAGATTCACAAGCAGAACCTTTGGAAGTCCGCCAACCAGTGCTGATCCCACCAAGTGGCAAATCTTTAAGCCAGGTGTTGGGAAACTTTTTTAGCCCTGGGGCCACTTTCCCTCATGGACAACCTTCTGAGGGTCACATACCAGGCAGGGCAGATGCAAAAGTCAGCAGAGCAATGGCTGTGACTCTTACCATTGTACAGTAGGTGAAATTCCAGCCATTCAAAAGCCATATGTTTCTAAACACATGCACACCACACATCACGCCATCCTCCTTCCAATTAAGCAAGAGGCATTAGCACATTCCAAGGACACATTCCAGCCAGCAAAAGCAATCACGGTTGATGTGGCCTGTGGATGAGTGACCTGGGAAAAGTCCCAAGGGCCAAACAGATAGGTCTGAAGGGCCACATTTAGCCCCTGAGATTTTTCACCCCCAGTTTAAGCAGTTCCCCATCCTTGCTTTAAGCAGTCATTTCCCCGCATGTGAAAAACTGCCATGCCAAGGAAAAGGATTGTTGTCTAGCTAGCTTTCTGTGCGCAGATAGACTGGTATATATTTGTATGGAAGAGCATTCCATTGTGTGAGATCCCATGTGAAATCTGAAGTAGCACACTCCAGAAACGGGTTTCCCACCACTGTGTGAAGTAGACCTATAGTTCTGTCAAGGTTTGTTATTTTTCTGTTTATATCTATATTTGTAGTGTTAAAGAAATCAATGCAAATATTAATGGAGAGAGCAAAGGTAGGACCCTCACCTTGCCAAAAAACTGCCAACAGACCAGCAAGAAACAAGATTACAGCTTCTGGGAAGGGTCATCAGAGCAAGGCAAGGCAGCCAAACAGCATTGGAAATAGTATTCTGCTCTGCAGTCCCTCCAGGGATAACACATCAGGAAGCAGCTCAACTCTTTGCCCCTCAAGGCCAATACTGTCTTCTTTGACTTTGATATTTCTATACGCAATCATGTGCTGAGCCACTGATCTGCAGCCCTGCCCAGTCCACAAATATCATTTTTAAAACAATAATAAATTGCCTAGCGGGTCAGATAAGAGCTCTGTGATGAGAGTTGCCCTGTCAATACCTGGAGTGACACTGGAAAATAGATCCCTCGACTCCTCACCCAGTCTGCTTGATGCTAATAGGGTGAGGTCTTTGCTGAGTGAGAGAGCACATGTCTTGCATGCAAAAGGTCCCATGTTTAATCCCCACATATCTACTTAGGGGTGCCTCTTAATTTTTCCAGTTTTAGAATTGAAAATTACTTAGTGTGGCTTGCCAAGTGGAATCAAAGCATTGTTAATTCCATGCTAGGCTTGCATATGGCAGTCTAGTTAAAAGTGGATGCACAGACTACAGCAGCTATGCTAAAGCCATGATGAACCAAGATAGATGACACTTCTGTGCTGTGGGTGCCATTTTTGATTGGAAAACTGCTTGGATGTCTGCAAAGCATTGTCACTTTCAGCTGCCAGCAAAGAAGAGCCTTTGATAAAGAGCTGGTACAGAACTGCCTGATAGACAAAACAAAGGTGAAATCATAACATATTTTTGACTTGTGCTGTGCCAAAGGTGGTGCTAGTGGGAAATCAATGAGAAGCAAAGGTCCATATATGCATTTTTGTTATGTAATTGGATGTTAGAACAAATTAAACCAGAACTATCACTAGAAGCTAAAATGATGAAGCTGAGGTTATCATACTTTGGACACATCATGAGAAGACATGATTCACTAGAAAAGACCATAATGCTGGGAAAAACAGAAAGGAGTAGAAAAAGAGGAAGGCCAAACAAGAGACGGATTGATTCCATAAAGGAAGCCGCAGACCTGAACTTACAAGATCTGAACAGGGTGGTTCATGACAGATGCTCTTGAAGGTCACTGATTCATAGGGTAGCCATAAGTCACAGTCGACTTGGAGGCACATAACAACAACAAATTTCTCAATGAGTGTTTGGTTCAGCCCATGAGGTTCACCTTGTCTTGCAGCTTGCAATGTCTGACTTTGCCCAATGCCTTCACGAGAGCATCTGCAGTCATGTCTTCTGCTGGACAGTACTCCATCTTGAGTAGTCCTCTGCAGTAGGTATCTCTGATGAAATGGTGCTTCGTGTCTATATGCTTGGTTGGTGAACTCACCCCTTCTGACCCCATGAGTCTGATGCATCCTTGGTTGTCCTCATGCATCACAGCAGGCCCAGGTATAGAGATGCTTTAAACAGTTCAAGCAGCCTTTGCATGTTTGAGATCTTGGGTAGCTGCTAGCTTCAGTTTCATGGTTGAAGTGCCCTTTAGATATATCACCACTCTCTTTATTGCTTCCCAGTCCTTCTTGGTTGGCGACCTGGTTTTTTGGCACAGGTATCCCACCACTACCACCACATCTGGCCTGGTAACAGTACTGATATACAGATGTTATCTGATGGCTTGTCTTGTATCTCTCAATGTTTCCTTTAGGATCTGGCTTTTTCTTGAATTTCCTCTTGTAGCCTACAGCTTTCCTTTCTTGATGAAGCTTGGTCAGTGTCCAAGTTTTACTTTTGTGTAGAGCTCCCAGCTCTTCCTTGCCTGCCTGCTTCCACCTCTCAGCTTCAGCTTTGGGTAAGGCTTCAATCTCTTTCCAGGTCTCTGGTTCTGGAAGTTCATCTCTCACAAGGTAAGCAAGTCTCTCTGGTGGTACACCTCTGTTGGTGCATTCGAAGCATCTGGGTGCTGGCGCTTTGGCTGCCCCTTCTGGCTCTGTTGCCTGTTCTGGCTCAGAAACCTCACCTTCCTCTGCAGGTGTGTTATTGTTATACCTTAAGTGGTGGAAGAATAACTCGGCTTCTTCTTCCATTTTGCTGCCATCTGTTTGGTGTGGTCAATGTGCGCACTTTCCTTCATCAAAGTGGACAGCTCTGTATAGTCCAACTTTGCCAGTTGGGGGATCTACTACTCGATATCCCTTCTGTGTTGAAGTATATCCAATGAATATTACTTCCCTGGCAGTGTTGTCAAGTTTTGACCTCTTTTGTTTCGGGATGTGTACAAAGGCCTTGCACCCAAATACACAAAGATGAGACATGGTTGGTGTCCTATCATGCCATAGTTCAAATGGCATTTTATTGGTTGCAGATGCAGAAAGTCAGTTCTGTAGGTAGGTGACAGTAACCGCAGCTTCTCCCCCGTATTTTTATGGTAACTGTGCATCTTCCAACAAGGAATGAATCATCTGTCCAAGAGTCCAGTTCATGTGTCCCGCAACCCCATTTTGTTCTGGACTGTAAACAACTATAGTCTGGTACTCTATGCCTTCCTCACGGAGAAAGCCTTGCATAGCCCTAGACACATATTCCCCTCCATTGTCACATGTTATGATCGGTGGCTTTTTGCCAAATTTGTTGGACACAGTTTTGACATAGTCCTTCAATTTTTTAAGTACTTGACTTTTCTCTTTTAGCAGATACATTGTAGTATAGCTCGAGTAGTCATCTATAAAAGTCAGCATGTATAAATTTCCACCCTGGGTTGGCACCTTCATTGGCCCACAAAGATCAGTGTGAATTAATTCTAGAGACATTTTGGTTTTCCTTTCACTTTTCTTAGGAAATTTTAGTTTCACACTCTTTGTCTTTATACAGCACTCACATGTACAGCCTGAAGCAATTAAAAATCTGTTTTTAATATCATTTTTCCTTTCATCAGATACAGGGTAACTAGAAGCCTCTGTTTTTGCCTTTTCAGTCTGTCTTTGTTGTCAGACAGGAGCAAAGCCTGACTTTAATCTATTGCAATCTCATTGCATATAAATTGAAGATTTGCGCTTAAAACAGAGCTTCCTTCTGTGTTCTGTGCCCCCCTGTGGATTCAGGCAATGACTCATGTCTCTATTCTTTGTTTGTTTGTTTTCCCTGCCCATAGTAAAGTTTGCCTTCTCAGACAGAGTTTGTTCCTGTCTTGTCATGAATCCCTGCCGTCAAGGCACAAGGATCATGCGTCAGACCCAATTCCCACCCTTAGGGCAATTGATCTGGAACCAAAATATACCAATTCACCCTTGCCAAGGCTGTGTGTCCAACACCAACCCTGCAAGGTAGAAAGGTAGGCTGCCACCACCCCTTTTACTGGTACCACTCAGAGCCAGGGGATCTCTGAGCCCAGACACTAGTTAAACCAAGGTCCAAAAAGACAAGAGCCAAACTTACACTCCTTGTCAGGAAACCTCTGGTAAAACCCACAAAATAGAATTAAGCTTTTTAACTTCTTTTTCCCTCTTTGGTAGTTGCGTGACTTGAGAAGGTCAAGGTACTGGATCCAGAACCACCCTCTCTCTCAATGAACACACCAGGTTAAATAGAAGTAGCTTTATTAAAATAGATAAGTGCACATCAAAATATAGCAGCAAGTAATCCTTTAAGACCATACACCCAAACAGGGGTTTAGGTACATACAAGAGAGTTCATACACACAACAGGAAAATAACAAACTAGCTTACCTAACTACTTACGCATGAGGTAGTTGGTTGCAGTGGCATCTCTCCTAAGAGAGATGGATGTTAAACACAGAACAATGGAACCAGGCATAGGTTACCTCCCATAGGCAACACCATGGAACCACAAAAGCAGATTGCTATGGAACCCTGTAGCCAA
Organism: Rhineura floridana; assembly: GCF_030035675.1. Taxonomy (NCBI): domain Eukaryota; kingdom Metazoa; phylum Chordata; class Lepidosauria; order Squamata; family Rhineuridae; genus Rhineura; species Rhineura floridana. The sequence goes on from NC_084493.1 coordinate 29,972,591, forward strand.
GGCAGCAGAGAACAAATGCTATGGGTCTCTGACCCTATACTTAAGGGAAAGAATCCTAACGGTCCAAGATTTAAGAACCAATCAGAAAATGTCTGATGTAACCCCCTTCTAGATGTTTCTCACTCTTTCGCGCCTTCCAGGCCCTCCTCCCAACCAGTGTTTCACTGTACAGGCCAAGAATGACCTTGAATACCAGGCACTTCTTAATCAGCACAGATAGCCAGGTGCTGCTGTTTAGGCTTCTCTCTAACCGTCTTCAGCTGGAAACCGAAACTTAACATTTTTACCCTTTCAGAGGCCTGTTTCTCTAATGTTTGGATCCCCCAGAGTTCTTTGCTTGAACCAAGATGTTATTTAGGGTTTTTTAACTCATGAACATACGCAGGTTCATGACAAGTCTCTCTTTAAAACCCTGGTCCTTCAAATATGATATAATCTGATTCATATTCTGGTCTGTCTGTTGTAGCACACAAGCAGTTAACTCGTGGAGAAAACTCAGGAGCAATGCTTTTTGCATTTTATCATCACTTTTTCTTCCACACCTCTCCATTTCTCAGAGCAGTTCTGTGAATTTTTCTAGTGTATTGAGATTGTCTGCCTCTCTCGAAGTAAACAATTCCTTGTATAGGAACATTACAAGATTTTTAGACTTTCTGTCATATATTTCTTCTAGCTTCTGCCACATTTCTTTCACATTCTTACATCCTATGCAAACATTTAGTGCCTCATCTGATAATGCAGATATAAGAAGAGATTTCACTTTTGCATGCTTACGTCTCCAGGATGCTGTAGCAATTTCATTCTCTGCCGAGGGTTCAGGAACAGGATTTCATATAGATCCTCTCCTTCCAAGAGTGCAGTCATTCAAAGCTTCCAGACTGCATAATTGTCCTTCTCCAGCCTCAGGATGCTCGTCTTAAGTGTTGGTTCTTCAGCCATCCTTTCCTATATTTTGTTCTGCTTTTCTTTCTCTAACTTAAAGTCTCCTTTTGTTGATCTCTTTGTAAACCACACACAGTATTTAGCCTTTTTAGCTTTTAGGCACAACTTGCAATTCAACTTACCTTACTGGGCCAGCATAACCTTTTGTTATGTAAATTTGTATAAATGTTAGGAGAGATTGTCAATGGTCTGAGATGCTGTGTGCCAGTGTGTGCGTTTACCTAAGAAAGCAGGCTTTTACCCTGCATTGAGAACACTGAGACTTAAGATTTAGTAAAATAAGACAAGCTACTTTATTTCTAGAAATACATAGTAGATAGGAAAGGCATACCTAGTTCTAACTAACTAAGTTGGAGGCGCAATGCCCAGGTTTGGGAGTTGCCCTCATGGCTCAGGAGGGAGAGAGCAGAGACAGAGGTGTCTCCTCTCTCTCAGACAGATGAAGAAGAGAAAAAAGGGAAGGGCAGAAGGAGGAGGGGCAGATAAGCTTCCCTAAGCATATCAGTCTAACAATGGAAGGAAGTCAGTCAGAGCATCACAGTTAAGGTAGTCGTTCGTTCGTTATGTTTATTATGGTCAATGACCCGTCAAGAAAATAAAATTACAGCCAGTTACATACAAGATAAAAAAGCAATAGACATTACAATATAGGATTAGATAACATACGTTTGCGTTGTGCTGTATAAAAAAACTTAGCGACTGGAATCAAATAAGAGCTATTTTTGCCAGATAGAAGCCATGTTAACCACTGTTCTGGAGATCTATTGGATTGTTTTTGTATAAGGGGTGCAATATATAAGTCCCTTTCCTCAATATAAAGTGGGCAGGCAAACAGGACATGGTGAAGTGTTTCTAAGTGTCCTTTTCTGCATATACAGAAACGTTGGGCTAAGGGCATGCCCTTGAATCTGCCCTCCAAGAGCGCAGACTCCAGGCAGTTGAAACGAGCCTTGGTAAAGGCTAGACGGAATTTAGGATTCGTTAGGACATCTAGGTATGGGGCGTATTTTGGAAAGTGAAAACCGAGATTATGCTGGGAAGGGGAACATGTTTTAGCTGCCGCCTGTGTTGTGGATTGTCTATCAATATCCTTAAGCCTATCCTTAATAATCTGTCCGGCCTTACTAAACTCTATAGAAGAAAGAAATTCAATCGAAAGGCCTAAATAGGGTAGTTTGTCCAAAAAGCATTTCATCCAAGTGGATAGGTGACCTTCTTCCCCAAGAGATGAAAGATAACCTGTCGGGCATGCATACATGATTTTGGTCCAAAACTTAAAGGAAAATAACCATGCTAAGCATTCAACTGAGTAAGATCCCGCTTCCATTCTCAAGGCGGCGTTAGGAACACAATTTTGGACTCCAAAAATTCGACGCAAAAAAATAGATAGCACTGACTCCACTTTAGGGTTGAAAGCATATATCCAAATCTGGACACCATACAAAAGTTGGGGTAATATTTTAGCTCTGAACACCTGTAATGCTGCTGGAATGTATTGCCCCCCATTATTATAATAATATCGGACAATGCTCTTCATCGCTGTTCGGGCCGTTGCAACAGCCGCACTGATGTGAGGCACCCAGGAAAGGGAAGAATGGAATAAGATGCCTAAATATTTATATGCTCTAACTTGCTCAATTACATGGCCATTGATTTTCCATTCCGGAGTTAATGATGATTTTGCAAAGACTAGAATTTTAGTTTTGGAGAAGTTGATTGTTAATACATTCTCTGAACAATATTTCATAAAAATTCTAATCAAACGTTTTAGGCCAACTTTTGAAAAGGAGAGCAAGGCTGCATCATCAGCATAAAGCAAGATGGGGCATCTACTTCCTTTAATTTTAGGCGAGTGAAGGTCAGCAGAGAGACAATTGGAGGCCAAATCATCAAGGAAAAGATTAAAAAGGAGCGGGGCCAACACACAGCCTTGTCTGACCCCTTTTGATGTGATGATTGAGTTGGAGAGATCACCATTTTGGCCGCAGCGAACGCGGAGGGAAGTGTTCTGGTGTAACTTATATATCAAAAACAGTAATCTTTTATCCATCGATGTTTTAGCCAGTTTTGCCCACAGCAAATCCCGTGGAATTGAGTCAAACGCAGCCTTCAGGTCAATAAAAGCGACGTATAAACCACTCCCTACGTGATTGCTATATTTTTCCGCAAGGTGATTAAGAAGGAGGCAATGGTCCATAACCGATCTACCACTCCTAAAGCCTGCCTGTTCCGCACCCAGGACATTTTCTTCCTCCATCCAGTTGGCCAATTTGTTCTTTAAATATTTAGCATATAGCTTTCCAATCACAGAAAGTAAGCTGATTGGTCTATAACTGGCAGGGTCGGTCCTGGAACCTTTCTTATAGATTGGCACAATTATGGCTTCCTTCCAGGACTGTGGGAAGTGACCCTTGTTATTAATCAAAGTAAATAAATTTGCTAAAATAGGCGCCCACCAATCTGGATGTGTTTTTAAAAGCTCAGGGGGGAGATTATCTCCACCAGGAGCTTTAGCCAGTTTTAAGTTTTTAATCAAATCGAGTATTTCTATCTGTGTGACCGGCGGCCAGATGGGAAGGGATCCGTGATCAGCTACAGGAGGGGACTTTAAAGGAAAATAATGAAAGTCCATTTGGAAGTCGGCGAAATGTTGTTCCCAAACACTTGGGAGGATGTTACAGGTGGCAAGGTTAAAGGGTCTGATAGAGCCATTAACTAGTGACCAAAACTTTTTTGAATTTTTATCTTTGGCTGCCTGTCTTAAGGACTCCCATCCCAGCTGTAATGCTTGTCTCTTTTTATTAGCTATAAGGGCTTTATAGATCCTTTTGGTTTTATAGTAGGCCTCAGGCAAGATTTTAGCATTTTGATGGCGATAGCATAGATATATGCTTCTGAGTTGTCTTTTTAGATTTAGGCAATCTTGGTCAAACCATTTATGTGGGCCATTGTAAATATTTGCTCTGCTGGGCACTTTATTCGGGATTAGCAAAGGTTGGAGAGTCTCAACCAAGGAGTCAAATATAATTAAAGTTTGAGAAAGATTGGAAGAATTCTCAATAGACTCTTGTATATTCTTGGCCAGGGGAGAATCTATGAATTTCTCAATTTTGGCGGCAACTAATGAGGTCCACATGGGCCGTTTGTATTTAAAATACATTTGGTTAATAACCGGGTTATACTCTGCCACTAACCTACAGTTCACCTTTGGTTGTAGTAGAAGGGTAATAGGTAAGTGGTCGCTGTCTAGTCTCTTGCCAATCGAGAATTTTGTAATTAAATTCAGGAGATGGGGGGACGTGATAGCATAATCGATCACGCTGCTTCCTCTATTTGAAATGTATGTATATTCCGCACAGGCATCAAGGGGCTTTAGTCCATTTAAGATGACAAGGTTGTGGCTACCGACAGTACGAGTTAAACAAATTCCCTGATAATTCACAGTATGATCTTTTGAGGTTCTCTCTAGGTCCATAACTAAATGAGAGTTAGTTTCCCCCCTCCATAATCTGGAGGACAGGAGACTCTCATTATCCTGGCCGATCCTAGCATTAAAATCACCCATGATGATTACCAAGGCTCTGGGGAATCGGGACTCCAGCTCCGTGATATAGTGGTCTAATTCTTCCCATATTTGATCCATAATTATTCTGGAAGTGGCAGGGGGAATATAGACGTTTACTAATAGAAAGGCTAGTTTGTCAAACGTCAAGTGAACTGCCATAGCTAAGTTATGGCATGCTGGGATACTGTTACAGTGTACATTTAGCCCTGTAGAGATGAGGATTGCCAGACCTCCTTTAGGGCGTCCTTTCGTTTTGTCTATTTGATTAACAGCTGGTAAAGTTGTAGAGTTAAAACCATCTAAGTTTAGGTCATTAATACACCAAGTTTCCTGTAAACAAATTACATCTTGATGATTTAAAAAATCAATAAAATCTGGAATATTTTGTTTGGATGACCATCCTGCTATATTCCAGGACAGCAGGTGTAATGGAGTGTCATTCATCACTGAGGTAATACACTTACGGATGGGCTTGGAGTCCCCAGCTGGCAAGGGTGATATAATCTGGGGCTGTCAATGTAACTCTTCTATGTGATTCAGAATGCCCAGATTGTCATTAAATACCGCCCCTGAAGATGGGCACATTTTCCGAGTTGCAACCTGGGATCGGGGTACTACATATGAGGGCGTAGTCCTCCCAGAATTGCAAGAAGTAGACTTGTCCCCAATGGAGCCCTTTTGTTGGTTCGTAGTTGTAAGACGTTGTATCAGGCCATATAGTCTTTGGATAACCATGTCTCTTTCCAGATCTGATATTTGAGAACATAATGCAGTAAGTTGGATCTCTTCCGGTTCCAATTCACCCAGCAAGGTCGAAAACGATAGGGCCGAAACAGGTGGTGCAACAGGAGATCGTTCCTTGTCTTGAGAATAAGCATAGTTCATATCTATCTCAGATTCTGCGGAGGAAGAACTCACTGATCTCCCTGTGTGAGTCCATAAGGGTACTGGGGCAGAGGCGTTAATGTAATAACGTTGTATTAAGAGGCCGCTATAGTGTAGCTCCTCTCTTACACGATATATCTGATTAGCTATTATCGAGGAATGGAATGTCACAATCAAACGCCACACTCCAGATTTAGAAGATTCATTAATCAAAGATCTGACATAGTTAGTGGGTTGTCCAGGGTGTAAAAAGCGAGCAAAATAATTGTCCAGAAAGGGCACACTTGGAAAGGGGGGGCATCTTCTTAAAGTCCTAGAGTTGTACGTTATTGCCAGTTTATCAGGTTGCAAAACTAGTTCCCAAGGTCTGGAATACGTTTTGGTACAGCATGTCTTTTTGTCCAGTTGAGTGAGCTCTAAGGTAAGGCTCTCGTTCCCCGATGTTATTGTAGTTTCGCTTGCAGAGTTATCCATGAAGTATGTGGAGGGTACAGTCTGATGATTGTTTTGTTTAGATAAAACATGCTCTCTTAGCTTGGGATCCGGTCTTGGTTGTTCAAGCAGTTTAAATAAAGGTTTAAAGTTCATTTTTGCCGGTGCTGGGGTTTCTGAGTTTTTGTAGTTTTTAGATTTCTTTGTATTCTTTGTTTGCCTTAACTTTCCTCTCCCACCAGAAATGACCTTGGGCTGCTGATGTTTGTTCTTCTTCTTCTTTTTTTTATTTTTATCTGTTTCTTTTACAGATGGCTGCTGCTGTGAAGAGACAGGATCCACCACGGGCGGCAATGACTGCTCCACATTATCACATGCAGTAAGAGACCCCTTATATTTCACCAGGGTGGTAAGTAGGTTGTTAGTTTCAGTGATAAAGGATTTAATTAATCTCAGTTCCTGAAAGATAATGTGTTGCCAGTCAGGTTCTGCTGGTTTAGAATCATCAAGTGCCGCAGATACTGACGAACATAATTCAAGGGATCCAGGAGAGTTGAAAATGGAGGAGTTTCCACTGAGTGGCTCATGATAAGAGTCAATAGTGACAGGTTCCGAAGGTGGTAGATCGTCAGATAAGTTAAAAGGGTCATAAGAACATTTGAAGCCTGCATCTATGAGCTCCTCCTCTAAGTTTGTAACTGATATTCTAGCAGCATTCTCTGTATATTTATTTACTAAGAAGGATTTTCCCAATGGCCATTCATGAGGCATTGCCCGTGTAGGGTATTTTAACTGAGAGATTTGTGTAGTCCTAAAAGGACAGGGTATTTCTTGAGCACGGGGAAAATAATTAGTTATCTTTGTTTGTCGATCCTTTAATCCAGTTCCGTCCTCCATAACTGAGCACTTCCCCACTTCCTTATATTTATACTAGCAAAGATCTTCCTTTAAATCGTTACTTGCAGTCAATGCACTGGGGTTCTTACACCCCTCACTCCAATCTATCTGTTGATATGTTTGCCTCACACCGCTTTGTACTCAAATTAGAAGGCGTTCTAATTACTCTCGCATAGATTGCAGCATAGATTATAGCAGTGAATTGCAGCAGTTAGTCAGGTTAATGGCGGCAATTAGTCCAAGTATATGAGGCTTCGCTCTGCTGCCTCTCTTTTATTACTTTAACCTGTCTTGAGTAATAAAGAACCTCAGCAAATCAGCTTGGCAAAGGAGACTCAAAATTCAAAATTCCAAGTTATGTTGGGTATTATTTCAGATATAATTGCTACTAGCTCCACGAGCTGCTGGATAAGTGTCTTACCCGGGGGAGGATCCTCACCGGCCGTCGTTAAGGTAGTCAAGCCTATCCATCTGGAGGACCCTAACTCTATCTCCCTTCTGGAATATAGACAAAAGAAGAAAACAGGAGTTGCTCTTGCCCCACTTCCAACAATTTTGTCTCCCTTCCAAATAAATGGGTTATGGCAGCCTTTCCCATCTAGTGGGCCACCAGATGTTGTTGGACCACAACTCCCATCAGCCTCAGCCAGCATTGCCAATGGTCAGGAAAGATGGGAATTGTGGTCCAACGACATCTGGTGGCCCACTAGTTGGGAAACGCTGGGTTATGGGAATTCATGGTCTACATATGGATTAGTATTATGGGGTCCACCCACACTCACTAAAATTAATGTCAATTTATTGGCTAATTCCCACCTCCTCATCAGGTTTGCTGGTTAGTATAAAAGTGAATTTAAAATTTGGGTAAGTTAGATTTTTCCTGGAGAAGGAGGGGGAATCTTGCATTTTGGACTACTTTTTAATCTTTTTTTGGCCTGCTTCTATCAACCTTGCCTCCTCCTTTGCTCTGCTAAAGGACTTAAGACCTGAATAGGCCTGAATAGCATCTGCACAGGATAGGTAACTATGATCTTCCTTACCCTAATAGTCTAGGAAATTTATAATTAAACTACATTAAAAGTAGTTGGACAAGGGAGTTGGGTGAATTAATTATATTAATTATATTGTAATCATTTATCATATTGGAGGAAGAGTGATATATTATTATTATTATTATTATTATTATTATTATTATTATTATTATTATTATTATTATTATTATACAGTAGGGCCCTGCTTACTGGCGTTCCATTTTGTGATGTTCCTCTCATGCGGCAGCTTTCAATTCGGGGAAATTCCCCATTTTAAAGCCGATTTTGCGCTTTTACGGCGTTTTGTGACATTTTTGCATCATTTTCTGCTTTACAGTGATTTCTGCTTTACGGCGGGGGCCTGGTCCCTAACCCGCCGTGTTAGTGGGGCCCTACTGTAATAATAATAATAATAATAATAATAATAATAATAATAATAATAATTCAAAATGCTCTCTGTAATCATTACTTTAATGGTATCCCTAATGTTGCTAGCGCGTATTTCTATCATGCCATTTTTGGCTTATGTCATCATTAATCATTAATTAGCTTTAGCATACTTCTAAAGCCCTTTCTCAATTGGGTCATGTTATCATTCCCGTAGCGCTATTAACAAAGCAGTCGTACTTGGAGGAGGCTGGCAGAACTGGAGCCAGCAAAAGGGAAGATGATGTAAGGTTCCACCACATTCCACCTCTGATCACAATCCCTTGGGAGAGAAACATGCTGGCTATGCTAGCAGGGCTGGGTGGAAGGAAAATAAATGCATGTTTTCTTCTGCCACCCTTTTTCCCGGCATATTGTCTGCTGGGACAAGGAGCCACAGGGCCAAGCTGAACATGCTCAGGATGCGGCATAAGTCCCCCTTGCCTTGTTCTGCCCCCAGCACAACCCCAGAATATCCCTTTATCTGGCTTCCCACTGACGCTACTTGCACAGGTTTTGGTTGAGCTGGCTGGGCCCTGGCTGGGCCCAGGTGGTGGTGGATTTCTCCAGCACACCAACTCCCATATGCTCAGAGGCACATATTACCAAATTCTTCCAAGCTACACAGGAAGTGGACTGGACTGTGAAAGACCAATCCAAATTGTTTGTGCATTTTGACCAATTTGTAGGGCAGTCCAATATCTCAGAGCAGAGATCAGGTCTCCTGCTCCCCTGGTGCATTCACTATAGCTGCCCAATTTCCCTGCTTTTTAGATAGAAATATCTGTTGGCTATAGGTACATTCTTAAACCACAAGGTATTTTGCCTATTAGTGCATTTCTCTGCTTTTTAATCTGGGGGGTAAGGAATGGGATCCTGTACAAGTTTGCTGGAAATGGATTGATCATTTGAATGCTTATTAAGTTCAATGGGATTTACTCCCCTGCAGTCATGCTTAGGATAGGTTAAACTGACTATAGGGGGATGGAGAGGAGAGGAGGAGGAAAGGTGGGGATAGGGGAGGAGGAGGGAGGGGAGGATAGGCAGGGAAGCAGGCAGGCAGGCAGGTTTAATCATTTGCTTATTGAGTTCAATGGGATTTACTCCCATGCAATCATGCTAAAAATGGTTAAACTGACCATGGAGGAGGAGGGGGAGGGGAGGGGGAGGGGAGGGGAGAGGAGGAGGGAGGGGGAGGAGAGAGAGGGGGGAGGAGGAGGGAGGGGATTGGAAGGGCCAAAGGGGCAAAGGAAGGGGAAAGAAGGGGCAAAAGGGAGGGGATAGGAGAGATGAGAAGGGGATGGCAGGTTTGATCATTTGCATGCTTTTTGAATTGTGTGATTTACTCCTGTACAATTATGCTTAGCAAAGGTAAAACTGACCTGGGGGAAGGACAGGGAGAGGGAGGGAAGGAGATTGAGTGGGTGGGCACTGGGCAGAGAGAAAGCCCCTTTCCTTTCCAAAAGGAACACATTGTGAACAGTATCATTGTTTTTCAGGGTTTTCCCCACCTTCTCATTCCACAGCAGGTACATGTAGTCTCCTACCCAAATTTAACCCAAAGCTGTCACTGGCCACACCCAGGCCAAACCTATATTTCACTTTAGACAGTCATGGCTTCCCCCAAAGAATCCTGGGAAGTGTCATTTGTGAAGGGTGCTGAGAGTTGCTAGAGGACACCCTATTCACCTCACACAGCTGCAATCCCCAGCAGAAGGGCTGACTGTTAAACCATTCTGGCTACTGGAGCTCTGTCAGGGGAATAGGAGTCTCCTCTCCGCATCCTTCATGAATGGCACTTCCCAGGATTCTTTGGGAGAAGCTGTGACTGTCCAAAATGAAATACAGTAGGGCCCCGCTTCTTGGTGCCCCGCTTTTTGGCATTCCGCTAATACGGCATCAGGGGGGCGATCAGCTGGAGCGGGGGCTGGACCTCCCCGTGCTCCAGCTGATCTCACTGGAGGAGGGGAAGATCAGCTGGAGCGCGCTACAGCTGATCTTCTCCTCTTCCAGCACAATCAGACCCCTGCTCCAACTGATCTCGCCGAAGAAGGGGAAGATCAGCTGTAACATGCTACAGCTGATCTTCTCTTCCGGCGCGATCAGACTCCCGCGCTACAGCTGATCTCACCCAAGGAGGGGAAGATCAGCTGTAGTGCACTACAGATGATCTTCTCCTTCAGCGCGATCAGTGGGTTAGGTTCCAGACCCCCGTGCTAAAGCTGATCTAGAACCTAACCAGCCGTATGAGTGGGACCCTACTGTAAAGGTCTGACCTGGGTGTGGCCCCCTGATTAGCCAAGCCAAATAGCTGTGAATCTGGCTTTTAGGACACTGAGGGTTCTTACTGAACATGCCCAACGTTATAATAGATTTCAATGTTTAATTTCTTAAATTAATTAAAAGTCATCCATGCATTTTTTAAAAAAAACTTGAACTGCAGAAGATAAAGGTCAGAGTATGTGGCAAGGTCAGTAATAGAATTACAGGTACTCTGTGATTTTTAATTAATTTCAACACATTATGAGACCACTGACAGAAAAAAGTCCAACAGGGGTCTGGATTTTTTCTCTCTTGTTTTATATTTTGAACTCTCGATTCTCTCTGAGTGTTTTGTGTATCACTATGAAACCTTAGAGGGTTGTTAAGCAAGCATTTCTGAGTTCAGGACTATACGTTTTGTAAGGTTTTATTTTGAAATGAGTTTATGGGAAGCAGCAGAATGTCATGCGGAGGAATGTGAAATATCCATGCTGGCTATAGTATACAGCCACTCTTGTGGCTATATAACAAACAGAAAATAAGAGAAAAGAAAAACAAAGGATAAGCTAATATGTAATAACTATCCAACAGTAGACCCTACATGATACAGCAAGCTGTGATTTCTATAAAATAACTTAGCTTTCTGGCAAACAACTGTCTTTGATATCCCCCTTTTAAGGATTTTCTAGGGTATTTTTTTATTTCTGCAAACCTTAGGGCTCTCTCAAGCCTGCTGATACCTCCCTCTGTGGGCAATGCCATTTTGGCTACATAAGCATCAGCATGCAGAGCCCAAACATTTGAAATAGATGGAATGGTTCTCCTTGTTAAAATCAGGAGGCGTAAAATGCAGGGCAGAGCAAATCTGTAAAACAGTAAAGGAATAATTTGGTGGAAATCAACTCAAGTCTATTTCTGGCTAAAGGGTCTGGGGTTTGGGGGAAAATCCCTGCCTGAGGACTTGGACAGTCACTGTCAGAGTAGATAATACTGAGCAAGAAGAATCAGTGGCCTGATTTAGTACAAGGCAGTGAGTGTGGTCATATATTCACATGCCCTTCCCAGCTGTTCTAGATTTTCTAGCATGGACCAGTCCTCTTGGAGACACAAAGATGAAAACGTTGTGTCAGAAGTAACCCAAAGTGCTGCTGTCATCTCTCTCCCCCTTCCTTCCTTCTGTCTCTTCAAAACTGCCAACTGTCTCCACTTGAGTTTGGTCAGCAGAGAAGACAGAGGGAGAGAAAAACATCCCTTCATTTTATTTTTGGCTGGTTTGTTAATAGGTACCTTTCCAGCTAGTGCAGACAGCTGACATTAAATATATATATATATATATATATATATATGACTGTACCTTCCATTCACTAAAGAGAAGACAATGATGATACAGGAGTGGGGAAGGATGGAGAAACCAGAGTCACAGGGGAGTGCTGGGTAATTGAATGTCAAGGTTGACATGTCTAGTGTTTATTTTAGTAGCTGTACATCTGTAACACTTGGCTTTGGCTTTTTGTGACTCATAACATCTGGTGGGGAAGAGACTAAGGGAAAAGAGAAGTTAATAGTTACATATATTGTTTTATTGAGGCATTCAAGAAGGTACTTATCAGAAAAAAGAGCAGAAGCCTCTGAAATGTAAGAAAAACAGGGAGGAGTGGGGTAAATCCCATTGTCAGAGGGAACATGCATCTTGATACTAGCTATTCCAGTTGCTGGGAATCACTTTTGGAGAGAGCACTGCTGCATTCAGGTCCTGCTTATGGGCTTCCCATGAGCATCCGTCTGGCCACTATGAGAATAGGATGCTGGACTAGATGAGGCTCTGACATGATCCAGGTGATGTGAGGCTCTCAGGGGAACTTCTTTGCTACTACATGAAAGAAGGCAAAGTGGGGAAAGGCAAAGTGCCAGTGGTTTGTGCGGTTCATAAAAATAAGACACAGCATACAAAAGCACATGCATAAGAAGACAAGAAGATCCCCACCAGATCTCCAGACCTAGTTTAGTGTCCTGCTTCCCACAGTAGGGATGGGGGAGAAATTCCATTCAGTTCTCATTTTAAGCCAAATTTACCAAATTCACACTTTTTGAAACAAAGTGAGAACCGAAACACAGCCATCCTTCGAAATGCGCACTTACCCAAATTTTGCGATGCATTTCTCCAACCAAGCAATGTTTACAAAAATGTATATAGTAAAGTGTGCACAAAATGAATATATATTGGTGAAAACAACACACAAAAATGCATTACGTTAGAATCAATTGCTTGCAAAAATGTGTGCGTTAGTCAAAACCACATACAAAAATGTATTTATTAGGAGAAATTTGCAATAAAATGCTGAAGAATTTTCAAGAGGATTTTTTTAAAAAAAAATTGCAAGTTGCTGCAGAAAAGTGGAGAACCAAATTTAAGATTAGAAAAATGAGAAACTGAGAGAACCTAAATTGACAAATCATTCCATCCCTATCCCACAGTGGCCAATTCAATATCTCTAGTCAGACCACAAGCAGGGAATGATGACAATAGACCTCTCCCATTGCCTTTCCCCCAACAACTGGCATTCAGTGGCTTACTGCCTCTACACATAGTGGTTTTATAAGGCCATTGTGACATCCTCTGTGAATTTGTCTGTTTTCTTTAAAGCCATCTTAAATTGGGGATCATCATCACATCTTGGGGCAGCAAATTCCATAAATTAATGATATGTGGTATGGAAAAATATTTTCTCTTGTTCATCCTGAACCTACTGCCCAATAGTTTCATTGGGTGGCCCCATATTCTAATGTTATGGAGGAAGGCAAACCGCTTTGTCCACACAGTCCTGATCTATCAGGAATTGCAGAGTCCCAGGTTGGTGATGGCTCAGGTCAAAGGGCACAGGATAAGGTGGTTCATAGGTGTTGCTGAGCTGGAGTAAGGCAGGTTCAGGAACCTGAAGAGTACTGCAGGTACTGGCCCAGAGATTCTTGCATGAGTTCAGGACCATGGCTAGCAACCTTGCTGCTAAAGTAAAAGAGATTTCCTCTGGACTAGGCTGGAGTAACTACCAGGGTCTTTATAACCTGACCAGGAGAGTTCTGGGTGCTTCATTGCCACTACCAAAGTATTTCACTGGTCTATCTTAAAGGGCCCACACCTTGTTCTATAGCTGCTGGCTCCTTCTATGGAATGAAGGTCAGAGTCATGGTGACCTCATTGTGGAATGCTCCCCATGACTTTCCTAGTCACATTTGGAGTCTTGAGGCCTACTCCTCACAGTCTGGGTGCAGTTTGAGCAGGAAGGGTTCAAGATCCAAGACAGAGGGATCTTCTTGGGAAGGATTGGGGAGCAAATCTGACTCGTGTGAGGTGCTGCTCCTAGGGAACTCAGTCTCTGAAGTTTCTAGGTCCAGGACCATGACACACACTATGGGGGTGGGACTGAGAGAAGGGACTTAAAGCATATACTACATCCATTCAGCTGTGCCATGTGACCTCCAGTACTGGGGTAAGTTAAACTGGAAGAAGGAGTGATCTAAGTAAAAATGCACAATAGCTCTGGTTTTTTGCTGCTTTTATTTTCTTTCCACTGGACTGCTGGCTGAGCTGGCATTCTCCCCTTCCAAGGGCTTCAGATGGCTTGTTACTCCTGCTTCCTCAGTGCAGGATTACTCTCTAAAACGCTGTGCTATAAAAACCAACAACAGCTTTTAAAGAACAATAAAAGGGCACCCAGGGCAACATTCTTGCCAAGAAAGAGAGTGAAATTCACCAGCTATGAAACGTGCTGTGGTGCATGCCTCCACTTTCTCCATTTTTATCCATGCCAATTATGTGTCTGTGTATCGATGGAAGAATCGATAATTCACTTGAGGTAGAGGTCAAAGATCATGATAAAATTCAGCCTGCTTACAAGGCTTATTCAGTGATTAACATCCCTGATGGATGGCCATCCAGTCTCTGCTTAAGTAACTCCAGTGAAGGAGAGGCCTCCACCTCCTGAGATAGCCTGTTTCACTGTCAAACATCTCTTTCTCTTAGGTTCTACTACATTTAGCTAAAATTGGCTTCCCTACAATTTCCACCTGCTGGTTTTTGTTCTGCCCTCTGGAGCAAAAGAGAACAAGTCTGCTTCATCTTCTGCACAACAGCCCTTCAGATATTGCAAGGTCAGTATTATGTCTCCTCTTAATCTTCACTTCTCCAGGATAAACATAACTGTTCCTCTTAGGACTCAGCTTCCAACATCCTTACCATCTTGGTTGCTCCCTCCAACACATGCTCCAGTTAATCTTAAAATGTGGCACCCAGAACACATAGTACATAGGAACATAGGAAGCAGTCCTGAGCTCCAGAGTTCCAGCAGGGTCTGGACTGCAGTGGCAATGTTTGACAGACAAGGAGGAGAAGGCAGAGGGGATGAGTGAGTGAGCTGGAAGTAGCCAGGTGTAAGGGAAAGGATGAGGACCCAGTCCCTTTGTCTCAGGTTATTAGGGATGGGGTGCTGGAGGCTCTGACTTTCATCCCCACCCCCAGAGCAGAATGCATCACTGGGTACTGAAGGAGCTCCGATGCAATGGGAGGGGCATCACAGAAAGAGGAGGCACGCAGGGGGCAAGTCATTGTTCTGTCACCAAGGACTCAGCACCATCTCCACCGGCATGAGCAGTTATGGTCTCCTTCTCTCCAAAGCACCTGTTTCTGAACACAGTCTTCCTGCGAGGGATGAAAATCCTGCCAGTGAGCTCACCATGCCTTGCCCTTATAAAGCTAGGTGGAAAGAGTGGGGAGAGTTGTTAGGTCATCTTAGTTGCTACCATCCAGTCTTGAACTCCAGATCCTGTTCTTAGACTCCTGATTTGCAACCCCAGTAATCTGAGCCTTCTGCTAAACCTGCACTGAATTTTCCTAAATAAATCTCTCTTGAAAAAGAAGCCTTCTTGTGGTGTTTTGGAATGGGAGCCAGGACAGAAGGTGCCTTACCTGAGTCAAACCATTGATCTATCTAGCTCAGTATTTTCTACACCAACTGGCAGCAGCTCTCCAAGGTTTCACACAGAGGTCTCTCCTAACCCTACCTGGAGATTGAACTTGGGTCCTTCTGCATGCAAGGCAGATGTTCTGATCTATGATCCTTCTTCAAGATATGTTCTGATCCATGCAGAACCCTTGGAGATTATCTTAAATTTCTAGATTGTTCAGGAGGAGGTGGACCATCAAGTACCCAGAACCTTATCCTTGAAGATGTAAGTTATGAAGAAGTAAACTTGACTGTTCCATTTCTACATTCTGCTCCCCATCCTGGTGTGTTCTTAGGTTTCCCTCACTATAGGCCTGGATAAAAGAGAGCAAAAAGAGGAGCAGTTTTTTTAAAAAAAGCAACAAAGAGCATGTACAGATAACTGAAAGAATGAGAAATTCAGACATAAATATGAGGATGAATCCAAGAAGAGAACCTGACCATCCATTCACCAGCCATATGGGAGAAGTTGACAAGAAGGGGTCTTTAGCTACTGAGGCTCCAGTGGAGTAATCCTTTAGTTCCAAACTGGACTTGACAAAAATCAAGAATTCTAGAGCTGAAATTGAATTCCCAGTGGAATGGATGGACAAAATATTCAGGACAAACAAAACAAAGTTCTGTCTTCACACAACATATTAATTCATTTATGGCCCATGGCTCAGTGGTGGTCGACATGCTTTGCATGCAATAGATCCCAGGTTCAATCTCCAGGATCTCCATATAGGATTGGATGAAACCCCTACCTGAAATCCTGGAGTGCTGCATCCAGCCAGTGTAGACAGTACCAAGTTAGATGGACCAATGGTCTGACTCAGTATAAATCAGCTTCCTATGATGTAGTGATTGCTACTGGTTTGGATTGCTTTAAAAACAAATTAGACAAACTAAAGGAGGAGGAGGATAGGTCCACCAGTGGCTGTTAGTCATGAAGCCTACATGGAATCTCCATGACCCAAAGCATACCAGTTCCTGGGGAGCAATAGGAGATCCTCAGGTCTCATGATCTCCTTGTGGGCTTTATTGAAATATCTGACCAGCAGTTGTTGGAAATGGGGCGCTAGTCTTAGTGAGTCTTCAGTATGATACACCAGTGCTCCTAATATTTTCTTTCTCCCCAAAAGTCTTTCTCCATGGTATGGCACATGAGACCACCACCTTGATACAGTTCAGCAGGTCTGGGTCTGGTTGATATCTGGATGGGAGACTTTCTGGGATCCACATGTATGGCACCTTGATGGAAGAAGTGTGAGAATAAATGTAAACAAACAATGAACTTTCTCCAGGGATTTTCCAAGTACTTGAATGTGTGCTAAATGTTCCCGAAATGTTTGATATCTGCAATTGACATCCTCTCAGAGGTTTGATATTTGACAGTTCATAATTGGCCATAGTTGATAGTTGCTGTACAATGGCATTTAGTGCTTGATAGGTTGTGAAATCTCATATGGGATGCCTGCCAAAAGAATGAAGAGTGGTACTGCAAAAAAAATCCAAAGCACTCACATTTTGAGGTGTTATTCAGTTCAAATTGGAAGTGGGAAATGTAGGTTTTCATGTGGTAAAGTTGGACTGTTCAGAAACTATCAAGCAGTTGTAGATGCTCGACATGTTTTAAACACACATGTAGCCATCATATCTGATAAAACAGACTGGGAATATAGAAAATGTATAATCCAGGTAAGTGCTTAATGTTGCTATGTGCTCAGCATCTTCCTGAGCAATTAGATGTTCCAGGGGCAGTTCCAGGGTGAAGGGTCATAGCTCAGTAGTAGAGCATCTGTTTTGCATACAGAAGGTCCCAGATTCAATCTCCAGGTGCGTCTGGAAGAGATCCCTGTGTAAAAACCCTGGAGAGTCATGGCCATACAGTGTAGGCAATACTGAGATAGATGGACCAGTGGTCTGACTCAGCATATGGAGCTTCCTATGTTGCTATGTATCCAGATTAATTTCGTTTGGAGAAGAGAGCACTGGAGATGTATGCTATCTTTGTAACATTTACTTTATTTGCAAATACAAGCAGAACATAAGTGGAGCATAAATGGAGGCAAACAGCAGGCAGAAGATCTACCAATGCAATTCTTTCAGCAGAAATGCTGTACTACCCTCCAAACAACTAAGTCCAGCTAGAAACTCTTGCCACATTCTGCTCTCTCTCTCTCTCTCTCTCTCTCTCTCTCTCTCTCTCTCTCTCTCTCTCTCTCACTCACTCACTCACACACACACACACACACACACACACACACACACCTATCACCTCCCCTCAGCTATAGAGTTGTCACCTTCTCTAGCTTCTGATGGACATCTCATTTGAAAAAGTAGAGAGGTTACCAACTATCAGGAGACAAATCTTCCTTAGATGCAACATCAACTGGCCAACCTTGGATAGTTAACCTGCAATATATCTAACAAAGAAATGATTGGCCACCTGTCATAATGGTGTATTCCAGCAGATGTAACTGCTAGGGGTGTGCACAAGAGGTGGTTTGTATTTGTCACTTTTGGAAACTGCCTGATTTGTCCCAAGTGGTTCTGTGGTCTGTCTCATTCAACTCATGTTTTGAGTCCACAGAAGCATCATTAAAAATGAAGCTCTGTTCACTACAATTTGCTATTAAAGGGAATTTAAAAATGGCTATAACATCCTTCCTTTGACTGAAGTGGATGGAATTTGCAGGCACAGCAGTTCCTTCAGCATTGATGAAACTTGCCAAATGAAAGGCAAATACCAAGGTTTGCAGATTGGCCACCTTGATTTTTTTTAGAAAAAAGAGATGATTCTATAGTTTTAAATTTGGGGGTATAATTGGATGACATCTGCAGGCAAAGTCACTCTTTCTAAGGGCATGAAGGCTGCCATATTTCAGAACAAACACCTGCAGTGGCTTTACCACAAGGAGTTTTGAAATCTTCCCTGTCCCCTAATTCATTATTGGGAAATCAAAAAATGGGTGTAACTTTTTCCCCCTTTTGACAGAAGCGATTGGAATTTGCAGACATAGCAACACCTTCAGGGTAGATAAATCATGACAAGTTACAGGCAAATACTTCCAGGGGGTTGGGGGTTGGACACGTTGTGTGTGTGGTTTCAAAAACAGGAAACATGTCTTTTAAAATTTTATTTCAGAGAGAATTAAATGTAATTTGCAGCCATGGTTACTCCTTCTGAGGGGATTAATCCTGCCAAATTTCAGAAGAATAACTGCTGTAGTTCTCCTGCAAGTGGTAAAATAGGAATCATTTAACTTCCCCTAGTGTTTTGTGGGCAATCAGTCTGTAAATCGCTGACATAAGAGAGGTGCACCAGGAAATAAACCTGCCAATATGCAGACAAATAGATCCATTCATAGGTCCCCCACAACCTTTTGATTAGCAAACTGGTCAAATGCAGACTAGATGGAAATACTGTCAGGTGGATTCACAACTGGTTGGAAAACTGTACTCAAAGAGTGGTCGTTGGTGGCTCTGCTTTGGACTGTAAGGAGGTTTTGAGTGAAGTGCCACAGGGTTCTGTCCTAGGGCCAATACTCTTCAACATTTTTATCAATGACTTAGATGACAGGGTGGAGGGAAGCCTTATGAAGTTTGCGGATGATACGAAACTGGGAGGGATAGCTAACACAATGGAAGACAGGAATAAAATCCAAAGGGACCTGGATAGACTAGAAAATTGGGCTGAAATTAATAAAATGAAATTCAATAAAGACAAATGCAAGATTCTGCATTTAGGCCACAAAAACAAAATGCACGGGTACAGGATGGGAAATACCCGGCTTAGCAGTAGTGCGTGTGAGAAGGTCCTTGGAATTGTAGTGGATCGCAAGTTGAACATGACCCAGCAGTGTGATGCTGCGGCAAAAAAGGCAAACGCTGTTTTGGGATGCATAAACAGAGCTATAGTTTCCAGGTCGAGGGAAGTAATAGTCCCACTATATTCTGCATTAGTCAGGCCTCATCTGGAATACTGCGTTCAGTTCTGGGCGCCTCATTTTAAGAAAGATATAGACAAGTTGGAGCAGGTTCAGAAGAGGGCGACGAGGATGATAGCCGGTATGGAGAACAAGTCTTATGAGGAAAGGTTGAAGGAACTTGGCATGTTCAGTCTGGTCAAGAGAAGGCTGAGGGGTGACATGATTGCACTCTTTAAGTACCTGAAGGGCTGTCACATAGAGGAGGGTACAGATTTGTTCTCTGCTGCCCCACAGGGTAGGACTAGGTCTAATGGTTTTAAGTTGCAGGAGCATAGATTCAGATTGGACATTAGAAGGAACTTCTTGACAGTAAGGGCAGTTCGGCAATGGAACCGACTGCCTAGGGAGGTGGTGGGATCCCCTTCGCTGGATGTCTTCAAACAGAGGCTGGACAGCTATCTGCGGGAGATGCTCTAGCTGTGGATTTCCTGCTGGGAGCAGGGGGTTGGACTCGATGGCCTACAAGGCCCCTTCCAACTCTATGATTCTATGATTCTATGTTTTTGTGCTAGGAGTCTTTAAAGTTGAGGGCTGGAAGAAGTAAGGGATATCTTTTAAAAATTTAATGAAAAGGAATTCACACCCACCAGACCTACAACTAAGGGAGGAGGGAAAGGGGAACAGCAATACTGTATACTCTGCACTCTTAACGCTAACCTTGGCACAAATGCAAATAAAAGAAGAAAAGCAGCATGAATATAGACTAATTGAAGTAGGTGCATATTTTTGTTGGCAGAAAGTGGTTGGAAAGAGAGGTAGGAGGGACACTGACTAGTCCACCTCTCTTGTAAATGTCTTACTCTGGAGAGGCAGAACTTCACAGAAAGAGCAATGAGCCAGCACATGAAACAAACAATTGCTGTCAACATCCCTCTCCCTAATCACTGGGATTGGAGAACCCTGGTAAAATAATTGCCTTTGATAAAAATCTAGCCTGTCCATCAAAATGAACTGTCCCTCCTCCTCTGCCCACTCAAGCAGCACCAGGGTGTTTCTTTTTGACTCATTTTGGTTTCACTTTTAACAACAATCTGCAGTAGTTTTTTGTTGTTGTTGGCAAAGTTGACAGAGTGATCCAAGGCTTTTGAAAGTGCTGTTCCAACTCAGGAGGCCTTTTTAACGTCATGATCCAACTCAGGAGAGAGAAAAAACTTCCCAAGGCACCCCCACGCAACTTGTGCCTCATTTTTCATACAGAGCCAAGGCACACCTTTAGTACTACTAACATCCAGCTCCTGGTGCCAGAATGCCATTCTTTTCATCCTTGTAATGATCTTGGAGCAGTGCCTCCTCTTCTGCCCTGTGCTGTGATGGGATAATTCTCCATCCTATTTCTACTAATATATTCTTAGGATGCATCCATCCCTGAAAGAATTAGTCTGGTATGCACTTCATCATTAACAGCTGGCACTTCATCATTAAAATGATCAAATGTAACAATCATTATTTTCAGCTTATTAGCAGCTTAGTTGCCACCAGGTTTAGAGATGTTCCATTTTTTCCCCATCCGCCTGCTCCATCTTCAAATATTGCAGAATTTCCCTTAAGATCCTAGGAAATCAAAGGATTAGAAGAATGGCAGGTGTTCTTTGCATGCAAATAAAAGACTTTTATTCTTCAGAAGCTTTCTTTTCCTCAGAAGGAATCAATGTTGGCTCTCTTATTTCTTAGCCACAATTTAAACAATCCTGATTTTGTTTCACTGTTAGTGATGAGTGGGATGGGGGGGGCTGGTTAAAGACATAAGAAGAGCCCTCCTGGATCAGGCCAGTTGCCCATCTAGTCCAGCATTCTGTTCTCACAGTGGCGAACCAAATGCATATGGGAACCCCATAAGCAGGACCTGAATGCAAGAGCACCCTCCCTTCCTGTGGTTTCTAGCAATGGTATTCAGTACCATACTGGCTCTGACCTTGCATGAAAACTATAGCCATCATGGCTAGTAGCCACTGATAGTCTTATCCTCCATGAATCCTCTTCTAAAGCTATCCAAGTTGGTGGCCATCACTGCCTCCTGTGGGAGCAAGTTCCATATTTTAGCTATGTGCTGTATTTGTCTTGAATCTTCCAACATTCAGATTTATTGGATGTTCACAAGTAATAACATGCCACCACTCCGTCACCAACTCAGTGCTATGATGCTACAGTGATGACACAACACAAATCAGAAAGACCTTAACCATTTGAAAACAAATGATTCTGTTCTACAAGTAAAGCAAAGGTGGGGAATAAGATGTAGCCAGGAGAATCCACCCCTCCCCATTGGACAGTTTGACAGAAGGGCAGTTGCCCAACTATCAATCACCTGATGTCACCATGATATGATGTCAGGTGATCAAACTGCAAAGGAAAGGAGTGCACTGTAAGGCTGCTTTCACACACGGGGCTTATTGAGTCAGTTTTGCAGATTAATTGATTAATTGATAGCACTTCTGTCCCAGTTTTGAAAATGATTTTCACACTGCAGTATATGTTGCATTAAGGAGCCATGGCTTTTTCAGCCAATATACTGGCATTTCACACAATTTACTTTTATAATGCTGCAACACACAACATCTTGTTTCCATCCCTCACCCATTATTAGGGATGGGGGAGAAATTTGATTAAGTTCACATTTAAAGCTGGATTTTAATTTGCACTTTCTGAAACAATATGAGAACTGAAACACATCCATCCTACAAAATTCACACATCCAAATTTTGCGATGCAATTCTCCAACCAATGTTTACAAAAAGCATATATTAGGGGAAAGTGTGCACAAAATTAATGTATTTGTGAAACTAACATATAAAAATGCATTCTATTAGATACATTGCTTGACAAAATGTGTACATTAGTCAAAATTGCATACAAAACGTATTTATTAGAAGAAATTCACACTAATGCTGAAGAATTTTCATAAGCATTTTTTTTTAAATCTGCAAATTGGTGCAGAAATCTGGAGAACTGAATTTAAGATTTAAAAAATGACAAATTGAGAGAACCAAAATTGACAGACCATTCCATCCCTACCTATTATAGATCAGTGCACAGCAATTCTCCCATAATTCACTGCAGGCTTCTTTTTCTTTTCATTTCTGCTGGTGTATGCTGATAAACTGGTAGTTTCTCAGCTACAGTGCATGGGTGAGCTTCTTTTTAAAGGAATTTATAGTTTATAGTTTTATTCAACCTCATTCAGCCTACCAAGCCTCTGACATCCCTGCATGTCTACATGGGGTATAACATTTGAATACAGCCAACACACCTAAAACCCAACTCACATAAACTCAAGAGTCAATTCCAGATTTTATTGGGGAAACCAACCACTTTATCTGAGCCAATGTGCATTACATTCTACTTGCATCAACCACATTTGAATGCTCTGCTCCCTCCTTGTCCTTGGGTCTTCTGAAATACTAGCTTGGATCAAGGAATGGGTCTGTCATGAATTTCACAATCCCTGTAGGTACACCTTGAAGTACTTGTTCTGTAGAAATATATTTAAGGCATGCTTGCCCTCCTAAATCAATGATATAAGGAACATATGATGATGGAGGGTAGAGGGGTCATGAAGAAACATGTGATTGGCTAGGGGTTGATCATACCCATCATAGAAGAGTGCAAATCACTGGGTTATGGTTTCTTTTGTGGCCAGTGAGGGATGCTTTGAAGGCTCATCTCTGCAGTAAATTCTGGAGCCATTTTCCGATGCCCTATCACAGCTCTCTGGAGATACAATTTTGGTTGAGTGCTGCTAAAATAGTAGCGCTGAGAAATGGTTTATCACCCACCAGGAAAGTACCCTCTCCAGGAGTTTAATTCATTTAGCCCAGCTCACAGTGGATCAAATAGTAGAAAAGGCTATTGCTGGGCCTTTATGGAACAGTATATGCTGAGCTATAACTAGCAGGTGAAGACATAGGGGTACATTCTCACTATATCGTCTGCTAGCTTTCTCCTATTGATCATGCCATTGTTTGTGGACTTCAGGGTTACTGGGGGTGCAGTCAACTGGAGGGACAGACCAGATAGCTTCCAAAAGTACAATCCCAGATGGATCTCCTAGAGATGCTTGAGGAATTTTTCTTTGTAAGTTCTCATATGAGCGAATTCATTCCATACTTCCCCTAATTTTTGGATCAGAATGTGGCCATCTTTCACCCTTCTGTGAATTTTAAAAACATAAGAGGAGCCCTGCTGGATCAGATCAAAGGGCCATTTAGTCCAGCATTCTGCTCTCACAGTGGCCAACTAGATATCTATGGGATCTGTCAATCTATGGAATCTGTCCATCCCTAACATCTACTTAGAAGTGAGTCCCATGGAGTTCAGTGTTGCTTACTCCCAGAGCTTGGCAAGTTACTTTTTTGAACTACAACTCCCATCAGCCCCAGCCAGCATGGCCACTGGATTGGGCTGATGGGACTTGTAGTTCAAAAAAGTAACATTTCCAAGCTCTGTTTACTCCTAGGTAAGTGATTGCAGCCCAAGATTTTTTTTACAGACCTCCTAAAGTGGCCAGTTTCTGGCATGGTTAAATGGATCCCCTAATTCTGCTCCATTGTAAGTCTGCTATTCCATTTGTTCCTATGGTCCTATGCTCACCTCCTATTTATCTGCTTTGTTTCTAGAAGGACAGGGTGGTCAGTGTTATTACAGGTCTTACAGGTTATGTGCATCCACTAGATAAGGGTCCGGGAAGTAACACAGGAAATGGTTATTATTTACTATTAACAACATCTCTAGGCTACCCTGTAGCAGCATTGCCAGGGTGGCATACATCCATCCCCACTCCCACCAGGGATGGAAAGCTCTGTCAATTTCATTTCTCTCCCTTTCTCATTTTTTCCAGTCTTAAATTCAGTTCACATTTCTGAAGCAATTTGCAATTTTTTTTAAAAAAAAAATCCTAATGGAAATTCTCCAGCATTTTAGTGTGATTTCTGCTAACAAATACATTTTTGCAAGCATAAGGCATTTTGTATGTTATTTTAACTCATATATTCATATTGATGCACACTTTCCCCTAGCCTATGCATTTATGTAAACACTGGTTGGTTGGCTAACTGCATTACAAAATTCTTTTATGTACACCGCCCAGAGAGCTTGCTATGGGCGGTATAAAAAGTTCAATCAAATAAATAAATAAAATAAATAAATAAGTGCAAATTTTGAAGGATGGCTAGTTTTCATATTGCATTGGAAAGTGTGAATTTAAGAGATTCAGCTTGAAATATGAACTGAATCAAATTTCTCACCATCTCTACCCATTGGCCTGTCTTACAGTGTAGCAACCTGATCTCTGACCTGAACTTAGGCCATGGATTTGATCCTTTGCCCAGTAAAGGCATTAAGATCAACCCATAGAATCTAGTCAGAGTTGCCACAGCTTGATGATTATCAGCTTGTGATAAGGTGGAGGCAAGCTTTTTGAGTGGCATCCCCAGTACTATGGAATGCACTTGTTGATTAAATACGATAGGCCCATCTGTATTGGCATCCTCTTGTTCTCTTAACTTGAGTTTCCTATTTTAATGAGATTGTTTTATTGTGTATTTAATTTAACCGTAGATGTTTATATTTTAACATTTAATGGGTTTTTATACTTTGTAAATGGCTTAGAAGACTATTTTGGAATGGCATAGAGTAAATATGGTTAATAATAATAATAATAACTCCTATTAAATATATTTTAAAAATAAATACTTTCCAAGATTCTTCCCAAGTTTTTTTAAAGGAGGGAAGAGTCCCAATAAAGGTTTAAAAGGGATCCACAGCAGCCAATTAGATCCACAGAACTAGATATTTACTTATTTATTTTCATATTCATCTACCAATTTTCAACAAGTTCTCAGAGCAGTTTATGCAATAAAACAGAGCTATTATCTAAAGCAGTCAAAAAAATCTCAGTTCTGAAGTCTCTACTATATACCAGCCATATTTTTCCTTGTCTCTTCTCAGGCCTGGCACCAGCAGATGGCCAGGTTGGGCTCTGGCCAAGGGCCCCTGCAGCTGGGAGGGTAAAGCTCCTCCTCCACAATCCTTGCCAGCATCAGGTCGCAGGATACGAGTGGATGGTGGTGCTGATCATGAGAGAGAGCTCCACTATCCCAGGTGACACTACCCCTGCTCGCACAAGCAGCCAGCATGAGCTTAAATATGCCTGGTTGTGCCACCTTTTGCGTCATCGCATGCCTGCTATCACCAAGATGGCAGCTGGGGCAGCAATGCATCAGTGTGCAGGCCTGCCATCACTCAAGATGGCGGTGGGAATGTTTGATGCCTTCGGTGATGGCAGGCATGCACTCTAATGCAGTGATACAAGAGGTAGTGTTATAAAAATATAGAAATGCTGACAACACATGTAGAACAATGACCTTTGATAAGTTGGCAATATTAAGGGAAACAGCAGGACTCAGCAAACTGAAAAGTATCAAACAAATGAACAAGCTAGCAGCTTCATTTCTTATCTGCAGTACAGAGCATGACTAACCCCCACCTTTGGAATGTCCATGTATTGCCAACTGCTTGGAACTCAGAGTGTATAACTGCCTGTTAAATCATGAAAGCTTCAGACCTTACAGACTGGCATGAGCTTCTGTGAGTTCTCCACTTGCAAGTGACAATAAAAGGCCTTGGTTGGCAATTCTGAGTCTCCGTTGTTTGATATTGGGCCTCATCCAGCGGCACGAACCTTAATTCTAGTGTAACAGTAGCATGACCTGCTGTATGAAAACACATGCATGCACATGTGGGGCCCCCGCAGTGGTCTGGTGCCCAAGGGCCCACAGTGGTCTAGCATTGGCCCTGACTCTTCTCTGTAAGTTCCCTTGGTCAGATGGTAGCAGCAGGGCAACAACAGCAGCAGGTAAAATACAACTGAGGTATTTTACATACAAGTCCCACTTAGAGGGAGTATTGAATGAATAGTAAGTAAAATGTGTAAATACACCCCTAAAAAAGTAAAATCTCCCTCTGAGAGCAACGGCATGCCATCAAACTTCATCATTCCTAGGGGTACTTGCTAAGTTGATCTCAACATTCCAAGCTGTAGGAACTCCATGTTTGGCTAGTTATTCTTAGGCAACAGAAATTGCTTCTGAAAAATGGCAAGAGAAGACAGACAGGTGGTTCTTGAACCATCTCACATGTAAATCATGAAGAAAATGGGAATCAGGCAATGTGCAGATTCTGGAGCAAATCCCATATTGGTCTGGGCAGATTAGGTTAAGTGCATACACTTTGGAATCACAGATAAGTGTCATGCCCCGACTGGAGGGATCCTATTCAGAGGAGGACCTGGTGATCCCCAAAACAAACTTTACAAAAGAGCAGTCTATGTCAATGGGCAGTAAGGCTAGGGACCTGCAAGAGCCAATGCACTCCAAACTCCATCACAAGACACAAGGCCCCTGCACGGAATTGGAGGCTGAAGCTGAGCCACCATCAAGTCCAGGGGAGTTCTGTTGCCTGAAGGTAAAGGTCCAGTCAGGGCCAGATGCCAGCTGTAAGCCATCTAGCCTGGCTAGAGTACCCCTCCCTTCTGAACTGTATTTAAACGAGGCTACTGAGGCTCCTTGGAATGCAGTTAGATCTGCATCATCCAGGATGGGCACAAGACTGCAGCAGGCTCTCGAAGGTGAAGGCACATCTACCAACAGCCAAAATGGTAAGCATGCACGAGCAGTGTGGTGACATACCAATACGATAATGCAGGAAATGGGACAGCCAGCCTGTGCTGGTGGTGGCAGTGATGCCTGGGAGGGTGGCTCCTGCTCTGTGATCTGCACCAGCATCGGGTTGTGGGGCACTCATTCCATGACCCAATTCAAGTGCGGATTGTGGAGTAGGAGCTACATCCACCCAGCCCCAGCTGCAGGGACCCTCAGTCAGTGCCCAACCTGGCCACCCACTGGCACTGGGCCTGGCATCAGCAGTTGGAACTTTATGGTGTGTTAACTTTCTTTTTGTTCTGTACTTGTGTATTTAAGTCTAGATTATTTCTTAAGTAATATTGAATTTATTTTGTTTTTGCTAAATTGATGATTTTGACCTATTTGAATTTATTGATATGCTTTGTAAACTGACTTCTCTCCCTCCACCCCTTCCAATTCTTTGTATTTAGAATATTTGTTGTAAGCCACTCTGGGCACAGCTCACTACGGAAAGGTAGCATATAAATAAATCAAATCAATCAATCAGAGTGCTACCTGAATAAAAAGGACTCCTTGGGAGTAAGAGAATATTCATGTAGAAGCTACTCCTAGGGATAAGGGAGAAAATCAATTCAGTTCATATTTAAAGCCAATTCTATCAAATTTGCACTTTCCAAAACAATATGTTGATTGGGCATGTGATCAAACAGGTTGATTCTTACAAGTACCTGGGTATACATTTTCTTAGATCTGGTAAATAGGAAGTGCACAGAAAGATTGCAATTGCAAGAGTTGAATATTGCTCAAAACTAATTTACTCTTCTTTTTCACTAAAGGTGGTAGGTTTGTTCCTGATGCAATGGAGATTTTAAAGACTAAACTAATTTCCCAACTCCTCTGTGAAGTTGCAGTGTGGACAGGGCCGGCTCCAGGCATGCCGGGCCCTTGAGCTCCAGCCTGCCTCGGGCCCTGGCACACGCTGCCATGGGTCGCACTGCCCACCCATTCCCTCGCTCCACCCATCTTTCTGTCTTGTGTTTTGTGGCTACGCATGCAGCGCTGCCCTTAACCAAGATGGCGGCCGAGGTTTCCCTAAAGGGCTGAAGCCTCCACTGCCATTTTGGTTGATGGCACGCATGCGTGCTATGCACACGCAGGGCTGCCATCAACCAAGATGGCAGAGGATGCTTCAGCCTCTTAAGGAAACCTCAGCCGCTATCTTGGTTAAGGGCAGCTCTGCGCACGCAGCCACAAAACACAGGAAAGTCAGGCGAAGCGAGGGAACGGGCAGGCAATGCTATCTGTGGCAGCGATTCTGCCGTGGATCACGGAAGGGGAGCGCTACTCCCCCACCCTAAAGAAGAGGCCTTCAGGGTGCCCTCTGGGCCATGGGGCCCTCGGCTAGGGCCCAGCCTTGCCGCCCTTTAGAGCTGGCCCTGAGTGTGGGTCACACTATCGAAAGAGTCCAGTCTTCATTTCTGCCATCTATTCTAGGTGTCCCACAATGTCTAGCTGGCTCAGTTCCCAATGTGGAGGTGGGCCTACACATATTAACAAGCCTGGCTTGGAGCTG
The DNA here is from genome assembly GCF_030035675.1 of Rhineura floridana. Classification (NCBI taxonomy): domain Eukaryota; kingdom Metazoa; phylum Chordata; class Lepidosauria; order Squamata; family Rhineuridae; genus Rhineura; species Rhineura floridana. Next base: position 30,001,215 of record NC_084493.1, read on the forward strand.
TGCTCTATGTTATTGGATCCAACTGCTATACAGGGAAGCTGTGGATTCATATGTTCATCTGACACTGAAGGACTCATGTATCTTTCTATGGAAAAAAGCTGTGTCACAAAAGATCTTCCCATTTGGCCTTTCTTTTAAAGAAAGGTTTAACACCTTGTACGCTAAATTTTTGGTCAGGCAGAGAATTCTGTATCTTGATAGGCAGCGTGTGAAAGGCCCGTCAAACTGCTCCTGCTCCCCTATAGCCCTAGGACTAAATGTCCCCCCAAGCAAAGAATGTGCCCTTTATTTTGGCAAACTATCTGTGCCAAAGTATGAAATGGAATGGACTGCCTTTAAGTTGATTCCTACTTATGGCAACCCTATGAATAGGGTTTTCATGGTAAGCGGTATTCAGAGGGGGTTTACCATTGCCTCCCTCTGAGGTTGAGAGGCAGTGACTGGCCCAAGGTCAAGCAGTGAGCTTCGTGGCTGTGTGGGGATTCGAACCCTGGTCTCCAAGGTCGTAGGAGCATTTTTTCTGTTAATGCCATGCCCTCTATGATGATGGAAGGATGCTTCCAAGGCATACCTCACTATCAGAGACTGTGCCCATGTGCTTCTGGTACCATGGAGTCTATAGTACACATGCTTTTGTACTGTAATTTTTATAAGGGTGCAAGGAACAGGCTGATGCATCCCATTTTGGAAAGGTTTCCTGGTCAAGCTGATGTACTTCTTTTGGAAGTATGTTTAAACTGTTATAGTCCTTATGTCATTTTAAATGTTGCCAAACTTTTAAGCATTTTTATTGACATTAGGGCTAAAATGCTTGCTGATTAGCAGTTTATAGAGCAACTGGTTTTAATGTTTTTAAATGGTTTTTTTAAGTGTTTTTAAATTTGTATATTTGTTTTTAATGTTTTTAATTGTTGTAAACCGCCCAGAGAACTTCGGCTATGGGGCGGTATACAAATGTAATTAATAATAACAATAACAATAACAATAGCACCAGCAGCAGCAGCAGCAGCAGCAGCAACAACAACAACAACAACAACAACAACAATAATAATGTTTGTTCAATTGTTTGTAATGGTTGCTGGATCAATAAACATAATCAACAACAAAAACAATATAAAAGCCAGAACTTTGCACTAATGCATAACAATGAATATATTGGTGAAAATATCATACAATAAGGCATTATAAGGAGAAATTGCTTGCAAAAATGTGTACATTAGTCAAAAACTGCATACAAAAATGTGTTTATTAGAAGAAATTCACACTAAAATGCTGAATAATTTCTGCAGAAATTTCTGCAGAATTGTGGAGAATTAAATAAGTTTGGAAAAACAAGAAACTAAGAGATCCAAAAGGGACAGATCCTCCCATCCCTAGCTACTTCTCACAGGTAGACCAAACTCCTCAGGCAAACCAGGTGGCCTGCAACTAAGCCATGGGTGGGGTTCTAAAGCCTCCAGATGCTGGCAGCGTGTGCTGAACAACTTAGTCGCAGCAGCTTCCAGACTTGTCTTGTCACCTAGCTGCTGCTGAGACTTCGCTGTGTTTTGACCTTGACTCTCATTTTTGTTTCAGACTGTAACTAGGCCTTTCTCTTTGGATTGCCCCTGTGAGTGGATTTGGGACTGCTGGGTTTGGTTTCACGTGAAGGAGGCCAATAACCAGATTTTGCATGGTGGGTCCTGAGAAGAAAAAGCAGTTTTTTGTCTATGTTTGGGTTCAGTTTGGCACCATTTTGATTCAAGATGGTGGACTGAACCTTTCATAACTGTACTGATTTTAACCACTGATTTCAAAACTACAGTTGTTTTTTTGACGGAGGAAGGGTTTTTATAATTCCCAAGCAATGCTGGGCATTTTCTGCTAATATTTTATCAGAGCTTGGAAAGTTACTTTTTTTGAACTACAACTCCCATCAGCCCAATCCAGTGGCCATGCTGGCTGGGGCTGATGGGAGTTGTAGTTCAAAAAAGTAACTTTTCTAAGCTCTGTGTTTTATAAGTGTCTGTTAATAAAGCTTTGAGAATATATTCTGAGTCTATTTTCTTTACACCAATCTAGACAATGTCTTGGTCCTTTGAGCTGGTAAAAAGCCTCTATCTGTATTAGATTTGAAATTGTTTCTCTGTGTAAGTGTTTTATAGTATGCCTATGGCCATACTACCCAGAACACACCCAATCTTGACTGATCTCAGAAGCTAAGCAGGGTCAGGCCTGGATAGTACTTGGATGGGAGACCGCCTGGGAACATCAGGTGCCATAGGCTTAGAGGAAGCCAATGGTAAACCATCTCTGAATACCTTTTACCATGAAAACCCTATGAATACATCCAAAAAGATTCATAGGGTCACCACATGTCGTAATCGACTTGAAGGCATATAACAACAACAATAATTGGTTTTATATAGGCTATTGTTTTATATAAGTTTTATTGTATGGCAAAATCCCTTCAAGATACTTCATAGAAAGTGATCCATAAATAAATAGGGTCTGCTGAGAGACCAGCTCCATTTGACTCCTCCTCTTCCTGAACTTTTTCCATTCTAGCTGGCCATTGTAAGAACTGTACAATGCTGAGAACATTTGTGTGTTTGCTTGTTCTCTTCTTTCCTCCCTGTTCTTTTTTCCTTTTGTGTTGTGTCTTCTAGCTTGCAAGCCTACAGGCAAGGACTGTCTGGTTTGATATTAATCTTACGTAAGCCCCTCTGGGAGTTCCTTCAGTTAAAGAGTGGGACGCAAATCCTTGGAATAAATAAGAACAATAATACTAGGCTCCTTTCTCCATAAATAATCTATATTGAAACAACTGGTCTTACTCCCTTAAGCAGTGCATACCTGGTGGTGGAGTCTGTGGCCTGTGGGATGAAGAGTGGAATAGAATTATAATGTGAATCATGCTAATTATATTAATAGCAATAACAGCCATGATATCTTGAGATCCTTGAAAGAAAATAATGTATCAATAGCAATTCACCATTACAGATAAATGGAACCTCCAGTTTCAAGGGCATTCTACCTCTCTGAATAACACCAGTTGCTGGGGCCCGCAACAGGACATGGCTGTTACTTTTAAGCCCTGCTTATGGGCTTCCCAGTGGCATGTGGTTGGCTACTGTGAAAAATAGACTGCTAGAGTAGACAGGCCTTGGGTCTGACATCCGGGCTCTTTGTAAGTGCTTATGAATACCCATTGCACATTAACCCACAAAGTGTCCCAGGGCTAGCCATACTGAAATGCATGGTCCTGATTTGACACTGACCTGCTCCAAACCCTTACACAACTCGCTCTTTTCCCTCCCCCCCCTTTTCTTGGGTTGCCCTTTCTTTCCACTGTAAATGAATACCATTCCCTAGCTCAGCTGAGGTGCTTGTGGGGGTTAATTAGCTCTCGTTGAAATGGCACTTGTAAGCCATATAAAGCTAAGTGCTAATATTATTATCACGGTCCATATGGAACTCAGCTAGCTGCCCAGGCAAAATGATTGTAATTGAAAGTGGGGGCGGTGGTGATGGCAATAGTGGGGACAGAAGCAGCTGGGAAGAATTAAAATATTCATCAGAGAATTGATCGTCCCGGGAGATGAGCTTCCCTGGGGTTTGAAAGACGGCTGGGTTCCAAATCATCTTGTATAGGAATGAGTGCCAAGTGGGTGTAAAATGCTCCTATGAAAACAACATCAGGATTCTGCATTGCACTCATGATGAATATTTGCATGCAAAGATCATAAACACCTAGAATAACATCTCTTCTGATGGAGCCAGGCATCCTATTAGGCACAGAAGTGTAGGCTCCTCTACTTCTCTGCTTACATACATAACAATGCTGCAACTTGTCCTTTGCATCAGGACTCTGGAAATAAAGAGGCAAGACACAGAGTATGGGATTTAGTTAGGGCCACTTGATTAATTGTAACAAGAAATTATGAACTGCATAGGGGAAAGCAGATGGTGTGCGGAAAATATTCAAAAACCCCATCAGGTGCTTATGCCTATGGTAATTAGGCAAGCCGACCTTGCAGAGGGGGAAGGCAGCCCTAATGCCACCTCTTTCCTCCTGCCACATCCCTTCTGGTGAGGCTGGACGTCTTTCTGACTCATGACCTCTTGGAGCTGCCAACTGTAAGTGAGTGACACAGATTAACCTCAATAGCGATCCATACCTTGCTCCGTGGGTCTCACAGCCGTGTGTGCACATCTCTGGCATGGCTATTCACCTGAAAAGTGACTCAGGGTACCCACTATTTGTGTTCCTCTCTTCCCTTTCCTGCACACACCTGTCAAGTGACCAAAACCCAATGAACCAAATTATTCAGCTCCCAACGCTAATTGCTCCTAACTGGCACTACAGGGTGGAGTAGGCAAAAAAATCTCCCCCATCAGCCAATCACAGGAGAGGACAAAATAATCCTATTTGGCCCCAACTATGGTGACCAGCAAGACTGCTTACTGGGCGGGAGGGCTGGGTGCCGTGAGGAGGCAAGGGAGCAGGAGGAGGCAAGCTGAAGGTCTTATATATCCTCTGCCAGCTCCTATCCAGTGCTGGCATGTACCGTGAAGATGCACCAGAAGGTGCTTCTTGTAAGCCCTCTGGTCCCCCATGCAAACACGCTCCTGCCTGTACCCCTTTTGGAGCCAGATAGAGGAGCTGTTTTCTTTCCCTACACAGGGCAGGCTCCTAATTTCTAGCCCAGTTCACCCTCACCTTCCAGGAATCAGAATCAGGACAATGTGCTAGGCTCCAGGCCAGGAGGATTACCCCTTTAACACTCTCCACTTTTCATGAAGGGGGTAGAGTCCACAGTGACTGGTAGCAGCTCTCCAGGGTTACAGGCAGGGAATCTTTCCCAGACCTGCCTGGAGATGTCAAGGACTGAACCTGGGACCTTCTGCATGCAAGGCTTGTGCTCCACCGCTGAGCTCTGGCCCTAGTGCAGAAAGTGGGTGCCAGTCCATATCTGAACAGGAATGCTGTTCCACAGAACACAGGCAGCCACACTAAAAGCTGGGCTCTGAGTTACTGTACTGTGGAGTAGCACAGTAAGCAGAAGACAATTGGGGCTTGCAACAAAGTGCTCCTATTCAGGATTCCAGCCAGCCAGCAATGTAGGATATTATTCCATCCCCCTCCCTCCACTAGTTTTCCACACATAAGCCCACCCAACGAACACTCAGTGTTCTGAAGCCACTGAGCATACTCAGTTCACATTGGGCTGTTGGGGGGTACCCCCTGTTTAGTGTTCCCCCCTTAAAGTAGTGTACTTCTGCAAACATTGTGATTTTAAGCTGGTGATACCTTCCTCTTGTTCCTGGATGCTGTTATCTGGGCTATATAAAGATCAACATTTTGAGAATGTGTTACTAGTGTATATGTTAGGGCTGGGCATCTGGTCTGGACAAATCCCAAACCAATTTGGACTGATCTGGAATTTGCCCAGACCAGGTTGAGGCAACCCCAGATCACCCTGCATTAGATCCACCTGAAGTGATCCAGAGCTGTCAAAAGGGGGGGTGCTTGGGTGGCAATGGGGGGAGGAGACAATGAAGTCAAGATACTCTGCCTACACATTTCCTTCTCTCCACCCCCCTTGCCAGCCACATGTTTAATCGGTGTAAAAACCTGGTTAAACATTAGGACTGTGCACAGCCTCTGTTTCAGTTTGGGGCCTGAATCAGGCTCAGATTAAGTCAGCCCCGGATTGGATGGGGGCCCAATCAGGTTCACCAAAACAGGCCCTAACCCAAATTGGGGATGCCTTGCACAACACTAGTATATGTTTAATGGATTCTTTGGCCAATTCACTGGGGTCGCCTTTTCAGCTGATCAACACATTTTTCAGTCAATTAATCTAAGTGATGAATTGGCCAAATGTTGCAACTCTTGTGAAAATGCACTGAATTAAAGAGACTCTATTACATTCCCGAAGCCAGTAAATATATATTCCTCAGGTCACAAAGGCTGGAGCTGCAAAGGTCACAGAGTTTGATTCCTAGCATGGCAGCCCCAGGCAAGGCACATGGTTTTTAAACCCTTGGTAATCCAGCCCCATCAAAGTTGATGCCAAGTACGTGATAAAATCTAATTTACTTTTCTTTTCACATCCTTGAGGGTGTTCTGGGATGAAGTCTGTCTTTGAATTAATTTCGCTTTTTCCCCAAGCCGTATGCCATCCATCGTCAACAGCCACAGGACATGAGTGAAGCTTGCATGTTGCCCTGGGACCACCAGATTTTTGTGATTAACATGTAAGGCTGTTGAGAGGAAGGTTTCCTGCAAGCCAAAGCTGGCACAGTGAATTGTGCAAAATCTGCTAAAATGGAATAATCCATAACTCAAATGTCTCCTGAGGTTACCTGAGTGATCCTGTTTTTCTCTCTCAAAAATTTGCATGCCAATGGAGAACAGCTTTTAGCATGTGGGCATGCAGCAATTACCCAATCTCATGCAAATCAAGAAGGAGGGAAGTCTTTTAAATGAAAAGAATATCAGATATGAAGTCATTTATCAATCAGGAGGAGCTATGTCAGCCAGAAGTACTGGGAAGAGCAAGTTAACTTGTAATTTGGTGGCGGCAGTTAAAGCGGTCTCGTTGTCATTAGCACCTTGTGCTACAGATTTCCATGCAGTTTTGACTGCCTGCTGAAAAATAAGAACCGCATACAGAGACAGAGTTGTTGTTGTTATATTGCATATCTCACCCCTTCCCCGGTGGGGTGAAAAGGAGTTTATGGGGAAACAGCAGGACAGGGAAGTGTTATGCAGCCCCCACTCTCATGCCCTTCCTCTGCTGAAACTCACAGCTTCCAGAAGCAGCTCTCAGTTTTAAAAGAATACGGAAACATGAGAGGAAACAAAAATGCATGTCTGTAATGTGCAGTTTAATCCTATGGGTGCCACAAACAGCACCTTAGTTCTCATTGGCAATATACAGGAGGCATCAGTCATCTGGAAGAGTCAGACGTAAGAAAAGCCCTGCTGAATGAGGCCCAAGGACCATCTTGTCCAGCATTCTGTTCCCACAGCAGCCCACAAGCAAAGCATGAGTGTAGCAGTTATTCTCCTGCTCACAATCCCCAGCAACTGACATTCAGGGGCCTACTGCCTCTAACACTTAGGAAGTGTACAGCCATCATGACTAGGAGCCACTGATAGCCCTCATCTAATCCCCTTTGGAGCTGTCCAAGGTGGTGGCCATGGCCACTTCTTGTGGTAGGGCATTCCATAGTTTAACTGTGTGCTGTGCGAGGAAGTCCTTCCTTTTGTCTGTCCTGAATCCCCCAACAGTAGGGATGGGTGAGAAATTTAATTCAGTTTGCATTTGAAGCTGAATTTAACAAATTCGGACTTTCTGAAACAATATCAGAACAGAAACACAGCCATCCTTTGAAATTTGCCCTTATCCAAATTTTGCGATGCAGTTCTCCAACCAATGGGAAAGGGTGCACAAAATGAATATATTGGTGAAAATAATATACAAAAATGCACTGTATTTGGACAAATTGCTTGCAAAAAAAAATTGTGTGCATTAGTGAAAACTGTGTACAAAAATGTATTTATTGGGAGGAATTTGCACTAAAATGTTGAAGAATTTTCATGAGGATTTTCTTTAAATACATATGGAGAGATTGCTGCAGAAATGTGAAGATCCAAATTTAAGATTAGAAAAATTAGAAACTGAGAGAACGAAACTTGATAGATCCTTCCATCCCTTCCCAACAGTCAAGCATTTTGTTCATTGATTGATGAATTTATTCATGAATGCATGGATTTATTGATGACTGAAATAAGCATTGGTTTGTCTTGGTGAGTCTTCAATATGCTCTCGGCACCCACTTTCTAAAAAAATGTTCTGCTTTGATATACACAGATGAAGACCTGCAGTGAGGCAAAGTTGATGGCTCATGTTCTTGGGAGGCAGACACGCTAGCAGCAAAATGCATTGCACTGGCCAATCAGCTTGAATGGACTGCTAAACTAAATCAATTGAGTGAAAGAGAGGACCTTGCTTCCCTAATCCCTTTAGACAAGGGACAATCAAGAGAGTCATGGAGTGCTCTACTTCCAAGGGGAAGAAGTGACAAGTGGAAATTAAAACACATATTCAAAGCATGTTGCAACCTGTTTGCAGGAAGGACAGCATTCCTTTGTAACCTAGACTGAATACTAGGGCTGTGCACTGGATTTGGCCAAGTTCTAAGCCAAAAGGGGTCTATTCAGGGGTTTGGGGACCTCGGCCAATTTGGGTGGAGACAGCCACAGATCACTACAGGTCGGATTGGATGATCCAGAGTGATCCCCGGCTGTCAGGGGGCGGGGTATAAAGCAGGAAGAAAATGCAGCCATCAGGTGGAAAACCCACAAAAAGGCAGAGACTGAAAAGGTAGGTCCAAAGCTCCAGCTCCCTTTCCTGCCTGAGCACCTCACAAGATCGATGCCTCCGCTGAACTTCTGTTAAGCTCAGGTAGTAATCCTGAGTGGTGAGGGTGCTGCTTTGCAAGTGGCTTCCCTGAAGGAAAGCTGATTGCAAAACAGCATTGCCCAGGATTGCTCCCTCTGCTTATCAGCTGTTGAGTGGAGGGAGTGATCCTGCTGGGTGTGGGTGCTGCTTTGCAAAGGGGTTTTCTGAAGGAAAGCCCCTTGCAAAGCAGCCCTGTGCAGGATTGCTTCTGCTGATCATCAGCAATTGAGCAGAGGAAGTGATCCCGCAGGGTGTGGGTGCTAGGGTTGCCAGATCTCCTGTTTTCACATAGAGACTCCTAATTTTTGGAGTCCTGAGCAGGTGAGTCATCTAAATCTCCAGACTCTCAGCTTTCATTTTTTAAAACAACAAGTTTCTAGGTGGTCTGGTTCAAGAGATATACACCAAAACATCAGTCGCTGCTCCCCCCTGCAATTTCTGTTAAATGAGCTCATAGCTGACTGTTCTATCCCCAGTCTTTCAGGTTAGTAGCCAATAAGTGAAGCCAGGGTTGTGATTGACAAAGGATTTGTTGACCTCCAGGTAATAGCTAGAACCTATTGCAAGTTCAGAAAATGTTTTTTTTCCTGCTTGTCTGAAAATCTCATAAATTGAGTGAGTATGTAGCATTCAGCAGTAACAAAAATTCCTTTCTCTGTGTGTGCAAGAGATGTAGAACAATAAATCACAGCAGGATCTTGGCAAGCAATTGGTTACTATTAACAATTTCAGTTATGATTATATTAAAAGTGTACATATGTACATGTAGGGGTTTTTAAATTGCAAAACTAGCAAATTATACATTTTATCTTTCAAATAATTTTTGAACAGAAAATTTTTAAAGTGTATATGCAGCTTATGATTACAATGTGTTATACTTTTCTAATTATGAGGAATGAAACAAGTTTAAGTTTTCCTGGGCTGTTGAAGAGGGCAGATTATTTGTCTAATTCATAGCCTGTTTTGGAAACCTTCCCAGTATGAAGCTTTAATCCTATACTTACATTTCTGGGAGTAAAGCTGCAATGCTAATCCCACATTCCTGGAGTAAACCCCATTGAAATCAATAGGACTTACTTTTGAATAGACATGGTTAGGATTGTGCTGTAAATCAGTGGGACTTGTGAGTGAATATAGCAAAGGATTGTGTTTGTGTTGTAAAACTTTCTCTCCCCCTCCAATCCTATTTTAAAAGCAATTGCCTTACCTAGGTGTCACTGCTTTTATTTTCTAGGAAACTAATACTGATTGTTTTTTTTTTAAAAAAATGTTCTGAATTTTGGGATGGGTGACTGAAGTTCCTTATCCCTTGAGGTTGCAGTCCTGTGCACGCTTCCCTGTTTGAATAAGCCCCACTAAATACATTGGGACTTGCTTCTTAGTAAACATGCATAGGATTGCACTATAAATATCTTTACAGGTTGTGTAAATAATAAACATCTCTGACAGTCATGCTTATATAAATATTTCTTCATACTTTGTCCCAATAAGTATCTGATTTCACACTATGGTTGTACATTATCATTTCCTCTACATTTAAGTGTGCCCTTCTTCCTTAGGGTATTCATGATCCTCCTCTGTTGTTTTCACTCTGAGGGGCAGATTAGGGTGAGAGATGGTAAGTAGGCTAGTTTCTACATCTGGACAAGCAAAGGGGCATGATCAGAGTTAAAAGACACATTCCAACCAGGCAAAGATACTTGAGGTACAAAGCAAAGACCAGTGAGGGTTGTGGCGTATGGAGAAGAGGCATGGTCTGGGGAGAGTGCTAAGGGCCAGAAAGAGAGGCCTGGATGGCCACATTTGGCCCCCATGCCAGACGTTCCCCAGCCTTGGCTTAAAGACTAACAATTGCATTATCACATGAGTTTTTGTGGAGTTATATTTAGATAAACTCTAATCATGTGCTTAGCTTCTTGTAGTTATGTGTTTAATGTCTTTAAAATCCTGTAATGTCTTTGTCTCAACCCCGTAGTTTCTGTAGTATAATTAAGCATAGGTACATGCAACAGCAGCAATGACATATTTTTCCCCTGCCTCAATTTCCTTTCTTTAAGAAGCACCAAGGGCACCATCTTACAATGATACGCCATGTGTGTGTGTGTAAGCTACAGATACAGGAATCAAAACAATGAATGTACTGCACTTGTGTGTGTGTGTTTAAAAAGTGTGCACATGCCCCCCCACACACACACACATTTCAAGTTATGCTCTCCTTCAGGGAAAATAGAAATTTAAACCTCAAACGAATCACAGCAATACATGAAACATGTGGAATTATTACAATCTTTTTATCCCTTGGAAATGCTTACGAACATTAGATGCAACAATGTATCTGATCACCATAATATTTTAAACACTGCTAGTAACTTCATATAAATTGCTTCACAGAGAAGATATTCATATATCAGCTCAGATGAAATACAAAGGAATAATGCTTTTAGCTGTTGTAGGTACCCCATCATTTTAGAGTTTCATCACATATTGGTAGGAAAATGTTTATATTTAAAAGCTTTCCAATGACCCGCAAATAACTATTTTACTTCAGATTTATTGCCTCTCCTCACTGAATGAATCAGCACCCGTGTGCAGTAAATTTTATCTTCACTCGCCAAATGATAAGCCAAGGGTTTCTTTATCCTTACTAGCGATGGGAAACAAACACCAACATCTTTTGTGAATTCAAAATTGGGTTCAGGAAACCAGGCAATTTCCCCCCAAACATCAAAAAATAATTGGTTTACTGAAAGTCATTTATGAATCCCAATGAGACTTGGTTACATTCCTGATGCCATAATCAGAAGCACAACTGGGTCTGAGTCCTTCCACAAACACTCTCCTATGAGTCTCCAAACCTTTTCCTCCAAACCTCCCTTTTTGTAGGCAGCTATTTTTGCTATGTTTGATAGAGATACTGAGTGAGGGAAATCTTTCTTTATTCCCTCCCCACGTCCTTCCCCCTTCTCTGGCACTTGCAATTCTGCTACATTAATTATCCAGGCATTGGGAAACATGTTTTAAATGCACCTGGTGCGTTCCCTAGGGAAATTGCATTTCCTGGGGCTCCAGGTGTCCTGGGAAAACTGTATTTCCTGTGTCTCCAAGTGCTTAAGTCACTTGGAGACCATCTCCCATTGCCACTGGGGTCAGCTGGGTAAGTGGAATTATATATGGGAAGAGTTCTCCAGCTTAGTTGAAAATCTGAGCTCGAAAAGGACTGGGGGAGTAATAACATCTAAGCTTAGGTGTCTGGCAAGTCACCAAAATCTGTATCACAAAACAATGAACTACCAATTTCAGTGAAATCACTTGTTTTCCACATTAGGATGTTATGATTCATACGCAGGACAACATTGGCCATGTGGTTTTCCAGAATCCTTAGATACAACAAGCAAAGCCACTAATCATGATATAAGGTGATTCTCCTTCTGTCAAAAGATTCACTGCTGTTGCTATGAAATGGGCAATTCTCCAAACTCCTCTAGTTCTTATAAGCAAACAAGTTTTTTAATCAATGTGCATGTACAAAAAAGTGAGTGTACAGGCATCTGAAACTTCTTTTTTATTGTGACATATTTGATCAAAGTTCATTGATGAACAAAAATGGGACACTATTTTCAATAAAGCTACCTTGGATGGACTGCCTTCAAGTCGATCCCGACTTATGGCTAGCTACTCTATGAATAGGATTTTCATGTTAAGCAGTATTCAGAGGGGGTTTACCATTGCCTCCCTCTGAGTCTAGTCCTCCTCAGCCACCTAGGGTCCGCTCAGCTTGCCACAGCTGCACAAGTTCCTTGTCCGCAACTACCAGCTGAGAGGCAACTGGGCTCCTTGGGACTATGCAGCATGCCCACGGCTGCACAGGTGGCAGGGCACGTAACCTCTGAGCCACTCACTGTGGGGTGATCTTTAGCTCTTTTTTTCTGTCTTAAATAGACCTCTCTTCTCTGTCTCTTCCATGTCTTGTAACAGGGAATTAATTGCACGATCCATGAAAAAAAAAGGACTGCACTTTTGAGATCAGAAAACCTCCAGCTCTAACATTTCACTTTCTGCCATCAACAGCATCATCTAAAAACATATTAAAACAAAACATCTTTAAAAACATCTTTTTTTAAAAAAAACAGCTTTAAAACATCTTAAAAAGCAGTTCCAACATAGATGCTGACTGGGATAAGGTCTCTTCTTAAAAGGCTTGTTGAAAGAGGAAGGTGTTCAGTAGGCACAGAAAAGATAACAGAAAGTGTGCCTTCCTAATATTTAAGGGAAGAGAATTCCAAATGGTAGGTGCCACAACACAAAGATCCGCTTCCTATGTTATGTGGAACGGGTATCCGGAGGAGGCCCTCACCTGCAGAGTGCAGTGATCACTGGGTATATAAGGGGTAAGACGATCTTTCAGGTATCCTGGTCCTAAGCTGCATACACCAAAAGCAGAACTTTGAGCTTGGCCCAGTAAATTAACTAAATTAATAAGGTACAGGCAGGTGAGGAACTTCTCTGAGTTCTGGCAGGAAAGTATTACTCCAGACTAGGAATGGAAAGGTCTGTCAGTTTCGGTTCTCTCAGTTTCTAATTTTTCCCAATCTGAAATTCAATTCTTCACATTTCTGCAGCAATTTGCAGGTTTTTAAACCTTCATGTATTTTTGCATGAAGTTTTAACTGATATACACATTTTTGAAAGCAATTTCTTATCATATAATGCATTTTTGTATGTTATTTTCTTTCACATATTCATTTGTATGCACACTTTCCCCTAACATATGCATATTTATTTGCACATATGTGTAAACACTGGTTGGTTGGCAAACTGCACTGCAAAATTCGGATAAGCGTGAATTTCAAAGGACGGCTGTGTTTTGGTTCCCATACTGTTTCGGAAAGTGCAAATTTGATAGATTCAGCTAGAAAAGCAAACTGAAATGAATTTCTTGCCCATCCCTATATCAGACCTCAGGCCATGTGTGAAGGCTGTGGGCAGTGGTTCCCCAGCAAAGAATGAGGAAGAAATCACTCCCCCTTGATAGGCAAACCCTGGGTATAGAATCATAGAGTTGGAAGAGGCCCATAGGGCCATCAAGTCCAACCCCCAGCTTGATGCAGGAATCCAAGTTAACGCATACCTGACAGGTGGTTGTCCAAATGCAAACTCAAGTTATGAACCCCACATTTGCAGCCAGGGCCACTGCACCCGTGTTCACCCACACTGTACATGTCAGGCCAAAGCCCCCCCCCAGGTCTCCCCCAGGCATGCTCTGGCAGAGCCCTAAAGGCTGCCCTTAACCCAATAATGCCTCAGTATATGTACTGAACTTCTTTCCGCCTTCCTCACCTGCCCAGACTCCATGCCCCCATGAGGTGAAAAGCCTCACCATGCCAGAGCCAATTGGATTGATCCCAATGGTGTGAAGCAGGCAAAGAAGGAAAGATCCTAATCCAAGAGTCCCACCAAAAAATTCCTATCCAGCCCCTTCACAGGCGACTAGCTAAGCCCACACTGCATATAAAAAGGAAAGAGGAGTTGGAAGAGGCTGAGCCAGCTTATAAAGCTATCTCCCCTTCTCTTTGCCATTGACCAGATCGGCCACATATGACCTCCCTGCAACCACCTCCTGAGTCACCTTGGCTTAGAGGAAGGGGGTGAAGGCTTAAGGATGGGAAAGACATTGACATATTCATCCATCCTCAGCCATTCCACCCACCTGCTCCTCCATCGGCCTGCTCTCCACTGAGCTCCTCTCCTCCCAGAACTCCCTCCTCCTGCAGCCATCCCACCAGATCATGATAATGATTAAGCAAAGTTGCATAAGAATCGGTACTGGCATTTGCTGGGGTTTTTTTACTTCCCACCCCATCCCCTCACCCCTTTTTAATGGAATTATTTCCCTCTCGAGGTGTAATTAGCACCTTCCTTGCTTTCTTTTAGGTGAGCCATGGAGGCGTTTTCATTTCACTTGACTTTTAAGTAGGAAGTATATTTATTGCTGGCAGTTGTTTTCAATGGCTGTACTATGGTGTTAATTTTTAGAATGGGAATGTTGGCTTGAAACGATATCTTTTTTCTACTGCTCATTCTGTTTTATTGTTTTCACCGTGAACGCTGATGTTGCTGTTCTCAAACTACTTTGGATTACACTTTGTATGACACCTTGGGGAAAAGATTTGTGTTTTGAAAGGTGGCCCAGAACTCTCTTGTAAGCCCATATTTTAAATGGCAAACTGCACTGGAAAAGGTGGCACCCAAAGGCATCACATTTAAAAAACCTGTGCCTGTCTTGCATGCTGCTCTTCAAGGCACAAAAGCCTGCCTTTGTGGGAGGGAGGTGCTGATTTGAGCTGGGTCGAAAATGTTCCCATCCTTCAGAGCTCCGTTCTCTGGCTGTGAAAGAGAGGGTCCAGAGGTGGATGGACAAATTCATAAAAATGTTGGGATGGGGAATTGACTTTAAATGTGAGACTTTCTTTGTCCCTTCTCTCTCTTTTGCTGTGAGCAGTGGCAACTGGTGGCTCCATGTCAGTGGGGCAGTGGAATCCACTCCGGGTTTTAGTCCAATCTTTCAAGGAGCTGCCCAAGTTGTTGAACCTCCAGCACCTTGGGCAGCTCCTGGGAAGTTTGGACTAAAACCCAGAGTGGATTCCACTGCCCCACTGACACGGAGCCACCAGCTGCCCCTGGCTTCCAGGGCTGCACTCCTAGCCCACCCTTAGCCCATTTCCCTTCCACAATGCTTCTGTGGAAGGGAAAAAAGGCTTCTGGGCATTTTTCCCAAACAATGCCACTTCTGCAGAAAGGCTATGGGTGGCTACTAGCCATGATGGCTATGTTCTCCCTCCAGGGTCAGAGGCAGTATGTCTGAATACCAGCTGTTGGGAATACAAGTAAGGAGCATGCTGTTTCATTCAAGTCCTGCTTGTGGGCTTCCCTTGGGCATCTGGTTGGCCACTGTGGGAACAGGATGCTGGACTAGATGGGCCATTGGCCTGATCCAGCAGGCTTTTTTTAGGTTCTTACAGAAGCACTTTGGGGGTGAAATGTCCCCAGAGCAAAGGAAAAGGGGGAAGAAACCAACATTAAATGTAAGTCAACCCCCCTTACTTTTTAAACAAATTTCTACACCCCACTGAAGGTTTATGGAAAGGTTTTCCCCTCCCACAAGCTCACATGAATGTGCCAAAAAAGTTCCCAGCAGAAATGTTCGACACAATACCAGTGTTGACAAGAACAGAGGAAGCTGCTTTGTACCAGGTCAGGCTCTGTCTATCCAGCCCAGTGTTGCTTCCTCTGGTTCCCAGACACTTTCCAGGGGCTCAAGCAGAGAGACATATTTCCACCTGCTGTACATATAAACTAGCATATGCAAATGTTATGGAAACATGTGCCATGCATCTCTGACCTGAGTCCCTTAAGTGCCTAGCACCACCTTTGCTTAGGGACATAGGAAGCTTCCTTATACCAAGTCAGATAATTTGTCCATCTAGCTCAAATGTGGGGAACGTTTGGCCCTCTGGATGTTGCTGAACCACAACTCCCATCATCCCTAGCAAGCCTGGCCAGTAGCCAGGGATCGTGGCAGTTGTAGTTGCCACCCTGGGCTCCTGCTGGGAGGAACGGTGAGATATAAATCAAATAATAAACAAATAATAGTTCAGCAACATCTGGAGGACTAAAGGTTCTCCACACCAGATCTGGTTCCACACTGACTGGCACTGGCTCTCCAGGGTCTCAGACAGGGGACATTCCCTGTCTGGAGATATGGGGGATTGAATCTTGGATCTTCTCCATGCAAAGCACAATCTCTACCACTGAGAAGCCAGCATTTTATTCGCACGCACATCATTTGATCACCGCTTTCCACTTTCTTGTACGCTCCAACCACTTTATTGGCATGCCGCTGGAATTTGTGGTATCCTGTGATGTAATTGCCCAGGTACGCCATGCCCTGCCTTTCACAATGGATAGCTACAGAAATTGCTGGCAGCATCCAAAGCATTTCTCTCCCTGCTTTCTCCTTCTGCCCCATTAATATTGCTGACATTTGAGACAAGAGGGTGTCAGGTGCATTTTGCCAGCCCCATCTCAGTTGTTTTCGTTTTGAATCTAAAGAGCTTTAAAAGGTGGGAAATGTGTTGTTACTCTGGTGAAGATGTAAGCAAGGCTTTCACTGCGTTACATGGAAGGAAATAACCGCCACAACTTCAGCTCGAGCAGCTCCTCTGACGTGCTCCTGTGTGCCATTGTTTTGCTTAGACTATATATGGACCAAGCAGTTCAAAGTGACAAGCTTGCCAGATGATGTTTTGTTTGTGCAGGGATAACACTACTGTCTCTTAGTGTTCTGTATCCTTACTGTCACTTATAGCAGTGATGGGAAACCTGTGGCTGCTCAGACATTGTTAAACTACAGTTCCCATCATCCCTGACCATTGGCCAAC
This sequence comes from Rhineura floridana, assembly GCF_030035675.1. Lineage (NCBI taxonomy): Eukaryota > Metazoa > Chordata > Lepidosauria > Squamata > Rhineuridae > Rhineura > Rhineura floridana. The sequence goes on from NC_084493.1 coordinate 30,018,109, forward strand.
GTTCATTAGAGCTGGAGTCCAACAACATCTGGAGGATGACAAATTTCCCATCCCTGACATAAAGGAAGGGGACTTGCTGTATGTCAGCAGTGGACAGGCTGCAGGCAAGCTGGATCTACTCCACAGTGGGGAACATCTCACCTGTGGGCCTAGTTAAGCCCACCAGTCCTCCCTATCTAGCCCAAGGGGCCATTTTGACCAAGCCATGCTCACCTGTCCTGCACATGACACCACACATGATGCAGCTGAGCCAAAAGGGGCTTTACAGGCACTGTGATCAGCACCACCTGCTGCAAAGCCCTGCGTATAGCATTCTGAGTGAGTCCTTGAAAGCCCTGACAATCAGCCGATTGCTGGTGCTTCAAAGCACCATGCACCACACATGGCTAAAATGGGCCTGCCGGTTGTTGGGGCTTCAAAGCATCATGGTTTTTCACTTGCACCCTGAGATCCACTAAATAGAGACGTGTGAAATCCTGAGCCAAGGGGGTACAGCCGATTGCCCACTAGCAATGTGCATTCATTCAAGATAAACAAGATAAAGGAAATCCATTCATTTTCTTTGGGACTCATTAGAAAGCAAATGAAACAGAAAAGCTATCAATGCCACAATGACTATGCCCTACCTCCACTGTTGGATGCAGTGTGCTTCTGAACGCCAGTTGCTGCGGAACACATGTGGGGAGATTGTTGGTGCACTCAGGCCCTCCTCAGAGGCTTCTCATAAGCATCTAGTTGTCATCCACATGATTCATCCACAATGAAGATGGCCGCCTGTAACACCTGCGCAGCTTCCACTCGGCTCCTCAGCTTCTCGCTGCTGTCAGCACGCAGAGAAGTGAAGCAAGCCATAACATTGCAGAGGTGACGGCAGAGCCAGCAACAGCGCCTCCCTTCCTGGGGTGGTTGTGGTGGGGCCACGGTGAACACCCGAAAGAGCTTGCAGCATCTCCCTGGTAAAGCGGCGGTGGCAGCAGTCCCTGGGCCCAGCAGCCTTTTCATCGCATCCAGGACCCATTTGTCTAGGACTAGTGCCCAAGCGGTGATGGTGGGGTGGGATGAGGAGTCGACCTGGGTGGTTGCAGTTAAGGGCTGGTCGGTGTTGTGACTGGAAAGGGTGGTGCATTGAGGCGATTGGAGTGTGGCCGTGCACACACGCCCTGGATCGAGGAACTGAGACATCTCACCACAGAAGACCAGGGAGCAGACAGTTTTTGGACCCCATTTTCCCTGATCACATTAGCTCTGTCGATGGGTGCTAAATCCCCATCACCTGCCTGGTTTATCCGAGCTCAGATTATCAGCTGCAAATATATTCTTCCTGAAACCCATGCAAGGAATTCCAGTGTTTAAATCTTTTGCACTTGGGTCCCTTGAGGCCTACTCTGGCTTTTATACTGTGTATGTATATGGATATCGTTCATGTATTTTGCTTTGTAAATTAATTTGATGTTTTTATTGTACCTTGTGTACTATTGTAAACTGCTTTGAGATCTTTCAGATAGTAAGCGGCCTGTAAATGGAAATATAAATAAATAAATAGTTGACCACTGTGAGAACAGGATACTGAATTAGAAAGCCTTTTGGTCTGATCCAGCAGGACTCTTCTTACATTCTTTTGTTTTAAAATAATGTTTCCCCAAATGGCCATCTCTGGGCACATTTCATCCACTTTCATTTATCCTAGCTCAGTTGGCTGAGCTTGAAAGAGAGAGAGGGAGGGGGAAGGAAGAAAACATTTTGCTTTGTTTTACATATTTAGTACTTTTAATAAGAGAGCAGGTGGTCTTCTGCCATCTGTAACATCCGTGTTTTATATGATATGACCATAAAACATTCATGCATTAAACTATTCTTCTGAGGCACGGATGAAGAACTTGTGGCCATCCAGTTTCCATCAGCGCCCCCAGCTAGCACAGCTTATCATCAGGGATTATGGGATTTAGAGTCCAACATTTGGAAGTCTGCTGCAGGTTCCCCATCTTACTCTAAGGCGCCTCACTGGTCAAAATTCAGACAAACAACACCTGCATGACAGCTAGCGGGAAATTAAAATATGTGTAGTTTGTGAAGGGTGCTCAGAGTTGTTAGGAGAACCCTGCTCTGCTATTCACCATTCCCAGAGTGGTTTAACAATCAATCCCTCTTCTCAGGGAACTCTAGGACCTGTAGTTCTATGAGGGGAATAGGGGTCTCTTAGCAACTATCATCCCCTTCACAAACTGCACTTCCCAGGATTCTTTGGGGGAAGCCATGATTGTTTCAAGTGGCATACTACTACTTTAAATATATAGTACAGATAAGGTCTTGGAATACTGTTTTGGTTGCCCAGTCTCAGGAACGTCAGTAGCACTTTTAACATGTTTCGATCATGCACAGAATAGATGTGCTCAGGAGAGAGGATTGTGTTTGCTGCCTCTGCATGCATTCACTTTCAGCAGTGGAGGCTGGCTCAATAGGGCAAATGGATCACTGCCCCACCAACCTTAGTCTGCCTTCAACCAGCCCCCACCTGCCTGCCTTCTTACATCCAGCTGGGGGGGGGGGACACTGGCTGTCACCTTCCTCCTGCTTAGTCCCAGTGTTGCCTTTGTAGAACTCAGCAAGAAAGAGGATGGGGACATAACTAGAATTAGTTGCCTCTGCCTGTCATTGACTCTGGCTCTGCCTCCTCCTGGCCTCCCTGCCTTCCGCCCCGCCAGTCCCAATGGCCATCAGCCACCACTGGCTCTCAGGCAGCAAAATGCCTTGGGTTGGCTCCGTGTGGAAATCTCGATCCTCTCAAAACTGTCACACACCCCTCCTTCCAACCCCTTGTATTTCCTAAGCCCAGACTTCATAACTGATATGCAAGATTTCCCCTGGCTATCGCCTGCCTGAGATGGCAATCTTGGCACTCACTTGCTTTCTTCCGTTATTTTGAAACTGAGAATGTCAATCTTTATTCCCGTGCACAAATGCTACACAGGAAGACAAGACCTTCAGGCCATGGGGGAAACCCCATTCCCAGTGCCTCCTGTTTTTATTCTGCCAGGGAAGAGAAGAGCCGCCTCTGTTTTAGCTCTGACCAGGGGCACATTACCGGAAGGGCAAATGCAGCTGCAAGCTGTTTTTTTCCCTCTATGGCACAATACAGTCTTTGTATCCACAAACTGCCCCAACTATTGTGGCTCCTTCACCAAGCCCAGGGCAGCCCTCTTTACAGGACACTGACATTTTCTTCCTTTGTGTTGCTTGACTGAAAGGTCAGAAATTCCATTTAATTTGTATATTTGTGTTTCTGTAAGAGAGAGAGAGAATGTTAGGAGTAAATGCTGAATCAGACCATTACAACATAATCATCTCCCTGCTCAGGCCAAAGGTCCATCTAGTCTAGCATCCTGCTCCCATCAGTGGCTTTGGGAAGTCCATGAGCAGGACATGAAGGCAACAGCACTCTCCCCACTAGCAGTTCCCAGTAACTGGTATTCAGAGACATACTGCCTCCGACAGTGGAGGCAGAGCATAGCCAGCATCGCTACCAGCCACTGATTGGCTTACCCTCCATGAATTTGTCTAATCCTCTATTTTGTCTCCATGAATTTATCTAAGGGTGGTTCCGCACCATATATTTCAAGCACATCCAACATACTTTTAAATCCTGTGATTTTCCCCAAAAGAATCCTAGGAATGGAGGAACAAATTCCCAGCAACCTTAACTGCAATTCCCATGATTCTTCGGGAGAAGTCATGTGCTTTAAATGTACACTGAATGTGCCTTAAATGTGTGGTTTGGATCTGTCCTAATCCTCTTTTAAAGCCATCTAAGTCAACAGCTGCCACCATATCTTAAGATAAGGATGCACAATCTTCTTGTTTCTGTTGAAGACCACTTTCCCCTTACATGTTTGTGGGCTGCATGACAGCAGTGGGTGGGCCCAGAGCCAAATGTGGGCATGGCTGACATCAAAATTGGATGGGTCACAGCCAAATGGGTTGGGGGAGACACTTCTCTCCCCCCCTTTCCCCCTCCTAACCACTTCCATGAAATTAGACCTAGGGCTGTATGAAATTGGGCCACCTGCAACAGCAGCCATTGGGCCACAGAATACCTCTTCCATCTGAAGGCAACCAACTCTACAAATTAAGTCATGTACTAAGGCCGGAGTGGCAAACCTTTTCCTATCAAGGGTCTCATTCCCTCCAGTTTAGCTATTGGGGCATGCATGCTGGCAGCGGGCAGAGATGGAAAGATCTGCCAATTTCAGTTCTCTCAATTTCTCATTTTTCCAATCTTAAATTCAGTTCTGCAGCAATTTGCATTTTTTTAAAAAAGAAATCATGGAAATTCTTCAGCATTTTAGTCTAATTTATCTTACTAAGCTCTGCAGTTTTATATACAGTGTTGACTCAAGTACACATTTTTGCAAGCAGTTTCTCCTAGTATAATACATTGTATATCTTATTTTCACCTATATATTCATTGTTATGCATGTTTCTCCCTATTATATGCATTTCTGTATACCTTGGCTGGAGAACTGCATTGCAAAATTTGTATTCTGCCTGTCTTCCTATAATGTGTGAGTATAGAATAGGCTAGACAGATTTGTTATTTTCTCTTGTGACTTGAACTCTCTGTATTTTTGTATTTTACCTAGCCCTAGGGGTGTTTGGTTTAAGGAATTATTTTGCTGCTACATTTTTGCACTTATATTTTATCCTAATAAAGCTACCTCTTATTTACCAGTGTGTTCATTTCAGGGGGAATTTGGCTCTGAATCCAGCACCTTGGCAAATTAGCCATGGACTGCTGTATAACTCAGTATTTTTATCTTAAGGCTTCAAGACAAGGAGTGCATATTTGGCTCTTGTCTTTTGGAATCCTTGGCAGGTCTATTTCTGACACTTTGGGTTTCCCCTTGACCCAGAATTGATGACCAGGTTTAAGGGGGGGTGGCAGTCAATCTACCTTGCAGGGTTAGTGTTCGTTTAACTCAATCCTGGTAAGGGAGACTTGACTCCCCCAAGGTGAGAATTCTTGAACTCTTGACACTCCAGTCTCCAGATGTTTTGGACTACAATTTCCATCATACCTGACCATTGGCTAAGCTAACTGAGGCTGATGGGAATTGTAGTCCAAAACACTTGGAAGGCACCAGGTGAAAGAAGGCTATTCGGGAGGGAGGGACAGATAATCCCTCCAGTAGTGGGCAGGTCCTTTTATGGGTCAGTAACTGGTTAAGGAACAGGAAATGGAGAGTAAGAATAAATGGGCTGTTCTCCCAATGGAGGGATACAGAAAGTGCAGTCCCCTCAAGGATCGGTATTGGGACCTGTGCTTTTTAACTTATTTCATAAAGTGTATCAAGGCAGGATAGAACATGCAAAATATAACATCAGTGAAAATATATGTTAAAACCTAATTTAAAACATCAGTAAAACATCAGTAGATATTAGTTGGTTAAAATAAAATCATATTGCGAAGGCCTGTCGGAACAATACAGTTCATAAATAGTCTAGAGTTAGGGGTGAGCAGCAGTGAGGGAGCCATGGTTGCTAATGATACCAAAATGTTCAAGGTGGTTAAAGCAAAAATGGCAAGAGCAATTCAATTTAAGCAAATGTAAAGTGATGCACATTGGGGTGGGGCGGGATCCTAATTTCACCTACATGCTAACAGGGTTGGAACCGGCAGTGACTGACCAGCAAAGGGATCTTGGGACTGCAGTGGATAGTTCAATGAAAATGTTGACCCAATGTGAAACAGCTGTGGAAGAGGCAAATTCCATGTGGGGGATCATTAGGAAAGGGACTGAAAGTAAAACTGCCAATATAATACCATTATACAAACCTATGGTGTGGCTGCCCTTGGAATATTGTGTACAGTTGTGGTCTCTGCAGCTTCAAAATCGATATTGTAGAGCTGGAAAAGGTATAGGAAAGAGCAACCAATATGATCAAAGGGATGGACCAACTCCCCTACAAGGAAAAGTTGCAGCACTTAGAGCTTTTTAGTTTAGAAAAAGGGAAGAAGCGGGGGAAATAGATGTATATAAAATGATTCATGGTGTGGAGAAAATTTATAGAGATAAGCAGGAAGAAAAATTCTCCAAATACTAGAACCCAAGGTCATCCAACGTAGCTGAATATTGGAAACCTTAGAACAGGCGGAAGAAAGTGCATCCTTAACTGGAATTCACCACCACAAGTTGTTGTGAGGGCCACCCACTTGGATGGCTTTAAAAGGAGATTAGGACAAATTCATGGAGGATAAACCTATCAGTGGCTACCTCCACTGTCAGAGGCTGTATGCCAGTTTCAGGCAATCATAATCAGGAAGAGAACTGTTGTGCTCAGGTCATGCTTGTAGGCTTTCCATAGACATCTTGTTGGCCACTGTGAAAGCAGGGCGCTGGACTAGATGGGCCTTCAGCCTGATCCAGCAGAGCACTTCTTAGATTCTTATGGTACCATACAGAAGACAGATACCATTTCTAAGTGGGAGGGGGAAGGACCACCACATACCAGCATTTGATTTGGAATCAAGCCACGGAAGGGAGGACAGAAAAGAAGTGTGCCAGGAGTACGGTTGCCAGGTCTCCGGTTTTCTGCCGGAGTCTCAGGGAAAATGGGGCCATCTCCGGCCTCCGGCCATATGTCAGTCAAACTGGTGGATCTCCGGCTTTGTAGTGGCCCCCTCAGCCACGCATGCGTGAAGAGGCGGTGGCTGTGGAGGCCAGGCTGGGCTGGTTCCTCCTTAGGCAGTTCCCCTGCTCCGGAAAGGAAAAGAACTCTTTCCGGTGGCAGCTCAAGCTTAGCAGACCCGCAGAGCTGGCTCGCCCGGTGGAGAGAAGGCAGCGACTCTCGCCTGGATTCAGACACCCCAATTGCTTCGGCTAGCGGAGCCCAAATGCACAGGAAACTGTTCAAGGTGAGGCTGCCTTGATTTAGCCCTGTCCACTTTGGAACCCGTTTCCTCGCTTTCGTGTTATGTTTGGCCCCGAGATCTCCCTCCCCTCCCCCGTCGCTTCTCCCTTTCTCTCTCCGCCCGCCCCCTTTCCCTGGTAATAATGACATGTATGTCCTCCTGCCCACATTCTAGCAACCGGGAATGTGCTAAGCGCCGCAGCAGGCAGCTGCTGCCACCCACTCGCCTTGCCTTGCCTTGCCCTGCCCCCTTGCGCAATGCAACGGACCCCCACCCCAGAATCCTGTGCCCCCTCCTCTTTCCCTTGGGAAAAAGGGGTGAGCCGTTGAGGAAGGGGGCTCTCTTTCAGCCTTCCCCCCTCAATTCAGGGCTCCCAAAGGCTCCCTGTCTCCTCTCCCCGCCTGCCAAGCCTCCGATCGGGGGGGGCAAGGCTGGCATCGGCCGGCCTCCCTTCCCTTCCCCTCGCCTGCTGGTCCCCGGCCGGCCCGTGCGGTGCCTGGGGTGTGCGCCTCCGCCGCTGCGATGCAGCCACTTGTGGCTATCAACCTCTCGCTCAGCCCCTCCCTGCCGATTGCAGCTCTCACACACTCACACGCACCCGCTCTCACACACACGGTGCCGGGAGGGAGTGCGGCGGCACAGTCAGGGCTCCCAAAGGCTCCCGGTCTCCTCTCCATGCCCGCCAAGCCCCCGATTGGGGGGGGCAAGGCTGGCATCGGCCGGCCTCCCTTCCCTTCCCCTCGCCTGCTGGTCCCCGGCCAGCCCATGCGGTGCCTGGGGTGCACGCTTCCGCCGCTGCAATGCAGCCACTTGCGGCTGTCAACCTCTCGCTCAGCCCCTCCCTGCCGATTGCAGCTCTCACACACTCACACGCACCCGCTCTCACACACACGGTGCCGGGAGGGAGCGCGGCGGCACAGTCAGACAGGCGGAGCCAGACTCAGCGAAGCCAGACTCGGCGAAGCTGGCGGGCGAACACTCACGCCCGGAGCCGCCACCGCGCATGCGTGCGTGCCCACACACTGAGCGAGGCAGCCCGAGCCGCTGCTATAGTCCAAGCGGGAGCTGCAGCTGCAGCATCTCCGAGCAGCATGCTCTGGGAGGGTGGCGTGGGTAGCTTGCTGGCTGGCCAGCCGATGCCAGCCTTGCCCCCCCAATCAGGGGTTTGGCGGGCAGGGAGAGGAGACCGGGAGCCTTTGGGAGCCCTGACTGTGCCGCCGCGCTCCCTCCCGGCACTGTGTGTGTGAGAGTGGGTGTGTGTGAGTGTGTGAGAGCTGCAATCGGCAGGGAGGGGCTGAGCGAGAGGTTGACAGCCGCAAATGGCTGCATCGCAGCGGCGGAGGCGCGCACCCCAGGCACCGCACGGGCCGGCCGGGGACCAGCAGGCGAGGGGAAAGGAAGGGAGGCCAGCCGATGCCAGCCTTGCCCCCCCGATCGGGGGCTTGGTGGGCGGGGAGAGGAGACCGGGAGCCTTTGGGAGCCCTGACTGTGCCGCCATGCTCCCTCCCGGCACCGTGTGTGTGAGAGCGGGTGCGTGTGAGTGTGTGAGAGCTGCAATCGGCAGGGAGGGGCTGAGCGAGAGGTTGACAGCCGCAAGTGGCTGCATTGCAGCGGCGGAGGCGCGCACCCCAGGCACCGCACGGGCCGGCCGGGGACCAGCAGGCGAGGGGAAGGGGAGGCTGGCCGATGCCAGCCTTGCCCCCCCCGATCGGAGGCTTGGCAGGCGGGGAGAGGAGACAGGGAGCCTTTGGGAGCCCTGAATTGAGGGGGGAGGCTGAAAGAGAGCCCCCTTCCTCGCCGGCTCACCCCTTTTTCCCAAGGGAAAGAGGAGGGGGCACAGGATTCCAGGGTGGGGGTCCGTTGCATTGCACAAGGGGGCAGGGCAAGGCAAGGCAAGGCAAGTGGGTGGCAGCAGCTGCCTGCTGCAGCGCTTAGCACATTCCCGGTTGCTAGAATGTGGGCAGGAGGACATACATGTCGTTATTACCAGGGAAAGGAGACGGGCGGAGAGAGAAAGGGAGAAGCAAAGGGGGAGGGGAGGGAGATCTCGGGGCCAGACATAACACGAAAGCGAGGAAACGGGTTCCAAAGTGGACAGGGAAGGACACACTGTTCACTGTGGACTTTCACCGTTAAAACCATTTGGAACAGAAAAAAGATCAGAAGAGCTCTGTATTGCTAATTATAATAAGGAGTTTTGTAAAGACTGCACTAAAGAGTATCAGAGAAGCTATTGTATAGTGACCAGCACTATGGAAGCCCCAAGAGTGTTGACATCAAAAGTGAAGGAAAACCTCTACATAATAACAAAGAAAAACAACAATTTTTGTGGAGGCATGTTGGGAATGCTAGTGAAATGGACAATGGAAAGGAGGACAGTGGATACTCCTCTTTGTTGGCCAGTCAGCACGAGCCCACAGATAATGACGATAGTATGCTACTGGCAGGAAACATAAGTGATACACATATATGCATATTCTTTATCTTTTAAGGAGGCAAGTCCTAAATGGGGGGTGGGGGAGAGAGAACACACACCTCTGCATTATTTTAGAACAATGAAATGGTATATAAATAGTCCCCTGAAAATATATATAGGTGACATTGTGTACTTTGTAAAGCCAGAAGCAAATAAGCTAGATTAAATGTTCCCTAAAAGTGTTGGACCTGGGAGACCAGGGTTCGAATCCCCACCCAGCCATGAAGCTCCCTGGGTCACCTTGGGCCAGTCACTGCCTCTCAGACTCAGAGGAAGGCAATAGTAAACCACCTCTGTCTGAATACTGCTTACCATGAAGATCCTATCTGGGATCAACTTGAAGGCAGTCCATTTCCATTTTGCATCACCCTAAGCTTGTGAGAAAGAATGACCTTGTCACGTCAGATGGACCTAGGAACACCCTATTTTAGATAAGATTTCTATTTTAATCTCCAGAGAATTTTTTTTGGAATGGTATGCTCCAAGCAACTGTGGTTGATACAATGTATCATGTTTAATGATGTCACTAGGGCCCACCCCGTGACATCACTAGGGCCTGCCCTGTGACATCACTAGGGCCCGCCCCATGACATCACTAGGGCCCGCCCCATGACTAGGGCCCGCCCCGTGACATCACTAGGGCCCACCCCATGACATCACTAGGGCCCACCCCATGACTAGGGCCCACCCCGTGACATCACTAGGGCCCGCCCCATGACGTCACTAGGGCCCGCCCCATTTTCTCAGGTTTTTGGATGGTTCCGACCTGGCAACCCTAGCCAGGAGCAAAAGGGGAGAATTGTGGCCCTGGAACCTCCTTGACATGCTTCAGCAGGCCCAGTAGGATAAGATAGCTGCCTCCAGACCAGCAGCCACCCTGAGAGCTATTAGAACTGCTTGCCATGTGACTCCCATGCCCAGCTGTCAGCTGCCTTAAAGGAATCATTTAAGTGATATTTGTTTTTTCTGCCTTGGTGAGCTTGCTTTTATTTCTTCAGTTGGGTGCTTTCTGTCGTTACTCCATTAAGCCATATCTGTCTGATTCCCATTCACAGCTGCAGGTGCATGCGGGAAGGTAGCATAACTCATCCCCCCCTCTCCCCCTCTCCCTCTCTCTCCCTTGCATATTCTATATTCAGTTTATCTGAAGGAGCGCCTCCAGCATCACCAATTATGCCGCCTGACGAGATCAGCCACACAAGACCTTCTCTCGGTCCCACCAGTTAAAACTGCTAGACTGGTGCGGACCAGAGAGAGAGCATTCTCTATTGTGGCTCCCACCCTCTGGAATTCCCTGCCTTCTGATCTTCGCCATGCCTCCTCCCTGCTGGGGTTCCGCCGGGCTTTGAAGACCTGGCTATTCAGGCAGGCCTACAGGATCTCGGGGGTGGATTAATTTTTATGCTGTTATTAACTGGAATGGGGTTTTAGATTAATTATTGATTGTGGTACTTTTATATTGTGTTTTATTGTGTACTGTACGTCGCCTAGAGTGGCCGTTAATTCGGCCAGATAGGTGACTCATAAATAAAATATTATTATTATTATTATTATTATTATTATTATTATTATTATTATTATTATTATTATTATTATTATTATACATCTGCAGTCACAACACAAAAATGGTAAGCTGGCTTGTGGTGCACACTGAGAATAATCACATGGACAGGTTGTAAAAGAAAGTTTCTAGACCTGAGGATGGCCGAGACTGAAAAAACATGGCTAGTGAAATCATAGGTTGCAGCATGAAAGCTCAACAGGCATTTCCAGGGGGATTTCTGCCTTCCTCTGAACCTTTGTTAAGAACAGGAGACTCATGCCAGATGGAATATGGAGAACGCCTTTCATCTAAAGCCAAATCTAGACATTTGACCACCTCAAATTGGGATGCTTCTAAATTCTCCTTACCCAAATTCTCCTGCAGCAGAGAGGGAAAAAGAGAAACCATGAAGGCATAGAATAGGGGAAATTTTCTTATCTGTTCCCTAGTCAGCTGCACTGCCCTGGATTTTGGAAAACCAAATTACCTGGAGGGGATCCCCCAAAGTGGAATCAATGCATTAAAAAGCCTCCACTGTTCTGTTTTGATTTCCAAATTTTGTTCAGATACTGTGTTTGCCACAGTTTGCCACAGCTTCCTTCCTTCATGCTTCAATTCATTTGTTCAATTAATATCCCCAATGTGCTGGTATGCATTTGATAAAGCACAATAAACAGTGATTATACACATGATTGCTTCACGGTTCTTTTTTCTGTATACACTGTTTTGTGTGCATGCAGGAGCACATGTGTGACTTAGTAAAACACTGCACAAAAGAAATCTTGATGTGTATGAACCTATTAAGACTGCTTTTTTGCAGTCTTGAAACTACTGGCTATGTGCTAGGGATGCAGGAGAAATTTGGTTCACATTTAAAGTTGAATTAATCAAATTTGCAGTTTCCAAAAAAACATGAGAACTGAAACACAGCCATCCTTCAAATTCTCACTTATCCAAAATTTGCAGTGTAGTTGTCCAACAAAGAAATGTTTACAAAAATGCATATATGAGAGGAAAGTGTGCATAAAAATGAATATACTAGTGGAAATAGCATACAAAAATGCATTACATTAGGAGAAACTGCTTGCAAAAACATGTACATTAGTCAAAGCTGCAGGAGAAATTCTCACTAAAATGCTGGAGAATTTTTCATGAGGATTTTTTTTAAAAAAAATCAAATTGCTGAGGAAATGTGGAGAACCAAATTTAACACTTGAAAAATGAGAAACTGAGAAAACCAAAATTGACAGATCATTCCATCCCTAACATGTGCTTATTAGTAATGTGTGTGAGGAACATCATAATTATCACCATGTAGAGTCTGCTTAATGCCAACATAGGCTTCTAACACGTGTACATTGAACCCTTAATATGTGTGTACCCTCTAGAGCAGACTTTCCCAATCAGTGTGCCTCCAGATGTTGTTGGACCACAATTCCCATTTCCTGACCATTGGCAATGCTGGCTGAGGCTGATGGGAGTTGTGCTCCAACAACATCTGGAGGCACACTGGTTGGGAAAGGCTGTTCTAGAGACCCAAAATGTAGCAGGACCTTTTGCAGGAATTAAAACCCACATCTTCTGGGTGTGATACCCTCCACAGCCCAAGAACAACACACAAAAAGATAAAATAAAGATTGGTTTATTAAAAGAGGAAGCAGGAAAATACAGCATTTCATTTACAATATATGAGCAACATCCTGACTACTACCATCACACACTAGAGCTATGAGAGATAGAGAGAGGCCTTAAACCTATTCACATTCAGACTGCAAGTACGTAAAACAAGAAAAAAGAATTGATGAAAAAATTACCTCTCCTGAAGATTATCATGTCCCAAAGTCAGAAATAAGACCTTTATGTCTAGCAACAGTCAAACTCTCCCCTTCAAAATAATCAACAGCTAGACACAAAGAATCTTACCCTTTCCTCAGTCCTGTACTTGAAGTGATGGCTGATGTTCCTAAGGACTGGTGTGAAGTCTTCAAGAGATTGTTGGAGCCATAAGCGTGTTGCCTTAACCCCTCAAAATCCCGATCTTAAATATATTTTTGGCTACGCAGGGTTACACATAAACTGGGAGGGGGCATAAACTGTGAGGAGAAAAAAATGTAATGTAAATGGAATACTTTGAAATGTAGGGTTAGGGTCTGTTTCTGCCAGATGGATTTTAAGATAAACATGCTGTCCCCTGTGAAACATGTGATGTAAACTTCTGTTTTGGGGAGATCTGATCCTTATCATTTTGAAGTCAAAGGGTGTCATAAACTTTACCCAGATGGCACCATTTAGTTGTTTGAAAGATCCTTCCTCTAGCAACGTTAAAATTTTGGAGTGTTCGTTTATTACCACTTGAGCCAGGAAGTCTGTTCTGACTCTTGTAAGTCACAAAGAACTCAAGAGGTCATGAAAAGGGTGTTTCCCAGGCAGGGGTGGGGTCACCTGTGGTCACAGGGGGTCATAGACCCCTTACCTTTTTGGGAGCAGTGTCCCAGCCAGGTCCCTATGTACGAGCCGATCAACATGAAAGGGGAGCATGTTAGCCACTGAGAAGAGTCCTTGTTGTTTGTGCTGATTGGAGCTAATCAGAGCGAAAGGAGGTGAGTCAGCCACTGAGAAGACTCTTCTCAGTAGCAACCACACAGCCTCCCCTTTCATGCTGATTGGCTCCTAGGAACACCTGTCATAGTGGAGTGTGGGCTCGGAGATGACACAGAGAACAAGAGGGGAAGTGGCAAGGGGTGTGTGGTGTGACTGTCAGAAGTGACCCTGCACTTCTGAATTTGCCACTACATTACTCTTCCCAGGGTCTACCATGACTTAAGGTCTCATGTCAAGATCCATCCTTATGAACCAGGGAATAAGAACTCAAAAGATATAGGTACCCTCCTAACACCATCCATTCATTCTCATACACATATCCAGTCTCTTCACAGACAGGAACCCAAGCACCCAACCTCTCTCCTCTTCGTTTGCCTATCATGTGTTAGGAACATGGGGACCTGCTTAATGCTGAGTCAAACCATTGCTGCATCTAGCTCAGTACTGCCCACACTGACTGGCGGCAGCTCTCCAGGGCTTCAGGTTGGGGATATTCCCAGATCTGCCTGGAGATGCTGGAGAATGAACATGGGGCCTTCCGCATGCAAAGCAAATGCCCTAGCATCGAAGCTACAGTGTTTCCCTGTTCAGTCTCTTTGTTACACACACTCTCTCTCTCTGGACTTGGGGGGGGCATACTGAAAGAAGTGGATGGCTTCATCCCTCCCAGACTGCAGGTTGCCCACCTCCACCTTAAGTGCTTTTATACCTGGTTTTAAGATTTGGTTTGGGGATCACATTATTTGCTACTGCTTTACAATAAACTCCACACAAAATGAACCTCCAGCTGGCAATCAAAATACAGAAGATAAATGCAATCTAAAATAGTGCAAACAAACAGCTCTGGCAGAATCTGGGGCAGCCCCATTCAAGTATTCCTATCCAATTATTTGGTGAATTTGTCATAAGCGTTAAAACTGGGAGGAAGCGAGAACTGTATGCTCTAGCAATTGCATCATTCCATCAAAGCTCAAAGGTGAATTAAATCATGCCTCACAGATGTAAATCACACCACAAGACATAAAACAGACTGCCAAAGATGCCCAAAGCATCATTCATCCTCTGTAGTTCATCCAGATGGGCAAGGAAGACCATTTTGTAAATTAACCATAAGGCTAGCTAGAATTATGTTGGGTATCATCTAAAAAGCATGTCCAAAGATTTGGAGTCCTGACCCGAAAAATTTGAATTTTAAATCCTGGCTATCTGAATGTGTGATAATATGGCAGCACTTCATGAGAATATATTATTTTAGGAGTTTCTGTCAGGATGAAGATCTTAGGAGCAAATGATTAGTCATAAAATGTTGAGCTTCAGTGCATGTGTGCAGATAGACTCAGAAAAGGTCAAGCTATTTCAAATGTGTATGTCACCATGGGAAGATCTAGTGCTACGGTCATCATTCACCGTAAAGAGTAGGGATGGGGGAGAAATTTGATTGTAAAGCATAGGCATGGAAGAGAAATTTGCCCAATTCACACTTTCTGAAACAACATGCTAACTGAAACTCAGTCATCCTTTGAAATCTGCACTTCTCTGAATTTTTCCAGTGAAGTTCTCCAGCCAAGTAATGTATACAAAAATGCATATACTAGGGTAAAGTGTGCATTAAAAATGCCTATGTGAAAATGACATACATAAATGCATTGTATGAGAGGAAATTGTTTTGTAAAAATTGTTATTTTTATTTCTTTGTTTCTCACCTTTCCTCCCAAATGAGCCCAGGCTAGTATAGATGTGTATGTTAGGAGACAAAGTGTATATTAGGATAAATTTTCACCAAAATAGTGATGAATGTTCCTGATATATTTTTTTTAAAAATAGCAAACTGATTTGGGATGTGAAGAAGTAAATGCCAGAGTGGAAAAATGAGGATTTGAAATTGACAGATCTGCCGATCCATAGGCCCAGGAGTCAAATGTACCCTTTCCAGTTCTCTCTGTCTGGTCCCTGGGACCCTCTCCTCAACATTTGTTCCTCACCTTTGCCTTTCCCTCTGCCCTCCACTGATATGTGGCCCCAGATGGTAGTCCTGTAGGGAATGTGGCTCTCAGGCTGAACCCCGACCCCCCAGTTTATAACCTTTTGATTGTTAGCTACCTTGGGAGGATCTTTGGTTTTGAAAAATGCCATTCATGTTGAAATACAATTATGTATTTTCATTTATGAATAACTACACATAAAATAGGACCCTCCATGGCGCAGAGTGGTAAGCGGCAGTAACACAGCTGAAGCTCTGCTCACAGCCGGAGTTCGATTCCAACGGAAGAAGGAAGTCGAATCTCTGGTTAAAGGGGTCGAGGTCCACTCAGCCTTCCATCCATCCATGGTCGGTAAAATGAGTACCCGGCATATGCTGGGGGGTAAAGAAAGGCCAGGGAAGGAACTGGCAATCCCACCCCATATATACGGTCTGCCTAGGAAACGTCGCAAGACGTCACCCTAAGAGTCGGAAATGACTCGCACTATAAGTGCGGGGACACCTTTACCTTTACCCATAAAATACCTTGAAGCACTTTCACAATAAAAGCATCAGCAATAACAACACAATTCTGCATATAAATATACTTACATCTGTAAATACATAATTATTAATTAAACACACTTTTGTATGTAAAATTAAAAACTAAAAACAATTCCATATATAAACACAAACCCAATGTAGATACAGGCTGCAAGGAAGATCTCCACTTAAAAGGCTTATTGAAAATGGAAGGTCTTCAACAGGCTCCAAAGGGATAATAGAGGCAGCACCTCTATGATATGTACTGTGAGTGAGTTCCAAAGGGTAGGTACAGTGTTCAGTTGGGTATATAAAGGGTGAGATGATCTTTTAGGTATCCTGACCTCCAACTTTACATGCCAGTATACCAGCACCAGCACCATGAACATAAAAGTTTGGTAGCTAATTGGCAGCCAATGCAATTGTTCCAGCAGCAGCAATCACGCCCCTGCATTTTGCACAAGCTGAATCTGATAGGCAAGAAGGAACCTTGAGATGGGGGCACCAAAGGCATGCTCCTTTAAAGGCCCCTTCCTTCCAGGGCTCCCGCTTCCTCTGCCCCATGCTTCATACTTGTAAACAGTGGCAGCTGGTGGCTCCATGTGAGTGGGGGAGTGGAATCCACTCTGGGTTTTAGTCAGAACTTTCAAGGAGCTGTCCAAGATGCTGAACCTACTTAGTTTTCATTACCTTGGACAGCTCCTCGAAAGTTTGGACTAAAACCCAGAGTGGATTCCACTCCTCCACTCACATGGAGCCACTAGCAGCCACTGCTTGTAAAGAAACACAAATTACAAAAGTGCCTTGGGTCTCCAGTACTCTCTCCTTGAAAGGAAACTGTAAACAGCTGTCCCTTGAACCTCCTGCTGTTTAAACAAATGAGGATCATAAAACTATTGAAATAATTGTATTGAACTAGGCACGTAGTTAGAAATGGACTGACACTGTGTTTTTAAAAAAGCCTTTTTAATGGACAATTGTTGGAGCTGATTTCTTTTCCAGGCATGATGGGAAATTGCCTTTTGTGTTGTGCCTTGAAGCCTCTTTTCTTGCTTCAGGGTCTGTTCTGCAGTTGTGTTTTCAAAATAATATCATTGATTTCATGACCGCCAGTCATGCCCCTTCTTGACAAAATCAAACTTATTAGAAGTGCGGGGGAGATTAACTTGGAGTTGTTGGTGGGACAAGCAGTCAGTTCACATATCCTTGCAACGGAAAATTGGTTTTATCTGTGCAGTCATTAAATTTGATGCATCTGTATAATGACGTGGAATTAGCTACATCATTAAGGCTTGTGGGGTTCCCTTGGTTTTGAAGAATTAACCACCAGAAGGCAGGAGTGAGTACTGCTTCTTTCTTCCTTGGAGATACTGTGTAAATTCAGTCTCTGTAAATCTTCAAATTGCTTTTTTTAGTGTCAGGCAGATCAATCCTGTTTATTTACTTTTGGATTTTTAACCTGGCACACTCCTGATGGCTGCTGGAAGGTAAGCAGACATACATAATTTTAAAGTTTAGATTTCCTTCTCCCCCCCCCCCAATTCAAATCTGTATTTACCAGCTTAAAATGCTTACATTGTACATGGAAAATAATTAGATTCAGATGTTTCAGAATTCTGGAGATAATTATAATTGGATATACCAGGCATGGGAAAGCTGTTGTCCTCCAGATGTCATTGCACACCTGCCATTGATTGCAGCCAGCATGACTAATGGTCAGAGCCTGCAAAGCTCATTTTAAAAGGACCCAGTTCAAGTTCAAGATGTCAAAAAGAACTAATTCCAGTTCACAATTGTCCCTTTACAAAAGGGACTCGTTCTGTTTACTTCAGTTCACAGTTGAATTCAAGTTCATTCAAATGTTCCTTGACAAATTTTTCTCAATATTCAAAATGTTACATGCTGCTATGCTGAAGTATAAAATATACTTAAGAAGACTAAGAAAATATCAAAACATGTGAACTGTTTTAATTTATTTTCCCCAACAATTATCTTTAAGCTTAAAGGCTACATGTAAAAGAATGAACTTGAAGCTGAACTAGAAATTATCCAAAGTTCTCCCCCAAAACAAACTTAATTCATATTCCTTTCACCTAGTCATTATGAGAATGACTTTCTGATGCAATTCAGACTTTTGAAATAATTCAGTGAACTTCGTTAAACTGAACTAGTTCATTCCAAGCACAGCAAATGATTAGAAGCTTCCTTGTCATTGGTAATGGGGATGTAAATTCTCCAAGTGGGAGTCCTTATATGGCCAAAACGATACCAACCATACACAGCTGAGAGGGAGCAGCAGGGTTGTTGGAACCCCAAGGTTTGCAGTATATGTCCTTATTGGTACATAAACAATCTTTTAGGGAACCCCAAACCACCCAATTAGTACTGAGCATGCTCAGTGGGAATGGAATGCTGACTGACTGCAAGGTGAGAGGGAATAGAACTGGGGGGGAACTGAATGAAGTATCCTGAAAGAGGACATGGCTGGCTGGCTGGCTGGCACAATGGACAGGAGCACTCCACCCTGCAATATTTTGTTGCAGATCCCACTTGTTAGCTGCACGTTAAGAAGGATGCAGACAAACTGGAATAGGTTCAGAGAAGAGCAACAAGGATGATCAGGGTACTGGAAACAAAGCCCTATGAGGAGAGACTGAAAGAACTGGGCATGTTTAGCCTGGAGAAGAAGACTGAGGGGAGATATGGTAGCACTATTCAAGTACTTGAAAGGTTGCCACACAGAGGAGGGCCAGAATCTCTTCTCAATCATCCCAGAGTGCAGGACACAGGATTATGGGCTCAAGTTACAGGAAGCCAGATTTTGGCTGAACATCGGGAAAAACTTCCTGACTGTTAGAACGGTACAACAATGGAACCAATGACCTAGGGAGGTGGTGGACTCTCCAACGCTGGGACATTCAAGAGTCAGCTGGAAAGCCACCCGTTGGGTCTACTTCAGTGAACCAGCACTTCACAACCCCCTGGACTGGTTGTATATACATCAATGTCATTGCTTTGTCAATCCATTTCAAATGTTTTCATTTCTTTTAAAAGGCTTTATTTTCATGATGTTGTGATATGAGCAGCCTTAACTATCACAACTGATAGTGAATGGAGCAGCACTGTGTCCAAACCACAGGTACACATTCATCTAAAGCCATTCATTGATCTCAGAAAAATCTGTGTTCTAATTACTAAACACTATTATTTTCATGAATACAACATCTTTTGTTTCTCAGTTAAATATTTCAAAAAGGCTTTTTAATGTATGTGTGTGTGTGTGTGTAGAACAGAAGTAAGGAATTTCACAGTGGTAATCGCTTTTGGTATTTAATAGGCATCTGTAATATGGGTGCCAATTTCTTCAAGACATCTTTTAAATTTTCTCTGCTAATCCATTTACCAGCCTCACTAATGAGATGAATTTAATTTCAGATAATAAATTTACACATTTCTCTTAAAACACATTCCCTCACTTCATGTGTTTTAAAACTTTTCCTCGGCATGTTTAATAATTGTTTGTCACCTGTGACTGGAGCATCATCCCATCTATTTCCAACATTCAGGCTGTGAGTGCCGATGTTTATTATGCCACAATTGCACTACCTACACACAAGAGGGAGGCATCAGAAGGAACAACAAGATTTGGAGAAATGCACATCTTTAGCCATGGTGGCTGCTGCCCATTAGGACTGGTGAGGCGGAATGCAGGTAGCCCAAACAGTTACCAGAGCCTGAGTCAATCAGAGGGAAAGATAGAGCCAACTAATTCTAATTTTGTCCCTGTCCTCCTCCCTGCTGAGTTCTATAAGGGCATCACTGAGAATAGATGAGGAAGGTGACAGCCAGGGCCACTTCCTGGACTAATTGTATATAAGAAGGCAGACAGGTGGAGGTTGCCTGAGAGCAGACAGAGGGTGGTAGGGCAGTGTTCCATTTGCCCTAAGGGACTAGCCTCCTAGAAAACACTTTTAAGTAGGAGGCTGTGTTTCCCAGGGCAGCTTGCTGAAGACTGAGCATGCTCAGTGGCCAAAGAATGCTGGCTGACTGGGGGGTGGGGGGTAGAAAACTGGCTAGGAATGAAGTGGAGTGGAAAGAACCCCAAACAGGAAGTGATCCACATTGCAACAGTTTGCTCCATGTCCCGCTCAGGTATCTCCACTTGGGATGGTATCTGTTGGCCACTGCCAGTTCAAAAGCATTCCATCGACCTAACAGGCTGCTATCAATTCGAGTTCATACTTTGTCCACAAGCATCTGCTTTTTACCAATCCAGTTTTGTCCCTCAGCAAAAATGTATTCATATTGATATTGATTTTTTTTAGGAAATATGGTATTTTTAAAGGAAACCAATAAAGGAAATGTCAACAAATTGAAGGAAATTTCAAAAATATTGATAATAATATCAATATCTTAGGTGCAGAATTTTTTTTAATCCATTTCCAAAAATAAGTGCAGAAAATCACTACATAAAAATCCAATCTGCAACAGTAGCGTATAAGCAAACTAATGGAAAATTCAGTGCAAATACGAACTGGGCGGCATTCTAGCACATCCCTAACCTCCACTCAGGTCCCAGTCTCACTCCAAGGAGAAGCCAGATGCAAATGATTTGCACATTATTCCACTCGGGGTGGAGGGAGCCCTTGATACCCCCTTCTACACCATCTTGGCCTGAGGACATGTCTCTCCTGACTCCCATGGAGCTCCTCCTCCTCCACAGCCAGGCAGGAGCGTTCAGCTACAAGCCCTTTAAGAATTGTAGATGTCTCTCCCAGGCAAGGCAAGGCAAGGCTGTTCCCCAGCATGCCTAGCAGAAGAGAATAGACCCACTTGTCTATTAAGAGCCTAGTTTCCTGCTTAATCATATAACCAAATAATGTTTGGGAAGAAAGAATGTTCTGAATGTGTACAATTCCAAAACTCCACACCCTGGATAAAGAGCAGTGCCAGAAAGGGGGAGGGGATGCAAGGAAGGAAGCAGCTCAGGGGAGGTTTCCAGACAGAGGGTTGGCCCATTTAAAGCCTTGTAAGGAGGCTCAAATGTTACAGCCCCTAATGTAGTGCTTTTCAAGCTGTGTTTCTACACCGTCTCAAACCTGGAGCTGATCCTGCCTTCGTGCATCCTGTTATGTGGTGCATCCTTCTTTATGAAGCCGAGCATTAACAGTGACAAGCTGAGACAAAACATACAGGAGAGGAGATTTTTGTTGCTGTCCTTGGTGCCAGAAAACGGCTCAGTGCCCCGTCACCAGCTGACAGGTTTCCCCAACGGCTCATCAAGTACTGGCAGGGCTGAAATGGTAGGCCTTCTCCATGAGGAAACAGGGAGGGGAGGATCAGCATGACCTCACCACCCCTCTGGGGTGAAGGAGCTGCCATTCTGAGTGACACTTTTAATATTGTTCTTATTGCGGCTAATAAGATAATTGTTATCTCAGCGTGCAGGCTGCTGGGTTAGTTCAGTGCTTACATTGCAGATCTTTCCCATCGCTGGGGCGTGGGCATTATTAGGACTCTGTTCTCATGTTGGAATTCTGAGGAGGAGGGAAAGCATGTAGCAAGAGTGCTACATATATCCAGAATGAACGTGTCTTTGGTTCTGGGGAAGGGCTATGGCTCAGTGGTAGAGCATCTGCCTTGCATGCAGAAGGTCCCAGGTTCAATCCTCACCATAAGAACATAAGAAGAGCCTGATGGATCAAGCCAATGACACATCTAGTCCAGCATCCTGTTCCCTCAGTGGCCAACGAGATGCCAATGGGAAGCCCACAAGCAGGAGCAAAGCACAAGAGACTCTCTACCCTCCCCCCCCTTGAGGTTTCCAGCAACTGGTATTCAGAAGCATACTGCCTCCAACAATGGAGATAGAGCACAGCCATCAGGGCTAGCAGCCATTGATAAGCCTTTTCCTCCATGAATTTGTCTAATCCTCTTTTAAAACCATCCAGGTTGATGGCCATCACTGTCTCTTGTGGGAGAGAATTCCATACTTCAATTGTCTGAAGTGCTTTCTTTTGTCTGTCCTGAATCTTTCAGCATTCAGCTACTTTGGATGTCCACAAGTTCTAGCGTTAGAAGTGAGGGAGAAAAAAAATATCTCTATCTACTTTCTCTATCCGATGAATAATTTTAGAGGCTTCACATGTTGCCTCTTCTCTTACTGGCCTTTAAAGTAAAAAATGCCCAAATCCTGCAGTCTTTCCTCATAAGGGAGTTGCTCCACCCCCTTGAACAGCAGCTTCCTATGTTTCTATATTTATTTAATATTTAAGCATTTTAATTTCACCAAAATTGGCCTTCAGGCCAACGTACAATACCTTTTCTTCCTAAACACTTTTTATTGAGAATTTTGTAGACAGACATTTGTAGTCACATTTACAAAACTGTATACTCAATAAAACATAATATTTATCTATATATATACAGCATTTCTAAACTGGCCTTCAAGTGACATTTTCAGGGAATTGTAGTTTACATTAAAATACAAAATAAAATATTAGCAATGAAACCATAAAACAATAGCAGTGTAAGAATAACCACCAGCAGCCTAACACACAATCAAGAGCAACAATTTGACTATATTATGAGCCTGAAAAGGTGAGGTTGAATCCATGAGGGGAACATGCCTATCTCTGCTGAGTGGGAAAGCTACACTGCAGGAGCCATGACCAAGAAGTCCCTGTTTAAATCACTGTGGCACAAGCAGCAGTTAAAGGTGGAACTATCAGCAGAGGCTCTCTGGCAGATCCCAACACACAGTCAGGCATGTATAGGGAGAGGTGCTCCCTTCAAATAGCCAGGCCCCAAACTATCTAGGGCTTTATGCACCCAAGTAAGCACTTTAAACTGGGCCTGGTAGGTGGCAGCCGACAGGAAACCAGTGCAATTCTTTTAAAAGTGATATAATATCACGGTCATGTCTAGTTCTATGGTCCAGTAATTGAAAAAATGGACTGCCTTCAAGTTGATCCCGGCTTATGGCGACCCTATGAATAGGGTTTTCATAGTAAATGGTATTCAGAGGGGTTTACCGTTGCCTCCGACTAGTCCTCCCCAGCTGGCTAGGGCCTGCTCAGCTTGCCACAGCTGCACAAGCCAGCCCCTTCCTTATCCGCAACTGCCAGCTGGGGGGCAACTGGGCTCCTTAGGACTATGGAGCTTGCCCACGGCTGCACAGGTGGCAGGGCACGTAACCCCTGAGCCACTCACTGTGGGGTGATCTTTAGCTAGCCCTTGACACCCAGGAGACACGAGTGGGGATTTGAACTCACAGACTCTGGACTCCCAGCCAGGCTCTCCTCCCCACTGTGCTATAGGGGGAAGCATTTTGCATCACCTGCAAAATACACACAAACATAACATACTTTACTTCACTTAAGCTCATATTCCTTCCTTGTTATGAATGATTCCCATCAATTTCTAGCTTTGCTTATCTGCATTCTCATTCCAGCCAGCTGTGTAAAACCATAGAACTTCTTTTTGTGGCCTACTGCAACTAAACTTGCGACCAAGAGACTCAACATGTGCAACCAAAACAATTGCATACGGCTTCCTTGTTCATCACTGCCTTTACTTTTTTCTGTTGCTTTCTCTGTGTTGAATTTTAGACTGTAAGCTCTTCTGGGCAGGGACTTGTCCTCTTGCATCCTGCAAAGCATCATGCACCCTGATGGAGCTATATACATCAAGTATATATTTTTATAAATAAGAATAATCTTCCATGGGTCTGCTGCATGCACTGAGTTTGCTGCTACTGCTGACCCATGGCACAGTTCAGACTATGTGGGTTTGTTGTAGATCCAATCTATATCAAATTCATGGATTTGTACTAGTGCAGACACAGACAACAGAAACATCTTTCCTGCAAGGAATAACAAAAATAGCTTGGTAACAGAACTGAGCCAAAATTTCTCTAAAGGATTTTTTTTTCTGGGAAAATGTGAAGAGATTTTTCTTTTTCTCCCAGAGAAGGCTACTTCACAGAATCTTCTCTAAATATCGTTCCCCATTTTATTTTATTTTGGTTAGGGCTGTCATTTCTCTACCACAACCAACCCCAGAATAATGCTAGGTCCAGAGCATTATGGAGGACCAGAACAGCAGTCAGGATCCCAATACAGGATCTGTTGCCATCCATTGTTGCAACAGACAAAAAAAAAGAAGCTATTGCCACTGCTAATGGTGATGGGGGAGAAATTCAATTCAGTTCTCATTTAAAGGTGAACTTGCCTAATCCTCACTTTCCGAAACAATGCAGGAACCAAAACATAGCCATCCTTTGAAATTTGCACTTCTCCAAATTTTGCACTGCGTCCTCCAGCCATGTGACGTGTACAAAAATGCATATATTGTGGCAAAGTGTGCATATATTTATGAAAATAACATTAAAATGCATTATATTAGGGGGAAGTTGCTTTCCAAAAATGTGTTTACTAGGCAAAATTGCATATAGAATATACTTATGTTGGGAGAAATATTAGGAGAGTCTTGGAGGGCAGCATTTGGCCCTGGGCCTAAGGTTTCTCACTCATGATTTGCAGTCTATTTTCAACTGAACAACTTGAGAGAGTTAAAGTTTGACAAGAGGCACCACAAGAAGGGAAGTCGTGTCTCTGCTAATGGATTTTCCACCAAAACCCATAGCTTGAGGATAGGGTAATGGAAATGTAGACTGAATCCCTCCTTTGAGTCTGGTCGTGCAGCTCAAGGTAGAGCCAGGTGCTGCTTTTCCTTATACCATCTTTCATTTGAGAAGACAGCCTTTCCCCAACTCTGTCAGGTGAACAGATTCCTTACCACTTTCCTTGTTCCCAAATGGGATCTCTTGTCACAACAGAATGACAAGCAAAATATTAATGACCTTCCACCAGCTCAGCTCTCTAAGTGGTCTGGGAACAGTAAAGTGTTTGTGTGGGGAGACGGGGAATGGGGAGGAATTGTCCCTTAAATCTTTCTAGCAAATTGTTGGAATGAGGCCCCAAATTCTGTTGCATGCACTCCACGCCTGCCTTTCGCTAATTTCTCCTACCACCATGATAAATGATTCTGTCGACCAAGTGACAACTTTCTAATCTGCTGGAAGACAGATGGGTCCCTCTGAGGAAAGCAAAATTCACCAGTGAAGCCTGAACAGGAAGAAAACTAAGAATTTGGGGGAGAGGAGGAAGGAAGAACAAGGAAGCTATGTTTGGAATTGGACTGTTTATTTATTTTGCTTCTTGCAATTAAAACACAGGTGCCATTTTTTAAAGAAAATACCCCTGGGGGATGGTGGTCTTTGCATTACCATCCCCTTTTGATTTTGGACATCAGGTGTTTCCTCTGTCTCTCTTCCTCTTTGTCTGTCCCTCTCTCCTCATCTGAAACTCACCAGATAATTGGATAGGCCTCCATGCTGGAGTACCAGGGCAGGTTGTTTCTGTATTTCAGATAATAAATTTCAGACGGATGAGTTATCCACTCTTCTGTCTTGTCTTGTCCGGGCCTAAAATAGCTAAAGAGATCTGAAAATTAATGATTGCCTCTGTGCTGTTCCAAGGTTTTCAGCTCCAGAATTGCTGACGGCCATGTGCACTGCAACAAGAGTCTTTTAAAAAAAACTGATGAAAACAGGAATGAAAACAACTTGAAATTAAATTAAGGAGACAACTATGGAAAGAAGAACTGAAAAGACTATACAGATAATCATTCAGAAGGCAGAGTCATAAACCACATCTGCCCCTTACATTTCAAGCACAAGGATAGTCATGGCTTCCCCCCAAAGAATCCTGGAAACTGTAGTTGATTGTTTGGTGCTGAGAATTGTTAGGAGACTCTTATTCCCTTCACAGAACTACAGTTCCCAGAGTAGTTTAACAATGATCCCTCTTTGCAGGGAACTCTGGGAATTGTAGCTCTGTGAGAGGAACAGCGGTCTCCTAACAACTCTCAGAACCCTTAACAAGCGACAGTTTCCAGGATTTTTCAGGGAAAGCCATAAGTGTTTAAGTGATATAATAGTGCTTTAAATGTATAGTGCAGATGAGGCCTTATTTAGCTCTCAGGTGTAGCGATTGGAGTGAGGTCTAATGTGTAACACCCAAGGTATTCACCCATCCTCCTCAGGCTTGAAAATATGTAGAATCATAAAGCTGGAAGGGACCTTGGTGGTCATCTAGTTCAACCTCCTGCTCAATGCAGGATATAACAACTGTAGCATTCCTGACCTATGGCAGTCCAGCATCTGTGTAACTACCAGCAGCAAAAGACAACCCACCAGTGGCAGCTGATGGCTCCATGTCAGTGGGGCACTGGAATCTGCTCTGAGTTTTATTCAGAACTGTCAAGAAGCTGAAGCACCTTGGACAGCTCCTTAAAAGTTTGGACTCAAACCCAGAGTGGATTCCAGTGCCCCACTGACATGGAATCACCAGCCACCACTGGGACCCACTGTCTCCCAAGTCGGTCAGTCCCACTGCCAAACTACTCTTGCCTTTAGGAAGTTTTTCCTAATCAGATTCCCTGCTATTTCCTGCTATTTCTATTTATAGTTTCTAGACCTGCTCTCTGGAGCAATGGGGACAAAGTCTGCTCCATCTTCTGTGTGACACCCCTCCAGAAATGTGAGGCAGCTGTCACATCTCTCCTTAGCCTTCTCCTGTTAAATGCTGAAAAAGCCTAAATCGTTTGGGAGATGAGCTGGTGAAAGGGTTCTGCACTACCCATTAATGAATTGGGGCTGTGGCTCAAGGGAAGACATGTTAATCAATTAATCTGTATTCATTTGAATGGATGGGTCTATTTGACTGAATTTGCATATGGGTAAAAGCAATATTCCTGAATCAGGAAGCACCCTTCTTTTGTTTCTGGATGAGGAATGCCTTTGTCACAGCTCAGAATGATGAAGATCTGATTCAATTTGCATTTAAATGCGAACTTGCCAAATTCACTTTCCAAACCAATTTGTGTGTGTGTGTGTACTGCCTTCAAGTCAATTCCGACTTATGGCGACCCTATGAATAGGGTTTTCATGAGGCTGAGAGGCAGTGACTGGCCCAAGGTCACCCAGCGAGCTTCATGGCTGTGTGAGGATTCAAACCCTGGTCTCCCAGGTCGTAGTCCAACACCTTAACCACTACACCAATATGCAGACCAAAACACAGCCATCCTTCAAAGTCCGCACTTCTCCAAAGTTTGCAATGCAGTTCTCCAGCCAAGTAAATGTGTAGAAAAATGCATCTACTAGGGTAAAATGTGCATATTAATGTGTACATCAGTGAAAAACACAGGGGAAATTGCTTTACAGAATGTGTGCATTAGGGGAAACTGCGTACAAAAATGTGTATAATAGGAGAAATTTTGCACTAAAATGCTGGTGAATTTTCATGAGGTTAAAAAATAAATAAATTGCAAACTGATGTGGAAATGTAGAGAGGCAAACTTAAGACTGGCAAAATGAGAAACTGAGATAAATCAACATATTTGGTTTCACCCATCTGTGGTCACAACACATACCATCTCCAAAGAGGCACTCCTCCTATGTGTGAGAGAAAGGAGAATGTCTCTCTTAAGATGGTGTTTATAATCTGCAATATATCAGAGAGAGAGAGAGAGAGAATTTACTTAGAGAGAGAAACATTACTTGCAGATCCTGCAATGAACTTTACATCATTAAATGCCAACACCCAGAATGCTATGTTCAATACATAGGTAAAAACACCTACTCATTCATTCTAGAAACAATCAGCCCACAATCTTGACAAAGAAATGGGAAAAACCATTGCAAAACACTTCCATTCAGATAATCACAGCCTGTCTGATTTATCAATTTTTGCAACAGAGGCGCAATCTGATCTCAGAACATTGGAAACAAGAGAAATCTCCTAGATATAAGCACTTTAAAAAACCTGACATCACTCAGCTACAGTAAATGCTATACTTCTGAATATTTATTTATTTTTGTTTTATTATTCCATTTATATCCCATTTTTCCTCCAAGGAGTTCAAAGTGGGGTACAAACAGTTCTCCCCCTCCCGATTTTATCCTCACAATAACCCTGTGAGGTAGGTTAGGTTGAGAGACAGGCCCAAGGTCACCCAGTGAGTTTCATTGCTGAATGGGGATTTGAACCCTGGCCTCCCAAGTCCTAGTCCAACCCTCTATCCACTACACCATTCTCAATATTCCACTACACCATCCTCAATGTCTTACACCATTCCATCCTCAATGTTCCATAACTGCCACCTTGAACACAGTATCCTTGAATACACATCAGAGCACCTGAAGAAGGTGGAAGTTGTGGGAACCCAATCCTATAAGAGAAGGTGCATTTCATCTGGACAAAAGAAGACAGGGAGCATATGATAGCACTTGTCAAATATCTGAAGGGCTGTCATGTAGAAGAGGCTTGCTCCCTTCTGCCGATTGAGAGGGCAAGACTAGATCTAATGGACTTGAGTTACAGGAGAGTAGATTTTGATTGAGCATTTTGAGAAACCTCTTGAAGGTAAGAGCTGTTCACCAAGGGAACCAATTGCTGAGAGAGGTAGTGGGCTCTCTCACACACTGAAATTCGTCGTGCAGAGGATAATCAGAGCTGTCTGTCAGGAATGTTCTAGCTCTGTGTTTCCTGCATCGAACCAGGGGATGGAGTAGGTGGCCCAGAAGGCTCACACCAGCTCCAAGTATAACAAGACTAGCAGACAGTACCCGGCGTTGCCCAGGAATTCTAAGAAAATAAAACATAATGAGATTTATAAATGGCTAATGTAATTTGTTAGTTTCTAGGACACACACACAGAGAGACCCAGCCTGGGGCTCTGGATCAGCCCTGACCTGGGTCAACCCAAGAAACACCCAATGTAGATCCAACCTTGAATCAATGGGGGGTGTTAAAGTTTAATTAGGGCTTTTAAAACCCTATACAGTTGGGAAGGAGACACTGTGTCTCCTCCTCCCCTTCCCCCTCCCCACTACACTGTAGAGACCAAGAGGGTTCAGTCCTGCTGGGTGCTGCTTCCCCACTGCATTCCCTGTGGGGAACATACTGGCCAAGCAGACCCCTGCACCCAGCAGAATTGCACCCTTGGCAGAGGGGGCTCTTGCTCTGCTACTGCATCTGATTGGCTGCTGCACCAGGGCTGCTTGCCCTCCCCTCTCTCCTTCTCCCCATATCATAAGCCCCAAAAGGCACAGGTCAGTGTGCTTCAGGCCCCAGCCATCCTTGCAGATAAAGACACTTCTTCCCACTCCTTGGCTGCTCCTTACCCAGCTGCCATTTCTGCTGCCGCTGCCACTTCCTTACGGAAAGTGGCCACTTCAGCTGGCCCTTGAGCTGCTCCCCAAACGGACTCCTGTACCATCCATTGCCATCATCATGCTGGCCATAACAGATGGCAAGAGACCAAGCAACCCCCATGGCTGGCCCAACATGAGGGCAGTAGCTGGGTCTTCACTCTTCCTATCGACCCCCCCATCCCAAGATTATGCCTCCTCTTCTTGCCTTGGGACTTTAGCAACCCCCTTTTCAATCCTCCTGGGATCTGCTTCCCCAGAGCATTCTCAAGTGTTTGCAAGCCCTTGTTAACAGGTCTGGGCTGCTCTTTGAAGAGGCTGCCTTCCTCTTCTTCTCCAGGAAGCTTGACCCAGGGCAATCCGGGGCTGTCTTGACCTGACCCAATTAAAGGCTCAATTCATCTGAATTGGCCTGATTCCGCTGGGATTTGGCCAAATTTGGTGCACAGCCCTATTCATTCCCTGACAAATTTGGTTAAAATCGGTGAAGTTTTGAAAGGTTCAGACTATCATCTTCATTGAAAACAGAGATCAAAAAACCCTCCTGGATCTCAGGAATCATCACTCCAAATTGGACAACATTATCTTTAGAGGTGTCTAAACCAGTGCAGTTGTGAACCTTTCAGTCCACCATCTTGTTTCAAAATGGTGTCCAATGGTATCCAAACATAGACCAAAACTGGATCCTCCATTGCAGGAATGTCATGCCAGGTTTCGTGATGATATCTCAAGAGGCATCTGATTGCATAGAAAACAGATGGACAGACAGATGAACAACTTTCCAAAATACATAGTTGATTTAACTTGTATCAGTATCCCAATCAGTATTGGGAAGCAGCCCACCCTCTTTCAAAGCTTCTCCATATCTTTCCAATTTGACTCATATGGGACTGAATTAGATCTGTTAAAGATGAAGCTCTGCTTTTCCCCTTTAACTACAGGCGGGCCCCGCTTATACAGCAGATTCCATTCCGGACCCCCACCGTAAAGTGGAAATTGCCGTAAAGCGGAACTCCATTGAGTATAATGGGGCGCGTCGCACGAAAATGCCGCAAAACGCCGCAAAAGTAGCAAAAGCGGCTTTAAAATGGGGAACGCCAGTAAGCGAAGCGCCGGTAAGCGGGGCCCTACTGTATAATGGAGATTTTTTTTCTCTTCACAGAAATGGATGAAATTTGCAGGCATAGCAACCCCTCTGCAGTAAATCAATTGCAGGGAGATACATCCAAGGTTATTCATGCAAGACACCAATAAATTTGATTTTCAAAACAAAGGAAAATTTATAACTTTTTCATTTCCTGTTAGAACTGGGTTCAGTTTGCACACTCTCCCGCCCCTTGTGAGAGAATGAGGCCCAACAATGATAGGTCTCATAGCTGCAGTGGTTCTCCTGCAAGGACAGACTTTATCATTTTGTGTTGGGCACAATACCTGAAAAAATGAAATGGACTGCCTTCATCGATCCCGACGTATGGTGACCCTATGAATAGAGTTTTCATGGTAAGCGGTATTCAGAGGGGGCTTACCATTGCCTCCCTCTGAGGCTAAGAGGCAGTGA
Source organism: Rhineura floridana (assembly GCF_030035675.1). Taxonomy (NCBI): domain Eukaryota; kingdom Metazoa; phylum Chordata; class Lepidosauria; order Squamata; family Rhineuridae; genus Rhineura; species Rhineura floridana. The sequence continues at coordinate 30,048,973 of NC_084493.1, forward strand.
CTGGCTCAAGGTCACCCAGTGAGCTTCATGGCTGTGTGGGGATTCGAACCCTGGTCTCCCAGGTCGTATTACAGCACCTTAACCACTACACCACACTGGCTCTCTGGCACAATACCTAGGGGTTGGTTAAAAAAAAGACCATGGATCCCCAAGGAAGGCTGGTGTTGGGAAAATATCTCTCATACACACTGGCAAGGACCTCATTATCCTGTCATTGGAGTGGGCGAGCTGCCGTCCAACATGCAGGTTTCTTTTTTCTTTTTAGGGTTCAGTGTGTTCTCTCTGGGAGAGACTGATTTCTCCATTAAACTGTATAGAGGAAGGGATGGAGGGAAATGGCACAAATCCCCAGGTAAGACTAGTTGGGTAAATCGTACCCCCCACAAGGACCCTGTTAAGAACATAAGAAGAGCCTGCTGGATCAGGCCAGTGGCCCATCTAGTCCAGCATCCTGTTCTCACAGTGGCCAACCAGGTGCCTGGGGGAAGCCCGCAAGCAGGACCCGTGTGCAAGAACACTCTCCCCTCCTGAGGCTTCCGGCAACTGGTTTTCAGAAGCATGCTGCCTCTGACTAGGGTGGCACAGCACAGCCATCATGGCTAGTAGCCATTGATAGCCCTGTCCTCCATGAATTTGTCTAATCTTCTTTTAAAGCCGTCCAAGCTGGTGGCCATTACTGCATCTTGTGGGAGCAAATTCCATAGTTTAACTATGCGCTGAGTAAAGAAGTACTTCCTTTTGTCTGTCCTGAATCTTCCAACATTCAGCTTCTTTGAATGTCCACGAGTTCTAGTATTATGAGAGAGGGAGAAGAACTTTTCTCTATCCACTTTCTCAATGCCATGCATAATTTTATACACTTCTATCATGTCTCCTCTGACCCGCCTTTTCTCTAAACTAAAAAGCCCCAAATGCTGCAACCTTTCCTCGTAAGGGAGTCGCTCCATCCCCTTGATCATTCTGGTTGCCCTCTTCTGAACCTTTTCCAACTCTATAATATCCTTTTTGAGATGAGGCGACCAGAACTGTACACAGTATTCCAAATGCGGCCGCACCATAGATTTATACAACGGCATTATGATATCGGCTGTTTTATTTTCAATACCTTTCCTAATTATCGCTAGCATGGAATTTGCCTTTTTCACAGCTGCCGCACACTGGGTCGACATTTTCATTGTGCTGTCCACTACAACCCCGAGGTCTCTCTCCTGGTCGGTCACCGCCAGTTCAGACCCCATGAGCGTATATGTGAAATTAAGATTTTTTGCTCCAATATGCATAATTTTACACTTGTTTATATTGAATTGCATTTGCCATTTTTCCACCCATTCACTCAGTTTGGAGAGGTCTTTTTGGAGCTCTTCGCAATCCCTTTTTGTTTTAACAACCCTGAACAATTTAGTGTCATCAGCAAACTTGGCCACTTCACTGCTCACTCCTAATTCTAGGTCATTAATGAACAAGTTGAAAAGTACAGGTCCCAATACCGATCCTTGAGGGACTCCACTTTCTACAGCCCTCCATTGGGAGAACTGTCCGTTTATTCCTACTCTCTGCTTTCTGCTTCTTAACCAATTCCTTATCCACAAGAGGACCTCTCCTCTTATTCCATGACTGCTAAGCTTCCTCAGAAGCCTTTGGTGAGGTACCTTGTCAAACGCTTTTTGAAAGTCTAAGTACACTATGTCCACTGGATCACCTCTATCTATATACTTGTTGACACTCTCAAAGAATTCTAATAGGTTACTGAGACAGGACTTTCCCTTGCAGAAGCCATGCTGGCTCTGCTTCAGCAAGGCTTGTTCTTCTATGTGCTTAGTTAATCTAGCTTTAATAATACTTTCTACCAGTTTTCCAGGGACAGAAGTTAAGCTAACTGGCCTGTAATTTCCGGGATCCCCTCTGGATCCCTTTTTGAAGATTGGCGTTACATTTGCCACTTTCCAGTCCTCAGGCACGGAGGAGGACCCAAGGGACAAGTTACATATTTTAGTTAGCAGATCAGCAATTTCACATTTGAGTTCTTTGAGAACTCTCGGGTGGATGCCATCCGGGCCCGGTGATTTGTCAGTTTTTATATTGTCCATTAAGCTTAGAACTTTCTCTCTCGTTACCACTATTTGTCTCAGTTCCTCAGAATCCCTTCCTGCAAATGTTAGTTCAGGTTCAGGGATCTGCCCTATATCTTCCACTGTGAAGACAGATGCGAAGAATTCATTTAGCTTCTCTGCAATCTCCTTATCGTTCTTTAGTACACCTTTGACTCCCTTATCATCCAAGGGTCCAATTGTCTCCCTAGATGGTCTCCTGCTTTGAATGTATTTATAGAATTTTTTGTTGTTGGTTTTTATGTTCTTAGCAATGTGCTCCTCAAATTCTTTTTTAGCATCCCTTATTGTCTTCTTGCATTTCTTTTGCCAGAGTTTGTGTTCTTTTTTATTTTCTTCATTCGGACAAGACTTCCATTTTTTGAAGGAAGGCTTTTTGCCTCTAAGAGCTTCCTTGACTTGGCTCATTAACCATGCTGGCATCTTCTTGGCCCTGGCGGTACCTTTTCTGATCTGCGGTATGCACTCCAGTTGAGCTTCTAATATAGTGTTTTTAAACAACTTCCAAGCATTTTCGAGTGATGTGACCCTCTGGACTTTGTTTTTCAGCTTTCTTTTTACCAATCCCCTCATTTTTGTGAAGTTTCCTCTTTTGAAGTCAAATGTGACCGTGTTGGATTTTCTTGGCAATTGGCCAGTTACATGTATGTTTAATTTAATAGCACTGTGGTCACTGCTCCCAATCGGTTCAACAACACTTACATCTCCACTTGTTACTCCAAGAGTTGTTGGTGGAGGGTCAGTTTCTGTAATCTCCCCCCCCCCAGATTTTTGTGATTCATCCTGTTCTCCCTGGAGCTTGCATAGGGGAAGGGGGTGGTTAGAAAACAGTGCAAACCCCCAGGAAAGACTGCTGTGGAGGAAATGTCACTCACCCCACCCCCGCAAGGACTCTATTACCCCAAGGGTCATTGGTGGGTGGTGAGTTTCTGTTCCCACCACACATTTTTGGGAAAGAGCCTCTCCTCCCCGGCAGAGAGCGATCTCTCCACTGCCTTGCATAGGGAAAGAGGAGTTAGAAAATGGGAAAGATTCCCCAGGAAAGGCTGGGATGGGAGAAATGTCAGCTGCCCCTGCAAGAACCCTTTTACCCCAAGGTTTGGGGGGATACAATGGAGATCTCTCCTTTCACTTTCATAGAGGACGGCATAGTTCCATGTGAAAAAAACAAGCCTTTTTTTTAATCTCTCCCCCAAATCACTGATTGGAGTGCTCTGGAGAAATAATTCACTGTGAGTAAAAGCTAGACCTGCCCATCAAAATGAAAGATTTCCCCATCTCTCCATCCCTCTGGAGCTCTGAGCATTTCCTGGGTGTGGGGGAACGATCATGCATTTTTTTCTGGACAGACATGGACTCAGAGCAACTCAGAAGCTTAGGGAGTCCCTGATCTGCTGCAAGATGCCTTATTAATGGCCTGAGCCAACTCGTAAGTGTAAGAACCTTCCCTGAATCGCCATGATTTGCTTCCTAATTCATTGTGAAATGAAATGGACTGCCTTCAAGTCAATTCTGACTTATGGGCGACCCTATGAGTAGGGTTTTCATGGTAAGGGGTATTCAGAGGGGGTTTACCGTTGCCTCCCTCTGAGGCTAAGAGGCAGTGACTGGCCCAAGGTCACCCAGTGAGCTTCATGGCTGTGTGGGGATTCACACCATGGCCTCCCAGGTCGTAGTCCAACACCTTAAACACTACACCACACTGGCTTTTCATTGTAGACCTGTTGAAATCAATGGACAAATCCATTTATTCCAATGGGTCTACTTTGACTAATGCTGACATCACCCTCAGAATGGATGATATTCATTGCTATCTTATTTATTTATTTATTACATTTACACCCCACCTTTCTTTTCATGATAGAAACCTAAGGCGGCTTACATATGGTTCCCAGGCGGTTTCCCATCCAGGCACCAACCAGACCTGACCCTTCTTCGCTTCAGCAGGATGCTGACCTCATCTGCCTTCAGTCCTACTCAGAGTAGATCCATTAAAGGTAATAGATGTGACTTGGTTTCATTAATTTCAATTGGTCTACTCTGAGTAGGACAGTCAAATACAACCCAAAATATTCTAATATTTGCTACCCAATTAATTGTGGGGCACCTTTTTTTAGGCAATTAAAAGTTTTAAAAGCATTAGCCAATTAATCGACTAAACTTTGTAGTGCTAATAGTCATGTATGATGTGTGTGAATCTGAGACACACACACAGAGAGAGAGAGAGAGAGAGAGAGAGAAATCTGTGTGCCAATCACCAGTGTTTTAGTTCCCTGTCAAAAAGAATTGAATTGTGTGGCTTGGCGCTTTGCTGAAATGGCCTTTAAACTTGCTCAGGTGTACTGAATTTGCAGAAGGGTACAAAGTAAAATGAAATGGGAGTGATGGCATAAATCAGGGGAGCTATGTGTTTATTTCTGCATGTTAAACTAGCCACCATCAAAGGAGCAATTGAAAGAATAAATACATGCTGGCACATTGCAGAGGGGAGGAAGCTGCACAGAGCCAAATGGGAGCCAGAGGATGTCCAGCAATCCAACACCCATGCCTGAATTTGGACTTGCAGATAAACAACTCCTGGTGGACCCAGGCAAAGACAAAAGGTGGAGCGGGGAAGGACCTTTCCTAAGCTGAGCTGAATTCCGCATCTAAAAAAGGCCACATTGGAGGGCTTTGTGTTCAGGATTTTTGGATACCAGTAGACCCACCCAATGTGACACAATACTGAACATAAGAACATAAGAAGAGCCTGCTGGATCAGGCCAGTGGCCCATCTAGTCCAGCATCCTGTTCTCACAGTGGCCAACCAGGTGCCTGGGGGAAGCCTGCAAGCAGGACCCGAGTGCAAGAACACTCTCCCCTCCTGAGGCTTCCGGCAACTGGTTTTCAGAAGCATGCTGCCTCTGACTAGGGTGGCAGAGCACAGCCATCATGGCTAGTAGCCATTGATAGCCCTGTCCTCCATGAATTTGTCTAATCTTCTTTTAAAGCCGTCCAAGCTGGTGGCCATTACTGCATCTTGTGGGAGCAAATTCCATAGTTTGACTATGCGCTGAGTAAAGAAGTACTTCCTTTTGTCTGTCCTGAATCTTCCAACATTCAGCTTCTTTGAATGTCCACGAGTTCTAGTATTATGAGAGAGGGAGAAGAACTTTTCTCTATCCACTTTCTCAATGCCATGCATAATTTTATACACTTCTATCATGTCTCCTCTGACCCGCCTTTTCTCTAAACTAAAAAGCCCCAAATGCTGCAACCTTTCCTCGTAAGGGAGTCGCTCCATCCCCTTGATCATTCTGCATTCTTTAAAAATGCTAGCTAAAGGCTTGTGAAATCCCATAGTGGAGAGAAGAGTCCTTCCCAGCCATCCCTTGATTGTGGACTGGTCATGGGACGAATGGTTGGATTAAAAAAATACCCACCCTATAATTCTAATTGTAAATTGTTTTAACTGATTTTAATATTTTGTTTTTATATTGTTGAAACACACACACGCACCCTACCGAGACCCCATGATGAAGGGAAGATAAGAACCATAGAATAATAGTATTGGAAGGGGCCTATAAGGCCATCAAGTCCAACCCCCTGCTCAATGCAGGAATCCAAATTAAACACACCCGACAGATGCCTGTCCAGCTGCTTCTTGAATGCCTCCAGTGTTGGAGAGCCCATCACCATTAATTGGACATTGGTTCCATTATTGTACTGTCCTAACAGTTAGGAAGTTTTTCCTGATCTTCAGTCAAAATCTGGCTTCCTGCAACTTGAGCCCATTATTCCATGTCCTGCACTCTGGGATGATCACATCATCGTGAAAATGAAGCCTTTTAAAAGAAATGAAAACATTTGAAAAGGATTGACAGAGCAAAGACATTGAAATATATACAACCAGTCCAGGGGGTTGTGAAGTGCTGGTTCACTGAAGTAGACCCAACGGGTGGCTATCCAGCTGACTCTTGAATGTCCCAGTGTTGGAGAGTCCACCACCTCCCTAGGTCATTGGTTCCATTGTTGTACCGTTCTAGCAGTCAGGAAGTTTTTCCTGATGTTCAGCCAAAATCTGGCTTCCTGTAACTTGAGCCCATAATCCTGTGTCCTGCACTCTGGGATGATTGAGAAGAGATTCTGGCCCTCCTCTGTGTGGCAACCTTTCAAGTATTTGAAGAGTGCTGCCATATCTCCCCTCAGTCTTTTCCTTTCAAAGCTAAACATGCCCAGTTCTTTCAGTGTCTCCTCATAGGGAGTTGTTTCCAGTACCCTGATCATCCTTGTTGCCCTCCTCTGAACCTGTTCCAATTCGTCTACATCCTTCTTAAAGTGCAGTGTCCAGAACTGGATGCAGTACTCAAGATGAGGCTTAATCAGTGCTGAATAGAGGGGAACTAGTACTTCATGCAATGTGGAAACTATAAGCCTGTTAATGCAGCCTAAGATAGGATTTGACTTTTTTGCAGCCACATTGCACTGTTGGCTCATATTCAGCTTGTGATCAATAACAATTCCAAGATCCTTTTCACATGTAATATTGCTGAGCCAAGTATCCCCCATCTTATAACTGTGCACTTAGTTTCTTTTTCCTAGGTGTAGAACTTTGCACTTATCCAATTATTGTTGTTGATTTATTTAAAACCATGGATAAACCGTTTAATATTTTAAAAATCTCCAAGCAACGTACAACATACAAACAATAAACAATGGGTGGTATTCAACACAAGTCCTACTCACAGTAGACTCATTGACATTAATGGACATGATTAACATAGATTCATTCATTTCAATGGGTGCGCTCTGAGTTGGACTTAGTTGAATACAACCCATAATCATTAGAACAAAAATACAACATAAAACCAGTAAACCAGTAGTATAACATATAAAAAGAAATAAAAACAAGAATTCAGTGAATTCAGACAAATGAAGACAGGTTCCGATATTAAGGTCCAGGTAAAGTGGGGGCAAAAAGCAATGTCTTCACAAGACTCTGAAGCAACTGATGTTTGCTGCTTCCCGTATTGGAGAGGGGAGGGCATTCTGTAATGCATGGACAATAGCAGAGCATGGCTGGTGTTGGATCAACTTTGTAATATTCTGCAGAGTGCAGTAGAATTTCTACATATGATCTAAGTAATCTTACAGGGCTATACAGGGGCAGGGTGTCTTGCATGTAACCTAGTCCTGAGTTGTTCAGGGCTTTCCATGTTAATAACAAGACCTTGAACAAGACATCACCATCGCTGGAAATGGGGAAGCTTCCATAGCTTAGTGTTTGAACTGTAATGCTTTGCATTCAGAAGGCCCTGGGCTCTATCCCTGGCAGCTCCAGTTAAAAAGGGGCAATGTACCTGCCTGAACACCGGGAGCTGCTACCAACCAGAGTAGACTGTACTTGTCTAAATGGACAAATAAGGCAACATTTTAATCACGTTACATTCCTCCTCTGCAGCTACCTCTTCGCTCTCTCCACTCCCAAAGCCCTCACTGGGGAGAGAGGAAAGTATCACACAGTCTTGAGGGTCTTCTTCTGTTCTCATCAAACTGATTGCCTACCTTCTATTTCTTTGACATCTTCACAGTTTGAAAGCTCCAAGAGGGACAGAGAGGCACAACCCTAGGGACTGGCTACAGAGCGGGAACAGCGAACATGTTACCCTCTAGACCTTGTTGGACTACCACTGCATGTCCAACAGTCAGGGATGATGGGAGGTGCAGTCCAACAACATAGCCACATTGGCTGTCCCTGATATAGACAGATAGCCATCCCTTTTTGGATCTGCTGGTAAGGTTGGGGTGGGGAACCTGTGGCCACCAGAAGTTGTTGTTGGACATCCCTGTTCTTTGGTTGCACTCAGAGCTTGGAAAAGTTACTTTTTTAAACTACAACTCCCATCAGCCCCAGCCAGCATGACCACTGGAGAGGGCTGACGGGAGTTGTAGTTCAAAAAAAGTAACTTTTCCAAGCTCTGGTTGCACTTGCTGGAGCGCATGAAAGCTGGAGTCCAGCAACATCTGGAGGGCCACAGGTTTCCCATCCCATGGGAAGGCACAACAGGTTCCACATGAATCCTCTCACTCACCCTCCACTACTGTCTTCATATGGTAGTGAATAATCACTCCAGTATTGTGCCTTAGTTCAACAGCAGAGGGCTGGTTCAGTCCCTGGTGTCTCATATTTTAAAGGATCTCTCAGGAAACAGATCAAACTGCTGATAGCCCAGGAGCAGCAGCTGGTCCCTCAAAGACATTGACAACCCTTATTCATCACTGTGATTCATTTCTAGAGTCCAGGCTTTAATTGTCAGAACCTGTCTATTCCTCCATTTTGTCCCCCAGATACATCTCTTGGTAGTGATGGTGGCTCTACAAATCCAAATGTGTGGGAGATTAAAGTGCTGTTCACACCTACATGATGATCATTTGATGATTTCATCAATTGAGTGATGACTTAATATGTGTGTGACAGCCATGACAGCTCAAACACCACAGGGAGCGGATTGCTATCACCTAGCCCCATTGGCTAGGAGTGCTTCTTTACTAGAACTGTGCAATAGATCCAGTTGAAGCCCAGATCTCAAGGTGAATTGACCCAATCTGGACTTCAGCTGGATCAGGCTGAGACAGTTCTTGATTGCCCAGGGTCAGGTTGGACCACCTAGAGTAATCTGGGGCTGTGAAAAGGTGGGGCAGTTGGACAGCAGGGGGGAAGAAGGAGATGTAGGCAGGCATTCTTACTAGAAAGTGAGCCCCTATTATCTCACTGGGACTTCCTTTCAAGTAAGCATGCATAGGATCTGGCTGAACAGCAGCAAATCTTTCCTTTTTTTTTTTTTACAATAATTTTTATTCAGATTTTCATAAAACATACAAAACAAAACCATAAAACATTCAAAGACAAAAAACAAAATCAAAAATAGTTAGACAAAAAAAAATAAAAAGTAAAATATTGACTTCCCATTTGTCACAGATCAAATCAGTTATAAGTCTACAATGTATAACAATCCTGTCTCTTAAATCATATTATAAAATCACTTTCCTCCAGTAGTTATCTTACTTAATCATCAAATCTCATAAACATTACTTTATTCTTTCCACAAAAAGTCAAAGAGAGGTTTCAATTCTTTAAGAAATATATCTATCAATTTTTCTCCAGAAAAGCATGTCGATTAATCCATCTCATTAATAATTATAATAATCTTATTGTCATAACCATAGTCAAAATAAACATTTCGATTAATCCATCTCATCAGAATCTGTTAGGTTCAATAATTTCAATAGCCATTATTCTATTATCCCTATTAGTTCCATCTTCCATCTTCCATCTTCAATAGTCTTGTTAAGTCCAGTAATTTCAGTGTCCAATCTTCCATTATCAGTATTCCGTAATAATCTTGCTGTCATAACCATAGAAATATTAACTTCCCATTTGTCACAGATCAAATCAGTTATAGGTCTACAATGTATAACAATCCTGTCTCTTAAATCATATTATAAAATCACTTTCCTCCAGTAGTTATCTTACTTAATCATCAAATCTCATAAACATTACTTTATTCTTTCCACAAAAAGTCAAAGAGAGGTTTCAATTCTTTAAGAAATATATCTATCAATTTTTCTCCAGATAAGCATGTCGATTAATCCATCTCATTAATAATTATAATAATCTTATTGTCATAACCATAGTCAAAATAAACATTTCGATTAATCCATCTCATCAGAGTCTGTTAGGTTCAATAATTTCAATAGCCATTATTCTATTATCCCTATTAGTTCCATCTTCCATCTTCCATCTTCAATAGTCTTGTTAACTCCAGTAATTTCAGTGTCCAATCTTCCATTATCAGTATTCCGTAATAATCTTGCTGTCATAACCATAGTCATATAGTAAGAGTCTAATGGGAATTTCCTCTATCCCAAATATTTTCTTGCCATCCATTCTGAATAGGTTGCTGGAATACTGCAGTAAAATCATATCTCTGTTCTTTTTTACAAAATGTACTGGCTCATCTCTTGAAAGTTTTTCCCTTGTCACATGGCTGCAGTTAATTCCATAGGTTTTCTCTATATTAGGCTCCATCACATCATTCCAGTCCAGAAGATTATCCATGCCATAGATAACTTTATCTCTAATATCTTCATTAATTTCTTCAGAGATAACATTGAATTCCAAACAGTAGATTTTATTTCTAAAATCCATAAATTCCAAATCTTTTTCCTGTTCCACGTTTTCCTGTTCCACAGCAGCAAATCTTTCCATGCATGCAAGCAGAACTCCTTCCCCATAAGCACGTCCCATTGAGTCCAGTGGGGCGTACTCTCAAATATAGCATCTCTGAAGGGATAATGGCAGACAAACCTGTATAATGTGTGTTCTCCACTGAACTAGAGCCATGGGGATTAAATTCACTACTCGAGTAATTGTCCTGGGAATCCCTTCCCCTTATTTCCTCCCCTCATCACACATTCCAAGGGTTAGATTTTAGAAGTGGCTGGCAATATCAGCATAATTTAATCAGGGCTTTAAAATCCTAAATTGACATTCAGTTGGGAGAGAGGAAAGGCAGTAGCTGGGCAGAATGAAGAGCTCGGTGCTTTGCTGCCGGTTACCAAGAGGGACGGGGATGAGGCAGCAGAGAGCTCTGCCCGGTGCAGGTGCAGCAGTGGAAGCAAAAAAGCAAGGAGGGAAGCAACCAAAAATGCTCCAGCCAGAGAGAGGGAAACCTTCCAGGTGCCAAACCAGCCAAGAGCAGAGTAAAAAATGAGAATTGTTTTATTGCAGACCAACGCATTTTGGGTGTTGGTACAACCCTTTGTCAAGGGCAATCTCGTGCAAATAACAAGCTGGTATCTTGTCAAATGTAACAAACTGAGTGGGTGTGCTCTTTATTTTTCTTCTTCTAAAAGTCACCTGTTTCTAAGAATTTAATTGGTTACATTGATGAGATACCAGCTTGTTATTTGTACAAGGTATTCCAAGTCATCTATTGTAATCCTCTCTTCCATTTCCTTTGTTATGGTGTATCCTACTTTGTTCATAGCTTTGTTTAAATTTTCTCTGTTGAGTTCATGTGTAACCAGTTTAAGTTTTTGAAAGGTTTTCAGTGTTCATTTTGCATTACATTTCATTTTGGTTGTCCTTCCCTTGTTAATTTCAGTACTGTATTCCGCCAACATCATGCAGAGTGTTGTGTTGTTTACTTTGAGCAGATATAGGTATGTAGTTTTTCTCATATTTTAGAATCCACTTTGTAATTGATTTTAGTGGTGTTTATATATATACTTTTGCAGATTGCCCTTGACAAAGGGTTGTGCCAACACCCAAAACACATTGGGCTGCAATAAAAAAATCTCATTTTCTGCTTTCTGCTGCTTGCTGGTTTGGCCCCTTGAGGGTCCTCCTCTCTCTGGATGGAGCAGCACTAGAACCAAACCACTGCCTAGTGCCTCGCCCCTTACCATCTCCCTCTTGGTAACCAGCAGCAATGAGCAGCACTGGGAAGCCACATAATCAACACCGAACTGCCTGGGCTGCCTCGCTACTGCCTGCCCTCTCTCTCAACTAGGGATGGGCAAGAAATTCAATTTGGTTCACATTTGAAGCCTAATCTATCAAATCTGCATTTTCTGAAACAGCTCAAGAACCGATATTCAGCCATTTATTGAAATTTGTGCTTATTCAAATTTTGTGATACAGTTCACCAACCAAAGAATGTTTACAAAAATGCTTATGTTAGGGGACGGTGTGCATAAAAATGAATATATGAGTGAAAATGGCATACAAAAATGCATGATATGATGAGAAACGGCTTGCAGAAATGTGCACATTAGTCAAAACCGCCTCCAAAAATGTGTTTATTGGGAGAAATTTGCACTAAAATGCTGGAGAATTTTCCTGAGGATTTTTTTTTAAAAAAATTGCAAATTGCTGCAGAAATGTGGAAAACTGAATTTAAAATTGGAAAAAATGAGAAATGGAGAGAACTGAAATTGACCAAACTTTCCATCCTTCCTTCAGACCGAATGTTTACTTAGGGCTTTAAAACCCTGACTGTATGCAGTCAGAAGAGGGGATGGAAAACAGCATTTCCTTCTTCCACCTCTGTCCTCTCCACTGCGTATTTGGTTAGAGTTAGGGCTGGCCTCCAAATAGATTTGAGGCCAACTGTATAATCTGCACGTGTTGGGGTTGGGCAGCCATCCTGGATTATTTGTTTGTTTGTTAAATTAATATCCCACCCTTCCTCCTGAAGTAGCCCAGGGATGTGCTTTTGCCAGGGTTACAAGTATATCCCCCTTTTCATCTGTAATAACATTGGAGGCTCAGGGCTTCAAGCAGTGCACATGTGTGTGCAGAGGGACAATCAATCTTTACCTATTCTTACCTGTTCCCAGAATGCCGGTGCAGCTCCAGAACTAGGGTTGCCAGGTTCATGGCCTGATCCTGATCCTGTATCTTTAGGAGAAGAGAAAGTCAGCCAAGTGCAGGTGTTCTTGCAATGCTGTAATGAGAAAAACCACAAGGTGGAATTCTTTCTTTCCCCTACACAACTTTTAAAGATACAGAAGACCTCTTGGTTGCCAGGCCCAGCCTCCAAGAGGTCTTTTGTATCTTTAAAAGTTATAAATATATATATATAAAGACTAACTCTGTAACAACATGTGGCATTTCAACATGGCAGGAAGGGGCCTCCTGCCAAGGAACAAGAGGCAGTCATATAACTGGTGAGCAGAGCTTGGACAAGTTACTTTTTTGAACTACAACTCCCATCAGCCCAACCCAGTGGCCATGCTGGCTAGGGCTGATGGGAGTTGTAGTTCAAAAAAGTAACTTGTCCAAGCTCTGCCGGTGAGCAGGGATCAAACCCAGTGTGCCTAAAGGGGGAGGTCACTAAACCAGCAACAGCTGCTGCCTGAGCAAAAGCACCCTTGCCAATTTAAACCTCGGGCTTCAGGGATGGAGCAAGGAATGTGTTCTGCCCTGCTCTTCTCTGTGGATTGGCCCAGTCTAGCACTCACCCATTTGTGTTATTTATTTATTTACTTGCAGCATTTATACCCAGCCCTTTAGCCAAAAAGGCTCTCAGAGTGACTTACAAAACATCAGTATTAAGATCTCATGATCTAAAAAGGCATGACATGCGAGGAAAAATGAACGGGAGGGAGGAAGAAAAAGCAAGGTCAGGGACAAGTTCTTAAAGTGACGGTTCTTAAAGTTACAGCCAATGTCAGTGGCAGTTCAGGCTGATTTGCCCTTGATGAAAAGCAGTCACTCCCTGGCAGCATTCTTTCCCCACACACATTCCCCAGATCAGATTCAGGAGCAGAGCCAGTGGCAATATTCAGGCCAGGAGGACAAGGCAACTCCTGCCACTCAATCCTTCCTTCAGACAGCTGACTTGGTTCAGACTGGAACGCAGCTCCTAGTCGTATGTTGCACTTCTCCAGATTTCTGTGGTGTACTTTTGGTGGTGCAAAAATCATGCACCAAAATGCACATTTTACATTCAATACACATTCAAAATGCACATTTTATGGGAAGATCGTTTGTAAAGCATCAGAAAGTACATATTTTACATAAAAGGTGCATACAAAATGTGTGCAATTCAAATTTTAAAAAATGCCGAAAACAGGGGCCAACAGACTTATAACTGAGCACCAGTGAGACTGAAATGGGACAGGATGAGGCTGCTCCATCCAGCCCTACACAGACTGCATTTTCATTTCAGACTGGATAGTGGCTTTCCACCATTTAGTTGTGTATTTTGTGTAGAGCTGTGGACCAGATTTAGCCAAAAACTGAATCCCACACTGAATCAGGCCAATTCAGGGGCAAGGGGATCTGGGCTTGAGCAAAATCAGGTTAAGATAGCCCCAGACCTCCTTGGGTTGGGTGAGATAGCCTGGAGTGATCCAGGGCTGTCAGGGGTCACAGTGTTGGATGGGAAGGCTGCAACAGTCTGCATTGCCAGTGTGTTCCCCACAGAGAACACACTGGTGAGTCAGAGCCCAGCAGGATTGAATTCTCTGTCATCGGCTGCTGCACAGAGGTTTCAATCCTGCGGGCTGCAGAGTGCTTGATTGAACCTTCCTGCTCTTGGCTGGGGGCAAGGGGAGCTTCTCTTTCTTCCCCCTCCTGACTGTATGTTCAGTTAGGGCTTGAAAAAACCTAATTAAACATTAGCCCTGCCCCCAAACTAATCTGGGTCTGGATATGGGTTGGGTGTTCCCTGAATTGGTTCATGAGGGCTGTGCACAGCCCTAATCACAGATGTGTTTATCACATGAAGGATTGTAAAGAGCCACTGGCATGGATGTCCCAAGACATTTTGGGACATTTTGAGGTGGAGCACCAAAGGGCACCCCATTCCCCCCCCCAGTGAAGATACATAGTACCCAAGGCATCTGAGGATGGAAATACCCATAATTCTCACTTTGCACCTCACAGAATAGTAACAAATTTAATAACTAACAATTTGCTGACCTTTCATGATACCCCAAATCTGAACCAACTGCCTCACTGCTTTGGAATGAGGAAGAAATTTGATTCAGTTTGCATTTAAAGGTGAACCTTCCAAATTGGTATTTCCTGAAGCAACACAGGAACTGAAACACAGCCATCCTTTGAAATTCGCCTTCTCTTAATTTTGCAATGCACTTCTCCAGCCAAGTCATGTGTACAAAAATGCATATACTGGGTCAAAGTGTGCATAAAAGGGCATATATCAGTGAAAATAGCATACAAACATGCATGCTGTTAGGGGAATACTGCTTTGCAAAAAAAATGTTTCTGGTAGGCAAAAATGCATGCAAACACGTGTATATTGGGAAAATTCACACTAAAATGCTGATGTTTTTTATGGGGCCTTTTTTTAAAAAATCACAGATGTGAAAATGTGGAGAACTAAACTGGAAAAATGAGACTGTAGACTGTGGGAATGCTGTGGACATAATATATCTCTACTTCAGGAAAGCTTTTGACAAAGTGCCCCATGATATTCTGATTAGCAAGCTAGCTAAATGTGGGCTGGATGGAACAATTATCAGGTGGATCCACAGTTGGCTCCAGAATCATACTCAAAGAGTACTTATCAATGGTTCCTTCTCAAACTTGGCTGAAGTAACGAGTGGGGTACCACAGGGCTCAGACGTGGGCCCAGTGCTCTTCAACATTTTTATTAACGACTTGGATAAGTATGCTTATCAAATCTGCAGATGATACAAAATTGGGGGGCACAGCTAATACTGTGAAATTCAAAGGGACCTTGATAGGCTGAAGCATTGGGCTGAAAACAACAGAATGAAATTCAACAGGGATAAATGCAAAGTTCTACACTTAGGAGAAAGAAACCAAATGCACAGTTGGGGATACTTGGCTCAGCAGTACAACATGTGAGAAGGATCTTGGAATTCTCGGTGCAATGAGCTCCTGGCTCTCTGGGAATGACTTCATTTCCTTGAGGCCAAGGTGGCAGACCTGGAAAAGCTGAGAGAGGCAGAGAGGTGTGTGGAGGAGGCCTTCAGGGATGTTATAGCTGTGTCCCACTCCAGCGATGATAGCTCTCCTGCTATCATGGAGAACGATGGTCTCGGGGAAGGAGAGCATCCAGCTGAGGAAGAGGGAAACGATCCCTTAGAAGGGACCCATTCCTTGGGGGATGAGCAGCTATCCTCTCGTGCCGAGGATATATCTCCAGGGGGTGGAGGGATCCTTGTAGTGGGTGATTCGATCATTAGGAACATAGACAGTGGGGTGTGTGATGGGCGTGTAGACCGCAAGGTGTTCTGCCTGCCTGGTGCGAAGGTTGCGGATATCGCCCGTCGTTTAGATAGTTTGGTAGACAGTGCTGGGGAGGAGTCAGTGGTCGTGGTGCACGTTGGCACCAACGACATGGGGAAATGCAGCCGTGAGGTCCTGGAAGCAAAATTTAGGTTGCTAGGTAGGATGCTGAAAGCCAGGACCTCCAAGGTGGCTTTCTCTGAAATGCTACCGGTTCCACGCGCAGGACCAGCCAGACAGGCCCAGCTTTGCAGTCTCAATGCGTGGATGAGACGATGGTGTCGGGTGGAAGGGTTTGGATTTGTTAGGCACTGGGGAACATTTGGGGACAAGCCGGGCCTGTACAAAAGGGACGGGCTCCACTTGAACCAGAATGGAACCAGACTGATGGCACTTAAAATTAAAAAGGTAGCAGAGCAGCTTTTAAACTGACTGAGGGGGGAAACCCAACAGGAGCTGAGAAAGGTCCAGTTCGGAATAAACCTCCCCCCTGGGATAAAAACCAAAGAAATGATGAAATGTTAAAAGGGGTAGGCCTAGAAGTAGGCATTGTGAGAGCAGGGGCACAGGATATAAATTCAGAAGAGCAAAATTACCACAGGCCAAACCACAAGTGCCAAAGACACTTGAAGAGAGACACTGCTTACAAGTGCCTGTACGCTAATGTTAGGAGCCTGCGAACCAAGATGGGAGAACTGGAGTGCTTGGTCTTAGAGGAGAGCATTGATATAGTGAGCATAACGGAGACCTGGTGGAATGGAGAAAACCAGTGGGATACGGTTATCCCTGGATATAAACTATATTGGAAGGACAGGGAAGGACGTATTGGTGGCGGAGTCGCTCTATACGTGAAAGAAGGCATTGAATCCAGCAAGCTCGAAACCCCAAAAGAGGCAGACTCCTCCACAGAATCGTTGTGGGTGGTGATACCATGCCCCAGGAGGGACTTAATACTGGGAACGATCTATCGTCCCCCTGATCAAAATGCTCAGGGAGACCTTGAGATGAGATATGAAATTGAGGAAGCATCCAAACTAGGAAATGTGGTAGTAATGGGTGACTTCAACTACCCGGACATAGACTGGCTGCATATGTGTTCCAGTCATGACAAAGAAGCAAAGTTTCTAGATATTCTAAATGACTATTCCCTAGACCAGTTGGTCATGGAACCGACCAGAGGGACGGCAACCCTGGACTTAATCCTCAGTGGGGACTGGGACCTGGTGCGAGATGTAAGTGTTGTGGAACCGATTGGGAGCAGTGACCACAGTGCTATTAAATTAAACATACATGTAACTGGCCAATTGCCAAGAAAATCCAACACGGTCACATTTGACTTCAAAAGAGGAAACTTCACAAAAATGAGGGGATTGGTAAAAAGAAAGCTGAAAAACAAAGTCCAGAGGGTCACATCACTCGAAAATGCTTGGAAGTTGTTTAAAAACACTATATTAGAAGCTCAACTGGAGTGCATACTGCAGATCAGAAAAGGTACCGCCAGGGCCAAGAAGATGCCAGCATGGTTAACGAGCCAAGTCAAGGAAGCTCTTAGAGGCAAAAAGTCTTCCTTCAGAAAATGGAAGTCTTGTCCGAATGAAGAAAATAAAAAAGAACACAAACTCTGGCAAAAGAAATGCAAGAAGACAATAAGGGATGCTAAAAAAGAATTTGAGGGGCACATTGCTAAGAACATAAAAACCAACAACAAAAAATTCTATAAATACATTCAAAGCAGGAGACCATCTAGGGAGACGATTGGACCCTTGGATGATAAGGGAGTCAAAGTTGTACTAAAGAACGATAAGGAGATTGCAGAGAAGCTAAATGAATTTTTTGCATCTGTCTTCACAGTGGAAGATATAGGGCAGATCCCTGAACCTGAACTAACATTTGCAGGAAGGGATTCTGAGGAACTGAGACAAATAGTCTAGGCTTAATGGACAATATAAAAACTGACAAATCACCGGGCCCGGATGGCATCCACCCGAGACTTCTCAAAGAACTCAAATGTGAAATTGCTGATCTGCTAACTAAAATATGTAACTTGTCCCTTGGGTCCTCCTCCGTGCCTGAGGACTGGAAAGTGGCAAATGTAACGCCAATCTTCAAAAAGGGATCCAGAGGGGATCCCGGAAATTACAGGCCAGTTAGCTTAACTTCTGTCCCTGGAAAACTGGTAGAAAGTATTATTAAAGCTAGATTAACTAAGCACATAGAAGAACAAGCCTTGCTGAAGCAGAGCCAGCATGGCTTCTGCAAGGGAAAGTCCTGTCTCAGTAACCTATTAGAATTCTTTGAGAGTGTCAACAAGCATATAGATAGAGGTGATCCAGTGGACATAGTGTATTTAGACTTTCAAAAAGCGTTTGACAAGGTACCTCACCAAAGACTTCTGAGGAAGCTTAGCAGTCATGGAATAAGAGGAGAGGTCCTCTTGTGGATAAGGAATTGGTTAAGAAGCAGAAAGCAGAGAGTAGGAATAAACGGACAGTTCTCCCAATGGAGGGCTGTAGAAAGTGGAGTTCCTCAAGGATCGGTATTGGGACCTGTACTTTTCAACTTGTTCATTAATGACCTAGAATTAGGAGTGAGCAGTGAAGTAGCCAAGTTTGCTGACGACACTAAATTGTTCAGGGTTGTTAAAACAAAAAGGGATTGTGAAGAGCTCCAAAAAGACCTCTCCAAACTGAGTGAATGGGCGGAAAAATGGCAAATGCAATTCAATATAAACAAGTGTAAAATTATGCATATTGGAGCAAAAAATCTTAATTTCACATATACGCTCATGGGGTCTGAACTGGCGGTGACCGACCAGGAGAGAGACCTCGGGGTTGTAGTGGACAGCACGATGAAAATGTCGACCCAGTGTGCGGCAGCTGTGAAAAAGGCATATTCCACGCTAACGATAATTAGGAAAGGTATTCAAAATAAAACAGCCGATATCATAATGCCGTTGTATAAATCTATGGTGCGGCCGCATTTGGAATACTGTGTACAGTTCTGGTCGCCTCATCTCAAAAAGGATATTCTAGAGTTGGAAAAGGTTCAGAAGAGGGCAACCAGAATGATCAAGGGGATGGAGCGACTCCCTTACGAGGAAAGGTTGCAGCATTTGGGGCTTTTTAGTTTAGAGAAAAGGCGGGTCAGAGGAGACATGATAAAAGTGTATAAAATTATGCATGGCATTGAGAAAGTGGATAGAGAAAAGTTCTTCTCCCTCTCTCATAATACTAGAACTCGTGGACATTCAAAGAAGCTGAATGTTGGAAGATTCAGGACAGACAAAAGGAAGTACTTCTTTACTCAGCGCATAGTTAAACTATGGAATTTGCTCCCACAAGATGCAGTAATAGCCACCAGCTTGGACGGCTTTAAAAGAAGATTTGACAGATTCATGGAGGACAGGGCTATCAATGGCTACTAGCCGTGAT
This sequence comes from Rhineura floridana, assembly GCF_030035675.1. NCBI lineage: Eukaryota > Metazoa > Chordata > Lepidosauria > Squamata > Rhineuridae > Rhineura > Rhineura floridana. Next base: position 30,068,280 of record NC_084493.1, read on the forward strand.
GGCTGTGCTGTGCCACCCTAGTCAGAGGCAGCATGCTTCTGAAAACCAGTTGTCGGAAGCCTCAGGAGGGGAGAGTGTTCTTGCACTCGGGTCCTGCTTGCGGGCTTCCCCCAGGCACCTGGTTGACCACTGTGAGAACAGGATGCTGGACTAGATGGGCCACTGGCCTGATCCAGCAGGCTCTTCTTATGTTCTTATGTTCTTAATTGTCGTTGATCACAAGCGGAATATGAGCCAACAGTGCAGTATGGCTGCAAAGAAGGCAAATGCTATATCAGGCTGCATTAACAGAAGTATAGTTTCCAAATTGCGTGAAGTATTAGTTTCCCTCTATTCTGCACTGGTTAGGCCTCATCTTGAATACTGCAGACAAACTGGAAGGGGTTCAGAGGAGGGCAACAAGGATGACCAGGAGATTGAAAACAAAGTCTTATGAGGAGAGACTGAAAGAACTGGGCATGTTTAGCCTGAAGAAGAGAAGACTGAGGGGAGATATGATCACACTCTTCAAGTACATGAAAGGTTGTCACATAGAGGAGGGCCGGGATATCTTCTCGATTGTCCCAGAGTGCAGGACATGGAATAATGGGCTCCAGTTGCAGGAAGCCACATTTCGACTGGACATCAGGAAAAACTTCCTAACTGTTAGAGCCATACGACAATGGAACCAATTACCTCAAGAGCTAGTGGGCTCTCTGACACTGGAGGCATTCAAGAGGCAGCTGGACAGCCATCTGTCAGGAATGCTTTGATTTGGATTCCTGCATTGAGCAGGGGGTTGGACTTGATGGCCTTATAGGCCCCTTCCAACTCTACTATTCTATGATTATATGATAGACCCCTTACTTTTTTGGGAGCAGGGTCCCAGCAGGGTCCCTATGTACAAGCCAATCAGCATGAAAGGGGAGCATGTTAGGCATTGAGAAGAGTCTTCTCACTTGGCTAACAACATACTTCCTTGTCCTTTCATGCTGATTGGCATCAATCAGAATGAAAAGAAATGAGTCAGTCACTGAGAAGACTCTTCTCAGTTGCTAACTCACATCTTCCCTTTTATGCTGATTGGCTCCTAGGGTAAGTGAGAAGTGAGCTTCATAGCAAAGTACTTTGGTCTCCCAAATCCAAGTCCCCCACCTGGCTTCATTTCAGAATTCTTAAAGTTGAAAGGTTTCTGGCAACATTTAGCCCCCAAAGAGAAAGGATGGGTCTTTTTTTGGGGGGGGGGCTATGCACACTGCAGTTTTATACTGGTTCTATAATTCTGTAACTGCTGAAGAGACAATGAATCCTGGGGATGTGGCTGTGGGGGGGTGTAGTTGACTATCCTGAATGGACCCTGTACTTCTGAATTTGCCACTACGCTACTGCCAAAGATTTGTATGCGGTCACAGCTGCCTAATAAGAGAAGGATGTTTTTATTTTATTCTCATAATACTAGAACTTTTGATCACCCAATCAGCTCAAGACTGACAAAAGAAAAAAAAATTCCACAAAATCCATACTGAAAGTATGGAATTCACTGCCAGGAGATTTGGTGGTGATTATGGGCTTGGATGAATTTTTAAAAATGGGTTGACAAATCTATGGTGCTATTAAAGAGAAATAGACTTCCCATGTACAGATACAGCTTGCCTCTGAATTCCTAACATTGGGCAGAGACAACACCTAAAGGCAGTGACAGCTGGTGGTTCCACATCAGTGGGGCAGTGAAATCCACTGCAGGTTCAACAAGTGGATGCCATTGCCCCATTGGCATAGAGTCACCAGCTGCCACTGGCCACAGTCCCTCCTCTGCAACCTTCTGGAGGCCATGTGGCAGTAGTGGGCAGAGCCAGAGGCAAAAGGGGGCAGAAGAACAGATGTCAATTTTACCTTTGTACAGTAGGCTAATTTCTACCCACACTTCCACCACCCTACCTATTCTCCACCCTGAGAAGCAAGAGGTGTTCATCAGAGTTCAAGGATCCATTCCAGCTGGGCAAGAGTACAGGAGAGGAGAGTGCAAAGTGGGGTCAGAGAGGGGCATGGAGAAAGAGATGTAGCCTGGGGAGAGTCCCAAGGGCCAGATAGAGAGGTCCAGGGGGCCACATTTGGTTCTTGGACTGGATGTTCCAGACCAAGGTGTTGTAATGTTCTAACAACTAGGAAAACAAGAAGTGAATCTAATCTGATCAATGGAGCCAGCCCGGGGGGGGGGGACAGATCTAAATCGAAACTGAGCACTTTGCGCAAGCACTTGCAGTGCTTGAAAACAATCAAGGGAGTTTCTGAGTGTCCAAAGTGCCACTCAAAGTTTGTGACGTCCCCCATCATCTCTATCTCCAGAAGAAGAAAAAACAAAAGGGAAAGCTGCAGCAGTCATTGGAGAACTCCCTTGAAGATGAGACAGATGAGTCACATCCCCACTTCTTCCTGGTAGTTGGAAGGAAAGTGCACCACCAATGTGGTGATGCTGGCTGGGATCATGAAGGTTGAACTGCATTCCCATCGCCACCAGGTTCTCCACTGGAAAATTATGCTGGTGCAGCTTCCTTTTCGGGCAACAAGAGGCCTGAGTGCTGCTACCCTTTGTAGTATGTGCTAAATTTGGACCCAGTTCTGGAGCTTCCCTACCAATTGTAACACTTCCACTGGCGCAGTTAAAACATGTCTGTCTTACCTGCAAACTGGCTCTCACAGCTTCACTAATGTGTGCTGAATTTGAATGTTCTGCAAATTCTAGCATTTTCAGGGTTGAGGTGTTCTGTGACTTTAAAATGTGACAAGTCAGAAAAATGTGTCTCCTAGATTAGAAGAATGCATGCTCAGCATTGTCTTGGACACAAGGAGCCCTGGCACAGTTCATTCCCAGGGCACCTAATGTCCATGTGATGGCCTGGGAAAATCATTTTTCCCCAGGGACTCTATCATTGATGATGCAGCTGTTGCAGCATTCAAGGCACCGGGTAAAGGAAGAAGCCTCCCCAGTGCCACTGCTGCTGCCATGTAAGAGGGAAGGGAAGGAAGAGCTGGGGGCTCACAGGAGGGGGGAGAGCAGGCATTTGAACCCCATTGCACTTCTGATGATGTCATGCAGAATACAGCAGGGTAGGAATTTCAGAATTTATTTTAAATTGTATTTGTTTTTAGTTGTTGTAAACCGCCCAGACACTTCGGCTATGGGGCGGTATACAAGTTTAATAAATAATATAATAAACAAATAAAAATTGGGCTTAGAAAAAGCTGAGCTATATTTTCCAGTTATTTCTTTATTTGAATAGCCTTGGTTTGCTGAGCCTACTTCTAAATGAAGCCAAGGAGAGCTTGACCGTCGCCAACACACATAACCTAAGGTAATGTAGGAATTCTGGGCTTTGAGCTCTGTAAGCAAGTGTGCCTGCACACAAGCAACATTTAAACACAACCGTTGCATAAGATGCACAGCCCTCTGAGCTGCTTGGCCTCTTGACACAATGCAGTAGGTCTCTTCTGTATTATTATGAGTGTGCATGTACATGATATTATATACTACTACATTCACCCACTTACAAGATCTGAACAGGGTGGTTTGTGACAGATGCTCTTGGAGGTCGCTCATTCATAGGGTCGCCATAAGTCGCAGTCGACTTGGAGGCACACAACAACAACAACATTCACCCATTCCCTTTCCTTCTGAAGACCTCTGGTATCTTCCCTGCTCCCAAGACTTCTGGTATCTTCCCTATTCCCTTTTATGTTGGGGTGCTGCCACCTAAAGGACAATAGAAGCACTCAGGGGACTGATATATGCCTTTCCCTGGAGATTTTCAGGAAATGTAGGACAATACTGCCACCTTCTGGGGAATGCCTGCAAGAATTGCCTCTGAAGTTCCAGGAGGATAGGCAACTTAGATATCTGAGCTATAAGTATAGCCAGTGTGCTGTCTTCCAGATGTCATTGGACTACAACTCCCATCAGCCCATAGCTAGCATGGCCAATGGTCAGGGATTATGGAAGCTGTAGCTCAACAGCATCTGGACAGTACAGTGGACGCTGATCTATTAGAGCAAGTGGGCCATTGCCCATTGTGCCCTTAGCCAAACCCCACCTCCCTACCTCCTCACTTACAACCAGTCTAGGGGGTGGCACTGCCTGTCAGCCTCCTCCTTAGTGTCAGTGTTGCCTTTGTAGAACTCAGAAGGGAGGAAGATAGGGACAAAATAAGGAATTAGTTGGCTCTGCCTTTCATTGGCTCTACCTCCACCAGCCATTTGCTTTGGCTCCCCCTACTGTTGGGCTCCCTGCCTTCCGCCCTCCCTGTCCCAGTGGGCACCAGCCTCCGCTGGGAGAGTACCACCTTGGCTATCTCTGGCATAGGATATAGAAGTGAGCAGCTAGGACCCCATGGCTCTTATGTTCAAGAAACAATTGCAATAAGGTGAAGCCCCACTCCCACAAATGTTCAGAAAAGGCTGGCTTTGGCCTAGGCAGAATTCAGACAGATAACGGCACCCCTGCTACATTCTAGCTCACTGGCCATGTTCATGTAGATGGCTTTACAATTAAGGATGGAAAGATGTCAATTTCGGTTCTCTCAGTTTCTCATTTTCCCAGTCTTAAATTCAGTTCTCCACATTTCTGCAGCAATTTGTGATTTTAAAAAATCCTCACAAAAATTCTTCAGCATTTTAATGTGAATGTCTTCTAATGAGCACATTTTAAGGCAGTTCTGACTAATGTACACATTTCTTGCAAGGATTTTTTTGTCATTTATTGCATTTCTTTTTTTTCTTTTCTTTGTATAAACTTTATTTTGTTTTCTCTGCAGGCATCTTCTCATTGGACAACTATAGGATTTCTCATAGAGACCAACTAGATACCAATGCAAAAAAGTAAAAACAAATTTGAACAAAATTAAACCAGAGAACAAAATCTCTCAAGGTACATGTCCAAAAATAAATATAACATTAGTGTCCAGCTTATGAGAAAATGGTCCACTTAATTTACCCAAGCGTAACTGTATAGTTAAACATGTTTCCAGATCTGCCAGGCTTCCATGGAAGGTTGATGAACAAATGCATCTTCAGAAGTGTATTCAATAAATGAATGCCAAACTATATAAAAAGAGTCCGGTGTTTCTTTGCCTTGTCTCAATTTCAGTTCGTGTGTGAGTTTTTTTCCATTATGGCGATGTTCCAGTTATACCATTGGTCAATTGAGAGGTTTTTTGCTGTTTTCCATTGTAATGCAATTGTTAATTTTGCTGCCAAGGACATGTAAATAAGTTCTTTAGAAGGCAGCTTTGCATGTGCATCAGCAAAAATATTTAGTAACAGAAATTTTGGGGAAAATGTAAAGTGTTCTTGAGATATTAGTAACATTTCATTATAAATCATTGACCAGAAGTCTTGAATTTTTTCACATTCCCACCATAAATGAAAGCAGGTGCCTTTTTTCTCATAACCTTTCCAACAAAGTGGAGATGCTGTTGAGAACATACGTGAAATTTGGACGGGAGTGCAATAGCAATGGGTGTACTAGTTTTAATGAATGTTCTTTTACATAACAAGAAACAGATTTAAATGGACGTTCCTCCCATAACTTGTTCCAGTCTGTAGGTTGTATTTCAGACTCTAAATCTAGCTCCCATTAGTCTTTTAGTGAAAGAGTTGATTTTAGAGATGCATTAAGTAATACAGAGAATATTTTAGAGACTAAACCTTTGTCTGCTTTACTCATTTCTTGGAGTAACTGCTCAAATTGCGTAAAAGGTCTTGTTGCTTGTTGTTTAACATAACAATGTAATGAATTTGCATATTTGAGCAAGCGTTAGCCAATTTAGTTTTATACCTTGCAATTAAAGCTTTAGTTGCTCAGATGAGGATGGGGTGGAGTTTATATAGAAATCACACAATCTGTATACTCCTTTATCACTCCAAAAAGCAATGGGTAATAAAGGTGAAAGTATGGGAGTTTACTTATGTTGCCAAAATTTCCATGATATAAACATACATTTGGTAAAGGGATTAACTATGTTGTTAATGAGTTGGGATTTGACAGATAAAAAGGGTGAAATATTCAAAGGTATATCTGAAACTATTTTAGTTTCCATCTCAACTCAGTGTTTGTCATTTATGTTTCTAATTAGGTATATCATCTGACAGATCTGAAAGGAGGTATAGTAGTATGATAAATTTGGTATGCCCCATCCTCCTACATTCGCTTCATATATTAAAGATTGGGTTAGTCTAAGTTTTTTCTGTTGAAAAATAAATTTGTTAATTGTTTGTTGCCAGGATTTCATTACTTTACTGGGTATACTGATAGGTAAAACCTAAAAAAATAATAAAAAGCACGGGAGTAGCAGCATTTGTATTGCAGCTATCCTGCCTAATGTTAAGAGGAATAAGTGTTTCCAAGACTTTAAGCTATTTCTGAGGATCCTGATGATTGCATTGTCGTTTAAGTAAAATTGTTTATTTATATTTTTGGATAAGAAAACTCCAAGATTTATTGCATTTCTGTATATTATTTTCACTCATATATTGACTTTTATGCACACTTTCCCCTAACATATGCATTTTTGTAAACATTGGTTGGCGAACTGCATTGCAGAATTCGAATAAGTGTGAATTTTGAAAGATGGCTGTTCTCACATTGTTTCAGAAAGGGTGGATTTGATAGATTCAGGTTGAAATGCAAACTAAATCAAAATTCTCACCCATCCCTACTTGCAAGTAGGGGCACTGGAAAGAAAGAGCTTCAGAACTGGCATTTCATTTGGTAGCAAGCAGTGAAGCCAATGGGACTGAAATATAAGGAGCTCCCAACCATGCTGACAGAATAAAAGGTCCCCCGTAGAAAAATAGGGGGATGCGTGAAGAGAAGAGAGGAATTCTGTTGCAGAAGCAGAAATCCTTGTGCTAGTAGAAGTACTTAGGTGGATACCACTTGGGATCAGTAGGTGCAGCTGTCCCAAGTTGACAAAATCCACTCCAGGTTTTAGTCTGAATTGTATTTATTTATTTACATATTTACATTGGCAGCCCAATAGCATCACTCTCTTGGAAGGCTCTCCAAGATACAATGGGGAAGCGCAATATGAAACACAGGTCCCTCGTTGCACAGACTAATGCTTCATTCTCAGTGTGCAGCTTTGGGGGGGAAAGTTTTATTATTTATAAAATTATAAAACTAATTATTATATGAATGCAGCCAGAAAAGACATCTCAACCTTCTTCTTCCCAAGAGTCTCCTCCAACCAGAAGTGAATGAAGAAGAAAGCCACTTTTCTCTGTGCTGGCCAGTTCCTTTAAAACAATAAAATACTAGCAGTGTACATTGGAAGGAGGAAGAACAGAGAAAGGATGTTACCAGGAACAAAGGTCTTGAAATACTGCAATACTACCATCTTGCAAAGGAGGTCTTTTCTAAACCAAGAGCTATCAGGTCATCCCATTGTCCAACCTTGGCATAGTCCAAACCTTATCAAAATTTGAAGGAATCTCTCTGTAATCTCACGAGTGGATTACCTATGCACCTGCTTGAAGAAGCTGTGTCACAATGAGATCTTCAGGATGTGGGTCCCTCTAAAGGGACAAATTGCCTCTCCAGCACATGGGTCCAACCTTCACTCTTTGATGATACAGAGTGGAGGTGTGCCATGAGAATACTCAGAGTGACGAATCCCAAGACTGAAACGTGGGGCCCTGGGTTTGTCAGCAGTGACCAGCTCAGCATTATAGTCAGGAGGGGCTGGTGTTTGGTCCTTGCTGGAGGGGCTGAACCTTTGTGACATGCTGTAGGCCGGTTGGTGGTGCAAGTAAATATCTGGCATGGGTATGGTATACATTGCCGGGCCGGGCCCTCTCACCAAGTCTTTAGCATAGCCCCATACAGAGGCACTGGAGGCCATTGAGAGGCAGGGAGCAGACTGATTGACAGGTAACCTGGGACCCAGCATCCGTGGAAGGGAGTAGCTGTTGGGTGCTGGGTTTCGGCTGTTCTCCCAGTAGTGTGTTCGGAGGCCCATGGTATACGCTGGTGCATTTGGCTCTTCGAGTGGGTGTATCTTCTCTACATAATACTCGTTTGGGGCAGGCATCACAGGGATATCTGCAAGCCAAGAACAGATGGGAAATGACACCACTCACTTGGTATGCCCCTTTGCCCAATGGTGAGTGTAACGTGTAATTAAACTGCATGTACATTAGGGATGGGGGATAAATTCAATTCAGTTTGTATTTAAAGCCAAATTTATCAATTTGGCCTTTTTCCTAAACAATATGAGAACTGAAACACAGCCATCCTTCAAAATTCGCACTTATCTGAATTTTGTGATGCAGTTCTCCAGCAAAACAATGTTCAGAAAAATGCATATTTTAGGGGAAAGTGTGCATAAAACAACATTCAAAAATGCATTACATTAGGAGAAATTGCTTGCAAAAAATCTGTACATTAGCCAAAACTGCATAGAAAAGCATGTTGATTAAGAGACATTCACACTAAAATAGTGAAGAATTTTCATGAAGATTTTAAAAACATATATCGCAAGTTGCTGCAGAAATGTGGGGAACTGGATTTAAGATTGGAAAAATGAGCTATTGAGAGAACCAAAACTGACAGATCCTTCTACCTCTGGTGTACACCACAGCGCAGCAGGGGGCAGGGGCTGGGTGAATACAAAATCTGACACTGAGGCTGTATACACACCATGCATTTAAAGTGCGTTGCTTTCTCCAAGGAATCCTGGGAAATGCCAGCTAATAATGTTTTAGGATGTTGAATGTTTGAAATGTATGTTTTGATGTTTTTATTGTGATTTTATTGTACTTTATAGTTGTAATAACTTTATGCTGTGCACCGCCCAGACAGCCTTCAGGCTTTGGGCGGTATAAAAATTGAACAAAATAAAAATAAATAAATAAATACCTCTCACAAAGCTACAATTCCCAGCACCCTTAACAAACTGCAGTTTCCAGGATTCTTAGGGGGAAGCCATGTGATTTAAATATATGTTGTGTACACAGCCTAAGGCTTAAAGACAAGCAATTTGCCATTTTACTTGGTACTGTTAAACTGCTGGGAGTCAAAAACGCTTATTGATCATAGGAAGCTGCCTTATACCACGTCAGACCATTGGTCCATTTTGCTCAGTATTTCTTACACTGACTGGCAGCAACATTCCAGACTTTCACGCAGGAGTATTTCCCAGCCCTACCTGGAGATGCTGGGGACTGAACCTGGGACCTTCTGCCATGCAAGGCAGATGCTCTCCCACTGAGCTACGGCCCTTCTCCCAAACACTGCAAATCACCCAGAGGTCTACCAGTAGTTAATCTGCTACCACTGCTTCCCAAACAAAAGTGCAAGCCACCTCCCAGGTATCTGTTCCACTTCTCCATTCTATCTTAGGGGAAAGGATGTCACCCAGTGGCAGAGCATGAAGAAGATCCCGGGTTCAGTTTCTGGCACTTCCAGTTAGGGCTGGGAAATACTCCTGCCTATGTTGCTGCTCAGAAAACCCTGGAGAGCTACTGCGGTCAGTGTAGACAATGCTAAACCAGATCGACCAATGGTGTGATTCAACTTCCTGTGTTCCCTATGACCTTTGGTCTGATGAAGCAGGACTGTTCTTTCCCATAGCTTAATGGTAAACTATCTGCTTTGCATACAGAAGGTCCCAAGTTCAATACCAAATTGAAACTTTATTGTATAGCCAAAGGCCTTAACAATATATACAGAATAAAAAAAAGCCTTCTTGCACAAAGCTCTTATTAAAATAACGATCCATTAAAAGACTAAACACTCAAACCTTGAAGATAAAATTTTATAATACCGCATAACTCTTAATGTGGTTAGCCCTCAACTTCTTAGCTGTGGATGCAAATTGGGCTAACCAAATATGTAATATATAAGTATTTATCAGCTAAAAGTTCCACTACCATTTCTTGGGACGTTCGGTCCGAGAACATCCAAAACATATCTGACAGGAATTTTTCCCTAGGTTCCGTATACAGAGGGCAGTACAACAGATAATGGGTTATATCTTCAATCTGGTTACATCCATAAATACAATTCCGTTCTATGTCTGGAATTCTGAGGTATCTCCCATCGAGATATGCAGAGGGCATCTGCTGGAACCTAAGTTCAGTAAATGCCCTTCTGAGCTGGGGAAAGTTCAACACCCAGCATCTCCAGGTATGTCTAGGAAAGACTCCTGCCTGAAACCTGGAGAATCACTTATCAGTCAATGTTGGCAATACTGAACTTGATGGACCAACAATCTGACTGGGTATAAGGAACTCCTATGTTCCTATGTCCCCCTTCCTTTTTCATAGAGAGATGTCCTACTTTTTCCCTGCCTCAACCCAATGCCCCCCCCCCCGTGGCTTTGAGCTTCTTCCCATTTAGCCAATAGTTCTCCTGAGCCATGAGGCCTTCTCACCTCATTACGTCTCCCACTGTGTCTGATCTCCAGAGGAACAGTTTAGCCTGCCTAACTACTCTTCCGACTGCTTCTTCTCTGGGTCAAACTGAGCAGAAGTCACAATGAAAAAGGATCCCTTTTTTTAGAAGAAAGATATCCAAAGGCTAAGCTTGGTATCAGAGACCTGGCTTTCGCTCATATTGTTATACAGTATGTCCCGTGGTTGAGGTGCAGCAACAACTTGGAGGCATTTAGAATCCTCTGCTTTGTGAAGTCATTTAGCTACATCCTTGCTAACCTTGAAGAGGTTTTGCTGAGAAAGGAAAATAAAGACAGGTGGAGCATTTGATAAAGGAGCTCCGTCACAAACCCTGACCATCATAAGGATGGGCACCTGTTTCATTATAGCAGGCATTTCAGAAATCCCCAAATAAGTATCTAATCATCGGCCAACAACACTGCAAGTCAAGCACTTTGAGGCCACATTCTGGCCTGTCTAGACTTGCTTGCCTCCCAAGAGCTCTATTATGCAAAACTTGTTCCATCGAGTTCCGTATTGTCTATAATGACTGCTAGCAGAACTCCAGAGTTTCCAACAGGGCTCTTTCCCAGCCCTGACTGGAAATGCTGCAGGTTGAACCTGGGACCTTCTGCATGCGAAGCAGGTGCTCTACCACCAAGCTACGGCCCCAAGACATGGAGGTTTTGGAAAAGAGGAGGAGCAGCCCTTTCCCAGTTGTTATCTCTCAGTCTAACCTACCATGCATGGTTGCTGAGACTAAAACATACGAGAAAGGTGGGGGGGAGCTATGCAGCTGCAAACCCTTTGGAAGAAGGTCAGGATCAAAATGCAATTAATTATAACATTTGAGAATTGTCTTTAGCACACAATCTGAGAACTCCAGGTGTAAGAAGGTACCTTGAAAGGCCATCTGCATGAGGCTTAATTCATGCCAGGGAACACCAACACCAACACTAAGAAACTGGTTACAATGCCAACTTTTAGCCCTGGCATGTATGAAATTGAAAGAACTGGCTGAGAATATGCACAGTGACTTTCCTTTCTAGGAACACAGGAAGTTGCTTCAGACCAAAGTCAGACCAACAGTCCATCTAGCTCGGCATTTTCTTATACTGATTGACAGCCGTTCTCTGGGGTTCCAGTCATGGAATATTCTCAGCTGTGCTTGGAGATGCTGGGTATTGAACCTGGGACCTGGAAAGCAGATCCTCTACCACTGACCTACAGCCCTGATCTTTTTCACTGTGAATCACCACGAGTACACACACCCCCATACATTTAAAGCACTCTTACACAGGCATGGCTTCCGCCAAAGAATCCTGGGAACTGTAGTTTGTTAAGGGTGCTAAGAGTTGTTAGGAGACCCCTCACAGGGCCACAATTCCCAGCATCCTTAACAAGCTACAGTTCCCAGGGTTCTTTGGGGGAGGCCATAATGGTTAAAGTGCCATAAGAGGGGTTTAAATGTATAGTGTGGGGAAGTGTGGGGATGTAGGTCTGGGACTGGGTCCCTCTTCTGCTATCTGGTGGTTCTTAAAGGTGCTGTAAAGGCTTGGCTATTATGAAGTGGTTTTAGCTGAAGAAGGTTGCTGGTTTATAATTTTAACTGCCACTGTTTTATCTTTGCATTATGTTAGATGGCTCCTGATTTTTGTTTTAACTTGTATTTATGCTGTCAATTGTGACTGCCTTCAGACGGCCTTTGGCCCTGAAAGGTGATATTAAAAAAAGAAATAAGTTGGAAAGTGGCATGTATGGGTCCTCCGGAAGACCTCTTTATTGTGTATTTGTCCTGGGTTGCTCACCCAGAGCTTACACAGTGGTTGGACTATGGCCAGTTTTTACTGAGCATCTACCCTGCTTTGTTTGTGGGGAGGTTATATACCAATGGACATTCATCATGATTTGCTTCATATGTCTTCATTCATCATTCAGTTTTTTGCACACATTTCAATGCATTTCCCCATCACTTTCAGTCAGGCTCTTTTTCCAAGTGGATTTGTTGTGTTAGGGCAACAGAGCACTCTGATGCACTTTGAATTGCACAAACCTGAATTTTTCATGAATCCCTCCTGCAAAGCACAGACGATCTGGAGACACCCTGTGAATGAGTGTTCCAGAACAGGAAGAGTGACTGCTAGCCATCAGAGGCTGATCCGTGAGAGCAAATGGGGCACTGTCCCACCAGTCTTGATTCTTCCAAACCCACCTGCCCTCTTATTTAAAACCAATCCAAAGGGTGGCACTGACTTGTTAGTTCCCTCCCCCTTAGTCTCAGTGTTCCCTTTGTAGAACTCAAATGGAAGGAGAAACTAGAATTTGTTGGCTCTGCCTGTAATTGGCTCTGGCTCCGCCTCCCTGTTGGCTTCCCTGCCTTCCACCCTACAAGTCCCAATGGTCACCACCCACTGCTACTAGACAACTCAATCCCTGGTGTCCCTCTTTTTTTTTTAAGAAAGTTGTACCTTTCCTTCTTCTTAAGCTGAATCATTTGTCAAACACTGTGATTCTTTGAGGACATTAGAAGCAGAGGCACCACCTTCCTTGGCCTTGCCTTGAGACAGAAGCCCTCCACTTTTTTTTATTCCTGGTGGTGTCTTCCTGTCTCCTCTGCTAGCAATCTTTACAATTGAGTTTAGAGCATACCGCCATTAACCTCCTCAGTGACATCTTCACTTGTAATTACCTGTCTCTTGATGTTAATTGAGAGCCAGTGTGGTGTAGTGGTTAAGGTGTTGGACTACGACCTGGGAGACCAGGGTTCGAATCCCCACACAGCCATGAAGCTCATTGGGTGACCTTGGGCCAGTCACTGCCTCTCAGCCTCAGAGGGAGGCAATGGTAAACCCCCTCTGAATACCGCTTACCATGAAAACCCTATTCATAGGGTCGTCATAAGTCAGAATCAACTTGAAGGCAGTCTAGTTGTAGTTGATGTTAATTCCATAGATAACCTCCTCGGCACTTTCTAGATTATGGCTCTAAAACTACACAACCCTCTTGTTTTCCCTGGTGTTATTTCATTGGCCTTCCTGACTGTTTATTCAGGCAATCACACCATCAACATCTTAAGGTCCCTTGGCTCCAGGAAGATGAGACTTCCAGCTTGGTTGATCATATGGAGTTGTCTCCTGTGACACCCACTATCTTTTTCCCTTCCACCTGAATTTAGACAATTTCCTCAGCTCTCTGGAAGATGTGCCCAGTTGCTGTCATAACCAGCCAAACACTGACACTTTTCCATAATTCCTGCCTGATCTCTTATCTCAATTTGGAATAGGCTTTGTTCTTCCCAAACCTTTTCAAAGAAGACTGGGGTGGGCTGTCTGAGAGTTTCTGAAATATTAGGAAGACCAGGCCCAGTGCCATGATTCCTATCAGCAGAGGTGACTGGTGGCTCCATGTCAGTGGGGCAGTGGAAACCACTCTGGGTTTCAGCTGAAAGCACCTTGGACAGCTCCTTGAAAGTTCAGACTAAAACCCGGAGCACATTCCACTGCCCCACTGACATGGAGCCACCTGCTGCCACTGCCTATCAGCTGCTTTCCCTCCCTCACTGACTGCCCTCACTTTCCCCAAAACTGAATGATGGGATGGGGAAGAATGAAGGGGAAGACTGGCCCTTAATTAAGCCCCAAATCCTTATTTATTTATTTATTACATTTATACCCCTTTCTTTCATCATGGTATCCAAAAGTACATATGGTTTCCCAAGTGCCAGTGTTGGACTAGGAGCTGGAAGACCAGGCTTCAAATCCCAACTCAGCCATGAAACTCACAGAGTGACTTTGGGCCAGTCACTAACTCTCAGCCTAACCTACCTAACAGGGTTGTTCTGGGGATTAAATGAGGAGGAGGAGAACCATCTATGCCACCTTCCTTGGAGAAAAAGTGGGATATAAATGCAATGAATGAATGAATAATAAGTCATTTCCCTTCCAGGCCATACCCAGACCTGCTTAGCTTCAGCAAGGTGGTGGCCTCATGTGCCTTCAAGACCCACACCCTGGGACATTACCAGCAGAACATCTTGAACACCACAGTATATCTGGAATAAGAAACTCAGCCTCCAACTTACTTGACTTCTTTTTCTCTTGCGCCATGCGGAATGATACTGGTCTCCATATTCCGAGATGGGATATGCTAGGATCCACAAAATAGCAGGGCCCAGGACTCTCCATGACTGCAATCACTTGCAAGTGAAAGAAGAATTGTCTGCATGAGGTATATGACATGGATTTCTGAGCCGTTTTAGCTTGGCTGCAGTGACTGCCTAATTGCCTACCTGTGATCAGCAAGATCAACATCTGGAGGACATTCCTTTGGCTACACCTTATTTTGTTTATTGATTTATTACATTTATTAGTGGCTTTTCTTCATAAAAATGATCCTAAAGTGGCACGCAAAAATAAAAAGATTAAAACCAATATAAAACTAACACAACTAAAAAGTAAAAAATATATACATGGATAAGAGGGTGAAACAACCTACCCCCTAAATGAGGCTACAATGTTAGAAACCCTCCAAAAAGTAAGAGCCAAATGCCTAGGAGAAGAGGAATGTTTTTGCCTGGTGCCTAAAGATAGATAATGATGGTGCCAGGCATGCCTCCTTGGGGAGAGCATTCCATAAGCAGGGGGCCACCACTGAGAAGGCCCATTCTCATGTCACCACCCTCTGCACGTCCCTCAAAGGGGGCATACAAAGAAGGGCCTCAGATGCCGAATGCAGGTTCCAGGTTGGTTCATGTAGGGAGAGGTCATCCTTGAAGTACTGGGGTCCTGAGCCATATAAGGCTTAATAGGTCAAAATCAACACTTTGAACTGAGCCGTAAAACTAATTGGTAGCCAGTGCAGCTATGCCAAAATTGGTGTTATGTGCTCAGACCGTCTTGCCTTGATGAACAATCAAATTCTGCACCAGCTGCTGTTTCCAAACTGCCTTCAAAAGTAGACCCACGTATAATGCATTGCAATAATCTAGCCTAGAGGTTACCAGAGCATAGACAACAGAAGTCAGGCTATTCCTGTCCAGATAGCGTCATAACTGAGCCACCAGCTGAAGCTAATGGAAGGCACTCCTTGCCATTGGGTCACTTGAGCCTCAAGTGACAGTAACGCATCCAGAAACCTCAGACCTGGATACCTGAAGGACCATTTTCATCCATGTTTACCTACCTGCCCATTTAGATCAATATCAGAGGTCCTTCTCCGTGTTCCTCTGCCTTTGAAGATATGGTGGTGGATTACCCAGGAGACAGCCTTTTTGACCACAGCATCATAGTTTTACGATACTTCCCCAAAGAGTCCCATCTGGCTCTGTCATTGATGGCCTTCTGTTTTTTTAAGACGACTTCCTGATTAAGTTTTGGGCAGAGACCTGGGAAAGGCTGACGAATTGTGCCTCCTAATTGATTTATTGAGATACTTGATACTCTTGTGATATATTTCGATTTTGTTAGCTGTCTTGGGGGTCTTCTGAACAGAAATGAAGGATGATCATGATGATTCAGAACTCCCATACTGATGCCCTTGTTACTATTTTTTCTGCTATGAAGCAGCTTTGGAAAGGCAGCTTAGATGAAGAAATTGGCACAGGGAGGAACCTATCCACAGTGTCAGGGATAGTCAACCTGGTGCCCTCCAGATGTTGCTGGACTACAACCCCCATCATCCCTGACCATTGGCCCAAGCTGGTTGAGGCTAGTAGGAGTTGTAGTCCAGCAACACCTGGTGGGCACCTGGTGGGCACCACATTGACTACCCATGCAGTGCATTGTTCCCATCGAGGCTGAAGCCTTGCTGAAGCCTTGCACAGCTGCTGAATACTTGATCATGGATCACCCAGGTCCAATCAGTTTTCTCCCCATAGGGTCCCAAAAACACAGGCTGGCCATCTCTGTTCAAAGTTTTTGCCAGCAGATTTATTTTACCTAATAGTTGTTTAGCCAGCTTCATGCTATGAACATAAGAACATAAGAACATAAGAAAAGCCTGCTGGATCAGGCCAGTGGCCCATCTAGTCCAGCATCCTGTTCTCACAGTGGCCAACCAGGTGCCTGGGGGAAGCCCGCAAGCAGGACCCGAGTGCAAGAACACTCTCCCCTCCTGAGGCTTCTGGCAACTGGTTTTCAGAAGCATGCTGCCTCTGACTAGGGTGACAGAGCACAGCCGTCATGGCTAGTAGCCATTGATACCCCTGTCCTCCATGAAATTGTCTAATCTTCTTTTAAAGCCGTCCAAGCTGGTGGCCATTACTGCATCTTGTGGGAGCAAATTCCATAGTTTAACTATGCGCTGAGTAAAGAAGTACTTCCTTTTGTCTGTCCTGAATCTTCCAATCTTTGAATGTCCACGAGTTCTAGTATTATGAGAGAGGGAGAAGAACTTTTCTCTATCCACTTTCTCAATGCCATGCATAATTTTATACACTTCTATCATGTCTCCTCTGACCCGCCTTTTCTCTAAACTAAAAAGCCCCAAATGCTGCAACCTTTCCTCGTAAGGGAGTCGCTCCATCCCCTTGATCATTTTGGTTGCCCTCTTCTGAACCTTTTCCAACTCTATAATATCCTTTTTTGAGATGAGGCGACCAGAACTGTACACAGTATTCCAAATGCAGCCGCACCATAGATTTATACAACGGCATTATGATATCGGCTGTTTTATTTTCAATACCTTTCCTAATTATCGCTAGCATGGAATTTGCCTTTTTCACAGCTGCCGCACACTGGGTCGACATTTTCATCGTGCTGTCCACTACAACCCCGAGGTCTCTCTCCTGGTCAGTCACCGCCAGTTCAGACCCCATGAGCGTATATGTGAAATTCAGATTTTTTGCTCCAATATGCATAATTTTACACTTGTTTATATTGAATTGCATTTGCCATTTTTCCGCCCATTCACTCAGTTTGGAGAGGTCTTTTTGGAGCTCTTCGCAATCCCTTTTTGTTTTAACAACCCTGAACAATTTAGTGTCATCAGCAAACTTGGCCACTTCACTGCTCACTCCTAATTCTAGGTCATTAATGAACAAGTTGAAAAGTACAGGTCCCAATACCGATCCTTGAGGGACTCCACTTTCTACAGCCCTCCATTGGGAGAACTGTCCGTTTATTCCTACTCTCTGCTTTCTGCTTCTTAACCAATTTCTTATCCACAAGAGGACCTCTCCTCTGGGTTAGATAACATTGCTGGGGAAGATTATCCATACAACCCAGAACCTATATTGTCTGCTTCCTTCATCCCCTTACATCTTTCACTGGATTTCACACGCATCGTGTAGGCTGGCTCAGCATACTTGGTGAAGTCGTGATCTTTAATGCCAGTGCAGGGCTGCCTACTGTACTTCCCAGGTCCCGGCCCTGCAAGAGAATCAGAACCATAAGAGGAAAATGAAAGAATGGGAAGAGAAACAGAATGCATTAGCATTCACAAAACATGAGCTGCCATACTGGGTCATAGTAAAGGTCCACATGTCGGGCAAGAGGGGATGACATAGCAAAGGGCTGGGAAGCCTACAGCTCTCCAGATGTTGATGGACTGCAACTCCCATCAATCCTGACCATTGGCCAGGCTTGCTAGGGCTGATTGGAGCTGGAGTCCAACACATTTTTTCCACCCTACAATCTAAAGATGTCAGTAAAAGTTCACCAGCATTGGGCCAGGATGCAGACGTTACAGTAAGAAGTGAACATTACAAGGCACCTGAATTCTTATAATCTGAGCCAGAGAAGAATTCCCAATTTACTCAGCCAGCTACCCACTGCCTGCAGTCTCCCATGCCCCTTCCTTCACTCCCTTTAAACAAGAGTAGGACACCGTCCACAGGTAGAGAAAAGGAAGGAGATATGTAGATCAATTCTGTCTGCTTCCTTCCTTCCTTCTTCCCATGGCTAGAACAGCAGGTGTGTACATTATTATTAATTATTATTGTTGTAAATTTATATACTACTTAATGACAAAACAGGGTTCAAAACAGTTTACAAAATATAAAACCATTTACACAAACATTAAAATATAAACACACATAATTCAATAACACAATCCCATTAAGACATTGAAATTTAAACATCCATAATTCAAATATACAATAAAACAATCCCATTAAAGCAATACAGAAATTAACACCAGAAACTCAGATAAGAGGAATTTGTGGCCCTTCAGGCATTGCTGGATTCCCATCTGCCCTAGACAGCATGACCAATAGTGAGGGATAATGGGACAGTCAGAAGGCCATATGTTTCCTTTATATAAACTGAAGTGGTAAAGGGGATCAGGAGGGTGAATAGCATGGGGGGGTGAACGTTTGCAGGCAGATTGGCTTTGTAAATAAACCGAACCATTTCCAATATCTCAGCGTTTTCCCAAGTCAAACTGGTGCAGTGTGTATGTGTGTGTGTGTTACATCCATACTCAGGACTCTGTTCAGTTCTTTCTTATGAACCATGCTTAAGCTTCTTCTCTTTTGCTGCCTTTTCACCACCAAGTCTCACAACTAGGAGTGGAAGGATCTGTCAATTATGGCTTTCTCAGTTTCTCATTTGTTTAATCTTAAATTCAGTTCTTCAAATTTCTGCTCAATTCTGAGATTTTATTTTTTAAATCCTCATGGAAATTCTTCAGCATTTTAGTGCAAATTTTGCCTAACAAATACTTGTCTGTATGCAGTTTTGACTAATGTACACATTTTTGTTTGCAAGGAATTTATTCTATTGTAACGCATTTTGGTATGTTATTTCCCCAATATATGCATTTTTGGCAAACATGGCTTGGCTGGACAACTGCATCACAAATTCAGATAAGTGCAAATTTTGAAGGATGGCTGTGCTTAGGTTCTCATATTGTTTCAGAAAGTGCAAATTTGATAAATTCAGCTTTAAATGTGAACTGAATTGAATTTCTCCCCTATCCCGACTCACAACTGACCTTATTTCCTACCCACCCCTTTGTCTCTTTCCTGTCCTTCCGCAATCCGCATCCTTCCCTTCACTTGCCCCGTTCTGCGACAACAAGGCATTACAGGAGCCCCTTGCACTACAAAGCTCCTGTGTCAAGCTCTAGCCTGGGTTAATTGGGAGGGAAGGGAGGTGTACATATGAAGCCAACTGCAAAGTGGTGCTGGAGGCGCTGAAGCCTCATTGCTGGAAGTCTGAGTCACCAGCACGACAGCACAACAGACAAGAAGCCCCAGAGAGACAGGTTAAGCCCACAAGCCATTACTCACCAGTCTATGGATCTTTTTACAATGCTATGAAACACATTCAGACTGGCAAAGACTTGGCTACTTCCTTATTCCTGGGTTGTGTACGCCCCACACATTTAAAACATATAGCTTCTCTCAAATAACCTTGGTAACCGTAATTTACACCTCACAGAGCTACAGTTCCCAGCAACCTTAACAAACTACAGTTCCCAAGATTCCTGTGGGGGAATGGAAATGTGCTTTAAATGTGTTTTATATGTATGGTGTATACACAGCCTTATTTAGTCTCTTTCTCTTGCCCTACCCAGTCACATACAGCACACAGCTCACCTTTAAATTTGGCACTGATGGATGCAAACACTTTTTGGTCCGTCGTTCCTCTGGCAGGATGCTTAGGGGGAACAGGAGAACAACTAGCATGCCGGGATCGACCTTTGGCTCTAGAAGTCGCCATCAGGGTGTCCCCAGTATCACTGTAGTGGGGAGTCACTTTAATGTGTCTCTGGTGCCCAGGGAATGAGAGAAAAATCAGTGACCTGCAATAAAATGTTGCAGCATGGAGTGATCCAGCTCAGAATTTGAGCCACTCCATTCCATTCCCCCTCCTCAATAGTCAGTCAGTATTCCATTCCCACTGAGCATGCTCAGTTCTCATTGGGCTATGTTTTGGGACTGTAAGGACTTAGTGAATGAGGGCAAATTCAGGGGTCTTGATTTCTTTGTTTATTTAAAACAGGGGTGGGAACCTCAGGCCCGTGAGCCAAATGTGGCCCTCCAGCCCACTCTATCAGACCCTCAGGACTCTCCCCAAGCCACAACCCTCATTGCTCTTGCTCTGCGCCCTCCTCAGGTGCTTTTGCCTGGCTGGAATGTGTCCTTGGACTGCATCTTGCTTGCATGGATGAAGGGAAGATAGAAACCTCCGGATTTTGTGTGGCTGGAAAATAGCCTAATGTACAAAGGGAAGTGTCACATCTATTACACTCAGTTTTTGCCTCCAACCATGCTCGGTGCTGGCGCGCGGCCCCCAGAAGGTTGCCCATAAGAAAATGTGGCCCTCAGGCTGCAAAAGGTTTCCCACTCCCTAACTTAAACATTTTTTCTAGCCTGCCTTTCGACAGCAAGGCCCCCGAGGCAGCACAGAACAATTTCAAAGAAACAACATGCAATGAAATCACAACCATAAGATGTAATTAATAACAGCTCAAGCCTGGAGCAACAGTAGCACAATCCCAAAGAGCAGACGAAAAACAATACAGCTCATTAAGACAATCCAAATGCCTGACTGTAGCAAAACAGTCGTGTAGAAAATGCACAAAAAGAAACAAGAATTACGTAAGAGAAAGAGGAGATAGGGAAATGGTTTGATGTATGATCAAGTGAAGCCCTGTCTTATGGCAGCAAACATTATCTCATCTGCAGTGGGACGGTCTGTGGGGCAGCATCCAGGGAACCCAAGCACTTGCTTCAGGGTCTTTCTGGTTCCATGTAGGCTGCAATACCACCATTCTAAGCAAGGTGGCAGTTGACCTTTGTAATACCATGGTCCCGCACCCATCATCCTAGCAAGCGGACTACATTAATTAAAGTAACAATCTGTTTCTTCTGTCACCCACACTGCTGTTGCTGCTTCTCTGATCTTCCATTAACGGAAATCTGGATGCAAATTTCAAAGAAGCCACATGGATTCTACCCAACCTTCCTTCAAACTCCTCCTCCCCACCCTACTTTTTGGAACATAAACAGCACCTCATGTTCCAATTGGCTGCAAGGTTGCCAAGGCAACAGTGAAGCAAGCGTGGAACCAGACTTGTTTATTTCCATATTGCCATGGTTCTGGCAGAATATTCTGAAAGCAGAAGTCGCTACTTTTCCCCTGGCCCTCTCTTCCTGTGTGGCTGCATTCTGACAGCAGTTTATTCCATTTTCCCGACGTTTCCTTACCTGATAATTTCTGCATTTTGTTTGTTCTTTCACACAATGTAAAAACCACTTCTGGAAATCACACGGAATATAGTGGAAGTCTTAGGAAGAGAGAATTAGACAAATCTGTCATAAACTGTCTTGGAGATTCAGAGATTGAAGTAGAAACTGAGTTTGCTTATG